>NC_139977.1:10252070-10869570 GCF_963993115.1 Abramis brama
AATGTGCCATACAGAGTGAACACAGCCAGTCGTCCCTAACCAATTGTTATTCATAGAACGAATAAATATTTAATTCCTTCTAAGGATACCTTTTGTTAACAGAATTACCAACAAGCGTTCCACAATGAATTCACATTTTACCCGCGGCATTGTGGGGCCAGTGTGTGCTTATACCTGTCGGTGTGAGGACAATATGCAATAATAACGAACCGAGTTGTAGGGGTTCCGTCCAGCACTGGCGGTGCTGCTGGTATTCAGGAGGACGCTTTGCTGTTGGCCGCCTTGTCCCACACAGACACCCGCTATCTTTGTATTCACTCAGGCCATGAATAATGAATTGATGAGCGCTAATAAGTGCATCAACAGTCAGATTAATGAGCACGCTGTCTATTAATGAAAATCAGCGATGACTAAAGGATTTGACGATCTCTGTAATTACTCGAGCTCTGGGCATGTTTGAAGAAGAAATCAGGAGCAATGCCTTCAATGTTTGAAAAAATAATAATAATGTAGGGCCTATGTGTACACAGTTAGTCCTGAGATACATTGGACAACAGATTTTAAACAGAAAAAAATTGGCTTTGCACCATGGCAGAAAGTTTTCAAAATTTGAGAATTGAGAATTATGGAAGGACGCAATGTGGATATCAAATCTGACAAGTCAAGTCAATGTTCTCACCTTTTATTTATATAGTGCTTTATACAATTCAGACTGTTTAAAAGCAGCTTTGCAGTAATAACAGGAAAATAATGCATTTCGGTTGTTACTCTGCTGAAGTCAGTGTTAATTCAGGTCCATGGTAAAGAGATCATCAATTATTAAATTAGTTCATTTCATCTATAAAGCAGTTCTGCTGCAACAACAAAAAATGATGTCATTGTCCAGCTCAGTTTAGTTCTCATACAACACTGTCTGTACAGTCAGATCAATAATATTGTTGAATATTAAGTGTCCCCAATAAAGCAAGCCAGTGGCAAGGAACCCAAACTCCATCAGGTGACAGAATGGAGAGAAAAAACCTTGGCATTCAAATATTCATCCAGTTCATTTTACTTGAAGATCAGATTCATCACGCCTGGTTCTTGTGGCCATTGCTGAGCATCTGTGCAGACCCTTTAAAGATTTGACTGGACAGGATTCAGTTCATTTCATTCGCTAAGTGTATTTGCTTGAACAGCCACTGGAGATTTACTCAACGACCTGTTCAGGCCACGGAGTCTGTTGGTTTGCCATGAAAATTTAAACAGCCCTTGGCACACCTTTCCCGGATTTTTTGGGCACTGATAAAAATTCACCCTTTTGAAAACACTAGGATTAGGCATGCCAAAATCCCTAAATGCATGATGGGTATCAGACATGTGAGGAAACCCTCCTTCAAATGTAGCCTATTAAATAGCGTTAATTGTCGCTAGATTAAAGAACCAGTTTATTTTTCTTCCCCATTGCGTGTCAAACTCTTTGAAGGAGATCAATAGGCTATATTAAAGGTTGTATCAGCGATTTCAGGCCCAAACATAAATGATCACATTCATCTAATCTTTCCTAACGATCCGCTAGCTGCCCACCCCATAAGCATGCTGTCAAAAAACCGCGTCTCTGTAGGCAGCCTAGGCTCTGAGATCTGCAGATCCGCTCGTGCGCACGCGAAAACCTCACAACACCCACCCCTGTCGGTGATTGGTTGGAACACTATTTATTTTGGTTTTGAGTGTTGGTGATACCAACTGTTTTTGTGTGCAGATTTCAGAGCCTAGGCTGCCTACAGAGACGCGTTTTTTTGACGGCATGCTTATGGGGCGGGCAGATAGCGGATCGTTAGGAAAGATTAGATGAATGTGATCATTTATGTTTGGGCCTGAAATCGCTGATACAACCTTTAAACGTGTATTAGACTCAATAAACACACGTTGCCAGACAACCCAGACAGCTGCCCAGATCCGGGATCTGGGCCGACACTATGGGGAGCTGACTTTTCATGGAATATCTGCCAGTTTTTTATTTTTAATTATTATATTGATATACAAAAATTGTCCATTTTAGCGCTTCTGGAAAATGAGCTAACAGTATAGTCTACTTTAATAATAGAATGATAAACAATGACAAGATACGTTTTGTCGATTTATCGCCTGATATTGATTCATAACAAATGTCAGTAGCACACTGCTGTCATGGTTACCTGGTTACAAAACGACCTCTGGACCCTATTTTATATTTCGGGGTTCGAAAGCGAAAGTAAACTATAGCAGGACAAACTTCTTTAGAGGTTGGTCCAAAGTTTCTATGTTTATTTTTGAGGTGTTTTACAAATTTGTCACTATAACTGACATAAATGTCTTGTTTATGGATTGTGATACTAAATGGATAATATAACACTTTTTTTTTTTTTTTTTTTTTTAGAAATATCATATACATAAATCAAAATGTATGTTAACAGTACCAAATGGTAGACTATTTTCCACCGAATTGAAGTTTTTTTAGGACTCTCTGACATAAAAAACAGAACAATAGTAAAGCTGTTAAGACATCTCAGCAGTTGAAAAGGATAGGCTACTTGATGTATTAGATGTATAATTGATTTTTTGATACAAAATGCAGAATTGTGATCTTAATTTTTCATAGATTCAAGTGTTTTGTATGACTCTGTATTCCTCTATTGTTATTGTTAATGCAATAAAAATAAAAAAATCTACAAAAGATAGGCTACATGGGAGACCATAACAACCCTCTACCCGTTCTGTCATTTAACATCCATGTTTAAATTATAAACAAAGTGAAATTTTACTTTCCTTCCTCAATTAATTTTTAAAAAGATTTTTATAGATTTATTGTCCTGTAATTAATTTATATTTTGACACTGACACTTGCAACTTAGGTGGTGGAGGTGTATGATAGTGACTTAACCCATTTAACTCATTCTTAATTGTTTAAACTGATGGTATTAAACCTCACCCTGTGTTACACTCCCTGTTTTACAGGTTGTAACACTCCTAATCTCCCCAACATTCTCTATTGAATTCGACACCTATAAAATGACATGCACCAACAGAATCAGGTAAAAGCAATGTTCAATTTTTTTTTTAAATAGTGGAATTCTTGAGATATTAACTGGAACATCATGCTGGTATAGGCAAAATTCCTTGTACTGAAATGAATCGCCCCAATTAAACCTAGGAATACTCCTGGTCACAGTGGCTTTAAATTATCAGTGAAAGCAGGACCTCCATTACGAGAGCAGAGGGTGCGTATTATGGTGGATTTAATATTAATGGATTTTATTAGCTTGACACTAGCATATTCATGAGAGTCTTCTAATGGAATAAAAAAAAAGAGAACTAATGCTCAGTGACAGTACCAATAGATGGATGCACCATATATTTCATTGGCTAATGTTGAGTCAATGCTGTTTCAGTGTTAGTCTATCTATCCATCCATCCATCCATCCATCCATCTATTGTCGTGGAAATTCTCAATACGAATACAACCTACTTAATCTGACTTCTTCACCACGGACAATTTAAACAACTTAAAAATATCTGTTAAAAATAATAACTACAGTATCTCGAGGTAATTCCCTGAATTACCTGAATACTTACAATACAATACAATACTTCCCTGAAGTAAGGTGACGGCGTCCCGTCAAGAAGCTACGATCACTACCTCAATCACACATGAGCACACAGGTCTTTAGCATCTATACACTCTCACCGTCCTTCTCAGGTGTACGCTGGTCCGACACAGGATCATTAATACTGACTCAGAGTATTACAGCCATCACCTCTATAGTCTTCCAACACTATCAACACTTCAAACACTGTCTCTGCGGTGGTCTTTTGAGCATAGAATCTTTGGTACTTCTATTACTACCTCAATCACACATAGATGTTCTGCTGTTGTCTTTTGAGCGTAGGATCTGTTTCTCAGCTGCGCAGTATATACCTGACACGACTCCCAAGTTGCTCTTTGTAGAAATGAAGTTTTATTCACAAACAACCAAGTGAGTCTCCTGAATAGAAAGATACATGAACATTTATATCATACAGTTGAGTAAAAATCAATGTCACTCAAGTCTTCTTCACTGTAATTTGTTCTGGTGATTGGTTTGTAATGATCTAAGCTAATCATATGACTGTTAGTTCTACTGTGTTAAGCACTTTTTGGTTAAGTATATATGGCCTTTGACCTGAGCATCCTTAGTCTGCATTTCTCTGTACATTTAATGTTGAAAATACCCATTACATAAAATATTTCTATCACAGTATCTATCTATTGAAGATGACCCAGATCAACATAATAATGTTAACATTACATTTACATGTTTTAATCATCAACTGTGTAATCACTCCAGCTCCAAATTATACATAAACACTGTGAAGTGTTTATCAAGGTGCACCTAAATAACCTAAACTAAAGGTAAAGGTAAAGGTTTCTGAAAATGTACAGGATGTGGACGGAGAGCAGGAGCTGTCTGTACGAGTTGTACCTTTGCTAGGCCGTGAGATGGGGCTGCTGAAAAACACACATCCTTTTTGATCATCACGAGCCCCTGAGTGCACTAATGCATCTGACTATTAGCATGTTTTCCCGGACGCCACAGGCTAACGCCCTGCCTTGCCTTTGACATGTCAAAACTGATAACAGTCAGAGCTGGTCCTGCTACACAAGTTTGAGTGTGTGGGCACTGTACACTTCACAAGCTCCCACACTAAGGAAGGCCCATTTACAAGTGCAGAAAATGTGAGGAAAATTCCATCACGAAAATCCTGATGGAACGGAAGCGATACATATCATGATCTGGATTATACAATGCATTTCTACATTTATTTTACTCTGAAATATACCACTTTAACAGATATGTCTCTGTTAAATTTAATATTTTGTTGTAAAAAAAAATCCAACTGTATGAGGTCAAAGACAGGCAGCGCTCATTCAGAAAATGAGGGGAAGAAGGGATAGATTTCCTTCTGCTTCATGATGTTATGCAAGATTTATATTTGCTGAGAGTCAGCTACATTTTCAGTAAATATTTAAGGTCTCTTTGCTGGAGTGATCCTTTTTTTAACAAAATGCTTATTCAGATTCAATCAAAGCAGTCGAAATGTTACTAGATTTATAGTTTCTGGTCCAAATTTGAACATGAAAGTTAATATAATGAATCCATGCATGATGTCCAAATGTGTTGCAATGTGAATGGTCTGCTTTACATTTCTCATTTGTATAGCATGCAAACACTGGCCCTAGACAAACTCAAGAAGAACAAAAAAGACCCTGCAGGTCTAAAAGTGGGTGAACAGACAAGCAACGAAAGAGTCTGCCCCTGTGAACACACATCAGGCTTTTTTTAAAGCTTTGTTACTCCACAACAACAGCCAAGATGTGGGGTGTACAGGAGAGGAGAAGAAAGCGAGGACTTCGAGCCTAAGAGAAGGTGGTGAGCAAGTCGTGAATGCTTTAGAGAAAACGAAGAGCGAGACTGTGAGTGAACCGAATAAAAATTCCCTTTACCTTCCCCTTGTATTCCCAGCCCCATTATTTCTCCTGAGTTACTTTCTTCTGAAATCACCCTGAGGCTAAGCACTCTCCTGGGTGGCTAGCCTGAAGCCAGCCTTGTTTTCATATTCTGATAATAATTTCACTGGTGGAGAACGAAGGCTTTTAAAAGATCATCCCCCCCAACTCTCCACCCCGTCATAGCCAGAGTCTGTTCGGTGCAGCTCTGCACGCTTCAGTCTGCATCGCACGTGCCTTTAGATGTGAACCCGCACCCCCTGTTCTGACCAGCTCGCACCCTCACTCCAGCTCACATTCAGAACGTGATCAAGTCGCTCCCTGAGATGCTCCTTCGAAGCCCTTCATCAGAACCACGGCTGCTTTGTCCAAAAAGAGAAACCAAGACAGGCAGTCAGGGGGTTGATCTCGGGTCTTCAGTGGATTCATGCATTTTGTAGAGATACAGCGCAGTCTGCTGTCCAATTTGAAGCTGCCGCTTTCCGTATGCGGTTTTATGCCTCCGCCTGCACATCAAGTCTTTTCTCCTGACATGATTTTTTAATCTTGCCTTATCCACCATCCACTACAATCTAGGCAGAGGGAGTTTGAGAGTTTGAGTCCTGCAAACTGGAGTGTTCTGTAATGGGCTCAGTGCCGACGGCTAATAAAGTGGAACAGTGGCTCAGTGCTGCCTTAAATTAAAGAACTTCCCAGCCTACACTGACTCTTTCGGGCTCATTAGGTGTTGAAGAGTTTCAAAGACTGGAAATTACATTAAAAATCAGTCACATAACCTGTTATTGGCTTCATTTGTACACTGTAAAAAAGAAATCTGTTAAATTTACGGTAAAAAAAACGGCTGCTGTGGTTGCCAGAAATAAGCCGTACAAAATACGGTAGCAACATTTTAGGTTGAATAGACTTAAATTTACAGTAAAAAAACGTATTTCATTATATATATATAAGCTGCATAGTCACACAAACACTAAACACCATCATGGTAACACACATGAAATTTTAAAAATGCAATAAACATTAATTTAACAACATTAAATGTAACATAAAACCCTAATATACATAACTGATTAGGAAAAAAACTAAGAAAAACTTTGAAGAAACAGTTATTTCAACAAAAATACATCAGTAGTGTCACGCAGGGAATTGTGGGAATGTCAATTTACGGTTTGCTATACTGTAAATTATACAATGACTTGTTCTTTTTCACTTCCAATAACTTTAACGGTATTTTACTGTAAAATTACATTAAATGTACAGTTAGATCTATCACAGTTATTTACCGTATATAGTACGGATACGGATAGGATAGTATCGGACGGTTAGTACGGGTACGGATAGTACGGATACGTTCTGTTAAGCAATTAACAGTTTTTTTCACCGTAGCGTTTTTACAGTCTTTTACCGTTAAAATCACGATAATTTTTTACAGTGTGAGTTATAAACAAGACAAATTAGTTTCCTTCGCCTCTACTGCGGAACGTCAGGTAAAGGAGGCCCTGCTGTGCTTGAAACGTGAGTATTTTTGGCATCCTAGAGTGGATCAACATTAGGGACAAGCATTGGGGGACTGATCACTTTCAAGGCACACAGTCGACTGAGCGATTTGTGTCACACAAATGCGTATTGATCTTCCTGCATGTTCCACGACACTAGCTAGCAGCACGGACAGGTATCTGCTGCTGTCCTGCCACGGAAAGAAAGATCTTTTATTTAGCTGCTGCTGCAACCCGCTCCCGCTCATGAATTATGCATTCGCAGGCCCCTGTAACAAGCTCCAGCTCAACTCTACACCTTGTGTGTGGCTTAAAATATAGATAAAAGCTGAACAGTGAGGTACAAACGTAGTGTTTTTTTTTCTTCTTCTTTTTTTTTTTCTTTACACAGGATAGAAGAAAGCCAGTGGAAGGAGAGGTCCATGGCAATTAGAGGAGGCTTGAGCACAACACATCTGATTCACTGCTCTATACCCCGTTCGCTTCGGAGGGAGTAAATACGCTCACTGAATGAATCAAACGAAATCAACAACAGCAGGGGGAAGCGCTTTAGTCTGATGTTGCAAGTGTGCATTGTACACGTCTGTGATATGACTCGATTCATGTTATGCAACAGCTGCTGAGTATCGGCTAAACAGAAAAGTAATGTGAGGTAAGTAAACATACTGTGCCTAAAAGGAAATAATGCATCTTTCGAATGAATAATGCCAGAACAGGGGAGACCTGAACCTTGTTTCTTTGATTTTGCGGTTTGGAAACTCTGACAGGCCCATTTAGGTGGGTACGTTTTTTTTTTTTTTTTTTTTTTTTTACACCACTAGAGGCTACACAGTGTTGTTCGCTAAAAGCACATTCCAGAGACATGATTGCTTGTGACATGTTATGAATTTTTTTTTTACACTTTTCAACTTAAACGTTTTAAAAGTTTTATACGTACTTCTGGTTATGACACTTCAGGCTTGATCCTGGTAGCTGATATTGGTAGACTGATATTGCAAGCTGATTATCTAATTGTTATAATCAAGCCAACCTGTATGATGGTACAAACCCTGTATCTGTAACATTTCCATTACAATCAGAGATCAACACACAGAACATAGACGTGAATTCCTCACCAATTGAAAACTATCAAAACTAATCACACAGATAAAGTTACCTGACACCACAACAGGCATAGCACCAGTTATAGGTGCTCAATGAAAATGTTGATGCAGATTATGACAAACGCTTTAAAAAAAAAAAGTTTCATGGAACAGGTTAAATAATCAACAGAATGACACAGATGCCATTATCAGGGCTATCAATAGGAATAGTAGTATTTAACCTGCCACATTCGTTTGAGCAAGTGGATTCCTAGCCGGATCTGGGCCGTATCCAGTTTAGATGGTGGACCTGAGACACGACCACAACGCATGGTGTAGTCAGCCGGATCCGGGCCGTATCCAGATCAGATGGAGGACCTGAGACACGACCACAACGCATGGTGTTGTCAGCCGGATCCGGGCCGTATCCAGATCAGATGGAGGACCTGCGCCTAGACACGACCACAACGCATCCCTGAAGTGTCAGCAGATATTGTGTCAACTAGACCCTGTAAGGCCTCATCGACACGACAGCCATTGGCACAGATCCTCAAGAAACCCGTCTCCATACCCGCGTGACTCCGATCTTCAACCAGATGTAACTGGATAAATATTCTGAATGTTCTAACTCAATCTGACTTCTGACCTATAATGCTGCCTGAATCATAATCATACACTGTTTGTTCGTTAGCCAGAGGAGAACGAGACTAAGCCTGGTTTCTCCCAAGGTTTTTTCTTCATTCTGTCACCTGATGGAGTTTTGGTTCCTTGGCACTGTCGCCATTTTCACCGTTTTCGCCTTTTGCCTTGCTTAGTTGGGGACATTAAATTTTCAACAATATTATTGCCTGCAATATTGATCTCCCTGCATTGACACCATTATATGAGAACTGAACTGAGCTGGACGATGACGATGAGTTGCTAGATATATAAATGAACTAAATTACAAAATATTTTACAACAAAAATGACCCATCACTGAACTTGCTTAAGCTG
Source organism: Abramis brama (assembly GCF_963993115.1). NCBI lineage: Eukaryota > Metazoa > Chordata > Actinopteri > Cypriniformes > Leuciscidae > Abramis > Abramis brama. The sequence continues at coordinate 10,261,147 of NC_139977.1, forward strand.
GAGTGTTATTTTCCTGTTATCACTGTAAAGCTGCTTTGAAACAATCTGTATTGTACAAAGCGCTATATAATTGACTTGACTTGACTCGACAAGTGATAATCTACTTTGAGCTGTTGAAAATAAAACTCTCACAGAGTCAGTCTGACCTATTTGTAGTATAATATATGCACAGGGTACCTGAAAAAGTAGAAGTCTTCTTGTAACTTCAATGCAGAAGATTTTCTTTGCTACACTCTTCCTTCAACTTGATAAACAGCACTGGGATCTTCTCTTCGTAAATTAACTCTACAGATGAATAATGCATTGCTAAGCAATTAATTCACATTGATGACTCATTTATTTATTGATTACCCCCTGTGTAATAATGGAGAGGGTTAAACGTCAATCAGACAATATCAGAGGCCCTCACTAGCACATCAGAGGAAGTCATTAATTTATTACGGAAATAAACTGTCGGAGCAAACCTACCAAATCTGCTAGGGAAATGTTAATTACATTCATCCAAGTTAAATAAACTTTTTTTTCTTTTTTTTTACAGGAGTGCACATGAAGAGAATACATAGCATATGATCATAGAAAAAAATAATGCACACAAAATGATTAAACCTTCAATGTAAAACTGAGCATTTATATGATTTTAATGTTATATTTTATGCTTTAGAATAAGTGACTGATTTCTTCCAACAAAATGCACACTTCACAAAGATTTTAACATGGAGGGGAGCAAGCAAATTTCAGACTTTCAAAACTTTAGGATTGTGTGCTTTTAAAACTGTAAAAAAAAAAAAAAAAATGTTTTGAATAAACCACCACATCTTTTAAGGGCTCCCCGAGAGTGATGTTGAAACGCTAAGCCATTTTGACCTCCTCCAGCACTGATTTTCACATTTAATTATAACAATCCAGCACTAGAAAAAGGCATGTGCGAATGCTGAGACACTGGACTGACATCATTCGATCAGCATGGCAGCAGACTTCCAGAAAGATGCTCTAAATCAAATGCTAATCTGAAATCAGTCCTAACAAACAAAACTGATCTAAGGGTTGTCACTTGGGCAACCTCGTAAAGCACTTAAAGCATTTCAAAACAGCCAGAAATGGTCCAGATGTGGAGCTGCACCGCTGGGACGGCGGCCACACACCAATCTGTCACATTGACAGTAGAGCACATAAGTGGGTTCAACAAGGCAAGTCCCAGATCCTCCCCCTGTGGGCTGAGCAGACAGCTCTGATGCTCTGAATCCATTAGTGTGGGCTTTATGGGCAGGAGCGCAGCGGCCACTGGCTTCAAAGTGTATACTAATATTATTACTGCACTTCTTCACACATTTTTAAACAGTTTTGGAAGATATGTTTTTAAGTTACATACACTCACATGTAGTGTTTTATATTAATTTTATATAGTATTTATATACTTTTTATTACTATTTTGGGTAACACTTTATTTTAATGGTCCACTTTAGACATTCTACTAACTATAAGCAACTTTGCAATTACGTCAACTTATTCTACTAACCCGAACCCGAAACTACTACAGTCAACTAATACTCTAATGAGAGTTAGTTGACATGTAGTTGCAGAGTTTTTTATAGTTAGTAGACTAACTCAAAATAAAGTGTAACCACATTTTGAATTGGATTTTTTTTTATATTTTAAAGGGTTAGTTTACTTAAACTTAACCCTAATCTCACCCTCACGTCTTTCCAAACCCTGTAAGAGTTTTGTTCATCTTTGAAACACATCCCATACATCCCATGTCCCATATGTGAATAAAAGCCTAAATTAAACCAGCGACTGTGTCTCTTCAGAAAAAAAAAAGTGAAGAGAAAGTGGTTGTAATGGTTCTGGGGAAAACTGGAGAAGGTGAGGATCTAAACGCAGGGTTTTTTAAGGAACAAAACCACGAGGATCACAGACAACAACTGATAAAGTAACAAGTGAAACACAAGAGCTATAAATACACAGGAGCAAACAAGCTTAACAAGTTAACAAGACACGCCTGGGGAAGACTAATCAACATAAAAAAAAAACTACAAAGAACTACAAAACATGGCACAAGACAGGAAATAACAAAAGGTCAGCACTGGACAAGGGGAACACAAGACAGGGATCATTGTGTGGACTGTCAATGGAGGGACAGAAATCATTTGGGTTTTGAAGATGAACGAAAGTCTTATGAGAGTGGAACTACATGCGGGTGAGAACATGGTGACAGAATTTCATTTTTGGGTCAACTAACCCTTTAAGTTTTCTTTTTTATTTTAAGTTTATTATTAAGTAAATTGTTATAATTGTATTTAATTCCTTAATCCCTCCCTGTTTTAGCTTGTACTATTCTGAATGGTGTCTCTGTATAACTAGCACTTCTTGTGTTTATGCCTCTTTAAGATGAATTGCTTATTGAATTCCTCAATGGTAAATGGATTTGGATTAAAGCATCTACTAAATGAATGAATAAATGTAATGTATTCATTTTTGTTTTTTAAATATTACTATTAGGTTTTTTTTTTTTTTTTTTTTTTTTTAATGTTAGCTTTAGTTTTATTTATTTTTTATTTCCAGTTAGTAATTTTATTTTAGTTGGTTGCCATTTCTAATTTTTGTATAGTTCAAGTTTTTCACCTAATAGTCATTTTTATTTTACTTTTTTGAAAAGCTTTAGTTTTACTTAACGATAATAACCTTGCTCACTGTGATGAAGACACTAGTTATACAGTATCAGTAGTCCAATAAAAGGATTTATTGTACATAGTCCCTACATAGGGGCGGCCATTTTGAGGTCACATGACCAGCCAACTACAACTCACTTTACCTCCCTTTTATCGGACACATTAACTTGCAGAATAAATTAATCCCAAATACCTGTGAAAAATCCATTTTTACAATAGCATCAAAAAAAAAGAAAAAAAAAGAGAAAACTTTAGCATGGTGCTGCATCCACACCACTAGGTGTCACTATAAAAATAAGACTGCTATGTCAGCCAATGAAACATAAAAAAAAAAAAAGACGTTCACCTTTAAATGTAAGAGGTTGTGTTAACACCTAAAGTCACTTGGTCACAGTTCACTCTTTCAGTTTTACTTGCGTCTATTTACTGCTAGTTTTACTTTGTCCATCAACATGCTTTCCTCAACCACACACATATAAATAAACACATACTATTTTTGACCACCCCGCATATGTGTGGTCTGGAGTGGAAGCACGACCAGCCCAGTCACCTGAAGCAACACTGCTTGCGCTGAATTATTAATCGCTAATATCATTATGTAGTCACTACTTGTCATAACAATCTAGGCAGGCAGAGAGAAACTCAATCTGCTGTGGCCCATACAGACAATGCCTATTAATTATTGATACAGACTAATTGGCTACAGGATTTGTGGGGCACAGTTACTTTTGTTCCTCTCACTACTTGTGCTGCTCCTTCAAAAAAACAATATTATCAGAGGCCAACCTCCCCATCGCCCCCATGTCAGCAAATTAGCAGCCGTGTCGTTCCCCTCTCCTCCTCCCCCCAGCCGTCTTTCTTCTTATGCGTTTTCAGAGGGTTTATTCATTCTTCAAACTTCAGCCACTCTGTGGATGTGCAGGTCTGACATATGATGCAGACGAAATGTGTGTGGGGTGGGAAGGGACATTTTTATTTCGTCATCTTCTTGAATATAACCCACTTAGTACATGTATGGATAATTCTTACTTAACTAAGATAAGGTTATTATTCTATTTTAATCTTTTTGCGACTTTCATAAATATGATAGTAAAGTATAAGCGAGAGGAACAGGATTGGGAAATGTTGTGAACCAAATTAAAATTTGTGAATGTGTTATAATTGTTACTTTATAGCTCTAACTTGTATCAATATTTCTATTTTCATTAAACACCAAACTGCCACTATGATACCTGCTTGAATGCTCTGAAACAATGTTTTTACTATTTGCATAACCAAAGACCTAGACTTGCACACCATGATTAACAAACCTTAAAAATGGCATAAAATGTTTAGAACCTCACTGTCACATCCACCGTCTGTCTTCCTCGTCTGTCTTTGCACTACACTCCCCAGAATCCTCCTTGGTGCGCACCTGCATTCACTCTCCTCTAAGTAATTATCATCATCACCTGTACCTCGTCATCTCACCCCTTTATATTCAGCACTCAACCTTCAGTCATTGTCTGGTCTTGTCTATACACGTCAATACAAGACACTCAGACTCTCTTCATTACCTACCTGCATACCTACCTTTCCTGATCCTCTTCAGTCCATCTTCTGAGAATCTTCATCATCTGCATCTGCAAGAGAAAGAGAGACTTTGTTATCATTCAGTTAAGCTTCATCCAATTATCTACTTCCTGTTTACTCACCTTTCACGCTGTGTCCGATCCATTCTGCTATTAAAATATCAAACTTACCATCTTGCCTGCTTCGTTTATACGAAACCTGACACTCACTGGACAGATGTATGTTTGTCTTAAATAAATAGCGCTTACAGTAAATACGTAGTGAAAAACTTATGTCAGGAATGTAACTTAACAAAACTTTACCAATCCAAAACAGCAACGACTCCACTTCCTCATCTTCAAAGACGTGAGATATTGACCTTCTGGCTTCCTCAGCAGAAAAATAAAATATTCTACACTATAGCCTACTGGCTTTCCTCCACATGTTGTTCAACGAAGCTCCAGACATGACCAGCCTGGCCAATCAGACACCCAAACCCTTCGGGAATGATCCTTTGACAGTGTGAAGGAGAGAGATTTAATACAATAGAAAGCTATAGAAATCAAATTAGGCACTGAAACACTCCTTCCTGCAATGTTAGTATAATTATAGCCTAAACTTTATAGCATTTCCTTTTATAAATCATCTTAATAGCTCAAATATAGGCTTTCTCAGATTTCTAAAATGAGTCATATTGTAGCTGCCTGTCATTTTTGAGACTTTCTGACTCTGATCCTTCATTATTTCCTGTAAGGTTAAATTAAATAAAAATGGTAACACTTTACAATAAAGTTCATTAGTTAACATTATGTATTATGAACTAACAATGAGCAATACATTTCTTGAGACTGTATTAGTTAATCTTTGTTAAATACAGCTGTTCATAGTGCATTAACTAGTGTTAACAAATACAACCTTTGATTTTAATAATGTATTAGTAAATGTTGAAATTAATATTAACTAAGATTAATAAATACTGTAGAAATATTGCCCATTCTTAGTTCATGTTAACTAAGGTAGTCAACTAATGTTAACAAATGAACCTTATAAAGTGTTACCATAAAAATATACTTGAATTTCATTGAATCAACAAAATGATGTATTATAGGCTAATGTTGAAGATAAAATAAAACATAAAATAAAACATAAATAATGAAACTTACTGAGAAATACAGAGCGTACTATATACTATACAATGTAATTTAAATTAAAAAAAATGTGTGTAGCATCTTTGTTTGGACCGTGATTAAATGCAGTGGTTGTCTCTAATTTCAAATGGCTACAGATATTTTTTGTTTAAGGCCAGGTTACATGTTATAGAGCAAATAAACATCAAATAAATTTGCTTAAACAAAGAAAAAAAATGGCAACCAATATCGGAATTGGCCAATTTGCTTTTAAAAAAACAGTAGGAATTGGAATCAGCCATGAATACATGATACTACATGATAAAATCCTATAAGGAAGGCTATTTACTCACCGCCATGAATACTGAGATCAGGAGTTAAACTGTGTGCTTGACGCACAGTTTGCGTTCACCAGTGGATCAGAGCCCTCCTTCTGAGTGACTGCCTTCAAAAGATGAAGAAGAGAACTCAGGCCTCAGATGTTGAGAAGCAGGAGCTGCTGACGTGGGAGAGATCTTCCTGTAACCCTGGGTTAAGCACTTTTCAAGTACTGGATCATAATACAGTGAAGTACAATCTGATTTATGGCAGTTACAATATTTAAACACTGTCGGCGTAATGGGACAAAGTGCATTTTTAATGAATCAAATCTTTCTGAAAAGACTTCAGATCTCATCTTATCATTGTCTTGCCTTTACAAGTTCTTGGACTTGAGAGCTTGTGTGAAGTAGATTAAACAACAAATGTTATATTCTTCATTACAGGAGTTTCCAGAGTAAAAACATTTAAAAAAAATTAAGCTCAATCGACACCATTTATGACATAATAGTATTACCACAAAAAGTTTTAAACAGTATGTACTTACAGAGGCACTTAAAATGGAATGTTAAAATGCTAATTGTTTCAAAAATTTATTATTATAAAAAATGATTTTGGTGTAAAAAAAACAAAACACTTACTAACCTTTTCTGTGTAAAATTATATCCAAATTTACAATTTCATTGCCCTGACAACATAATTCCTAAAACAACCGTAAAATGACAAGAACAACTTTTCAAGATTGTATGCAAGAATTAATCTTGAGCCTTAAAATTTTAGGATTTACATTTCTGCTTTTAAATTCTCCAAAATTGGCTCCATTCAAATCTAGTGCCTCTGTGTAATCCTGAATGAGTCAAAATTATATTTTGCACTAATCGACATTATGCCAAAAATGCTGTCAATTGACCTGAACTTGCATTGAACCGGGAATATTCCTAAAATAACATTAAAAAAATATCAGAAGACTTGTTTCGTGGCATTTAATGATTGTGTTCATGCTGGAGGTTATGCAGGTCAGAGACATCTGACAGGATATTGCTGAAACAAGACTCCTTCCACGGGATGTTCTGTTGTGCACCCATACCCTGCCCCCTTGGGGGAAAAAAAAACACAAAACAATATTCATAATCCACTTTTCTTTCCCAATGAGAATAAGCAAACATAAGGGACCCCCTCCAAATGATGTGCAAATTCCACCCTCTGGTCCCCCAATGGAATAGTCATGTCACAATAAAAATCCTTTCCTCCTGCTAATCTGCTTTTTAGAGCCCCGTCACAAATGCTAATTTCCATAATCGAGTCGACAGGTGTGGAAAGGGGTGAAAGAGCACAGGCTAAGGTAGAGAAGAGAAAGGTGAAAACAGAGTCAGGGGACGAGCGAAGGTGGGGTGAGAGGAAATGGATGTGGCGGTGGAAAGTGAGCGCTCTATTTTCATTTTTTTTTTTTTCTGCTCCTGAAGGATCATGGGTTTTGGGCACGAGGGCTTGATTAGAGCTGACAGTCACACCTGCCACCTCCCTTCCGTCAGTCTGCAATTACCACTCAGGTCCCGGTCCCAAGGAAGTGGTCACATTAAAAAGCCCAGACCAGTCTGGTCTCGCTCTTTTTTTTTTTGCATGCGGTGTGTCACTCAAAGAGCAACGTGGCTCACATTAGAGCTGAGGGCACAGACCCGAACGGAGCCTGCATTAGCGGACGCATGCAGAGTGAGTTCACGGATGGCACTCTCATTCCATGATACGCTTTCTCGGCCCGCTAATTGAGGTCCTTTTAGATTCTCTACAAAGGCCTATTATGGAGTGCATGGCACAGGAGAAAGATCATACATTTCTCGGCAAGAACTGAATCTGCATGTGTCTGGGTCACTATACTTGGAGTTAAACTCTCCATCTCATGCTACTGTAAAGCAAAGCAAAATAATCCAGAAGAGACGAACAAGAGGTCTCAGGTTCCTCTTGAACGACACAACAAATTACCTTCCAGTCATGTTTGATTTAATATATCACAAACAATAAGAACAGTTTTTGAATAATTTACAAGCCCTGTGGGTTTAAACTAATCCCTAACGCTCAAAATAATTAATTGGTTTTGAGTATGAACAAATTAGATAAATCAAATTAACCTTAATGTGTATGTAGAACGTTCTTTTTCTTTTGAGTTCACAAAACTGACACTTTTTAAGTAATCTGAATGTTTTCATTGTTTTGAGTTTAATTAACTGGATTCTTTTAATTTAGACAAGCTTAAATTTAACTGAAACTGGACTGTTATTTCTATTTCCTATGCAGCGTGCTTTGCCATGCCATGCTAAAATTAAGTGTTACATAATGGGGTTTTTTATGCAAGATTAATGTTAAGTGGAAGATTTAGTAGTGTTTAATTTAATGATTTGTTATGCTAGTTTAGAAGAGTTTCTGTTATGTTGGGTTTTTTGGGGGGTTACCATCAAGTGGAGCATGAGCTTGGTTTGAGAACAGATATGTAAAAAGTTCTATATTGCCATTCTCGTTCAGCAAAGCTATGCTATGCTAATTCTATCAAAGCATTGTGTTACCAATTAGCAAGTCAGCATTTACTGAATTAGCTAGTTAACGCTTGCCAAGTTTCCACTACTAAAAATATTTAAGTTGAGATTACAAGATAATTTTAAATTAAATGTAGGAATTATCTTACTTAAATATGTTAAGAGTAATTCAAATGTAATTGAATTTCTTAACTTGTAACTGATTACTGATCCTCCTAGTCAATAATTGTATCCCTTAAATCTTTGATCAAGCAAATTAGCCCTGCCTCCACTCACTCACACCAGCTCAGAGGTCCACTCATTGATGATCACAGATTGACCTGATTGGTTACAAGGGAGTTTATGACGTCAGAAACACCAACGATTTCAAACCACGTTTTTGAGACTGTATTTGGTTCACTGCAGTTTTAAAGAGAAAATACTCAGCAATGGTGTCGACTTATGAATTTGCACATGGTTTGTCTTAAAGCATATTAAAAACACCACATACACATAAAAGCTTGATTTTCACCACAGGGGGACTTTAAAAGTTCAAGTGAAATAATGAATAAATGGAACCAAACACTTGACAACATATTAAAACCACCAGAAGTCAAAATCAAGCATTGACATAATTTAAATCTCCATTGCATTAGGAGCACAATGACTGCCAAGCACAGTCTACTCAGCAGCAGCCGGTTCCCAGGGCACAACCAGCGTCCTTGACAGTGTTTATGCCCAATGCCCACATCGTGTGTCCTTGACTTGAGCATGGAAGGGGTGGCCCTCTCTTTGGGACGCTGTGCCAACTCCAAGCGTTCTCTCATCTACCATCTCCAAACATTATTTTCCCTCCCCGCTCAAGAGGAAACTCAAAGGAACCGGAGGCCTTTCCCAGCGGGACACATTAACAAGCCCATCTAGTTAAATTGAGCTCCTGCATTACCTAATGTGTTCGCCAACTCCAGGGGTAGGAGACAGCGCATCCATAATTGATCACATGTGCATCCTTTTTTCTAAGGCAGCTCTGGCTGACAGAAAGGGTAGCTTTGTTGTAAGCAAGCCGAGTTAAAGAGATGTTTATTAGAGCTTTTTTCCCTTTATCTTCGCATGCCTTTTATAAAGACAAGGTTTGCAGGGATCGATCGCCGTCCTGTCAGAGCGCTGGGTGCCGTATCACTCATCTCTGCGAATGCCAGTCTGCTTCATATCTTGTGCTTGTAGGAGCGCATTTGAATTTCACAAAAGTCATTGGAGATTTGATAAAGTTTTTCCCTCCACTGCATGTACACAACCCACAGCCCCAACTGATGAGCCAAGGTCAGAGAAAAGCTTTTGCATGTTTCACTATGAAGGATGTTTGGCCCCTTTACACCTTACTAAAATAGACGTGATTTCAAGATGTTCTAGAAAGAATCAGAACAATTATCAAGATGTCTTTCCATTTAAAAACAATTGTATTTAATTAAATGGCCAAAAAGTGAATTACACAAAACTTTTTAACCTCTTCTGATATGAAAAGTTTGTAAAATGATCTAGTCCCTGCCTTAAGACGGAACCACCCACACTACTGTGTGTGATGCACAACTTCCAGCTGTAAATTTGGAAGACATGTTTTTTTTGTTTTTTTTCTCTCAGTCTGCTTGGAAACAAGGTTCCAAGATGATACAATAAAATCTTAGTATTGGATTTGCTAAAGTTTGCCAGGTTAGTGCCATCAATCTTTAAAAGAATTTAGTTTGAGGCACTTCACAAAAAGTTAATTTGATTTCAAGAACTGTATACACCAGTGTGTGTTCTTACAGTTCTTACAGTTATGTCTGTGAAATAATCTGTACTTACTTCTGGAAAGGCAGAAATTCTTATCAAACAGACTATACATAATTTCTTTTTTTTTTCTTTTTTTCCCAGAACAATCATTTGAAGAAACTGCTGTACCATATTTATGTGCAGTTCCAGTATTGTACCATTAAAAGTAAAACCCACAAACAAACAAACAGATAAATAAATAAATTTGTCAAACAGGTCTTCTATTCCTGTCTAAGTTGGCAGATCTTGGCCAAAAGAAGTGATCTGAACCTAACTTTATGCAATACAGCCAGGTCTATCTACCAGAGACTAGTAAAATTTTCACTTTTCATGTTCTAATGCCATGTAATGTATTTGTTTGTGGATATTAGTTCAGTATTAACCTCATTCTTTGTTGTCTACCGACATGAATTTACTTTTCTTTTTAATAATACATTTTGTTGCTGCTTTAAAAGATTTTAAAATGGTTTTGTATCAGTTTTACTGCACTATTTGTCTGTGCACACGTAGAAACAAGGGCAAGCTCTTATGTACAGAACTATTATGTAAATGCAGCATGTTTGTAACACTCCCTGGTCTCTCTCCACATTGTGAAAAATGTATGCACTCTTCAACAGAATTATAAATAACATTCACATACCTTATGTCTGTCTTTGCTTTATTGATCACATTTTACAATGAACAGAGAAAATATAAGGGGGAGATGGAATACTTGTAGAAAAATGAATGGGGAAAAAGCAACATTTATAATATTAGCAGATGCTTTTATCCAAAGCAACCCACAAATTAGGAGAACAATAGAAGCAATCAAACCAACAATAGGGCAACAATATGCAAGTGCTGTGACAAGCAAAAAAACACAAATAAATATATAGAATACAATAGAATAGTAAGTGTTGTTATCAATGGGTCAAGTGTTGATGAAAAAGATGCAAAGAAGATTTCTCGAAAATGGCTAAAGACTTGGCTGTAAACAAACAAACTATTTTGGAGATTTTGGTCTTTCCAATATGAAAGGATAGGAGCTGTAGTATATTGGCATGTCCTGATTTTGCCAAGTTAGACATGTTCTTGTCCTAACCCTATCCCTAAACCTAACCCCATTAAGTTATCCCTAAATTCAGAGGGAAAAGCACCTAGCCCTGGTTGTAAGCCTAAACTTGACATAAACTGTAATCTGTCCCTCAAATCTGATTGGTTGATTGAAATAGTGTTCCAGGATCAACAAAGATGTTGACCCAGGAACATGTTGTGTGAAATCAGGTTCTGCGGTATATAGACCCTTTTTCAGTTGGTAAACATGGTGACGTATTTGTGTGGGCGGGGCTTAGCTGGAGGCAGAACGATCCCTCTGGCCGCTTCACTAACGTTAGTTTGCCAGTTTTGTTAGCTTGTTTTTTAACAATGACTGGAGAAAATCCAATTTTATCTTAATGTGCAAGGTCACTCACTGTCCAGGACCGCGATCGTTATTTGCAAAAGTTAATTTTAACGGACGGAACCAGATTGGCCGACACGTACACTCAGTTAACGGATGGACGATCTGACAGGATTAACGTTAACGCTACCTCCGGTTGAGTGGCCTGACTTCTACACCGACCCGATAGAGAAACTGAGCGTAAAGAGAAACTGAGGGCATACACATATTTAGATATACATCTTTAGATGTGCTGAATGGTCACGCACAAGACGTGTGGTACGATCCGCAGTTCTGCCGAGCCAGCACCAAGGCCAGACAGAAGATGACAAAGTAAAGAGTGACATTACGGTGCAATTTTAATGATGTGAATATTTTCTTGACATAAAAATTCCAGATACAGCATATTCATTTTTTAACTATGTATTTGATTACCCTTTCTTACCAGGTTCTTCAAAAAGTCTAGTCACAATCAATCAAAACAACAATCATAGATGATTCACAAATAATAACAATCATTTAGAAAACATTATGCGATAAAATGTAAAATTGGAGCCTGTACTCCGTCGATTCTAGAACCCAACAACACAACAAGATGACATTTAATTATAATAATAGTAATTTAAGCTCCTTATTATGTAGTCGAATCTGTGCTGGTTTGTATTGGCCGCCTCCAGTTTTCACTCTGTTTTGCCTCCAGCTAGCGCTGTGACGTAACTGTGACGTCCGCGCAAAAGGGGTCTATTGTCCATATAGGAAATAGCTGTCATGGGGCATTACAAGATGGCTACAGAGTGACTGACATGTCATAAAGGGACTTTGATTCCTGCACAGTATATCTGCAGAAATTTGGGAAATGTAGGTATCTTTATGTCTAATTTCACTCATTAATGCTCTTGATCATCTTATTTGCATTTCCATACACCGACTGGCTAAACGACTGGCTAAAGGACTGGCAAAAGTTCAGTTTCAGTACAAGCTCCTTCAAGGTGATGTGATCTGGAAAATCCATATTTATGGTGTGGAGTGCTTACCTCTTAAACTTCACATCCAAAAATACGTAAAAGCCATGTTCATACAGAGTAACACGAAGACGAATCAGAGCAGAGTAGAGTTCAAGGCATCTGAGTCTTGGCCTGCTTGAGGAGTAGAGGAGCAGCGGAGCAGTGAGAACATTTGCGGCAGGGGCTCTATTGATTAGTTAGCACAGTCTTGTCTAAGCCTATTCCGGCTAAACGGGGAATTAAAGCTAACTGTCACATTTCTTGTGCAGAAGACTCATTTATAATTTAGTGCATTCCCCGGTCGTCCCCTGCACCACATGCAGCGGCAGGCCTCCCTCCTCACTCGTCCCATCTCATTACGAGCTGCTTTGAAGGTGATCCCAGTGTGTCAGCCATGTAAATAAGCACCTCCTCAAAGTAGAACACAACCTCCTCCTACTCAACCACTAACTCAACCCTGGAAAATGAGACGTCCAGGGGTCTCAGTTGAGTAAAGCGTCCTTTGGCTTACCTGAAACTCTCAGTCTCATGATGACCTCACGATCAGTTGCACATTACTCAATAACTTGCCTTCAAATCATATCCCCTTGAGTGGTGTTATATTCTGGAGAAAATTTAATTATGCATGTTAATGAATGTACATCCAAGGAAGGATCAATGATATGTGAAATGGCTGGAAATAAATTGGATGTTGCCTTATTTACTCACATTAGTCGTGGTTTCCACATCATTTACTCTGAAAAACAATCAAACCAACAGTATGAATGTCTAAGAGCTAAGCTATTTGTTGTGGCACTTAGAGCGAGGCACTTAGAACAGACCTTTTTCACATTTCATCATAGCTCGGTCAACTAGTGGTGAAAGGGAGACGTCAGCAAATATGAATATGATGCGTCCTCATTAGCTCTAAAAGCAAAAGAAAATATAGAGGTTGATTGCGGCAGTCAGAAAAGAGAAAGATGTCAAATGTACCATCATCCCTCAGGCGATGAATTAGAAACCTTAGCATCAGTGTTAACTAGTTCTTTGTAATTTAATGCTAAGGCAATATAACAAATAATAGTGTTGTAAATGTATTTTAAACAAAACAAAAGAAAAAATTCAAATCTTTAAAAAAAAAAAAAAAAATCTTTGGCAAATTGTGCTTTTTTTTCTGCTAAGGTGTACTTATGACCTGATAATGTACTCACCATTTGGTCGGAGAAGTAATTTATTGACTGATCGATACTATACAGAGGGCACACGGTTTTTATGATCACTCTAACAGGGAAAAAAGAGGAGGGAGGAGAAATAATATTTCATCAGGATGCATATCTGAGAATTTTTTTTCTAACCTAAACCCATGGCAGATCCATATTGATTTTCCTAGATGCAGCATTGCACTTTGCCTTTGCCACCATTAGAGCTGTGCTCCGATACAATACAGCAGGCCCACAGGTTCAACATGTTGAAACATACTTCAGCAAAAATCCATCAAGCCTGTGGAGCCTGGGTTTCACTCGCCTGAAAGAAAATGCATAGCACGGTTTATTCACAGCTCTCCCCACACATGGCCTAATATAAACACAATAAAAAAGGGATGGATTGAATCTGAAAAAAATCCGTAGCACATCACAATCCGCAACAAACAATGTCCCAACATGTATTGGTCATGTAATATAAACTATTGCTGTATTATCTAGTTCAGGTGTGTTAAAACCTGCTCCTGTAAATTTTAGCTCCAACCCTGCTCCAACACATCTTGGTGTACCTCTTCTAGTGACATTCCCATAAGCAGAAGAAACCCTGCCTACTAAGTAGTTTCACATCCATCCAGCAGGAGGCACTATGGATAGACAGTCTCCATTCCATGTCTATAGTGCTTTGCATGGATCATTTGTGGAGCACTTGGAGATGTGATGTGAATCAGAGTGTTGACAGCAATTTTGTCTCTCAGCTGTTCCCAGATGACTGGCCGAGGGTGAGTCAAAGAGAAGGAAGGGAGACCAGAATCCATGGGGGGACAGAGTGGCTTTGGAGTGCTGCTTAATGGAGAAATCAATGTGCTTCAGAGCCCAAAAAGGTGGAAGTGTGTGTGTGTGTGTGTGTGTGTGTGTGTGGGACGGGTTGGTTTGACCAAGGTGGGGAGGAATGGGTAGAAGGGGTCTGATGATAGGAAGGGGCAACCATACAGCTGAATGGCCTCATGAATTAGTAATAAGCTAATCATCACCAAAATGAGGAGCTTTCCTGAGATGTTGGTGGTGTGATGGGGACCTGGGCAGAGGAGATGGGGGTGCTATGAGGAGAAACTACTCAATGAGTACGACCACTTTTCACTCCCCTGCCCTCTTGTCTAGAGCCGGCTGTGCCACGGCAGCTGGAGACTCTCCAGGTAAAGAGCAGCCTGGGAAGAAAGTATTTTCAGCCAGCGAAGAGGAACAACAGTCTTGTACAATGAGAAGCAAGCTGAAATATTGATGAGGTTTTTACGTTTTTGCAGCAAGGTAATTGTTTCTTCCCCCACCGCCCACCCCCCCCCCTCCCCCCCCCCCCCCCCCCCCTGCTACTACGGATGCCATCACCTCGACTCATGGTATCTCAATTGCACTGATCCATCAGCCCAAAAGTGGCCCCTGACACATGTGACAGCAGCGGTCCCATGCTATATAAAAATATGCAACAGTCCCTGCTAATGGCCAAGACAGTGGCTAAGTCAGGGCTTCAGGTTATATTCAGAAGCAAAGCTTTTGCATTCCTACAAAAGAGCCTGTGCAGTGCAAGACATGCTAAAATGCTCTAAAAAAAAATCTGTACTCTGTTTCCAAGTTGAGAATTCACCATGGGACTCTACACAGATGTACAACTAATGAAATGCTGGGTTTAGGTAATGAACTGGACTAATATAGTGCTCTGAACTGGGATCTAAGCTGTAATGCAAAGCCATAGAGGGGACCTAGAGGCACTATGGAACTAAGATACACCCAGTATACAGTAACCATTCCTGAAGACTGGGGCACTGATAATAAAAAAATAAATCCACACCAGTCTATTATTGTTGTATAATCAATTTGAGATTTACCCATCACTAAATGGCATTTAAAACAAAACATATTGGATTGTTTTGGAAGCAGATGGTCGTTTCACGTCAGGCTCTTCCTTTCTAAGAAAGAGTGTTCTTGGCAAGAACAAGCTACAAAGTGTGCAAGAGTTTGTTGACAGTCAAAACTGGATAAACCAAGTAAATATCTAAAGTTAAATCATGTTCCACAACTCAGTGTACCATATAAAAACATCCAGACGTATTCTAGAGGTTCAGTTGTTGTTCAAACCAAACAACAGAATAGTTCAACAATGACATGTTCAGACTGTAGGTAAATCGGATTTCTTTTCTTTTCAGGCAGACTGTCTGCACTATTAACTGCAAGTGATCAAATAAGATTTGTGTGTCCAGACATAAATCAACCTATCTGCCTGAGTTGCTTTGGTAAAAACATTGGCATACCCACGTATGTGACAAGGCTTTCAAAATGTATACATGAAAAATTGAGGTGCATCATCTCGTTCTCCAAATAAGCGCCATGTCAAGGCACGGTGCAGAATCGGTAGACTGGAACTGGAGACTGGTATATATTGTGATGTTCTATGCTGTAGTCACAGCAAATATTTTTGAATACAGTTCAAAAACCATTTGAATACTGTTTGAATACTTCCAGCATTTCCATCACCAGGTTTGACTTTATTGTTATGTGTGTCATGTTAAGAGTTACTCAAAAGACAATTTGAAGTCCGATTTGAGCAGCCAGAGCATCCAGACTGAGACGCATCTGTAACATCTGTAGCATCTGCATCTGAGACGTTGAAACAAATCTGATTTCATGTGTTTATTGCTGTCCAGGCTTTCAAAAACCCATCTGGATAAAATCTGGATATGCAAAAAAAATCTGACTTTTGCTGGCAGTCTGAACATGGCCTTAGAGTATAAGATCAGAGAAACTGCAGACCTTTAGGGATTTACAATGCTCTCAAAGCCGGGGTGCTCCGACCCTAATTAAACACCAGTGATCCAGCTAATCAAGGTCTTCAGGATTACCTCACAATTACAGGCTAGTGTGTTGGAACAGGTTGAAGCTAAACCCAGCAGTTCTGTGGGTGAAAACACCTTGTTAATTAGTAAGAGAGGTTAGAGGACAATGGCTAGGTTGGCACGGGTTGACAGGAAGACGACAGTACCAGACAAACAGCAGAACATATCTGAATCTACAACATGTCAAACTTTGAAATGGATAGGCAACAGCAATATAAATCCACACCAGCTTCAACTCCTGTCAGCCCTAGAACAGGAAACTAAACCTAAACTGGACACATCAGGCTGACCAAAACTGGACTGCAGACAACTTGAAGATTATTACATGGACTGATAATTCTTGATTTATATGACATACAGATGGTAGGGGAAGATATTGGCATTACCAACCTGAATCCACAGATCCATCCCACCTTGTTTCAGCGTCTATGCTTCAACATGCAGGACTGACGTTGGGGGAATTCCTTCTGCTGGTTGTTGGTGGTTTGCATCCCTTTATGACCACATTTTCTAAAGGTTACTTCTAGTGGGATAACATCCCATGTCACAAAACATACATCACCTCAAGCCGGTTCATTTATAAGCCATAAACAAGAGTTCGGGGCACTCTGTTGGCTTCCTGTCACAAAATCTCAATCCAACAAAACACTTTTGAGATGTGGTGGAATGAAAGAGTCATAACATGACAAATCTGAAGCAACTGCCTGATGCCATTACATCAACATGGGCAACTAAGGAATATCTACCATACCTTGTGGAGTCCATGCTGTTGAGAAGTATCAGAGGATACTTAAAAACAAACATGAAACAAAAACTCTTAATTGTGTTTTTGTATTTAACACCTTGTACTTAACAAGTCCCCTAAAATCAAGATTCTCTAAAATTTCCAACTTTTGTACCAATTTCACTATAAATAAATACTACTGCAACAATTGTGCCATTTTTGAAGGGTTATTGTGAACAGCTGTAGGGTAGGGTGCAGAGATCCGCCTGAATTGAATGTTAAGGCATGGATCTGGTGAACAGAACTGGAGCCAAAGTGAACATCTATCTTTTCTCTCTCTGAAGCCCAGGGCGCTCAGTGAGTGCTCAGTCTGCAGGTGGTGAAGGAGCAAAGGGCAGGCGGAGTAGAGTAGTGCTGCCGGAGAGAGGCTGATGGGTGGGGATAGGAGGAGAACAAGGCCTGCTACACTCAGCTACAGGAAGGCTGCAATCAATAATTCACATCATCTGTCACCACGCGCTCCACTGGACCACTCAACAAACAGCACAGACAAATTAAAGTAAAAACACGCAAGAGTCGAGCGGCCCGGCTCATCCACGTCTATGCACTGAGGAAGACAATGTGCGCAGATGGTTTGGATAACGTAATCGCATGAGAATGGGTAGATCAATCGTGTGGAAAAGGAGGACACAAATTCAAAAAACACATAACTGATCAAATATTGAGCAGAAAGGCTCAATTATTTGTTGATTCTATCTATCTATCTATCTATCTATCTATCTATCTATCTATCTATCTATCTATCTATCTATCCCTATGCAAACATTACTTTCTGTGCTCTTCTGTTTAAATTTTGTACTCTCTTTCATGTTTATTTCAACCTGATCTCACGACAATTCGTACGTATTTTCCGACGTGGCTAATTCGTACGAATCCATACGACCCCACTCGTATGAATTCGTACAATTTTTGCTAAATCGTACATATTTTACGAGTTGCCCAATTCGTATGAATTCGCACGAATGACCTACCCCTGATCCAGCCCCTAAACCTACCCATCACTTTGGTTTAAAAAAAGAAATCGTGCGGATTTGTACGAGTGAGGTCGTACGAATTTTTACAAATTAGCTACCTTATACGAATTGGTCGTGAGACCAACAGTAGCATTGGTTTATTTACTTACCATTTCCCATGTCAGTGTAAAAAGTCCTAGTCCTACTTTTACTTAAACATAAATATCTCTTAAAAAGTTGAACATGGGATTAAATATCCAATTTATAATGAGACAACTGACATCCCAAACAAACATTTCTAACCTGACCTTCACATGTCACTGGCTGTCTCATGGAGGTATTTGAATATAATTCTGATGGTGATTTTGGGCTCATGCAGATATGAGAGTGTGTGCAAACAGCGAACAGGTGTAATTTCACACTCCGTCGAGTGGCTGCTCGAATCCTCTTTAATAGCCACACGCAAGGCTCTGTCAATCAGCAGAGTTCTGAATTTTAAACACAAACACGCGCGAGTCAGATCATGGTTACAAGGTGCATCCTCCCCCACAACTTCTCACTTTCACCATACTGGGTTCGAAACATGCCAATAGACAATGAGGTTCTGCTGTTTGTGTGATAGTTTGTGTGAAAGTGTTAACCTCAGGCAGGGTAAAAACTAACCAAGATAAAAACTAAATCAGCAGGAACCATACCATTTGCATTTCAGTAGCAGAAACAGATCTTTATCTCAGACAGGTAAGAGATGTCCAGAAAGATAAACAAAATTATGCATACGTAACGTTTGATTCATAGTTTGCAAATCTGCACTATATTAAATGGTGCACCAACATATGTTACATTATGTTTACACACCATCATTACAGTCTGATAATATCTTACCAAATACCTAAGTTCAGACTCACCATCATGAACATTTTCAAATGTATGAAAGAAATTTTTGTATGAATATAAAAATGTATGAATTTTTTATATATATATATAAACCCTTACTGATCTGGAAACAGATACCATTTTGATATACAAAGAATTTAGGTAACAAGGTCCAATTAGGTAAGGGTCCAAATCTCACTAATGGACAATTTACTAGTTATGGACAGTTATGATAATGCATATAACTTGGATATATTAGTACTTATAAAGCATATATTAATGCCTCATTCTGCATGATCATATCCTACATCCCTTAATCCTACACAATACCTAAACTTAACAACTACCTTACTTACTATTAATAAGCAGTAATTAGGCATTTACTGAGGCAAAGGTCGTAGTTAATAATTAGTTAATAGTGAGAATTGGACTCTAATCTAAAGTTTGACCGAAATTTTAATTGTAACAATTTAAACTACTCCTGTTTCCAAAAAACAACGAAAAGGAAGGACATGAAGGGGTGTACCGGGCCAAAAAAAATACGATTTGGTCAACCCTGTATCACATGAAATACGTTCTGAGAAACTATTTTGCATATCGCAATTACGTTACATGCCAACATATAAGCAGTGCTATTACGTTGGTCCTTAACCTAATATAAGCAGTGCTATTACGTTGGTCCTTAACCTAATATAGCCAATCTATTGCAGTGCTATTACGTTTGTCCTGAACATAATACATCCAAAGCAGGTTTCTTTTCACACGTAGCAGCTAATGCTGTTCTTTTTGTTTTAATTATTTAGCCTACTCCCTTTTTTCTCATTGGGCTACAAAATATTATCTATGCCAGGGCGAGTCAAATGGCGGCACCCAGATAATTTTTATCTGGCCCTCCAACTGGTTTTTGATGTTTAAAACCCCTCGCAATCTGATATCAAAGTCCCCGCAAAGGTTTAGCGCGTTCAGCGGTGAGTTTAACAACGCACGTGATCATTCAGCGGTGAGTTTAACAACGCAGCGGTGAATTTAACAACACTCAACTGCAGGTAAAGACTGGGTTGTTTTACCTGCAGTTGAGTGTTGTTAAATTCACCGACAAACGTAATAGCACTGCAATAGATTGGCTATATTAGGTTAAGGACCAACGTAATAGCACTGCTTATATTAGGTTAAGGACCAACGTAATAGCACTGCTTATATTGGCATGTAACGTAATTGCGATATGCAAAATAGTTTCCTCAGAACGTATTTCATGTGATACAGGGTTGGATTTGGTATGTACCTCGGTTCTGAAGGCACGGTTTGGTATGTTTTCAGTACACCAGGGACAAAAAACAAACTATGCCTGTCTTTAAATTTATGATTTAAAGGGAATACATATAAAGCACATCCCATGTTTAAGATAACTTTTCCGGCAGCAGCTCACTCCGTGTCCTTCGTCGTTTTTCAGATGTAATAAGATCAAAACAATATTGTCCCATCCTATGGGGCAAACTCTGAGTTTGAAATTGTTCCGCACACTGAGACAGACTGAACATGCAGTGGTTAAAACAACACTGTATATATTTGGTATACATGGGTACCGAACCGAAAGGCCCATACCAAAACTTTTCTGTACAAATACATGTACCGTTACGCCACTAATGGCTACTGTTAAAACATCAGCTTTATGGAGACCTACAGTACATTCTCCTCAGAGGCTTCTGAAGCTGAACATTCTGTAGATGAGCACTTTCAGAGGGGGTTAGCTAAACCTCAGTGGTCAACAGTAACTTCATGCATGCACCACCTCCTGACCTACACAGACTCATCAATATTTGAGGTGGTACTTAACGGACAAAACTGAGTGAAGACCATGCCAGGGGCACCTGGGGCGGACAGGGAGGGGATCTCATGAGGACAAGATGGGGTCAGTCTTACCAATGGGGCCAGAACTGACCCAGAAAAACATCTGAACCAGAGCCTGTATGTAGACAACAAAATGTGAAGTTTTTCTGCGAATACCTCAAGCAAAAAAATATCTCATGCAATGCACTGAAGCACATCATCTAAGATTTAACCACTCATCCTGAAAACACCGCTTCCTGTTGGATAGAAAATAATTTCCATTATTGTTAATGTATGGATAACCTATATAAATAATAATAAATAGACAAGACATAACCATTGATAATCACACTATAGCATGATATAATTACTTATCAACGTTATCTTAAAGTCACACAATTACACATTTGACAGATGCTTTTAACCAAAATAAGTGACATATTCCATTAATCAAACTATAATAAAGGTGCGGTCACACATACCGTTGTTCAGCAGAGGCAAAAAAGTTCTCCATGCAGATTTAGCTTGTGTTCAAGTTGGTCTTGCGAATTCTCTGCACTTACCAACAGAAAGCTGTTTGGATCAAAAGTGACTTCTGTGTGGTCGGTGCTTCATGCATCACTACACTATTGACAATAGACCTCTTTTACCCATGAAATTTTACTGAAAAACATAACCATTTGAAACTACATATAGGTAGCAACTCCACACACCAAACAGAATTGATTCAAGTTTGTAATCAGCATGTTGTTAAGCTAATGACGCAATACTTTAAGCAAAACAACACCAACGCCTAGAAACAAACAAATGCTGGAGGTACATTTTATGCCTTAAAATACTGTTTAGAAGGGATGTACCGATTATGATTTTTTATAGCCGAATCCAATACTAGTTCCCTATTTTTTTTTTCTTTAAGTAAATTTATTTGCTGTTTCATTTAACAAAAAAACAAAAAAAAACAAAAAAAAAAACAGCTGTAGCATTTGAAACGATAGGCAACCACTGCGTTCACGGTCCAAACAAATATGCTACATACATGCAGCATGAGCTGTTGTTTTTGCATTTAAATTAAATTGTATAATTTCATGATTTAATGCAAAAACAGAATAGTCTGACTTTAAAGGTGACATATTATGCTCATTTTCACAAAATGTAATATAAATCTATGGCGTCCCCAGAATGTGTCTGTGAAATTCCAGCTCAAAATACCCCACAGATCATTTATTATAGCTTGTCAAATTTGCCCCTTTTTGGATGTGAGCAAAAATGTGTTTGTCCCTTTAAATGCAAATGAGCTTCTGCTCCCCGCCCTGTTCAGAAGAAGGCCGATCCTTTACACACGTTTCGGACACTCCGGCAATAACAAACACGTGAATAATGTCACTCATCCAAAATCTCAGAAATAACTACCAGTAGCGGAGAGCAGCCTTACCGAGAGACTCTTAGGGCCCTATTTTAACGATCTGAAACGCAAGTATCAAACGCGAAACGCAAGTAAAATTAGTTGGTCTGAAGTAGCTACATTACTCATAGGTGTGGTTTGACGTAACGTGAAATAAACCAATCAGAGCGTCATCTCACATTCCCTTTAAAAGCAGGTGCGCTTGTTCCATGGCGGATTGCTGTTATAATGGAGTATTTGACAGGCGCACGCCAGGAGCGGTTCACAGCCGAGCAGACTGACGTTCTCGTCAGGGCCGTAAAAGACAGAGAAGTGACGTTGTATGGGGATGGGAGAAACCCAAGTGAAAAAAAGTAATGTCCTTAACACTGCTTTTAACACCCATATTTAATAAAAAGGCAACGTTTCGACCCTGCTGTGTCTTCTTCAGGCAAATGATGAACACATTTGATGAAGGGATATATAAAGGCCTTACAATCAATTGTGATTTCAATTAGTTTGATTAGGTCTAAAAAAGCCTAATAGCCCCACCAATTAAGAGAACACTTACATGCAGGTTTTTTTTTACAAACTTATACATCTCAAAAGGGGGCTTTTTAAATTTGAATATCCCCAAAAGAGTACATAACATAGCTATCCACAGAAAACAAAAAAAGAGAAAAGTAAAAAGAAAAACAGTGGAAGAAACAATTACATATATACAAGCCAACCCCAAACAATTAAAAAACATTACCCCACATTAAACTTGTTTGGATTTGATCGAAGACACTCATCTTGTGTTATCTGATCAAAACGTTTTTTGGCTGAATCAACCCAATCTTTTTTATAACCTCTATTGAGGAATCTTTTTGTCCAGTCTGCAGCCTGCGTTGAGTAAGATCTATTGTCGCTGCATATTCTACGTACACGGTTAAATGGACTGATCGGAAGACTTTTGATCAACGGCCTGGGGTGAAAACTATCCCCATGCAATATAGTATTGCGATCCGTGGGCTTGCGAAAAAGATCAGTTTTTATGGTCGTGCCATCTTTGTATACTTGAATGTCCAGGAAACTGATGCGATGTTTATCATATTACAAAGTATTCTGGGCGAAGTGAGTAGCCTTTTTTAGGATACGCCCAGAGAAGACCTCAAAATCCACATCGCTGGCGGAGAGCAAGCTTTCCAAGTAAAAACCATGTCGAAGAAGTCAGCGAAAAAGGACGCAAACTTTGTCTGAGGCTTGTACGTCAGTCTTAAGTAAAGGACTGAGTTTTGTTCCAACCACCCACACTAATGACTTTGAGACTATTATTGATTTCCAGAAGTTTTTTTTAAATCTGAGATTGAGGGAGTTTTTCCATTCTGATATGAGAGACAGTCTAACTAGGAGTGTTTCTTCTTTGGACCAAGTCCACACGTCTGCCACCTCTCCCCCAGTGACTCGGCCTATAGTCGCTTCTAGAAAAGGTCTACATTCATTCCTCCCAAGCACCAAGCCTCTCTTGACACGTACTGCCGTTTAGTTGAGAATGATGTAAAGGGTCTACTAAAAAAGAAAAAAGAATATAAAGTGTACAATAATCTGTCTAAACAGGAAAGAGGAGCTGTAATGGATTTGAATAAGGATAGTAGAATTGTGGTACGGCCTGCTGATAAGGGGGGAGCTGTTGTTTTGCAAAATTTTGTGGATTATGAAAATGAAATTAAAAGACAATTAAGTGATTTGACATTCTATGAGAAATTATCCTCTGATCCTACTAATAGGTTGAAGATCTGGGTATATTCCCAACTAGAACATCACTTCAATAATGGCAAGTTTGACAAAAATGCCTTTGAGTTTCTTAAGGTTGAACATCTTAAGGTTGAAACAGAGTTTCTTAAGGTTGAACATCCAGTGATCCCTGTAATTTACACTCTCCCTAAAATACACAAGGGCTTAGATATCCCTCTGAAGGGAAGACCTATTGCCAGTGGGATTGGTAGCCTAACGGAAAATATATCTGCTTTCGTTGACTATTTTATGAAATCAGAAGTGGTTACCCTCCCTTCTTATATACGTGACTCTATCGACTTTATCAATTCACTGAAAACCTTTGATGTTACCTCTGACAACTTGCTGTTGGCTACTTTTGATGTTCAGAGTTTGTACACAAATATTCCACATGACGGTGGCCTTGAAGCACTCCAGTATTTTCTCTCTTTAAATCGGGTTGAGCCAAACCCCAGCACTTAGTGCATATTAGACTTGGCTAATATAGTTCTGACCAATAACTTTTTTCGTTTTCAAGATGAGTTCTATATACAAAAGAAAGGCACTGCCATGGGAAGTAAAATGGCTCCTAACTATGCCTGCTTATATATGGGTCTCTTTGAAAACCAATTTGTTCTGCATCAGAGAAATCCATTCTATTCTAAGATCTTATTCTACAAGCGGTTTATCGATGATATTTTTCTGATTATTGACTGCACATTAGATGAATTAATGGGCTTCCATGAGTATCTTAACTTTTGTAATGAACATTTGAAATTTACTTTGGAATATGATAAACATCGCATCAGTTTCCTGGACATTCAAGTATACAAAGATGGCACGACCATAAAAACTGATCTTTTTCGCAAGCCCACGGTTCACAATACTATATTGCATGGGGATAGTTTTCATCCCAGGCCGTTGATCAAAAGTCTTCCGATCAGTCAATTTAACCGTGTACGTAGAATATGCAGCGACAATACATCTTACTCAACGCAGGCTGCAGACTGGACAAAAAGATTCCTCAACTTTTAGATGCACCTGGACGTTTCTGAATGGTTAGTGGATACATTTAGTAGTTTTTGTGGAGTTACACTGATACATCTAATTCTAATCGACTTGCATGTACCGTCATGTTTAACTTTTACACAAGTTGACACAGTTCCCTGAGGTCTTTATAAGACAGCTGTGACACTTTTTGGTCAAATAGTGTTCAGTGCTCGTCTGTGCAGCCAACAACAGAACCGTTTGCATGCTTTGCTCAAACTTTTGCCATTGCGTTAGAACTGGTTACACTGTTGCCGCTTGCGGAAATCAAATGACGGTGCTGTGGGTGGAAACGTGCAGATTAAGGGGCGGTAATATTATAAATAAGATCAAAGCTAAGGTAAGAGGAAAACAAAATGCCATCAAAACTTTTCTGACGACATTTGCTTTCAGAGATACATTTAACCCCAACACATATTAAAAATTTATATTTTACTTCCTATATTTCATGCACTGCAAACAGTGAGTTTGTTATGCCTGCTACTGTATTTAGCTGGTGCGTCTCTGCTCTCCTCTTTGCCATCGTCTTCAGCATGTCCCGTCTCTGGCCTGTGTTAACGTCCTGTTTACAGACTTTGTAATATTTCCACACAAATTACATTTTGGGAAATGAGTGCAATGCAGTTTGTGTGAAAGTTCAGAACAGAGATGGGCCCAAATAAAACAAAAAAACGGTTCCAATTTATGGCCGGTCGAACGGTGTATGTCTACTGACTAGGTAGGTACTTTGGGAATAGAAACATGTAAAGCCAGTACACCCACGACATTTAGAAAAGGTGTGGTGAAACCAGATAAGGACATTACATATCTCATGTTTCTCTCTCTGCTGTATTTAAAATAAAAAGAAGGATGCTTAAAAATGAACCATCCAACTGATATTGAAGAAAGTGGGCAGTGTTTATGCTCCTTACTTGGCTGAATTGTCTCAGTTAACAAAATCAATACTAGTGTGCGCGTGAAACCAGGCCTACAGGGGGTGTGGCCCAACTCCCATGGCAGGATGATGCACACACATCAATTATTGAGCGGACCAGGCACACGCAATGCTCTGAAAGGTCAAAGGTCAAACACTAGTACCCAGTGGTGCTCAAGGTGCGACACCCCAAAGCAAACGGAAATGATCTTCTTGTTGGCAAGGACTGTCATGCCCTGGATGTTACCCTTATTTATTTACCTGTAATTATAGGCTAGATATTTTCATAGAGCTCGAAATTAAACGTTAAAATAACTTATTGCCAGAACTTAAGCCAGAATTGCACCCTAAAGAGTTTCTGCTGAATTTGTTGCACCACCCAGTAGGCCGCACAGTTTGAGCTGAGTGAGGATAAGAGGCAACATTCTTCATCAACTTGGTCTGTTGCCATCAACATGCCACAAGTACTTCATTTCAAGCATACATATAAGCATGGATCAGTAGCACTGCTCTATCACTGTAGTATGTCAGATGTAAAATCAACAATCATTCAAATGTGGTTTTGAGGATATGCAAATACTCAACCTCCCACATGCAAGCGATCACCAGGAAGCTTTTGAGTTTAATTGCACTTCTGTTTCTTTCGATTTGCCCAGCATGAACTTTTTGTTCATGCCTTGATCTCTTGTATGTCAATGTCAGGATAGATTTAAGGCAGTTAGGAAGGTAAAATAACTGAGGTTAAATATGTTAGCACCTTTTTTGGAGCACAACCAATGGTAATCATGCAGACATGCATAGTCACACTTTGCTTGATACTGAACCTTCAATCCTTTACCCATTTTTTTAATTTAATTTCTGCAATTCGTTTGCAGATATTTTTCCTTTCTAGTGTGCCATGGATATTTCAGAGTTGAATGAGATATTTTGATGGTCCCTTTAACACATTCTGTTGACTATAAGTAACATTGCACCTACATGTTTGCTAACTCTTATTAGAGTGTTAGTAGAGTATTAGTAGACTGATAGGTTTAGGGTTTTAATAAGTTGACATGTACTTGCAAAGTTACTTGTTACTTCAGTAGAATGTCTGTTGGAGGACAATCACAATAAAGAGTTAGCAGATTTTAAGCAGACAGTCTACTAATACTCTAGTGAGAGTTAGTTGCAAGTTAAGTAGTTGCATTATTGTTGCATACGGGCTGGGGATTGTGCAGACACAGGTCTGAAACAACCAATATTAAGTGTATATTGGGAAAAGCATTTTCAATCGAGTTTGAATTAATTCTAATTCTATCCCAACTAACATTTAAAGCAGGCAAGAGGTCATTGTTATCTTCTTCTTTTGTGTGTAGTTTTAAAGGTCATGTTTTGCCTGGATACCCACTCCTCTATTTACCTAACCAACCCCCCCATCAAAATACATACCCTATCCTACCCTATGCCAGCCCCAACCTCTGGGTCCATTAAAGGGACGGATGATGCATGTAGCGTTAAAGGGGAAGGCAGCCCAGTTGCGGGCCCCATGTCTGGGCCAGGACTGGCTCATGAAATATTGAGAGGTCGTGTCCCTTCTTGGAGCTGGCTCACTCATTCTTGGTGGAGGGAGGCTGATAAATATTTTAGACTGCAATCTCCTGCTTGACAAACTCTCCCACATGATTGGGCAAGAGCGTCTCTGCTCCCCCTTGCTCCGTCGCTCTGCCCCACCACCACCCACTTTGGCTTCTTTTTTTTCTTTTTAACCAAATTTCATTTATGGGGAAATTAATTACGCCCGGTGATTTTGGCGAGCAGACCCCTCAACCTCCTCGCTTATGGGGCCTCCTGGGGCCCCCGGTGGTCCCATTGAATGAAGTAGCATCCATTTTTTATGAAGAGCAGGTTATCGTATTTAGTCAGATTAAAACAGGCAATGAGGAGAGGGATCCAGAGAAACAAGCAAAGCATCTTTCCAAGTTTCATACCTGCTTTAGTTTAAACTCAACTCATTTACAAAGAGAACACTTCTGCCCCACACACACACACACACACACACACAAAACAGACTAGTAGCTGTTATACTGCAATTTTTTATGACACACCTGAAAGCATCTTTGTGAACAAAAACTAGCTTTTTTTTTTCAACAAATGCATTAAGAATCTTAAAATGTATATCATAATACTAAAATGTGAAATACATTTATTTTGAAGTAGGCTGAAGTGACATAATACACTAAATAAGCAGTAAACTATTTTTTACATATTATATTATATTATATTATATTATATTATATTATATTATATTATATTATATTATAACTTAATATAATTAGGGCTGTGCAACAATTAATCGCATCCAAAATAAAAGTTTGTGTTTACATAATATATATGTGTGTACTGTGTATAATTATTTTTTATATATAAATACACACACATGCATTTATGTGTTATTTATATATAAAATGTTTATAAATTCTATATAAATATATATACAGTATATACATGCAAATATTCCTTAAATATATACATGCATATGTGTGTATTTATGTATACAAAATAATTATACACAGTACACACACATATATATTATGTAAACACAATCTTTTATTTTGGATGCGATTACAGTTTTTTTCGATTGCTAAACGACAGTGAGCACAACTGGAGCTACATGTGCAAAACTCTAACTACAGTCTGCACTACCAACAGTCACCTGAGCTAAACAGTTCACATCACCTGCAAAACTCACTCCAAGCAACACAACTCTGAACACATGGCTCAAAACAGGCTCAGTGCAGCCAAACACTACAACCCTCACTGAGATAACACACACTGTCACTCAGAACACACTGAGAGTAAAAACATTAGCATCAAACACCAATACAGAAAATACAAACTTTTCATCTTTACAGTTTGAACAATTTCAGTGACTTCATACAAAGTAATATTTTCTTCAAAGAAAAGAGTGACATTCTTTCACATGATTTATTTACATTTTTAGAACATAACAATTCTTTAAGGTAAATGAAAATTAGCAGTTTGCTTCAATAGTCTGTAGTAATTTACGGAATTACAGTAATGAGAAAAAAAAAGGTAGAAACTGTACATACTGTAATTCAAACAAATAATTGAGGGGCTAATCCTGCCTCTCTCTAGCATCAGGCCACAGGTTTTCATCAACATCACATCTAATGTTCTCTCTTGCCACGCACCTGGGGAAGAACCTTCTGGAGTGCCTTATCCATCCCTGGCAGTCGTGTCCTCACATCCGGCACGCTTGGCTTCCAAAAGAGACATTTGGTCATGTGGGTGGTGACCAAACACTTTCCACCTCCACCCATACAGAAAAAAAAAAAATTGAAATATATTTTACGTAAAGTGTCGAAAATATATGTGGCATATATTCCAAATACATTGAAATATATTTGCATTGTTGGTCAATATATTCTGAAATATAACAAAAATATATGATGTTACAGTAAGTGTGAAATATATTTACATATATTTACATATATTTAACTAAAATATATTTATTGGGCCAATTTCGAATATTTGCATATATTCCAAAAATATATTTCATTCAAATATATTTATTTTGTGTATGGGAGCCTTTCAGCTGAAATTGCAATCAACAGTGTTTGAAAGGCACAAGGCTGAAATCTATTCTGTTTTGAATGTGTGGTTCACAGTTTTGACAGCAGTGTGTTAGCATTTGAACAAAGTGCTGTAAATCCACAGTGTTGTGCAGGTTGTGGTTAAAGTCATGGGATAAGTGTGTAGAGTTTTGAAAACTGTGTTCAAGCAATGAAAAACGAACTAGAGTTTGGTCCACATGAACTGCTGCTGTGCAGACTGTAGTTAGAGTTTTGCATGTGACTCCAGTTGTGCCCACTGTCGTTTAGCAATCGAAAAAAACTGTAATCACGATTAATCATTGCACAGCCCTAAATATAATATAATATATTATAATATTTAAAAAATAAGCATTTTATCTGAAACTAGACCATGTCTGTGGAATCATAAAACAAATCACAGATAGGGCAGCGTTTAAAATATAGCTAAATCTATAGCAATTGACAATAAATCTTCTGGGAAAGATCCCATACAGGAATTCAGAATATTATGCAAGTACAGTATTTTCACACTAGGTTGAGGTTGTTTAAAAAAAAATGGAAAAAGGGAGAAAACTAATCTTAGCAAGTACCAAGCAAGTGTTTGTAGTTGCCAACTTTTCGTTCTGAAAAATGCTGGGAAAAAAAGAATAATTTTTTCTCTGTGTGCTGTTTCAGCATTGCAAAGATAACAGAGCAGAGAGAGAGGCAAGAGAATTTTTTTTAAAATGAAAGAGTTTTACTCAGTAAGCCCTAAGTGGCATTGTAGAGAGGTGCCAACGGTGAGACGGCTCACCTGAGGGCCTTGCCATGTCAGGACAGTACCTGGCATCCCGCTGCTACAGCCTGTTAAATGA
Organism: Abramis brama; assembly: GCF_963993115.1. Taxonomy (NCBI): domain Eukaryota; kingdom Metazoa; phylum Chordata; class Actinopteri; order Cypriniformes; family Leuciscidae; genus Abramis; species Abramis brama. The sequence continues at coordinate 10,291,595 of NC_139977.1, forward strand.
TGCAGAAGCTACCAGACAGTCCTCTTACATGGGAAGGCCAATGGCACGTAAAAACAAGTGGGCAGGATGAACATCCGCCTACTCAGCAGGGCCAGGACAGGGGCCAAGGGAGGCTTTACCTCAACCAGAGCAAAGTTTTGTCAAGACAGAGAGAGAGAGAGAGAGAGAGAGAGAGAGAGAGAGAGAGAGAGAGAGAGAGAGAGAGAGAGAAAGAAATAGAATGAGAAAGGAGGTGTATTCTTCTCAAGATGAGATGCAAGCAAACAGAAACAAATTCCCTGCCGGTCCCCACCTCTACGAATTTTTTTCTTCTCTACACACACCTGATATGACCTTGTAAACACGCACATAAAGATCCACTCAGGCATTCAAAATCATGGTTCTGTGAACACACATACACACAGGGCAGGGCAGAGCATTCATAACATCCATGCTTTAAAGGACAAGGCCACAGGGAGAGTCAGTGAGCGAGAATCGATGAGAAAGCCGTGTCTTTGTCAGAGAGGTTAGGATCCCCACTAAAGGGGCAAAAGGAAAACTCAGCAAAGCGGAAAGACAGCAGCCGTCCTACTGCTTCACTCCTCTGGGTCCACACCATACCCCAATCTCCACCTCCAACTCGCAAACACACACTCCTACAAACAGTGTTGTGCCGATACAATCACGTGTCACAAAACTTGCAATCATTTTTGAATCATTCCATAAGATTGATATTTTTATTATAATTTATTTGTGCATTTATATCATGTCCTGAAAATGATCCAGATCTTTTGGACACGTATTTGGGCAAGAAAAAACAAGAATGTCCATATGGAAGAAAGTAATTGTATTCTATTTCAAAAACTTGCTCACTCTGTATTCATGTTGGTTTCATATGGTCCTGAAAACCATCATCAAGAAATGTTTCAATTTACGTTTACAACGATATGCCTAAAACAAAGAAGTTTTTCCTTTGAGTTTTCCACGTACAGACGGAAAAGGACAATTTTGATTGTCGAAACGATCCCCATTCACACGGATCCGCGAAAACGACTAAAAACACTGTATTCTGCTGCCCGACCATTAGATGGCGATGAAACACAATAAACTGAACACGTAATACGCATGTGCATGGCGTCATCGTTTTCAGAGATTCGCATTTTTGTTGTTTACAATTTTCAAAAACTTGCACTTTGAAACCCGTTTTCAAAAGTTTGCTTTTTCAGGCACTTGTCGTGTAAACGAACGGCCAAAATGCATAAAAAGTTGAAATACTAAATTGAAAACACTAAAATATTTCCTTACACCTTGAATACGTAAGTGTACACATACGCATTATCTCATTATTTTCAAAACCATTAACATTTTTTTTTTAGGCTAAAGGTGTGGTTGTTGTTTTTTTAAACAAATAATATGTATTATTTTCATTAATCTCATGTAACATTAATCTCATAAACCTGACAGCCTGAAAACTGCATGTTAGTTGGACCTCATGACTTGATTTGGAGGATAAAGGGCTTTAAAAAATTAATAGTGAAGCAGAACTACTTCATTCCATTGTTTTAATGAGTTTTTTTCTTCATTATATCACAATATCAGTTTTGACCTGTTTTGATATTGTGATGCACCACAATGTATTGAATTGTGACACATCAGGGCTTTTCACACTCCACTTAACCCTGGGTTGTCTTCGTTCTAAATCACTCTTTCAACTTTGGGTAAAGGAACATTTCACACTTGTATTTTAGAAGCGGGGTTAGCACTGTTTTTTACATGTGGTTATTATCATGATACATGGAGCAGACAAATTGGTGAACTTTACATATGCCTATATCACCACAATTATGAAACCCTGCCCCGGAGCAGTGTTAAAACCCTGCATTTTGGTGCCAAACATGTACAGTGTGAAACTATGCAGTGATGCTAGAAAGTTACAGTTAGATGCTAGGCAATTGACAGCCAATCGAGTGGCTCATATTCATGTGCTTTGGACAGTCATGGAAACGCTGCGTGTTGTATATAAACAGTCATTTCAGTGGGGTGACAAATGTCATATGGTGACAGAAAACGTGACAATTGGAGTAAAGAAGAGATCGTTTCATTCTTACTTTTATAGTCCGAAAAGTCCATTCAGTATAAATTTTATAGTACAGTCGGCAAAACATGGATACGCAATTCTAGAGCATTTATGTACACAGATCGCATATACTGCGTTTGTTCAATCAATGACATGGACTCCGCAAATATGCAAGTAAGAACATTAACCCAGGGTTTAGGAGTGTACCATGTGAAACGGCAGCTTATGAACACCAAAAATTAATTGTTAACCCTGTGTAAATTATGAGCAATGTGAAACGTGAGGCAAGATAACCCATTTACCCGCGGGGCTGGAATGACCCATGGGTTAACTATTTCAAGTGTGAAAAGCCCCATCATATAGTATCGTATTGTGAGATAGTCAGTCATACCTAGCCTTACTTACAAAGCCAAAGAATTCAAGTTCTTGTACATGTGTACACAACCATAAACATGCATTGACGTTTTTTTAGGTACTGCAGGTCCTGCTTGAACATTTCAAATCAAACACAAACAGGCCTTACATAAATTATCAAGGCCATAGAAAACATATGAACGTGAATGACCATGAACGACCATTACTTTAACAGATAGAACATGAAAATACTAAACAAAACAAAGTGCCCTTGGAAGCCTTCATCTGATTCCTGGCATTGGGAGCAACAGAAAGACAAAGAGCCCTGGGCTCCCAGAAGTCAACGCTCTATAAATGCTTCTATGTCCAGAACCTCAGTACCAGAATACACCATTAATGGAACTGGTCCTATGCTATACTAGTAAATTATGAATGGAGGGTTATGTTTTCCAAGTCACTGCCTGCTGTCCACACAAAAGTGCAGTGATAGATTCATAATGAAAAATGCTTGTGACATAAATGGGTCCAAGGCCAAGAAAAAACAGGAGGATTTTTTAACCTTTGACGATGCATCACTTACCCTATGTTCCTAATGAACAATCTCCAGAAAGGCATGTGGGAAAAAAAGGTTCTTATTTGTGACATACTTTTTATAGACTAGAAGTTTTGCTTATGTTTAGTGTAAATTAAATATCTCTTAATCGGCAAGTTAGGTACGGACAACAATCCAATTAAAATTCAAAAGGAACCGTTGCCCACATCTATAATGAATCAAGATGAATTGATTTGCATCCGTTGCAACTGAAAAACTGTGAACACATCATTTGTTAATTTTTTTATTTTTACAAACTGAGGTATAAGTCGCAACTTTCTGTGGTAATTCCATACCATAAACCCAGAATATTCCTGATGCACATGGATTTGAAAAGTCAAAAATGACTTTAAAACCATGAAGCATGGAAAAAGCTGTGTAATGGAATGGTATCTATTATGCCAGCTATACTGTAATTCTCACACCACTGGCCACATCAATAACCCTTGATTAGATCTATACTGTATCACCTGAACTTCAGTTCTGAATCTACACCACCTGCAGTGTTAACTGCTCATCCAACCCATCGGCCACAACAACAAATAACTTGTTTTATTAAATCCTATTAAATCCTTAACACTAATGGATAAATCCACAACAACAGCATTATCAAAATGCACAGCCATACTCCAGTCCCAAGAGACATCTTCCACCAGACAGCGGCAGGAGGGTCGTTTGAATTCCCTTTGAAAGACTTTGCTGCTTGTGTCTCCGTAAGCACTGTCCCCTTTCAAGGAACTGTGGAAAAAAGAGAGGAGCTTGAGACAGAATTAGCCTCATCAGAAGTACTTTGAAAGTGTTTAGATTAATGCAATTAGCAGTGAGTTAAAGATCTCCGTCCTCCAGACGATCCCCTCAAGACATGGCCTTGAAGAACTTCCTTTGCACGGCGAAAAAGAACCCCAGGAAAAAGACAGTCTTATTTTTTTTTTTTTTAAAGGGTAGTATGTAAATATATTTACACCATATACCATGGGAATAATCAAGTTTTAATTTAGCTGCTAATTTAATTAGCCGCCAAAGCCGCCCCCAAGCCTCCCAGAAGCTTTTTCCTTCCAATTTTCTTTTTAGCGAGAAAGCAAGGGGGGTATGGTCATATTAAAACGTACAAAGATAAGAGTTAAAGTCAAAAAGGTTCCCATTTTAAATGATTTCAGTTATCAAATGTCACAGAAATTTAGAAAATGAATAGAAACTGTTCCTTATGTAATGGAGCTTCTTCACTGTGCAAAGACATTCCAAGTGACATTCTACAATTCCAAGTGAATAGGATCAATCAATAAGTAACAATCATGTTTTTAAAAGTTAAGGTAAATGAAAAGAAGGTACCAACAATCTTCTCCAAATTTTTTTATATTAACTCAGCTGCCTGAACTGGCATACAATGGGGCATTGTGAGTGAAGGTGGATTGGAAATGGTTATGTCTGTTTGGAGAAGTCCAAATCAAAGGCTTGGGTGGCTGGTGTGTACGTGCGTGTACAGTTCGATGTGCTGGGCTTCAGCAGGCGCACAGGGATGTGTCGAGTAGGAGGTGAAACGAACACATGCCACTCAGTCTGCAGGCAAGGGGGCCGGGGGCTTCATTAGAGGGAGCCAGAGGCTGACCCTGGCTGCCGCAGGGCACAGATCAGGGGGGTGCAGGAATCTCTGGATATCGGGGGCGGTGGGGGCTGGGGGTGTGAGAGAGACGAATGAACCACCAAGGAGCCTTTCCCCTGGGCTCCCCTTCTGCCCGACCTCCCGGATCTCTGGACGGAGCAGAAAATCAACAGCGTTCCTCTTTGAAGCTGTCTCCTCCTCTGTTTCTCTTTCTCCACGCTCCCTTTCTCCGTGGACCTCATAAATCATGCATGCAACACACACACACATCATATTTTTGCTCTTTCTTTCTGTCTTTCTTTCTTTCTTTCTTTTGATGAAAGACTGTCTTTCGAGCAAGGCATGAAGCATGCAACAAAGGACGGGAGTTTATTTGTCCTGGCTCTGAGGTACAGCCCATTATCTGGCATGTTTGACAAATTACTTCACATGACTGCACTACTGAATTGGCAGTAGTGGAAATTTAATGGTGCAACCACAGTCCTGAAATTTAACAAGCTACCATTAATGAGCAAGCAAATGCTCCTCAAATGAGGAAGAACAAATCACCATACACAGCAATAAGGAAACAGTGCTATCCAGAAGAATCAATTAGAGAAAACCAAAAAAAGAGACGGTGCTTCAGATGAGAAGGATGGTTATTTTAATGCAATAATTGGCATGGAGATAAAGTAGCTAATTGCCATAATGAAACCGAATTTTTAACATGAAAGGCAAGTAAATGAATCGAGAAGCGCATCTTGAAAGGGCGCTGGGAATCTTGGGAGACTCTCAAAGATGATCTTTTATTCCTCTTCAGAGTGCAATTCTGATGTGGAACGTCAGCAAAAAAAAAAAAAAGAAAAAAAAAGAAACATGCCCGACTAGTGGTGTCAAAACAGAATAAAGACCCTCTCTCCTGCCATTCAGGAAAAGAGGAGGTGGGAGGGGTAATGAAACAGAAAACAGAAAAAGTTAGTTGGCTCCAAAACATCTTTGAACGTGTAAAAAAATGGTGTCCCTTGGCATGCAACTCAGATCAAAGTGAGGGAAAATGAAATAATCATAAAGAAATATAAGACAAAGTTTTTAAGAAGGGGGCAGAGAACTTGTGGCAGGAAACATAGACCTAGCTGTAACTGAGAAACTTATGGAGGACAGTATATATATCCTGATATGCCATTACATATACTGGTGCTCTTGTGGGTAATTGTGTGTCAAATCGTGTGGTAGTAGGTCAGCGATCTAAAAGCAGGTGTTTTCTTCTGCTTTTATATTCCTGACCTAATGTGACAAAATTTGACATACAATTGAAAGAACTAAGATCCTGTATGAGCATTACCTATGTCTATTAAAGTATGTTTAGAGCTAAGACTCGGTAAAGTCCAAGACATTGAAATCATCCTGGGTTGTAACATAAATTGGGGGCTTGTCCGGGATCCAGAAGTTGTTCAAGTTATATTCTTTTATATTGCTTCAACCATTTTGATGTTGATGAATGCCAGAAATATCCACAAGAACAGAATGAAATGTGAGAACGGTAGCTGTACTCAGCTGTAAACACTGAAAAGACCACTCAAAGAAATCAAATTCATTGCACACCCTAATACTGTATTCCTTCCTAGAATGCCACATGCCCCACATGCAAAAGTTATGAATTCAGACTATGTCCCAAAAGGTTTTTCTCTCAAGTGCTTCTTAGGCTGTTACCATCTGTTTTATTCCTTTCTTCAGGAGTCAGAGTTGCCTACGCTTCGGCCTGGCCTTGTATGAAAAGACACCCGACTGTACAAGAATATGGTACTACAGAATATGTGTCCAGCCCTCTTCTCAGTCATGAGGACTCTCAGCAAATCAAGTTTGAACCGCTTTCCAAGAAGTGGCAAGACATCAGAATTAAAAGTGATGACCAATCAGTTACAGGCTAATTATAAACCCAGATACGGCTGTCAAGCTCTACCTCAAGGGATACAACTTAAGATCTTCCGACATGAGAGAGATGAACACCATCTGTCTCTGGCCTGTTTATTACAAGATGTGTATATGTGTGTGTGCATATGTCTGTGTGTTTAAGGTTGAAGTGAATGTCCTGTTTAGGGTTTCAGACTGAGCTGACTGAGTCCAGTGGGTTCATCTTAGATTGGGGTGCGCCAGCTCAGGACACCACCATTTGGCATGATGTTTGCTCAGGGTGGAGACACTGTCCCTGGCCGAGGGAAAGAGAGCTTTTAATAAAACTCTGTTTGATTGATGTGCTCTTATTTCAATCTTATGATCAGTGATTATCAAGGATAAATAATTTAGGGTACTAAAAACTTAATAAAGAAAATACGACGAACCTCATAATTTAAGTAGAAGGCATCTTAGAGGACGGGAGGGGGTTCGATGGATGGGAAGATGACAGAATGGATGTGCGGTCAGTGGGGGCAGAAAGAGGTGTGAAGGGACATGGACAGTGAGGAAGGTGGGAGGAGGAAGGAGGAATAGAGATTGGGGAGGAGAAGAGGTGTGGCAAATAGGACCAAGGGAACCAGGCCCCTAATTGGTACTTAAACACTTGCGCTGCTCCGAACTGTTGCTATCATAAGAAATTGATGAATTAACTGAGAGAGAGAGAGTGAGTGGGAGAGAGTGCGGGAGAGGCTTCTAAATCTTTTAAGAGGATAACTTACTTGGGCAAAACAGCTGTTTATGCATTATTTGTGCCGAGAGCCATTTACCACCGTTTAAGAAGGAACCAGGGCCCAGGTCTGAGGAGACACCCATTGGGAGTAAGGTCTGGAAGGACTTAGATAATATCATTTACAGAAAGAGATTAGATGAAAAATTCATCCACTAGTAATTTTTTTAAAGGCCTATAAACCTGGGGCCTCATGTATTAAAACTTTATAGATTTCATCCTAAAAGTGTGCGTACGCACTAAAGCTATATATTTTGGGTTCACACAAAAGTTTTCAGATTTATAAAAGGGTATAAAACCCAGATATAAAACCCAGTCAGCGGAAGATTGTGCGTATATGTATCTCCATCCCATCTCCTCCCCGACATCACCATATATGGAGCCTACAACGCCTATTTTTACTATGCATATCCTCATCTACATTATGTACATATGCATATTCCTATTAGGAAATTCCTATTATGAGATACGGACTATAAATACTAAAAAGTATTGTCATCGAACCTTTTCAAACCTGCCAATGAACCGTTTTACCACCAAATGAAATTGCACATCATTGATCATTGATCTCGCGAGAAATATTTTCTAAGGACACAAGTCTATCATGTGCATAGCACTCTTTGCTGTCATTAAAACATTAAAAGGTAGCATGCCACAAGAAAGGTGTTCAAGAGCAGTGTATTCACTACAAATATCTAAATTCAATTCTAACTTAAAGATTTTTGTTTAACTTTTGGATAATGACTTTATGTAGCCTAATTTGAGTACTTAACTCCATTCATGAGAGTGGAATATTTGATCTAAATGTGTATATCAAAATGAAAACACTGTTTAAAATCAATCTGTTTTCTTCATTACTTCACTCACTTCTGTAAAAGAGTGCGTACGCTTGGTCTGGAGTGTGTGGACTTTGCACACTTATTCATGCAAAGTTTATTTTTTATAAATCCCAATATGTGTGTGGAAAATACATCATATTTATACATCAGGTGGGTCTTTTAGTAACAAAAAGCCAAAGAAGGAAAGCGACACATCAACATGTTTTAAGAAAGGACAACACACCCCTTGCCAAATGTGGTGTATAAATAACCCTGCAAACTTGACTTTGATCAGAGAAGATGGTGAAGAAAAACAAAACATTATTAGTAAGTGAGTCTATCTTACTCAAAACCAGCAAAACAAGTGTTAGCATAATGTGTAAGCTTTGATGGAGAATTTGATAAAATTCTACTTTTTAGACTCCAGGTTTAGATTATATTCAGGATTGTGAGATAAATGTGTAAGAAAGAAACAACTGGAGCAAACAGGGTATTGCAAGTGCCAGTAATGCATGTGTGTCACCTGAAGCCCCCAGTGCTGCTCCTCTACCTCTGACTGTAGCTCTGTTGTGCCTCAGGGTGACAGACAGCTCCATTTCAGCTGCCGCTGACACTGATTAGGTCTGAAAGATGAAAGTTTGCCCTCTGTTTGTTATCTAACACATCGCTTTGTCCATCAGATGCCTGCGGGTGACCAACCTGTGACAAGCCATGAGAGACTACCTCTGGTACATAGTCATAATGTGGACTTCTGGACTATGGGGGAAGGTTTGATACAGCAGCATCAAGACAAATTAATTTCTTCAATGAAAAATGTCTGTTATATTTGATGTATTCATTGTTACCTCATTCACATGCAGAATGACTGAAATATTTCATATAATTGATGATGTGACTTTGCTTTCCAAGCAGGACAATGGCTTGTCAGTTCTTCAGTATGAGAAGAATCTCATTGCTCACCGCCAAGACCTCAAGAGTCCACCCTGAGAGGGGTCTTCCCACATTAATCGTCTCCCTCGAAGAGGACTATGCAAAAGAAGTTGGAAAAAAACCACACAGGCTTATGTACACTACAAACAAATCTGGCAAGAGTTGAATTAATTTCAACTTCTTAAAATCATGTTGCACGTTGTTTCTATTGGTCTATCGGAAAACATATTCATATTAACATGGTACTCTTTTTGCTATGATTGCTTCTGAAAATTACGAACTGAGGAAGCAAACAGAAATAAAGAATATTCACTCACAGAAAGAAAGTAGAAAGAAATAAAACAACTGGAATTCAGTGTGATTTTTTAAATCTAAATATTAGGGTTTGTTAGATTCCATAATAGGCAAGGCAAGGCAAGTTTATTTATATAGCACATTTCATACACTATGGCAATTCAAAGTGCTTTACATAGAAAGGAATTAATATAATAACAAAATAAAAGCAAGGAAAATTAAAACAGTTATTCAAAATGCTTTACATAGAAAGGAGTTAAAATATCACACTGTGGCAATTCAAATTGCTTTGCATAGAAAATAAGCACAAAGGGAAATTAAAACAGTTATAAAAGGAATTAAAAGAGATAAATGATACAGTTAATGATACTCGAGTTTAATTGACACATCAAACTCACTACTCCACCACAGACCCAGGTCATCAGCATGGTTTCATATCCAATTTTCATTCTTATCCAATTTTCAGTGCCATTTGAGTTTAGAATCAAAAGGCGGATGCAGAAATAAAATACAGTGTAATCAGTCGGACACACAGTGGCACAGTGCTCATTCAGTAAATGCACAGCTAAAAAGATGTGTGTTGAGTCTGGATTTGAATGTGACTACTGTAGGAGCACATCTGATCTCTTCTGGAAGGTGGTTCCAGGTGTGGCTGAAATAGTAGCTAAAAGCTGACTCACCATGCTTAGAGTGAACCCTTCATATTTCTAGTTGATGTGATCCTAATGATCTGAGTGATCTGTTAGGTTTATATTCAGTGAGCATATCTAATAATACCCACACAACCCTTAAGTGGCCAATCATCATGCAGGTCTGTGCTCGGTAAAGGCCGGGGGTTAGCCATGATTGGCCAGCAATTTATTTTCTCCCCACAATTTATTATCTATAAAAATGAGGGTTTGTCAAGAATTAGTGGCTTAACAATGGCTTGACAAAGACTAAAAGTCTTAAAAAGTCTTGAAGGTTTAACAGGCAAGACAAAAGGGTAATTGAGTTTGAAATGTCCCCTATATAAATGTGTACCTTATTTATAGAACAGAGTGTAAGAACACTTAATTTCCCAGAATGCTATGTTAACTTTCTAAAATTCCCATTCAATTTCTTCACAGTTTAAAATTTTAAATGATAATTTGAAACAACGGCAAAATATTCAATTCTGAGCAGTTTTAGGTTTGGGAGATATCACGATATAACAATAATATAAATAATCCTCCGAATTTAGATCTAGCTAACATTAGCCGTGTTTCCATTACCCTTCAAATTGCGCAAATTGAAATTGCGAATTGAAAATACGCCCAATGGAAACACGTCAATTTCGCAAAAACTCCCATTTATCGCAAAAAAGTTTTTACCCTCGCATGAGGTGGTTTTTCAGGCAATTCGAAAAAGAAATATTTCGCAAAACTGCAATGGAAACAGTTTTTGCGCATTTACAGGTCACCTGACGTAGATGACGCGGTGTGTTTGGACAGAATACGAGACAGAGTTCTTAAGAATTCATATAAGACAAAATAATTACAGCAATAATGGATTCTAAACCTCAAATAAATGCCACAATCAAGACCTCGAAGCAGATATGAGTGAGAAACACCCAGAAACACCTCATATGTGCCGCTCACAAGTATAAGGGTCGTTAATGGAAACGCCGTCATTTCGCAATAGTTTTTTGTCGACATTTAGAAAAAATCGCTAAAGTTTTGCGCAAATCTGTAATGGAAACGCACCTATTGTCGGGCACACGCCTGAGCATTCAGTGCAATCAAAGTTGCAATTAAAAGGAAGTAGCGTCTGCCGTTTTCACTGGAAGATCGAGTTGTGGCATTGACCGGAGACATGCTCCAAACAGATGTGTACCAGGATAGACTGGAGTGGAATAGCTCTTGACAGAGTTCACACCAGACGTAACTGGTGCTTATTCATTTTAGACCAATTTTACCGACATCTCTGACTAATTAATAAGGTGTTTTAATGCAGATAGGAGTTGTGAATACGCAACTGACATTGGTCACATGATAATGACAACATAGCGAATGTAGTACATCCAGATTACATTTATACTATATAGAAGGTACTTTTTAATTACTTATTCAAAATAAGTACCTACTCAAGAGAGTATGCGATTTCAGACGCAGCCCTAATGTCATTACTCAGTTTGCTCATCATAAGAGATTCTTCCTCTCCAGTTACCCAGATTCCACAATAATACCCACATAACCCTTAAGTGGCCCTCTCACCAGTAACATCATCATGCAGGTCTGTGCTCGGACAGGCCGGGGGTTAGCCATGATTAGCCAGCAATTTATTCTCTCCCCACAATTGAGAGGCAGGGCACCCACATGGTAATGTGTTTAAAATGTCAGTGGAGAGGTAAGGATCTCATCAACCTTTGGTCACCCGGCCTCTTTGAATATTCTTATTGGCATCATGCATTAGTAATGCGCTTTTGAAAAGTAAGTCAAATTTAACCTTCCCTGTACCTGGCCCCTGTCATGAATATTAACCGGGCCTATTATGTGTACATGATCTGAAAGAATTTAACCCCACGGCGCCAGGCTCCCGTGCCCAGCCACCTGGGCAACAGAGGGGGAGAGGGGAGGGTGTTTACCATATAGAGATGGTGTTTGCCCAGGCTCTCGGATGCCTGGCCAGATTAATGGGTTATCAAGGAACAGTGCCCCAGAGATGGGGAAGCATTGACGGGTCTATTGGAGAGTCAGGCAGGGTTGCACGAGGAAGTGTTTGTTCAGGCACAGGGAGGTGCAGATGCTAATTCAAAGACTAATGTACATTGTACGATGAAATAGTGTGGGTGGGGCCTAGCGTATGATGCGTACATGGAGTCACACAAACGTTTTTCAGTAGAATCGGAATGAATCCGACATGAAAGAAATAAACTCACGAAGACTCGATTTGAAAACTTAAGGGTAGGCAAGATCAGACCGTAAAATTAAAAATAATACATTAAGACTCCAACGTGCTAAAATGTCTCAAAAGGTTCCTGGGTAATTGAATCTTTGTACTATAATTTGTCCACATTCTTGTGTCCTGATAGGGCGGCAAATGATTGGAGACACAAAAGAACCCCAATTCCCATAGGTCTGCTCAGGCCTTCTTATCTGAGATAATGTGGAACAGCTTGGGTCTGTCCTCATAAAAGTCACGCTGCTCTGATCCTGTTGGAAAGCTTTAAATGAGCCAGGTCTTATTATGATCTGTCTATTGATTTAAAGAAGAACAAAGAGCAGTCTTTCCCTCATTAGCAGTAGATGAAGTCATAATCCACTAGGCGGGCTGCCGTCTTGCTCTGGCTATTATTATTCTACCCCATCGCTGTTGCTACACTGCGCTGGTGGCCAAATCTTCACTGAAACACACTGAATCAGTCATTCGGCATCTCTTGGTGTGGCATCTGCCTTTAATTGCTAGTTTAATATATGCACAAACGTATCAAGAACACCCAAGTACAGACTCACTACACAAATGTTAACATTTACACCCAGCACCATGTGCTGCTCCCTGCCCCAAAATCTGAATTTAGATTTTCTATCAATCAATCTGCCTGTCAATTGCCTTTCCTCTCAACATTCCTGCTTTTCCTCTGGTGTTTTTAGCTGTGCTTCATTCAACCAGGGATTTCAGCCTCCTCCTGACTTCGAGTTGCGCTATCGATCGACGAGGGGCCGGACTCACAATGCAGCCCAGGCCCTGTTCGGCCCTGCATCTTTCAGAGGGGGCATCGATCCTCCCTCTCTTTTCCACCCTCTCTATCTTTTTTCCTCTTCAAAGCTTTTTATTCAGTAGAAACAGTGAGTGGAAGACATGAGAAGTAGAGAAGCGGATAGAACAGGAAAAGTGGATCGTGAGGCCGTGCATGCGCTGCCTAGGCCCTGGATTGCTAGGAATGTTAAGAATCAAAGAACTGCGCTTGCCCATCGGTCATAGCAATATGTGGTTGCCAGTCCCACGGTGGGAATCCATTCAGAGGAGCCCGATGTGGGGCACTAGTGGGCATATCGTCCCCTTAGACAATTTCACTGTGAGCCTCACTATCACAGTCAATTTTCTTTCCACAACAGTCAAAAGCTAAGCCACAGTCGGTACAAAGAAACATATCTCTCATTCATGTCTCTTTTCTTTGCTCTCTCTCCAGCCTTTGAGGCCTATCTCAACCAGTATGACAGAATACGGATCAAACATCGCTTTTCGAAAGCGGAGGACGCCTAAAGTCACATCTATTTAGTGTTGCGTGCAGCTGTTTGCACTATGTCAATTGCTTTCACTAGTAGAAGAGACATTTAAAAAAAAGAAAGAAAAAAAAAAGAACAGAATTGGCATGGGTGCATGCTTGCTGGAGACGGATTTGTAAGGTTAAAGCTGAACCATTAATAAACAGAGCAAACAAAGCACTAATTAACACACAGAAGAGAAGGAAGCTCCCATGAGGCCTGCTTTAAGTCATTAGCAAGGCTGCATATGTATCCGCTAATAAACTCTGCTAATGCTAAAGCCTTTTGCTCTTATGAATAGATGTGCTGAAAGTTGCGAGGTATCAGCCAATGACTTTTTTAAAGCTTAGTATGTCAAAACAATGTAACCTGAGGCAACTTTCACATCAAAAATAAAATAACGGACCAAAACAATATACTTTTTATTTCGACATAATCAGTTATAATCTGAGTTAAGATTCATTGAGCCAAATGCATTAACAGTGGAAAGTGAATACTCCACGCCCCAAAACACACACACACACACACATTAAAACACAACTCCCTCACACACGCATTTTTCTGTGCAAGTTCTCAGTAATTTGATGTTCCAGCGCGGGAGATTGTTGGCTTTAATACAAATCATGTTTGAATCGTTTCTTTAAGACCTTAAGCCCTCCCTGGGCATCAGGAGGATTCAGATAATGAGGCCTAGTGGGAATTCAATCATTTCTACATCTGTTGAAAAATGGAGGGGAAAAGAAAAGAAAAAAAGACGAAAAATCAACTCTGTCTCAACCCCCCTCCTAAACCCCCCCCCCCCCCCCCCCCCCCCCCCCCACACACACACACACCAAAAAAAAATCAAATTCATTTTGAGGATTAATAATAAAAATAGACTCTGCTCTTTACTTGCAGACTTTTGTGCTCTCTAAATTTATTGGCCTTGAACTCCCTCAATACTTCAGCGTTTAAACTCCCCAAACAATTTCATGCCTACGTTCCCCCCATCAGAAAATAAATAAATCCCTCAGATATCGCCTTTCAGACACCTCTTTATTACGTTCCTCTTCATTTGCCTGCATTCACTTGATCTTCAAGGTTTTTCGTACCTCGCCTGTAAACAGCCAGTAGATCCTGGTCCGAGTAGATCCTGTGAGATTTATCAAACTACAGCCAGATGATTGTGTAAGTAATTTGCTTCTACATGTCAACAAAACTTTCAAACTGACATAAAGCAGTAGTTTGAGGGGGAAAGTTTACAATTTCAACAAAGAGGCGTATCCATGCAATTGGTAGCACCTAGTCAATTTTGAGAAACCAAGTGTCAGCAATGAAATATATCAAATACATAGGCTATATATGATTTATATCGAACACAAATAAACAAACTGCAGAAACCTCCAAACAATCACTTTAAAGATGAATGGCTGTTAATCTTTAAAGAAGAATGGCTGTTAACATTAACATTCAACATCAAACTGAACTAATACCAAGACAGTTACACTGGTAGCCTAATCTGTTGGCATTTTGTTATGGTAAAATATCAAGACACACTTTCAGTCAGATAAGTCCCTCTCTGACACATATGAGCTCAGGAAACTGCCCATGTAACCTTGTTAAGTTTTTTACACAAGGGGAAAAAAGCTTACAAACAGTCGTTCAAATTATTTCACATTAAAGGGGGGCATACCAACTTTAATAAAATGCTTTTTAGTGGTGGGAAAGTAGTGGGGGGGGGAATCAACAAGCTTTACTGACTGGACATCAAATAAAATCTGAATCTGGGCCTTAGTACCAGAGCAATTTTTTCGACAACGACTGCGCTGCAAACGCGTGAAAACACATTGATAATATAACAACACTGCCTTCTGTCGGTGACATATGGTAACAAACTATAGGTAGCCTATACTGCTATATGTTCAGTTGAACAGGTCTCACGACAAACACTTGTTATTCTGAGCCTTCGTTTATCTGACTTAAATTAATATGTGTATGTGTCTTATGCTTTAACGTTGCATTTTTCATGTGACTCGGGGCAAATATAAAAGCTCAATAAATGTAAAACTGTGTGCTGTGTGCAGAGACACCCACTGACCACTAGATGGAGACAAAACCCAGTACATGCAGAGGTTGAGGCGCAACAGCGTCCCGTTTATGATGTGTTCATTTCTTTGACCATTACAACCTCTTATTTTTTAAGCCGTCTCAGACTAAAATGCATGTTTGAGCTGGTTTAACTGAAAGCAACATGCACTGACATATCTTAAAATATGTCTGTGCCATTGTTTTGTCTCAAGTTGCAGACCACTAATCTTTTTTATAAGGCATGTTTATAAAAGCCACTTAAATGTCCTAATTGAACTAAGGCCTAATCCTGGCTTAGTATAAGCCCTGTCTGTGAAACCAAGCCAAAAAGTTCAGAAATAAGTTGTGGTAGGCTACAATTAGTAAGTAAAAGTAACATTTTGAGAAATAGCCTACCTTAGTTAGTAGGTGAAGAACAGTAATAGAGAAGTTATAGACAGAGTATACAGTCTAAAACATATACAGTATGATGTTTAGTGACATTAAATGCAGATACATTGTCAGGGAAAGACGAGCAATTCATGCCCTTAAGGAATGAGAGATTCTGCTATGTATTTATTGTAGATATTTCATGATGGGCTGACAATCATCTCACTTCACCCTATAGCTTTACTCTAGAACAAGTCAAATTAATCCCTGAACATATTAACAGAAAATAAAGCAGAAATGGCAAAGGACTGTTTAATAAACAAGACCAATAACAGATTGCAAGGGAAATGCTTTAGCAAACTTCATCATCCCCTGAGCATTCTGCAATCAAGCTGTGTGAATGAAGTAAATAAATAAAACTGCAATCTAATACTGTGTTTCCTGCGAAGGAAATGTGTCTAGGATAAGCATGCCACTAAAGTATGCCAAGCTTGAGTACAAGCCAGGGTCAGACAACACAGGCCATGTGCAGATGGAGCGGAGGACAGATGTAACCAAAAAAGATGTGGAGAAATACACAGCGTGTTTGTTTGGAAGTGAATTGCTGTAAACTAATTTATTTGTGATGGCATTTTTACAGCTTAACTTACACATTTAGGAAGCACAATGTTCATTTTATAAATAAAAAAATAACATGTGTCTGCCTATGCAACTGGGCCAGGACCTTCATATTGCCTAAAACGTTTGGTGTTGACAAAATATGCATCATGGGGGAAGCTCAGGTCACTCTTGGAAAGCTGGGATGTTGATGGGGGGAGGGCTGTATAACCTCTTCCTTCCTCTGAGCTCAATGGCTCCCCTAACAGGCGACCTGGGGCCTCTTGGTGGAGTAGTTGTCATCGCCTGTTTCCGGTCTGCAAGTGTGGGAAAGTGGACGAGGCCTCTGTTGAACCCCCCGGCCCTTCTCTCGGCCTGCTTCCTGACCACCGCTAAATATACCAGGCCTTTTGTTCCGCACGGGCCCAAAAATACGCTGGCGCTGACATCAAACATGTTCTTTCCAAGTTCCTCCCGATGGCTTTATCGGCCACTGACGTTCTTCCCGCCTGGCAATGGGCTTCACTTTCCTGAATGGTGTGTGAGGTAGCAGGAATGAAGCGGGAAGAGGAAATGAAAACTACATGAATGTGTCCCTCTGAGTCAGTGTATTATCAGGTCGATTATACAGCGACTGCACAGTCAAGATGCATATCGTAGAGCTAGTTTGAATTGAAGAATTCCTATCTTCACAGCAGACATATGATATGCAAATTCCTGTGAACATGAGAGTCCACATGCCTTAAAATTAGCATTATCAAATAGACATTGCTAATGCTAATAATATTTGGTTAAAACATTTTTTACAAAGCATTTTATTTCTGTAATGCTGATAGCGAGACAATTAATTTGAATTCTTCACAAAAGGAACCAAACATGATTATATATTTGACAATTACCTTAAAGGTGCTTTATGTTAAAAAAAATTGACTATACTAAAGCATAAAAATACCATAATATGTTTCAGATATTTATGAAACATGCTAAGTTTACATAGTGTTGGAATGTCTGTTTTTGTTTTTGTCTGTTCCGCCCACTGCCAATTTACCTTATAGTATTTCAACTCCCCAGGATGCCAGTTGCCATAAAACAGTGTATTTCAGCCATGGAAACCAGCAAACACACTGGGTCAAAGGTCGCATTTTCTACCCAACCTAAAAAGCCTCGGCATCCACAATAAGCTCTACGACCAAACGCATATTAAAACGCAGATAAATCAAGTCAGAGGGTAAGGCTCAACATCTTCCATTGTGAATTGCGATCATTCCTATTGCGTCCTCAATCTGGCAACACACGTGAGCGTCGAGTCTGAGGAGGAGAGGGCGGGAGAAACAACCCTCTCCCAATATTTTTAATTTAGACTGCAGTACCCATTTCAACCACTAGCTGTCAATATTACATACTGCACCTTTAAATTAAGTAGTTTGATGTGTGATTTTTCTTTTTACAGTACTTTTTGTCTGTTAGTTGTTTGTAAGTTTTGAGTCAGAAAGAAAAAGGTTTTAAAAATAATTATTTCCAGTAAAAAAAGAAGAAGTTAAAGAAAAGAAGTTAATTTTCAAGCAGTTTCGCCACTTTCAGGTGTATTTCATCACATCAAAGATCATTAATCCCTTTGCCATATGGAATAGGTGCAAGTTAGGGTCAAAGCATGGAAAAATTATATATTTTATATTTACATTGATTAATTTACTATATAATATTACATTATCCTTTATATTTGTGTAAGGACGCACTAAGTTAATAACTAATGATCGTTGAGACTTTAGCTGGACAGTAACTTTATTCTGCTGCTGTAAAGCCAAAACAATCTCTGTTACTTTAATTTCCTATTATCACTGTAAAGCCGCTTTGAAACAGTCTATATTGTTTAAAGCACTATATAAATGAAGGTGACTTGACTTGACTTGAATGCTACTACTATATGTAATATATCTTACATATGATTGAACAGAACAGATTTGACACAAGAGAAATGGATGATCAATACTTGTTGTATTGTATTTTTATTTTATAGTTTAAAGGGATAGTTTGCCCAAAAAATTAAATTTTTGTCATCATTTACTCAACCTTGTGTTGTTCCAAACCTGAATGAGTTTCTTTCTTCTGTTGAACACAAAAGAAGATATTTTAAAGAACGTTGGTAACCAGACAGTTGATTTTAGCCTTTGACTTCCACGGTATTTGTTTTTCCTGCGACTTTCATTTTTGGGTGAACTGCACCTTTAATATTAGGTTTGAGTTTTTCCTGTTAACCTTCAAGTGGAATGTGCCAGCTACAATTTACAGTCAAGAACATCTGTTCATCGTACTGTGGTCCATCGTCCCGGAGTCTCCCTTTAAAAGACTGAATGGACCTACACTTAACCTGCAGTGGAAGGCAGTGAATAAGAGTGAGTGCTCAGATTTGATAGAATGCACTCAATAATTTATCCAGCAGCTCTTTCTTCAGGATGGTCAGAATTCACCATTCATTTTTTGCAAGAAAAAAAATGTGTTCCCTCCTCCTTTGTACGTGCAAAGAGAAGGAAAACAGCACCGAGTCTGGCTTGACCATCACAGTGGCCGAGACTTCCTGCTTGAGCTGGACACCTATTTATGCACTTGCCTTTCGGAAGGACTGGATGTTTCTATTCTTTGCTTTTCCTCTCCTCAGTCTGAGTCACGCATCAGGCTTGTTAATACCGAGATTCTGGTTATTGTTGCTGTTCAAGCTGAGTAATCATCCTGGCTTTGGTGACTAAAGTCCTAAAGGTACATCCTTTCACAAGATGCAATGGCCCATTTGTAAAAGGCATCATTTTGTCTTTTCAAGCTGAGATCCTGTTGAACAGATCTGTTAGATGATTGACTAATATTTCCGTTTGCAGGTTATAAATGTGACCGCAAATGTGAAAGCATGGATTGATGTTAGTGGAACGGAACAGATAGTGTTTTAGTGCTCTCTCTCTCTCTCTCTGTCTCTCTCCCACATGTGCATCAGTCTCTGTTCCTCCTGATTTCTCTCTCGCTTTACCTCCCAGGTCAGTGATCATGTCCGGTCAAAAGGATGTGCTCAGCAATTTGCAGAATTTAGAAAAATGTGAGGAATGCACCAGCGTTTCCTGTTTCCAGCTTCCAGCCACGCAGGATTAGACACACCAACACACAGCTGGTACATCAGCCTTCATATGCATCATGATCACACGTTTAAAACCACAGTTGTTTAATGTACTGTACATTTATCACATTTCATTACCCATAATATTAGATGTATAATAACGTATAATTGACATTACCGTTATTTACAAAATAATATATTGGGGGGGGGGGGGGGGGTGCTCAGGTGCTGTTCTTTCATAGCTCTCCAGACAGCAACATAGGGTCGGCCCACATCTGGTACAAGTGTATTCCACACGGCCCAGATGAGGGCCGGATCTGGGCCGACACGACACTATGTTGCTGTCTGGGTCAGAGTTAATTGAGGTCTCAGTTCATTAAAGACTAAGTTAAGTTCAATTGACAGCACTTGTGGTTTAATGTTGATTACCACACAAATTTATTTAGATTTTTCCCAGACAGCAACATAGTGTCTGCCCAGATCCGGCCCACATCTGGGCCGTGTGGAATCCATGGCCGGATCTGGGCCGACAGTATGTTGCTGTCTGGGTTCTTTCTTCCTCCAAAACAAAACAAAATCTAGGGCACAGTGAGGCACTTTTAGTGGAAATGGGGGCCATTAAGCAAAAAAATGATTGTTTCAATAGATGCAAATAATATGCGTTGAACGCATTTAAAACACTTACTAACCTTTTTTCTATAAAGTTACAGTATTTTGCAATCCAATTTTACAACTTACCTGTCATAACACCTAAAACCCAAAAATGAACATCTTTACAGCTCAAATATTTTATAAAATATGGAATTATTATTATAAAAAAACTCAAAAAATTGGCCCCATTAACTTTCCATTTGTAAGTGTCTCACTGCAACTTGAGAAAATGAGGATGGAGTCAAAATAACTTTTTGTGGTAATCAGCCTCAATTGAGCTTAAATTATATTAAACCAATGAAAATTCACATTGAAATCTTGGCGAATCTAAGCAGTTTGTGAAGTTGAGATGTTTTCAGAAAAACTTGAGGAAATTATGAGGTTATGCAGGTCTTTTTTCTGAGAATAAATGTGTGTTTTTTCTGTCTTGTCTCTCAGAATTGTCGCAGAATTGATTGTACGGACTGCAATTGTTAAACATCACATGAAGAGACCAGACAACAAGATTTTATCCCATCTTCCTCACCATATCTGAAAGTAAATGACTCCCAAATTTAAAAAAAAAAAAAACCCAGACTCAGTCTAAAATAATGTGGGGCAGCCCTCGAAGGACCTGGGTCAGCTCTATCGCTGTGAGAATCTCTCCCTTCTTGCCCCCAGGGGAAATGTAAAACAGCTCTCTTTTTTTAGACAGCGGAACACAAGAGGATATTGGATCACCACAATCGAGAACATCTGCAGGGAGATTTTGCACTGCTCATTCCCCTGCATGTATGTATGTGTGTGTGTGTGGGAGGGGGAGGACAAACGAGCAACACACAGATGATGACAGAATCATGTTACAAAAACACGCATGTATAGCATTCAGCACATGCTATCTTGTTCCTTATAGAGGCCACACAAACTTTCTACAGATATATGCTTACTCTCTTTCTCTCTCACACACACACACACACACACTAATGCCCTTTAATGGTAGTGCAGTGTGTGCTGCTTCCCTGGCTGGGGCCAAATAACAGATATTATCCTCATCATAGTTTGGCCTCTTTGCACGGCTGTAGCGAGGGCCATCAGAGAGCGCAGAGAAAAACAGCCACTCGATATGCGCGCGACCAGGAGAGAGAGAAGAGCTCAGCGTTTCCGCTGTTGAAATGACAGGACTGCATGGATCGAGCAAGGGCAGATCTATATTACAGATGCGGCAGTAGATCCATGCTGCCATTGATTGACTGTGGGAGCACGCACAGGAATATGCATGTAGGCCACGGCGTGGAGAGGAATGACTGTAAAAATAAAGAAAGACTTTGAATGCTTATGGAAAAAGAACTGTTGCAGCATCGATGGTATAGTAGTATTTGTAGTAGTTGACATACTTTTGTACAGTTGTCCTATATGCTACATGCATCCTTTAATCTATCTATCTATCTATCTATCTATCTATCTATATATCTATCTATCTATCTATCTATCTATCCATACATACATCTTTTTATATATGTCAACAATATAGGTTCATTAATATTCATGGTGGACATGTTATGTGTTCATGACTTTAAGGACTGAAAATGGTGTAGGATTTACTTTGGGGAAAAAAAATCACTAGTAAATCGCTAATAATTGCAAAGAAACAGCAAGTAACATGTTGAATTAAACATGACATTCTGAAATGCCATTTTTAAACATAGTAAAATGTACTCCAATAATCTGTTTTATTTACAACTCAGAAAAATCATTTTTACATGTCCCCAAAAACACAATAATATAATGGTACCACATCCAATAAACATGGTTATTCAACTTTTTTTTTTTTTTTTTTTTTTTTTTGTTAGAGATAGACAAAAAAAATGAAAATACAGTGAAAAGGGAAGAAACGTGGCTTAAAACACACAAGTTTGAGTGGGAGCTGGAGGAGCAGAATTCCAGAGACTGGAGAGCCGTGGGGCCGGCAGCGGAAGTGTGCTAAAGCTCTCTCCAGTGACCCCTGACCTTGCAGATACCATTCCCATCAACTCCTCCTCCAGCTGTCTGCACTCAGCCACCCAGCAGGCCCGCAAACAGTCCTCCTCCTCTCCTCTCCTCCCCCACTCCCTCGCTCTTTCTTCCCTTGTGCTCTTCTGTCTCCCCCGCCGCACATCACTCTTCCACCACGCCATCCTTTCATCGAGTACAGTCCCACCTCGGATGGATAGATAGATAGATAGATAGATAGATAGATAGATAGATAGATAGATAGATAGATAGATAGATAGATAGATAGATAGATAGATAGATAGATAGATAGTGTGGAACACATTTTAATAAACTGTTATCAAAAAAAAAATCTCTATTTTTATTTAATAATTGAATCTTTCATATTTCTCAAGGGATGATGCGAAAAAAAACTTCTTAGGATTTGAGTCCCACAGGGTTGATGAAATTGGTTCGGTGGGAACTTGTTAGCGGGGAGGAAATCTCCCATCTTTTCCAAATTTGCTCTTTCCCACCATCTCATTGGCCACATAAGAGCAGCAGGATACAGAGATTTAAGCCAACCCGACTTTAAAACACACTTCACACACTTTAACACAAACACCGCCAACCTCTAACCGATCACCACAACACAGATGGGCCCTCGGCAAGTCAACAGAAACTCTATCACAGCCATGGCGTTCAGTCATGTCTAGACAGTCTATAATTGAGTTTAATTCACTTGGACCATATCCGTCCATTAACAAACTGAAATGAGGATGAAACATTTTGGACAATTCTAGGGAGCGTAGGATGTTACCCATACAGTAAAAAAATATATTTTTTCTGGCTAAAATATATTTAAATATATGCTAAATATATGTTGTACACATACATTTTTGAAATTTAAAATATATAGTTTTAACGTTCATATACCAAAATATATTTCAAAATATATTCAGGGGCAAGAAAACACATTTCCAATCTTACAGTATCCTGCATTTAGGCTAAATGCAAATGTGGATGGAATAGCCTCCTAAAGATCAAAACGATATTTTGCATCCTTTAAAATTACACTCTAAAGTACACTGATCAGCCACAACATTAAAACCACCTGCCAACATCTTGAACTTTTGGTCATGTTCCTCAAACTTTTTTATAAACTCCAACTTTTGCAGTGTGGCAAGTATTTTATTTTATTTATTTATTTTTTACATTTTAAACTTCATGTATTCATGTACATCAATTCAAGTTTTTCTTTAAATGTGAGATTTGTAAATGTATTTTCTTTGTTTGAAATATATGGAGGACAAAATATATTTTTAAATGCTTTATAATATATATATATATATATATATATATATATATATATATATATACATATATTATTATTATTATTATTATTATTTTAATAAAACAATAATATTACTAATATAGATAGATTTTATTTATTTAACCAGATAAAACTTTCTGAGATTAAAAAATCTATTTTACAGAAGTGACCTGGCCAAGATGAGCAGCACAACATTATCAAAAAATAAATAAAAGAAGAAAGAAAATCACCATGACATTAAATTAAACATTAGATTTCAAAATAATAATACAAAAAAATGAATAAAGTTCAGTTTAAAATAAATAAAAGTATATATGTTTTAAATGCCAAAAAGAATTCAAATATATGACCAATGATGCCCCGTCTTTCCAAAATCCCTGTTAGGGGTTGTAGGCTGGCTCCGCTCTGCCCCGGCACCGTGGCCTTCTTCGGCCCCTCTCAGCTCTCTCTGGCGCCTGCTTCTCCATCACACCTCCACCTGTCAACAGCTCCAGCTCTCCCCCAGCCTCTGAGGCTCCAGCTCAGGCCTGCACACACACCAGTCTCACCTTTTCGGAGTCACCGTGCTGGAAGTAACCATGCATTCAAAAATGGCTTTTATTTAAGACACTACATCGTGAATACGGTAGAACATGTAACTAATAGATATCATCATACTTTCACCAGTTCAATAATAACAATACAGCTTTTCCCTCAAAACAATAAGTTCACATCTCTGAACAGTTAGTTTGTTGTTCTCATTAGATTTGAATTCCTTATTGATTTTGTTGATATTGTATTGATTGTTTTGGCACGTGTGTAAAAGAGTAAGTGCAGCTGTCTACAATTTGCACAATAACTAAATGCACAAGGCTTGTTGATCAATGCGTAGATTCTCAGTGAAATTGTCAAACTCTTAACATCTTCTAAACATTCTTTCATCGTGTGAGCTATCACATGCAAATTTATTTTTCCAAGTACAATCACCACCATTTTTGAACACATGTAACACATTTCTACAAAATAACTGTACTGTATGAATACAAATGTTCATTTTCTTTTTATAAAGGATTGACTTTTCCCAGTTATTTTGTCCTACACTGTTGAAATCTGTGTCTAAAAAGCTCAGTGCTCTTCTGTAGTATAGAAAGTCAGTCAGTGTCAACAGAAAAGTTGAACAAATATAACATGTGTATAAAACAAATATTTCCATAGTGTTGCACACCCGATGATAAAAAGCAAAGCATTGGCCAATTTACTGACACATTAATTACTGTAGATTTTGAAGCATGAATTAATTCGTTTTTTTTTTTGTTTTTTTTTGGTCTGAGTTACTACATTTTGCAGACATGCAATAGTGTTGAGGGTCCTCATTTATAAAACGCGAAAATCCAACGCCAACGTTCATATTCAAAACGCTGACATGGAAAAGTGCTTAGCGCCACGTCAGGGTCTAAGCAGACGTGCACACTTTTCCTTGTGGCAGAGAGTCGCGCTGCGTCCGAAATCGAATACTTCCCTACTATATATAGTAGCCTATGCGAAAAACAGTATTCCAAAAGAGTAGCATGTCCAAATATGTGAAAAAAAGTAGGCAAAAAGTCCCCGGGTGACCTACAACTTCTGCCGAGATTTTGAAGTGCGCATTCGATGGACACTTTACTATCCCAGAGGATTTTTGAATGGAAGTATTGCAATGCAACTGACGCTGGTCTGGCAGTGTTGAGGAAAGTTACTTTTAAAAGTAATGCATATTGCGTATTGCATATGTCAGTCAGTAAATGGAAAAACAAATGAACTTGTGTAACTTATTTGAAAAAGTAACTCAGATATTTTGATGTAACTTTAAAAAATAATGTGTTACTTAACTAGTTACTTGAAAAAAGTAATCTGATTATTTAACTCAAGTTGTAATGCGTTACCCCCATAGATATCATATAATAAAGGCTAGATGTCTTACGGCATCACGGTTCGGCCATCTTGTCACAGGCAGGCTCTGATGTAAGGTGAGTGATCAGCACGAACACAAATACTCTTATCTCGCTGAAATCTTGACGGATTTACAAACGGTTTGGTTTCTTACAAACGTTATTAACGTGGCTATAATTCCAAATGCTTGAACATGTATGTTATAATTATTCATATGTATGCAGTGTCATAACTACATCTCTGACGTTTATAACAAACCAAACTGTTTGAAAATCGGTAGAAAATTGAGCAAGTTATGGTTATTTAAAAGTACATGCACCATTAAAACATAATGTTATGAGTGAGCGAGCTGTCTGTGGCAAGATGGCCGCCACATGCGGACGTCGACCTCCATTGGCCAGCAGCGCGCACGAGACATCTAGCCTTTATTATATGATATCTATGGTTTTAACGGCCGTGAAGTAAATTAAATTTCAAATATAGTACATACTCAGAAAATACGCAATTTCAGACGCAGCTTTGGAGCAGGCCTACTGCAGGTATTTGGAAATCTAAGCAATTCTTGCCGCTCGCGATTCTCAAGTAAAGCATTTGAACATTGACTGGTGCTTTTTTATAATGTTCATGACATTAATTAGGTGCCGTTTACAAGGTCTGAAACCATTCCGCTACGCACAACTTCAAGATCATTTGCGATTTATAAAATTTCATATCTGGAAGAGAGGAGCACTGTTTTCGTTGGTTCTCTGAATTACACGTACGCACATTTGAGAAATGATCAAATGATGGTTTCTAGAAGCATTTTTATAAATGAGGCCTGTGATGTTCCAACAGACAGTGATAATTACAGGTTAGAGAATATTAAGACTGTTTCAAAAATGTGCCAAAGCGAGTGAGGAAAAACTGTAGGACAATTGTTTTGTATTAGGCCTACAAGAACAAGTTGTGTTTAAATATACAAATGAGACATTGTCTAGGCCAATTAAATATGCATTAATTTCCACTCATTTCCAGAACAGAAATCTGAACATTGGATTACTCCAGGTTCAAAGTTCTTGTTTCCATTTGTTGACAAATTAGAGTTAAAGGTTTTTACAGAGGAGGTTTTGATATCTGTTTTTTATCACTCCATAAATCAGAAAATACTATCAATAGCCAGAGAAAAAAACAACATATTTTTAGGAATAAAAAATTATATACAGTAAATCAGGCAAATGTTATATGAACAAACTGCTCTGTAAAACACCTTCAGAATATAGATAGGAATACATCTGGAAAGTTTGGTGTTTGTAACTGCTACTGATGTGGAGATTTCGGGCTCAGTACAAGAAAAAAACTCATTTTGAGAACATGGCCTTTAAAGATATGTATTGTAATTGAAATCCACATATGCTAATAGATAAAGTGGAATACAATAAACAGTTTCCTTCCACTACTATTTTATTTCCACTACTCTGAGAGAAGACAATTTATGGAAGGAAAATACACGCAGCCCAAAATTTCAAAACTGACCAGTGCGTGAAAAAACAATGGTTTTGCCACTATAGTGTCTTGCCTTAAGTAAGGCAAATGGCTCATTTACATGTAAGCTAATACAGCTAGTGCAAAAACAGAAGGAGCTTCAAACACACGTGATTTTGAACTATTATAAATGCAAACATCTAATTTTAGAATAAGAGCTTTGATATTGCTCAATTATGTAAGTGATTTGTAAGCCCTAATGCTGCTGCTTTTAAGTGGAGTGTTTTTACATTTGGATTAGGGTGTCTTAGAAAAGGTCCATTTTCACACACCGCTGCACTGTGATTGACACATGCATGGAGCTCTGACTGACAGCCTCTATAGCTCCATCCCCGACCCCTGGAGTGTCCTCAACAGTGCCTGTCCCCGCCAGACAAGGCCCTCATAGGGGGATTCACTGGTTACAGAGGCCATGAGGTCAGGATGGTAGAAGATCAACCGACCCCATCCCTTCTTGCTCTTTATTAGCTGGGTTAAAGGTTAAGAAAGCAAAGAGCATCCCTCCAGAGTCAGTTTCTTTTCTGACTTTTGACAGTCCTGGTTTACTGTATCCCATGACACATCTTGATGAACCCTGTGTCATTGCACATAACCTCTTGTTTGAGCACACGTTTCATGAAACAACCCAAATTGAACTGTATATATTAACTAAAAACCATAATGCAAAACAACTTTTATAAAGCCTAGTTTACTTTGATGTTTAAATTTTCTCACAAATTTCTGTCTGTTCCTCACACAAATCTATCCAACGCTATCTCACGACCAATTCGTACAAGTGAGTAAAAGGTGGCTAATTCGTACGAATTCGTACGACCTCACTCGTACGAATTCGTACGATTTGTCTAAACCCCAGTGATGAGTAGGTTTAGGGGTGGGGTCAGGGGTAGGTCATTCATACGAATTCGGCAACTCGTAAAATATGTACGATTTAGCAAAAATCGTATGAATTCGTACGAGTGAGGTCATATGAATTCGTACGAATTAGCCACCTCGTAAAATATGTACGAATTGCCGTGAGATCGGGTTGAATCTATCGCATACAGTAGCTTCTGATGACTATACGAATGCTGAAATACAATTTATGCTATTATTTTTTATATATATTTTAAATAAGTAAATTCATTTTATTTTTTGGTGAACTCTCCTTTTAATGGGTTTAATAAATACTGTACTATCAAGAACCGTGTGTCTGCAGATGCCAGACTGATGTATGCACTGTACATCTGAATGTACTCACACATAAAGGCAAGACTGTATTATTCATGCAGTGTCTTCTCATATAGACAAAGCAGAGAGAGATGGTGGGCTATTAAGATGTTGAGGAACAGGCTTAATGCTTTTGAAGCTCTGGGAAAATGAGGCGTGGTTGTGTGTCTGTGATGAACAGCACAAATGGTGATACAAACACATCTCATACACACTCTCACACATCTGAAGTAACACACACACACACACACACACATCTCTAGTCCCTCTTTTCCAAGGCCATTAGTACAAGCTGGCCTTGATTACTTATTTATGAGGCAAACAGGCAGAAGTGCGGGGAGTGGAGTAAAGAGACAGACAAAGACTGACCGGAACCCCTCGGCACTGAAACCAGTGTCCACGCATATACAGTATTTGCTACTTCACAGCATTTTCTTCTAAACAGATCACTTATGCGCTTAATAACTCCTTCAGGTATCTGCAGAATAGCAGTCAAACGCCACAAAACTACAGATGCAACCATGTAGACTCAGCATTGCAGCTGTGGGTGTACGTGTACTTTTAAAGCCTTGCATTAAATTGTATCTTTCCTAAACATTTCAAATCAAAAGCAATTCAATTTACAGTCAGAATTGTAAATTGTCACAGATGTAAAAACAAGTTTTGTACACAGAATATTTGAAAACTTTTTATTTATTATCCATAGCCATATGGCCATATCCACCAATCCTCTTTGAAAAAAGCTGAAATCATCACATGGGTCTTTTCATTCAATGTCTTTTTATCATTCACCCAAAATAAATACATAGCTTTTCTTGCAACCATTTAAATAAATATCTGTGGCTTTATGATAATATCAGCAACAAAAAAGTGTAAAATGTATATATATATATATATATATATATATATATATATATATATATATATATATATATAATAGATTCATTTGTATAGATTTATATATATATTTATTTATATATTCTCCTTTAATTCTTTTACAACTTACAAGATGCCAATTGTACCAAAGCAATACTTACTAATACAACATGGTGAACTTTTAGTGGTTAACTTAGAGACTGCGGACAGCACCCGTTAGGCATTCTTGTAAATTGTATGTACCTGCACACTGAAACCCCACAGCATAGACACTCCTTAGAGGAGCCATTCTTATGGGATGCAACTGTGGAGGAGAGGTATCTTCTCACTATTTCATACTGTGAAAGTTTGCCACACACTCTGATAGTAATGCATGTTATTTACTCTCATGCCAGTAAATATTGAGTAGTTAGAAAAACATATGATTGGCTCTGGAAGCTTGTGTGTGACTTTTACCAATCTTTTTTTTTTTTTGGTGGAAAAAATATATTTCAGGCTGTTTAGGTCTTGTCTGAACACCACAAAATATTTTAGATCAGTTCTGAGTGATTGTTTCTGTTCTTAGGACAAAAGCAATTTATGATAAATAGATGTGACCAATAAGAGAGAATTCTCACATTTTTTTGGAAATTTACTGTACTGCGATGCAAAACAAGTGTTATGCACAAGGGACCTCTCCTCCACAATACAAAATCAGCATTATGGTTAGTCTTAAGTATTAGCCAGGTCTCTGACAAGGTTAATGTCCAACAGTAATAGAAAGTAATGGTAATAATAATAACCAGATTAAAACAAATGGAATAAAAATACAAATACAATAAGAATTCTATGTACATACAAAAATATAGCAAAGGAACTCACAAGGATGTGCATTTTTGGGGGAAGAACACACACACTTGAAACGGATTTCATTCATCTTGCTTCCCAGTTTTGGATGCCAGTGCATCTGTTTCACCTTGTTCCCAAGTGTGGTTTTCACCTCGTTCTGGCCAGGTGACTAAGCCCTTGTCTCAATACAATCCCTTCTCCCTGTCAGATGACACAACAGTTTCCATTAACCTCACTTTCTGCGAAGCATTCAGGGCACACCAGAGAAGCTCAGGAAAGGCCAATGTCTTTAGAGATACTCATGCCACATGTATAGCAGAGCTGGGGAACCACAATGGCTTCATTTTGCTGATACAACTCGGATCTGATGATAACCTAAAGCATGGTCCCACAGGTTTTCTGGCTGATTTGTCCAAAGTAATGGCTTGTATCTCATCCTGACTGTCAAAGATGGACAGACAGTCCCTTTTGATGTTTGGTCCCACAGCATAGTTGGATGCAGAAATGGTCAGGGATCCTATCGCTGATGTTCAACAGTTGGAAAGTACAATGGGCAGCTGAGAAAAAATGAGTTGAGGATGTAAGAGTGCTTGGGAGAGGTTGGCGTCAGGCTGCCCTGGGCTGGAAACCTGACCAGACACTTTGTCTTTCAGAGTAGGTCCTCTAAAAATAAAAAGAGAGGCTTCTGCTGACAGCAGATGCCGGCCTGAGACTGCACACACATGCACATACAAACGCACACATTTTCCCTTCTTCTTCCTTACACACTCATTCGCACACAATGTCTCTCTTTACCGCCTCTCTTGAAACACATCCCTCTTAGGTGAGCTTAATTTTCTGATTTTAAATGGTCCTGTTTTTGGTGTCAAACAGAATTGACTTACATAGTCAGATTTTGGTTGGGCTCTCCTCCCTAACCAGTGCCCTGTATCCACGTAAAGTCAGAGTGAACCAGCTTGCTTACAGTTTTTCCATTCAGTAAGGCTGAAGAAGACACACTCAGTGCTGACTTTCTGTTAAAAGCGATGCCTAGATGATCCTTTTACTAAGTACAGCCTCTGCATTTATTTTGATAGCATACTCCCTGTGTTACATATGGTTCACATTACCCAACTCCATCTTGGAAAGTCCAATAAATAAATAAATAGACATGGGTTTACTAAAAAAAAACGGGGAGGCGGGGGGGGTTGGATAGCATACATGATGATGAACATGATGTAGGGAGGCCTGATTGGTTTAGAGTTGGTCAGTTCATTTAGCAGAATTTTCCGGCTGCTTCAGCAATAGAGGTGTCTCCTCGAAGGAGAATTGCGAGAGTCTCATTCAGCCTGTCATACAGGCTTCTCCAGGGTTTTACGAAAGGGTGCAGGGTTGGTGGCAGAGATCTTGCGGCACACAGTGTTGGTGTTGCTACATCGGCAGCCTGGACGTGTGGCGCGATCGTAGCCACGCTGGCATAAAGTGAGGCACAGCTTGGCAGGAGGGTAGCAGCACAGGCAAGGCAGGCAGAGCGCCAGGAAGGCCATGGCACTCCAGCGGGAGCAGGCGTGAGCCGGGGAACAGGAGCATGGTCGGTCAGCACAGTTGTCCTCTTTATCTGCCGAGCAGTGGTAGAACAGACCCTTCACACAGCACAGGCAAGTGCCGTACTCCAAGAATTTTTCAGCTGAGCACAAGCAGCGCTGGCCACAGGTCCAGCAGGAGGGCAAATTACGAGGGGCACAGCACTCCTGGCACTTACAGTGGCCGCAACGTTCACAGATGAAGAGATGCAGGCCCAAGTCCTCACTGTCAGCCAGTCCTTTGCCTAGTGAGTCAGGTTTCAAGTCACCTTTGGGCTGGGACCGCACCACAGTGGCCAGACCAGAATGGGAAGGCGTTAGTCCTGTAAGAAGTCTCTGGTCCGAAGCAGCACTGCCGCGGGACATGGAGCTCACAGTACTGGAACGACTCAAGTAGGCCAAGTGGGAATGTTGATGCTGACTTTGACTGCGAGACATCTGAGGATGTCGCTCATCATGCACATAGAAGACACCAACCTGAGTGGCAGGCTCCAGCGCCACAGGGCGTTCCACATAGTCATTATTAGCCCTTATAGCATGGATCTGGTCTATGGACAAAACAGGGACCTGTTGAAGATCCAGGCTTTCAGGGTCCATCCGAAAAGGTGGTACTGGATCCATTCTTTCAGGGCCACCAGGATAGGGGCTGAGCTGCAAGGCTGACCAATATCAGGGTACATCGGATAAACCTGTAGAATGAAAAGATAAAATAAATTGATCAGTGTTAGATTTAGAATCAAATTAAATGGTTGAAGTTCAGATGGTCTATGGCTAAAGCTATGGTTATTATTAGACACAGAGGATGGAGAGATAACGCCATTGACATCACACTGTAATTTAGCATCTGGACAACACAGCTGTTAACACAAGGGATAGGAACCAGAGCAAAGAATTTGACAGCAATGAATTGTGAGAAACTGGGGAACCCAAAAGAATTAGTGTTAGTGTCCTGAGGTATCTCTTCCTCAGCAGCTTGGCGGAATTTTGCCCCTCCCTGCAGCCCTTCTTTTGTTAGGCCTTATCCTTCATAAACAGGAACAACATGGCTTTTGGAATGTGCATGGAAATAATCAGCATCCTGGAATTGAGAAACATGTTGCTTGCATTATTGGACGTCATAGGCAAACAAGACATTGGATTGCATTGGATTAGATAGCGATGGGTTTTGTTTTCTTCCATAAATAAAGAGATAGAAGACCACTTTTTGATGTTTGTCAGACTCTCAGACTGTTCCAAAAGTCAATGTGTGATAGGGAAAAAAGCAAACATTTTAGGCTGCCTAGGAAGAGATTGGCCATGAGAAGAGAGCTGTTTCTGACATAACAAGTAACGGAAATCCATACACAACAGCAGTGATTAGAAGAAGCAGTGTCTGCTCCCAGTCCCTCAAGCATCCGGGGCACAGTCAGCTGAATTCCTGGCAAGAGCCTTGAATGCTCTCGCAAAAAAAAAAAAAAAAAAAAAGTAAGATAGCATCCTCCCCCGCTCCCACTGCCCAGCCAGAAACTCAAGATAAGGAGGCCCAGGTCGGAAGCACAAAATGCATTTGCAAATTACACAGAGGAGGAAAGAGAAGTCCTGGAGAGTAATTACATCAAACCCAGCAGAGAGCTGTAGTCAGGTCCTATCAGTCCATCTAATTGTTGAAAGGGGTCTGCTGTTCATTTCCATGAGCTCATTATTTGGGGCCTGAGTTCGAAAACAACATTGGACTTTTAGTCTCGCATCTGCGGGCAAGCCAGAGAGGAAGTTTTGGGTTAGCTCATCTGTGTCATGTCAGGCACTTTGGTTGCATATTTGTTTGAGCATTTGCACATGTCCTCTCCATGTGGTTTTCCTCAAGTGTGTCGGCACTTGGGAGCATTTATCACTCGCGGCTACACTGGAGTTTATTTGGAACTTTCCACTGACTTGCAGAGATCTTGTGTAAAAACAGACCCAAATTACACCTCAAAAAGATGTATTTCCTGGGCTCTGAGAAATGGTACAAAGAAAAATTCTAAACTATTACTTTCTAATTAACTGCCCACTCACCATTAATTCCGTCCACAAAAGTTCCTCTCAAGTTATCATCAATGAAATACCCATTTATCCCATGAGTTACTTCCCTTGAGCCAGACCGTTTGGAAAGCCACCATCCATTAACCGTAAACTGCCTCCCAGTAGAGTTCACCAACCACTTCCATGCTCTGTCAATGAGCATAGTGCATTTGTAAAATAAGCTGTGAAGCAGAAGACCAGAGCAGAAGCTGCTATATAAAAGCCCCTGAAACATTCTTCCACCGCACCCAGCAGCAGCAGTCAGGGTGCCAGAGGGTCGATAAGTCACACTACAGTGGCATAGCAGGTAAGGTGCTGACATCAGGAAGTCCAGCAGATCACCCCAACACTTACAGTAAACCCCAAACAAAGAGCACACTACCACTCCCTACTTAGTCCCAGAGTACTCTTTAGCTCCACCTGCCCCAGACCGCACACCAGGGCGAGGCCGTACTAGGGCTGTGGACTGGTCTATCATGTCTCTACAGTAGAGCTTGCACAACAGTGTTTTCTCTTAAACAAATTCTGTGTATAACTGCTACTTGAGTGCCTTCCAAAGTGATACTGGCTGTTGTTTAGGGAACATTCAACGTTGGACGTTGGACATGTTGATTCAAGTCTACTTGCATTGTGAGTGTATGCTGAGATATTGATTATGGTGTTCAGATCAAGTCTTCTCATTTGTAAGTTCTGACCATGACCTCTAAAAGAATTACTCTAAATGAGCAAAAACTTTGCTGAAACTGATACATTTTATAAAATTGTGATGACTGGGAATGAGGGAAATAGGAAGGTTACTACACTACACTACTTCAGCATAGCACTTGAATGGATCAGTTTAGGCCAGTTCAGAATCTGTTTCTGCAATCTAGCATTCATCCAAAGTATTGTTTTTTCCCGATCCCACATCTGAAGACTCCATCTTCTATTTTTTGCTGGATGGTTTTATCATTTAAAAGGATATTCTGCATCTGGCTCTCCAAATTTGATAGCATTTCATAACATTGGATGAAGTAAAGCAAGTCCATACCCATTCACCACAAATGGCTGTCTGTATTTCTCTTTTTCTTTCAGGTCACATGAGCACTCATCCAACTTTTTTTTATCACATTTAAACCACTATACTAGGGGGAATATTCATGCAACAGACATCTGATCTAAAAAAGAAAATGGTAGACTGTGAGTGCACAAGAAGATAACACCTGTCCCAGGTTAAGGCACACTTTATGTCCCAGAACTGTGCATACAGCTCAGAGTGAGAGACAGCTGCATCTAGTGAGCCAGAGAGAGAAAAAGAAGGGAGAGAGTGGCCTTGTTTACTCAGCCCTGCCTGCCATGAGGGGTAACCTGAAGACAGGCCTCAGCGCTCTGGGAGTATCAGTGCTGAGTGAGCTGTACCTCGCGGCTCTGCCCCGGGGCTCCTTGCACCCGTTACCTTGCACACATCCTTGGCCAGAGTAATCCAATCCAGGGCAGGAAGAGGATGAGAAGCGCATATTATTCATAACAGTCACCACACTCCACTGACTGGGAGAAACTTTAAACCTCCAAACAGGGAGGCAAATGAGAACAGGCAAATGAGAAAAGGCAAAATAGTCGTCCCGTAAAGGGTCGTTGGACAACATTGGAACAGCTGAAGATTGTTCAGCCTGTTTATCTATTGATGGGTGTGACCATCAGGTGAATGAGGTGCTGCTGCTGATGTTTGGGGGCTGATGAGAAGTTGGCCAATGACATCATGCTGTGGTGCTATTTTTAAAGCCTCCAGTCTCCTTTCATTGACCCCTGCTGCCACTGATAAGCATCCAGCAGTTCTGCAGCCAGCCATCAGGCCAGTCTGACTTCCTGCAGGCTAACTGTCATTAGAGATATCCATTTTCCATTTCTGCTCTCTCTCTCTGACTCAGATAGAGTGGCAGATTGGCAATTGCTGACTGAGGGTTGATTAGCTGGTAGTCGTGGGGGGTAGGGGCCGGGGGCCTTGCAGAGGGCATATATATGCTCCTAGGGGCCAGGCTTAACTGCGGCTGGACTTGAGTTGTCAGGCACCAGGACCCTGGGATCTGCCCTAAAGGCCCCTCTGGGAACACAGTGGGATTGAATGACAATAAACTGTATGAGATTCCGGATGTGCCGAATCCGACCCCCAGGAAGGACTGAAATAGACACTGCAGACCAGCAAGTTTGGGTGAGAGAAAGACAGAGAGAGACTGAGAAGAGAAAGGGGGGAGGGTTACTTAGAGAAAGGAGGAATATATAAGAAAAATATAGTATTATTGAGCAAAACACACACACAAAACACTGACAAACATGTAAATCTAAAACTGTAACTCTAAATATTAACAGATTAATATTAATAGATATTGACAACTAGTATGACAATATAAAACGAATTGACACAGTGAGGAAATTTGAGACATTTTCACTGTTAATCTGCACCATTCACAAAATTCACATTCCATTCACAAAATTCACATTCCTTTATGCTGGCCTCTACTTTGAGAACTTTATCATAAACCAATTCCAAATACACAGAAACTTCACTATAGACCATTGTGAGCACACATGTGTGCAGCGCTGTCCCATGTCCACTTCCAAACTCTCCATCAGCCTCTGCCAGCACAAACTGGGTAGTATTGACATCTCCAACCTTGAGGACAATCAATTCCATGCCTGTACACCCGAAGCTCAGTACATTGGCTGGGTCAGGGTAGGCGACACACAGAGATCATCTCTCACTCGGATGCTATTCTACTCCCATTATATGTCAACTAGATTATATTTCATTCGGAGAACTAGATCTAGAGAATCTCAAGAGAATACAGTTTGAGCTAAAAAAAAAAGAAAAAGATTTAAACAGATTAAGACTAAGACTTAAAGAGATTTAAATAAAGAATCTCTTACCCCTAAAAGGAGGGAGATCCATTTTGTGCCAAAGCAGTGTTTTATGTTTGTTTGTTTCTTGTTTTCTTTCTTTCCTTTATGTTTTCTTGAGCAGTTTTCTCTCTTCTGCCTCTTGATGCTTCTTCACAAGTGTCCCACACGTGCAAGCAATCCTGGTTCCTCAGTGCTCAGTCATTCCCTCTGAAGAACACCAACAGCCTTTATCAAGCCAGAGCACTGCATGTTCAAAGAGCACTCAGAAGTAAGACGAAGAAACGAGGGCAACATGTCACACGAAATATCCCAATTTATTTGAGTAAGAAACAAAAATGTCCCCAGGGCAAAGTAACTGAGAGGAGCTTTGCTTTTCAAAAGTACTTCCACAAAACAGTGTGGAAAGACCACAGCAGCAGCTCTGTAGTTTGTCGTCTCTCAGTATGAGCTGAAAGTGTGAGTGCTGGATTTTCTCTCTTGGACTGTCTATCTCTCTCTCTTTTTCTCTCTCTCTATCTGTGTATGGTCAGCGCTTCCTGCTCATGCGATCATCCACTCACTCCCAGAGTGTGTGTATGTATGTGTGTGTGAGAGAGAGAGAGAGATAGAGATGAAGGGTGGGAAACAGTGAGGGAGAGAGGGAGGGAGATGGGATGGGGAGGAGAAGGAGGGGTGGTTGGATATGAATGGTAGAAGGAAGGAGGGCCGGGCTGAGGAGGGTTGGGGTGGGGGGCACTTGGTTTTGCAGGAGATAGTTAATGGCTAAGTGGCATCATCGGGCTGAAACCCAATCTCTCATTTTCTCCCCCTCAGGAACTTTTCTATATGATTCCCTGAGCTAAGCCTAACAAGATGGATAGAGGGAGGAAGGGAAAAGGAGATAAAGAGAAATAGAGAGAAAAAGAGAGCGAGAGAAATGTGAGAAATGGATAGAAAGATAAAGAAGGAAAATATGAGTCAACAATATGAAAGGTGATGAAAACAATGAAAGAGACAGAGATGAGAAACACAATAACTGACAAGAACTTTATGGAGGAATATGTGTAAGTTCATGGAGCCATAAAGAGACAAACAGTTCTGTAAACATTCTGTAGACATATCAACAATTTCATTCTTGCTGATCTTTCACTTGCATGCAGTGGTACCAAGTATTTGGGCACTTAAGCTACCGTTAAAAGTAGAATCTGTGCATTAGAAAATATCACATTTACTGTAGATATCCTGTTCAGAATTGACCCTTAGCAGGGAGTTTGATTGACAGGCAATCTGACCAATCATAATCCGCCATTTTTGGCCAACAAAGCAGTCAGGAGAGTTAGTAGATTAACGTTGGAGGATTTGAACTTGAAAAATGGTATGTACTGACGTCTTTCCGCGGTTAAAACAACATTCCTTCTTATGTTCATTTATGTTTATTTGATGCTATAACTTAACTAGAAGGAAGAGATGATCGGTTCACGAGCAGCTTTAACTGAGGCTCTACCGCGATCTGTCAGACACATTAAAGAGCCACAAAACGGTATTTATTGTTTAAATTTAGTTAAAAAATTACCAAATTTGAAAGTTGAGACTTTGTTTATATCAAAAGTAACCTGGTCTGTCCTGTCTGTCAGCGCGTTGTCAGTGTCCTCTCCGCTCCGCGTGAGAACATGGTGGGGCGTGAGATCGGCGTGGCTTGTCGGACATAGCAACAGTATCTAAAGGGGGCGGGTCTTTGCGAACGGTCAATTAACCCAAAAGGTATCGACACTTTCTGATTTTGAACACATGTAATGACTGGGACACCTGTGTGAACTTGAGGAGAACTGCCTTCATACATCCACTAAAATCACTTTGACACAAGCAAGTTAGTTCTGTGCAAAGACGTTTGTTTGCAGATACCACTTGGTTTGATAATTTTTCTAATGCAATAAAAGTGTGTCTTAAGTGTCCAAGAACATTTGGCACCACTGTATAGGAAAAAAAGTATATTGAATAAATATATATATATATATATATATATATATATATATATATATATATATATATATAAAGGAAGACCTTGATATTTTACAGAATGTCACAGTTGGTGAACATGAACAGAACATCGAGGTATATGAACATCACATGCCATTTTTAACTATAAGAGCCTCATGTGGTTGTAGACTCAACATTTGGGAACTCTTTGACCCATTCTGATGTGTTTGTGCCAGCTAGCAGCTGTCCTAGAGCAGGTTACATCCTAGAACAGTGAATAATTCAGTGTCTCAATCGAGTGCATGACAGATTGGAACCCAGCCCATGTTCCTTCACTTCAGTCATTGCTAAACAGACAACAAGTTTTAACCTTATCATTATTGCAGTGAAATGATCAAGAATGAAATGTAAATTAAAATGAAAAAAAAAAAAAAAAACTTGAATGCATTAAATATACAGGATATTCATATGTGTCCATGTCAGTCTATTGATAGCACATGGAAGGTATCTCCAAGGTAACAGGACACATTTTGTGTGTATGTGACTGTATATGTGTGCGTGCGTGCATGTGTGTATGTCAAGTCAAGTCAAGTCACCTGTATTTATATAGCGCTTTTTTACAATACAGATTGTATCAAAGCAGCTTCACAGTGATAACATGAAAATAATAGAAGAAAATTGCGTCATCGTCCACCTTAAGTAAGGCACATCAGTAATATTGTTGAATATTAAATGTCCGAATAAGCAAGCCAAAAGCCAAGGCAACAGTGGCAAGGAACCAAAACTCCATCAGGTGACAGAATGGAGAAAAAAACCTTGGGAGAAACCAGGCTCAGTCTCGTTCTCCTCTGGCCAATGAACAAATAGTGTGTGATTATGATTCAGACAGCATCACAGGTCAGAAGTCAGATTGGATCAGAACATTCAGAATATTTATCCAGTTACATCTGGTTGAAGATCGGAGTCATCACGCCGGTATGTAGACGAGTTTGTTGAGGATCAGTGTCGATGGCTGTCGTGTCGATGAGGCCTTCACGGGGCTGATGAGGCTGGCACTTGTGTGTGTGTGTGTGTGTGTGTGTGCGCGTAATGGGGCAGGAAGAGGGGTGCTTCCTGGCTTCCTGTAGAGGGAAATAGCTAGGATGACCAAACAGTGCATGAGAGAGGAGAGTGAATAAGGTTTCTCTATACTAAAACACGTTCAAAACGCATGACAGAACAGCTTCAGCCCCAAAAAAGAATCAGCTTATCTACATATCTACTATGTTCGCAATATAATTTGTATAATTTATGCTCTCTCTATAACCTAATGTTCAATGAGATGTTAATTTACTGCATAAATAGCAGTAACAGTTCTGTTTACTGGTATTTGATTCTACTTTTGCCCATCATTTTGTGGTCTCATAATATTCAGCTATTTATGAAACATACCATACATATGTTATAAAATTTAAAAAAAGAAACTTTAAAATTTAGAAACTGACAGCAAATTCAAGAGATGCTCTCGTTAAAGTTCTAGCAATTTTTTAAGCAACTCGTTTCATCACAATGTTTATGATTTGATAAAAAGAAAAGAAATAAATAAAACTAAATGTAATTTACAAGTTAATGCCTGACAATCTAAGGCTCTAAGACTAAGTTTAATAAATGTTTGAAACCAATGTCCTCAAACCTCTTACCTAGAACTGTAAAACTTTTAACTACTGATTTTATGGTTTGTTTGCATTAGATATTTGATCATTTACATGGTTGTTTGTATGCTGATTGTTAATGGTGTTCACATTTGAACAACATTTTTAAAAATGGTTATAATGAATGTTTGTAAAAGGCAAGCCCTTTTTAAAAAAAGGCTATATTAAACCAATGGAAAATGGCCCAGAATTGTTCATCTAATTTAGTTAAAAACAAATATATTCTTCAGATAATATCCCTATTTATCTTAAAGTCTTGTAGCTGGCCATGAATGCACACTACTAAGTCGTAGTTAATAGTTAACCATTTAAGCCCTTAAGGAGTTAGTTTAGAGTTGTTTTTTTCTGAGTGGCATACACAAAAGTAAAGACTCAAAACTCCAAAACTATTGCAAGGAGAGTCAAAAGGTAGGTACTGTTTTTTTAGAAAAAAAAAATCATTACTGCTGTTAAAAGACAAAAGATATATAAATAATGTTTTATTATTATTTTACATATCTTTCTAATTTGATATGCAATAACTCACGAAGGAAATAACATGGAGGACCATTCTTTTTTGGTGAAGTTCCTCTACATGTGAGCAGCATCTGGATCAAATTTTGTGGTAATAGCATAAAATAATCAAGTTACAGCATTTGGAATCAAGGTAGCCTTTTGTTTAGCCCTTGACACCCCCTCATGGCCATTTTTAAAACGATTCCTCCATGAGGAATATCTCGTGATCGACGCAATGGATTATGTTGATTTTGGACTCATTTCAATTTGGAGCATGCACTGTAAGTAATGATGTGCCATTTTCTATGATCTGTGCAAGTTTCTTGATGTTACAAGTGTAAACGTCACGTGAAAGCTATAATTGATTTTACTTAGCTATACATTTGCGCCTGTTCGGTTTTATGTGTCCTAACTCTGTGAGGATAGAATATTTTGTGATCGACGCAATGGATTATGGTTTTTGAGCATATCATTTGAGCAAATCGGAGCATGTTTCATGAAGTTACGAGCGAAAACGTGACATAAAGTGGAAGTAGCCTACCACCGGAGTTACACTTTGGGTTTAAAGAGTTAATAGTGAGAATTGGAACCTAATCTAAAGTGTGACCAAAACATTTTATAATTTAAATGGATCTTTTTAAAATAAAAATAAGTTAAAATATATATTTTAAAAAGAGTTCTTTTTTATAGGTGTTATAGTTCAAATTTCCTAAAATAATATAGCTATGACGTACAATTACTCAAGTCCTTTTTTATCTCTACCCATCTGTATGATGCAATAGCATGTATCCATCTCACATTATCAGTATGTGTGTGAGTGTGATGGGAACATTTTCCCTCAAGGCCTGCCACTGCCTCAGCCCATGGCACTCATACTGCCTGAGAGAGAGAGAGAGAGAGAGAGAGAGAGAGAGATGTACTACTGGCCCATAGAAGGATCAATGTTAAAAGGCCTGGTTAATGACCGGCACACAGCTGACAAAGTCATTCATTTCTGCCGGCACTATGTATTCTGTGTGTGTGTGTGTAAACAAGAGGGATTTGCATGTTTGTGTGTTTCAAACTCAAATATGAAAATGAGATAGAATTAGAAAATTAAAAGCAGAAAGAGAGACACAACAAGGCTAGATAAGCAAACAAACACTGATTTTGGGGTTTGATAAATAGAGAAACAAAGAGTGAATGTGCGTGTGTGTTCTGTTATGACAGTGTTAGTGTAAAGATCACTTCCCATGTCAAAGCACCACTGCAGATGAAGCTGTAATATTGAGTTACAAAACACTCCTCATTCACGACCCTGCCTCTTCTAGATCGCTTAAAGGGATAGTTCACATAAAATAATTGAGCTGCTATAAGTAGGAAACTAGAAGAATAACAAAGTGCACCAAATCAGTTTATGATTATAATATATTAAAATAGTGCAATAACTAATACCCGTTTGCAATATCAAGCAGCATAATGAACTGTTTTTGTACTGCTAAATACCTGCAAAGCTGCTGACAACGGAAGCCTCGACACATTGGTTACAAATGGCTGCAATTTCTGAATTATTATTTTTTTTCATTTTTTTTTTTTTCAATGAATTGATTTTCACAGTGGTGCTTTGAATGATTTGTTCACAAATCAGACCGAGTTGGTTGTCAAGTTCAACTCACTCACACTGTATATATGTGTGCCTATTGGTCGGACTTGGAATAGAGTGCACGAGTCAAATGAATCACTAAAATTACATTTATGGTACTTCTGCTTCCTTTTTGAAGCTTGAAACCCCTGTCATGGAAAAGAGTGACCGGTATAGAATAATAAAAAAAAAATTGTCCTTTTGTGTTCCAAATAAAGTCAAATAGTTTTGGTAAGGTAAGGAAATGACAACTGTCCGTTTAAACTACACCCCAGAAAGCAAAGTGAGCTTCTTCCTGATTTCTTGAAGTATCATATTTAAAGTGGTCTTAACCCCACACACTCAAGTGGAGCTTATTCTTCCAAACAACTAGTCAAGCCCTCTCATCCTCCTGCTCTGTACCACTGAGCTACGTAAACACCACCATCTGTATCTGATCAGAATTAATGCCCACCCCCCTCCACATTCTCCATCTTTCCCCGCTGCCCCTTTCGCCGCCTGGTCCCATGCACACATGGAGATACTTACACATCATCACCCCATTACATGGACATGGGCGAAGATATGAACACACACACACACACACACACACAACCCATCAAAACACACCCCAAACTCCTCTCATAACAGACAAACACACACTCCCTGTCCCCCCTACGCACCACGTAATTGTCGCTAATAGATTGGGGGTGAAGTATCCATATTCCATTAAGTGAACCAAACTCTCTGATTGGCTGAGCTGACGGCCCCTCGGAATAGCCGAGCTGGCCGCCAGCCAGAGGCTCATTTCCTGCCGGCCTGAGAGCCTCCAGCCGCTCCCGCTGCAAATGCACTTCCTGACTATGTATAAAATTTTTATTAATGGCCAGGAGTGCATCAGCAAAGGCTCAGTGAAGGAGAAAGAGAGAGAGAATGACAGAGATGGATGGAGTGAGGGGAAAGACAGCATTAAGTATGATTGAGCTCTGATAGAGGAAGGGAAGAAGAAGGAGAGTTTCCAGAATGCCCTTTTAAGAACATCTTTAAGACAGTGCAGACCTGCCATAAGTGTCTGTTCGTTGTCTCATAAACAGATAAAGAGAAAACAGATGAAGAAATGGGGAGATAGAATAAAAGACAAGAATTGATGAATGAGAACGAAAGAAAGCACCAGTTCTTCCTAATAAATACTCAGCTTGGGGTCCGGTAGATTGC
Source organism: Abramis brama (assembly GCF_963993115.1). Taxonomy (NCBI): domain Eukaryota; kingdom Metazoa; phylum Chordata; class Actinopteri; order Cypriniformes; family Leuciscidae; genus Abramis; species Abramis brama. Next base: position 10,334,963 of record NC_139977.1, read on the forward strand.
TGAATAGTTTATACTTTCAACATTTAGGCGTACACTAGTATGAGTAGAGTGAAAGGAGGCCAAGAGAACATGTGGAGAGATAACACAAATGAAGGCAGTCAATCACCTTTCCCTTGGAGAGATCAGGAGGCTTATGACTGGAGATAGAGATTCAACAGATGATGGAAATTAAATGTCTAGTTAGGCCACGCCCCCAATCAAGACTTGACGGACAAGCCCATTTCTTATTAAACTCCATCAGCACAGAGGAGGAGAGGTCAAATGGCTGAGAGAAAGTCACAGCCAATTGGAGAAAACGAAGGTACTTGCCCATCCCAAAGAGGTCTCAGTGTCAGTAGAGTTTGTGTATGTGAGGGCCAAAGGTGAGGGGGGACTCTGTTGACCCTTGATAGGAGCCCTAGTTACAGGAGCAAGGGGGTTGACAGGTCATATGAAGTAGATACGCTGAGATTTTAAAGGAATGGTTCATGCAAATATGAAAAGTTTGTCATTGTTGACTAGGGCTGGATATTGACAAACATTTCACGATTGGATTCCAATTCCAATTTACAAGGTCTTGATTCGATGTGATTTCGATGTTGGTTCAAAATTGCTTCATTTGGATATATATCGGGGCAGTGTGTCGCCAATTAAGGAAAAAAAACTCTCTCATTTAGCTGTAAACTATACTGTGATCCCTGTCAGTTGGTACATTAGTATTTAATATTACAAAACAGAGTCAAGACTATTAAATTGAATTGCTATTTAGCAAATTTGCCCTCTATAAAGTTTCTTTCTTTTTCTAGTTGACTAATGAGTTCCATACCTGTCAGTCACTTCAGCGTGATGTTGAATGCTGACACTAGGGGTCGCACTTGGGAGCCCCAAATACCTCTGATACTTCAGAAAAGGCCAATGAGAATTTGGGTATAAATAATACGGGTATAGCTAACATGTCACTACAGACAGATGCTCATTCTCATTCACCTTGTTGCTGGAAGATTACAGCGCATTGCAGCGGTATATCTACCCCACGTGTCGCAAGAGATTCCCCTGGGCTATTCAGCTACCTGAAAAGAGCAGTTTTCCTCTAAAAGAGCTATAACGGGCCTCCCATTCCTCCTCACACACATTGCAACCGGTGGAGCTTCCGGATGAGTTTGACGTTGCATTACATGATGCACCTGATTTCTCATACAGGGCTCCGGATAAGGATGAGCTGTCCTCGTAGCATCGGCAGGCGGGCCAGTGCCTTCCGACATAGAGGACTCAGCTAGACTCTCACCCTTGGGTGCGCTGGCCCAGTCTGAGTGTGACGCGGAGTTGCCGGCCATGCTTCCCTGGGTCGGCGAGAAAATTGGGCTAGAATGAAATCCTCCACTCTGTCCTGAGCGCTCTCAGTTGGATGATTGGTATCTGAGCTTGGAGCGCGACTCACAGCCACGCCCCCCCCTAGTGGCCTTTTTCTCGGAAGTGCATGAGGAGCTCACAAAGTTGTGGAAGCCAGATGTTTTACTGTCAGATCATGCTTTACAGGCTCTTCCACCCTCACTACCCTCAATGGTGGGGCGGCCAGGGGGTACACGGATTGTGCATTTGTGGCTGCAAAACGCCGCTACCTGACGGAATTGTCCTAGGCTCCCGTCCAGGGCCTGTAGGTTGCTGCTGGACAGGCTGCCTCCACCCTGCATGCCATGGCCATCCTGGATTGATGCAGGAACTTCGTTTGGCAATTGACTTTGCTCTGAGACCGACAAAAGTTACAATACCGGCTCACGGCCAGGCGAGGCCCACACTAGTGGTCCAGGAATGCCATCTCTGGCTGAACCTTGCTGAGATGAGGGAGATCGACAAAGTCCGCTTTCTCAATGCCCCCATCTTTCTCAATTATCTCAACGACTGGCTGATTCTAGCTCACTCTCGAGATCACCTGTGTGTACACAGGGGCCTGGTACTCAGGTACCTCAGCCGATTGGTGCTTCAGGTCAACTGGGAAAAGAGCAAGCTCTCTTCAGTGCAGAGAATCTCTTTTATCAGGATGGAGTTGGACTCAGTCACTATGATTGCGCATCTCATGAACGAGCGTACACAGTCAGTGCTGAATTGCCTGAATTCGTTCAGAGGAAAAACAGCTGTCCCACTGAAAATAATTCAGAGGCTGCTGGGGCACATGTGTCCTCTGCAGAAGTAAAGAAGACTGGAAGACCACAGAGATGTGCAGTCATGTCAGAGCTTTTCTTCATGCAAGACAGGTTGGAGGGTCGGTTGTACCCCTTACCCCTGAAAGTGTATGTGACATAGCGGCACATCACAATGCATTGGATGGTAGGTCTTTAGAGAAGCCCGACCTGATCATCAGGTTCCTTAGAGGTGCCAGGAGGTTGAATACCCTTATTCCCTTGTGGGATCTCTCTGTTGTCTTGCTGGGCCTACAGAGAGCTCCCTTTGAGCCACTGGATTCAGTCAAGCGTAGGGCTCTCTCATTGAAGACAGTGTTTCTGACCTCACTTACTTCCATCAAGAGGGTGGGAGACCTACAGGTGTGCTCTGTCATCGAAACATGCCGTGAGTTCGGTCTGTCCTCTCACGTTATCCTGAAACCCCCTCTGGGCTAAATGCCCAAAGTCCCCACTATCCCTTTTAGGGATCAAGTGGTGAACTTGCAAGCGCTGCCTCGAGACAAGCCAGACCCAGCCTTATCGTTGCTGTGTCCAGTACGTGCTTACTGCAGTAAGTATTTACTTGGACCACACGCAGAACCTTTGCGAGATTTTAGATTTTACAATTTCCAGGTTGATGCAGTTTAGACCCTGTGTGTTGTCAGTTATGAGCAGGTAAACTGCAACTAGCCGGGTGCTCCGCTTGCACACAGCACCTTTCTCCTCACCTGAGGTGAGGAGAATATATATATATATATATATATATATATATATATATATATATATATATATATATATATTATATATACACTATATTCTGTATATATACACACATATACAGGGGTGCACATAACCTTTTTGTCTGGTTCTCATGGGAGCACCTGAAGACGCTGCTTGGTATTCACACTTTACGTGGCACACTTATCCTACAAGTTGTCGTCATCACTTTCCTCCTGACTGCTCTCCTCACCATAACACTATTTGTTCACAGTAGAAATTAAAATATAGGTTAATCTTTGTTTTAATTTTATTAACATTAATGACACAGACAAAAGCAGAAATATTAGGCTGCTGTCACTTTAAGACTGACACACATCCGGTTTCTTTTTCAACTGTTCACTTATGACATAACTGAGAGAATTAGGTATTAGATGGGTTTTTTGACATAATTGTGTGTGTATGTGTGTGCTGTTTGAAACGCGCCTTTCTTTCTTTCTCTCTCTCCTTCTCTCTCTCTCTCTGCGTACACACACTTCTGGTGTGTGCGGGTGTGTGCGGCTGTGGGCACAGATAACAGAGCGGGAGTCCCGATTTTCACCTCTTCTTCCACGTTTAAAATCGTTTGAATGTGTCATTTGGTAAGACAAAACACGTCCAAATGAAAAACTTTCACTCTATGATGGTTAAACTTAGCAGTTAATCCGCGAATCACATAGGTGCTGATCCGTGGGGCCTGGTCTGTACAGATCACGGGTCAACTGCGATCCGTTGCATCCTTATTAATAACTAATAATTAATGGACATACTTATCATCATGATTGCTATCTTACCAGAGATAGAGAAAAATCCTACTTACTTAAGTAAGTACGTGTCCCTGTCCCCAAACCTGCCCAAAATGTTGGTACTCAAAAGCACTTCCCTCAACATTTTCTGCTGTACGTCGTTTATTTTTACCACTCATGCGCACCTGCGCACCAGATATGTGCATCCCTGTATAGGCCACTCTGGTTTAGGCCAAATACTACAACAAATATAAGATAAAAAATATGCTTGATAATGTATTATTTAATTTATTATATTTGAATCGATGTAAAAAAAAACTTTGATGTAATATAGTTTTAATAAATTATGCATTAATACAAACATTATAGTTTAATGTTATTAATACTGCAGTGTTTCTCCTTGTTGATAGCGGGTATCAAAAATAATGTATACTGTAATGAAACATCAGCTACAATTTTAGTTATTCGAACCAAATCCAGTGGTGAATTTTACTCCAAGTCCTCCACACCCCACTGCAATCTGATCAGCAAAAAAAAAAAAAAAAGAAAAAGAAAGAAAAAAAGAAAGAAAGAATATTGCAAAAAGTTTGCTTCTTAGCCTTTTTTAACTTTTTTAATTGTATTAAGTGATCACCCACTAGCATCGTGTGACAGGAGGCTTATGGAAGGCATTTTCTGCCAAATTTAAATAAATAAATAAAATGATTAAAATGAAAATTAAAACCAGATTAACGATTTCATTACAGAAAACAGTACGCAAAATATGTTTATTTTTGTATATACATTTTATTAATAGACCATAATCGACGATGAGGTTCATTCATGTATTAGGCTGTTTTGGAAATTCAACTATTTGGGTGTACAAAGGTCTTAGTAACTAGCCTGGCTGCGCCCTCCTACGCACTTCCGCTCTATTTTATTTTCCTCCAGTACTACGTCTGGGACTGCTGTATATTCTTAGGTTTCCAGAAACCAATTTTTTGTAGGACCAATCAGCGAACAGAGGGAGTGGCTGAGTACGATGACGTTGATGTAGTGCGTCAGTTTGAGTTCAGTAATGGCAGCGGAGAAAGACGTGAGAAAAGCTATTCGGTCCGTTGTTGCAAAACTGCCGAATATATAGAAGTTAAAGCCGGAGCTAGAACAATGTTTGCTAAGTTTTGTTGTAGTCAGGGGGCCAATTCTGAAAAGGGCTTCCGTTAAGACTTTTGCGGACATGTTTTGGTACAAGCTGTCACCCTATTTTTTTAGTTAGAAGACACCCATAGGTAAGATATTAGGGTGGTTGTCAAGCTGAATTTTTTTTTTGTGTGACTTGTACAAGCAATTTCAGGCCAATTTTTTGGTTTCCTGCTCAACACGACATGCCAACAGTAAATGTTGAATATCTCCACAACCACAAGGACCATATTCATAAAAATGGTATCAAATGAAAGCCAACACTCATGGGATGTCTGCTGAAGTGTCAGAATGAACATTTATTGTACAGTGTAAGAGACAACAGAACTAGAACATGAAAAAAACAATCTCCGCCTAAAGAGAACCAGTTTTCAAAGTGAATATCAGCTTGGAAACATAACCTAGTATCCCAAAACCTCTATCAATCAGTACCCATATCTATGGGAATGAGTCAAGCCAAGTTTAAAGCTTGTAGGGAGAGACAGTGCAATGCTGCACAAGTTATAATACTTTAATGTCAAGGCGGAAATTTAGAACTGTAGATGATGGTCTATGGTGCTATTTGACTTAATTAGTGTACCAGGTTGTAACACAAATTATATTTAATTATCACTATAGTTATTAATTCCATCCTAACAAAACTGCTCTCTCACTTCTTTAGGGTTAGGGGTTAGTAACTAGTTAGTAGTAATAACTATGTAATAGTCGGATGGCAAAGGTATGTTTTTCCCCATCAAAGCAGTGGCTCTCAGGTCGGCAGAGGTTGGCTCTCAGGTTGTCAGTCTCATCCCTTTGAGACTGAATGGATTGAATAAGCAAGGTCAAGCTAAGCACAATGCAAATAATGGTGTGTGTCTATTATATTGCAAAAATATTGCACAGTATTATACTACAATAATCTCCAGAAAGAGCACAAAGACACCACTTCCTGAAAAATCACTTCAATCAAAGGGCTTTATCTTGGCTGTACCATATTTGTCTTGACAAATGAAACATTACAGAATGCATAGCTGATATAAAAAATTGGATGACTCATAATTTCCTACTTCTAAATTCTGAAAAAACAGAGATTCTAATTATTGGACAAAAAACTTCCTCACGTAATAACCTAGAATACTGTCTAACACTCGATGGCTGCTCTGTTAAGTCTTCGTCGTCGGTTAGGAACCTGGGTGTGCTCTTTGATACCAATCTTTCATTTGAAAGTCACGTGTCTAGTATCTGTAAAACCGCATTTTTCCATCTTAAAGCAGAACTCGGCAACTCTAGCGAACTCTAGTCACTTCTTCGCTGATTTTCCCTTTTGTTGTCGCATGTTTTCCCCACGAGCTCCCCCTACAGCTGTGGGAGGGCGTATATTTCACAACACGGTCGTAAAAAAAACTCACTTGCGGCGGCCTCCTCCCCCTCTCTACCGCTGCTCATGTGCGTTTGTTTTGATCGAAGCAAGCCAACTGTATCGTGTGGAGCTATGTCTACCGAGGTGGGTAATCTGGTAATACATCATACATGCGTGTGTGTTTATGTCGAATTGCCGTAAAGCAATTCGTGTTTCGCGCTCGTTCTCGTTCTCGCTTCTCACGAGACTTCCAATTTCTATCTTGCCGGGACGGTAGTCCCCAAGTTGCAAGGTTGGTTTTCCGCCTGGGAACGCTGGGGGGAGCGGGGAAAGTCACCAATATCACCAGAAAAGGTTGTTTAACCATCCAAATGATTTCTAGACAGTTTTATTAAGTTAAAAAAGTTACCAAGTTCTCCTTTAAAAATATATCTAAATTATGTCATGTGCTCTCATTGACAAATGCGGAACAATTAGTTCATGCTTTCATGACATCAAGGCTAGATTATTGTAATGCTCTACTGGGTGGTTGCCCTGCACACTTAATAAACAAACTACAGCTAGTTCAAAACGCAGCAGCTCGAGTTCTTACCAGAACCAGGAAGTATGACCATATTAGCCCGGTTCTGTCAACACTGCATTGGCTGCCTATTAAACATCGCATCAATTTTAAAATATTGCTGATTACTTACAAAGCACTAAATGGTTTAGCTCCGCAGTACTTGAGCGAGCTCTTAACGCATTATAGTCCTTCACGTCTATTGCGATCTCAAAATTCCGGCCAGTTGATAATACCTAGAATATCAAAATCGACTGCTGGCGGTAGATCCTTTTCCTATTTAGCACCAAAACTTTGGAACAATCTTCCTAACATTGTCCGGGAAGCAGACACACTCTGTCAGTTCAAAGCTAGATTAAAGACACATCTCTTTGACATAGCATACACATAATACATTACAGACTTCTATAATTCAATGTTAGGCTGCATAGATTAGGTCAGCTGGAACCGGGAACACTTCCCATAAATCCTGATGTACTTGTTACATCATGAGAAGAATGGCATCTACGCTAATTTTAGTGTCTTCCTCCCGCAGCCTGCCGGATCCAGGCCGTATCCAGATCTGACGAAGGACCTTTGCCTGGACCCGATGACAACGCAGTGCTGAAGTGCCAACTAGTCTCTCCCTATGGAGGATCCCTTTACCACCCTACAGATAAAGCGTCGTCGGGAAAACTCAATTTGCGTATCTACCCCGAATTGATAAAATAAAATAAAATTCTTAATCAAAACTATAAGGAAACACCAGTAATTTGTTTAGGCTTGGTTTGTAGGGAATTACAAACCTGCACACATATATTCAAACGCACATAACTATAGAACCAATTCTTGATGCGCATATGAACGCCATCAGCTTTTCTCACAGGATCGCGTTTAAAGTTTGTGTAGAGAGAATGGTGTCGTCTTGGCGGCCCCTAATTTAATAACAAATGATCGTTGCGACGGAAGCGAATCAATCAAAACTAACTTTAGCTGGAAAATAACTTTATTTAAGAACATCTATAAAGCCAAAACAATCTTACCTTAAATTATACGTTTATCTCTGTAAAGCTGCTTTGAAACAATCTACATTGTTAAAAGCGCTATATAAATGAAGATGACTTGACATTTTTCCCAATCATTATCTCTTCCTATTTGTTTTTCTTTGGACGCTAGGCTTACAGCTCCCTCTGGATCCATGTTATCTCATCTGAAGGCAAATAAATTTTTCACTACACTAGTCTGATTGGTTTCTGAGTGGATCACTACAATGTCCTCTGACATAAGCTGAGGGCTTTGCTATCTTACAAACTTATTAACACTTTTAGCTATAGCAGACTGTAAAATAGGCTGCTGTGCAGCAAATAAATTAAAAACATAATATTTCCATTACACATCTGCACAAAACTTAATTTACCTATTAGTAAGTAAGCTAGTAATTATGAAAGTAAATTAGCCTAGCTATACACTCACCTAAAGGATTATTAGGAACACCTGTTCAATTTCTCATTAATGCAATTATCTAATCAACCAATCACATGGCAGTTGCTTCAATGCATTTAGGGGTGTGGTCCTGGTCAAGACAATCTCCTGATATCCAAACTGAATGTCAGAATGGGAAAGAAAGGTGATTTAAGCAATTTTGAGTGTGGCATGGTTGTTGGTGCCAGACGGGCCGGTCTGAGTATTTCACAATCTGCTCAGTTACTGGGATTTTCACGCACAACCATTTCTAGGGTTTACAAAGAATGGTGTGAAAAGGGAAAAACATCCAGTATGCGGCAGTCCTGTGGGCGAAAATGCCTTGTTGATGCTAGAGGTCAGAGGAGAATGGGCCGACTGATTCAAGCTGATAGAAGAGCAACTTTGACTGAAATAACCACTCGTTACAACCGAGGTATGCTCAATAGATCAAGTTAATCTGTTGTGTAATTGTGTGATTCACTCCTTTATAAAGTTTTGTTCACACTGTACTGTTGACACCTGCTGTGATCATCTTCTCTGGATCTGCTGCCTCAATCTGCTGCCAAATCACAGCTGTGCTGACACAACAGTGACCCTTGTGGTGTGATACTCTTGTGGTATTTATTGATTATTATTTTTTAATGATCATGCTTGCACATAAATTGGATTATATTGCACATTTGCCCAAAATTACAATAGATAACATGGAAGAAAATGGAAGCACTTTGGGAAAAAAATCCGCTTTTACCACTTTTAAGAATATAGTGTTAAAATGGACAAAAAAACATTTTCTAAGCTGACAACCTGGCTAGAACACATGTTGAGGGGTTTAATATTAATACTGGATAGGTTGTATACTTGTACCAAAAAGTGTCCAACAAAGTTTTAATATCAGTTTTGGCCCCCTGACTATTGGTGTCCATGATGTTGTGGCTCTCCTCCCCACGGGGTTCGGGGAAAGTTTGATTTTCCAGCTCACTCCGCTAGTGGCGAACGATAGGGATGCAAAGCCGATAGTTGTTGTCGTCTCCCCTCTTGTTGCACTAATGGAGGACCAAGTGAAGGAGGCAGAAAAGTTAGGAGTTTGTGCTGGGCAGCTCGGCGTGCACGATGACCGTGACCTTTTGGACGGTGATCACAGCATTTGCGGCAGATCCGAAACGACCGCAGCGGCATAGATATACACACTAGATGTCGCCTTAAAGACATTCGTTCCAATGAACTGCCGTAGACAAGGCGACTTCTAGTGTATATATCTATGCACCAGTCTGCATACACGTCACACACCAGGATGCGCGCGCGCCCTCAGATCACTTGGACGTGGTTGTGTATAAGAGGTAAAAACGATATAAATACTGTTCGTTTTCTCACACAAACCGCTCGTTTCGTGTCTTAGGCCATCAATGTGTACTTACGATGGGGAATTGTTTTAATTTGGAATCTGTGCATGCTCTTTGAGACAGTGACCACAGACCTGCATTAAATGACTGACAGACAAGAACGGTTTGAAAATATCAAAATTGAAACTACTGCGGAAAAAATGACACCTACATCTTGGATGCCCTTGAGGTAAGCTAAAACATACCAAAATTTAATTTCAAAGTGAACTATCCCTAATGATTAGACCCAGCTTCGACTGTTGTTAGTTGTTAGTTGACTGGATACATCACTGTCCTTAGTGTCAAATATACATTTAGAATTTACAATTGTTCCTTGAACTCTTAAATTCGATGAACAAAACCTGCAGCTCTCGTTGACAGACATCTTATTCTAAACATAATCCTCTGATCATTCTGACTTGTTGTTTCCGGCCGGTTTAGTTTCGGTACATGACATACGTCACGACCACACGTTAGCGATTGGCTATGGCAGATCCTGAGTGACTCTGGGCAGATCCAATAGTTTTGAACTTTAACAGAGAACCCGCCTACAAGGAAGTAAATGTTTCTCAATGGAGAGAGGCCAGACTCTCTGTACAAATGAAATGTACGAGAGTCTGGTAGAACCAGGCTACTTAGTAACACAGTTTCTACAACAATTATAGCCAGACATTAATACCCGCTAGCTTTAACCGAGGACCTCGGCCAATGTTTCATATTCGCGTCGTGCCTAACAACGCCCTTCAGCCGTGACTTATTCAGATACAGCACTAGCCTGTATCTGTCCGCTGTTTAACTGTTACGTGTCTTTTGGTTATTTTAAGTTTGTGTACAAAAAGAATCACAATGCTGATTTTCATTTCCAGTAACAACTTCTGGATGAGATCGAGAAAGCGAGTGTACCTGCATTTACAGTAGGCTAGATATAGCATTTTCCTTCAGGTCAGTCCTATATTCATAATAAAAAATCCGTTTGAATGTCCGGTGTGATATCTTGTACTTTTAACAGTTAATAGGGGTTGCCTATAGTCATGTCAGTTGCGTCTTTCTTCTCCGTGATCACAAGTTTGAGTCATTTCAAAAGTCTTCTCTACTGACTGACTGACTCACTCATTAAGACAGTCTTTGTCTCCATCTAATGGAGAAATAATGTAACTTCTTCTGATGCTTTATGGTCAGGGAGTATTTTTTTTTTTCTCCAGCGGAAGGAATTGGCTTTTAGTGATTCATTTTACTTCATGAAAGTTGCATAGATACATATGTTTCGGGATTAATATTTGTATTGCGTGGTAACCGTTTTATAAAAGCAATAAGGTACTCTAGGCTAGTGCTGTATCTGAATAAGTCACGGCTGAAGGGCGTTGTTAGGCACGACACGAATATGAAACATTGGCCGAGGTCCTCGGTTAAAGCTAGCGGGTATTAATGTCTGGCTATAATTGTTGTAGAAATTGTGTTACTAAGACTTCTGTACACCCAAATAGCTGAATTTCCAAAACAGCCTAATACATGAATGAACCTCATCGTCGATTATGGTCTAGTCTGAGTCTAACATCATAACTAGGTTATGAATTCTAGCTTTACAGAAGGCGTGTCTCAGTGCCGTTACTAGAATAAGCCACACCCACTCATTAACATAGAATTTGCATGCAGGTTGTCTTTGAAAATGAAAACGAAAATGAAAACTGTGAAATAAAAGAGGAATTAAAATGAAAACGAAAATTTACATTTGTATTTGAATTGTGTCACTATTATTGCGTGAGCGTTACTAAAGAGCATTGTAAAAACTGTATTTGCAGTTTCTTTTTCACATTTGGCTTTTCATTTTAATATTGGCAGTCTTGCCTCGAGACTGTAGTGAAAATGAAATGTGAAATCACCAATTGCATTTTATTTTTCAATTTGACAGGGATAATGCTGTGAAAATGAAATCATTTAATTTCATTCTCAATTTTGTCACATTTTTTGCATACAGTTTTCTGTAATGAAATCGTTAATCTGGTTTTAATTTTCATTTGAATCATTTTATTTATTTATTTAAATTTGGCAGAAAATGCCTTCCATAGAGGCTGGCCAACGCTTGCCAACTTCAGCTGCATGCAATGTAGAATAAAGATATTAATATATGCTGATGTGACAATGGAAAATAATGTTGGTGATGGGATCAGTCATTCCGCAGAGGAAGCTGAGGGTGTTCTGCTGACATGATATGCGATTATGAATATTAATTATTGAAGTGCAGCAAGAAGTGAGGAAATATGAACCTGGGGCGGAAGCACTTCTGTCTGAATCAGTCTCTCTCACTGCTGAGTGTAGAGTGGACAGAGCCTAATAGCACATCCAGAAAAACTTACTCAAAGCTTTTGCTGCAGTCTCCAAACACTGGGGCTGAGCCGTTTCCATGCCCTTTTAGGAATGGTTCACGCCAAACTTTAAATGATGTCTTCATTTGCTTACTCTCGTTTTGTTCTGACCCTGTACTATTTTCTTTTTTCTGTGAAACACAAATTGAGAGGCTAAGCAGGGGTGCGTTTCCCGAAAGCATCGTTAGCCAACTATGGTCGCAAGTTCATCGCAATGTCCATTGAACTCTATTGGTAACGAGGGAACTTGCGACCATAGTTGGCTAACGATGCTTTCGGGAAACGCACCCCAGAATGTCTAAGCTGCTCTTTTCAATTCAGTGAAACTGGATGGTGATTCATATTCTCTTATTGTATAATGCCAAGCTGAATTGACTAGAAAGGCTCTATCTTTTCAAAAGGTCATTAATCAATTTCGGCTATCTCTCAAGAATGTTTTGTAGACTGTAAAAACTCTAAAAACACAACCATTTCAGCCATTGTTAATTCTAAATCTAATTATAAACACAGATGATGCATTCTAGGAAATAAAGTGTTCTTCCACCCTGCTATTCTGGCCGTGACTACAATGTGGCAGCAATAGTGGCCAGTACTGTTCAAAGTGTTGGTTTACCCATCAACCTTCCTGCTTACAGAAGATAATGACTTCTGTGTCAAGATTAATCTTGACAATGTTATTGTGAATGGGGGGACCAGGATGTTTCATGATGAGCGTCTCAGTAAGGTGTTTGATGCACTAGCCAAACATCACTTGACCCTCAACAGTGACAAATTTCTCTTTGCTGCGCCCGCCATTGAATTTGTGGGATTCAAATTGTCGACGGAGGACATTTCGCCACTTAATTCCAATGTGGAGGCTATCCAGTCCTGTTATGAAGATGCAAGGAGATTAACCCAAATGCAGACAGTGTACAATGAACACAAGGTTTATTGGTACAAAAACAGGAAAACAAAACCCACGAGGGGGCAAAACATGGACAGGACAAGGAATCTTAGGCTGACAAGACTAAACTATGACTAGACAATAAATAAACAATACTTCTAATAAATACTCTCACAATGACAAGACTTTCCACAAGGTACTCACAGGTATGATTAGCAATGAACCGACACAGGACAGCAAACACAAGGGGATAAAATAGGAAGACAAATGATAACATAACAGGTGACACAGGAGCAATAATGACAAAACGAGGATAACAAGGGGGCGGGGTAAAGTAACGAGACAACACAAGCACACAGCCCAAACACAAGGCCATGTGCTTGCACACAAAACACGGGTCTGTCGTGATCCTGCCTCAAGACTAAAGAAAATCAAGGACACGAGGGCAGAATCATGACACAGTCCATTCCCCAAACCAACTTTGCCAGTGCAGGAGGCTTCCTTTCTATGAATGACGGGCTATTACTTGAATTTTCTTGCCCAACAACAGCCACTACAGCAGCAACTATTGCGGATAGATGAACCCTGGGTGTGGACTCAAGCATTAAGGCTATGGGACACACTCTTAAGGCTCAACTCACATTGCCCCCAGTGCTGGCACATTTCAGCACCTCCGGTGATACCCTGGTCACCTGCAACTTGTCTGCCACAGCCATCGGAGCCGTGCTGTCAAAGACACAGAGTGGCGTTGAAAGGCCCATAGCCTTCACCTCCCGGGCCCTTGACCCAACGGAGCAATGGTATTCAGTGGGGGAGCGGAAAGCGCTAGCATGCGTCTGGGCATGCGGAAGATGGCACCTGTACCTTTAAGGCCGCTGTTATGTTCTATCCGTGTTTGTTGTTGTTGTGCTTTTGTTTTTCCCTCCCTCTCTTGTTACGTCTCCTATTCGCTATCTTGCTCTCAGGTTCCTGTGAGAGGCCGTGTCAGCTGTCAATCATCGTCAGGGCGGCTCTTCTGCATCCAATCTGCTGTCGTCCCGCTGGTTTAAAAGACTTCCAGGGCGTCTCGTTTGGCAGCAGTGTGTGTGTGTGTGTTCATTGTCCTGAGTTGCGTCTTCATTTGCATTGTACATAGCTCGCTCACTGTATCTAGTGGCTTCAGCTTTTTATTATAAATTATCACGTTTCCAACACTGGCTGTATCCTATTCATGGCTCTTTCTGCTTTTTCCAATCTACAGCACCAGCAGTAGTGTGATATCTAAATGTTGTGTTCCATCTCCTAGACCTTTAAAGATAACAGCCGCCATTTCACAGTGAGGATGGAGCATTACACTAATGACATTGCTGACGACAGGAACAGGCCACAAACCACTGAAAACTGTATCGCTGGCACCACCATCTTTGCCAGTATAATTATAGTCTGCAGTTTACCCTAGGCCATGACAATGTGATTATTAAAACCTTTTATCACCCGCAGCCCAATGGTGGCGTGGAGGGTTTCCATCAGTCCCTTAAAAATGGTCTCAGAGCACACCTGGCCCAAGGGTGCTCTTTCAACCAGGCCATTCACCTCACCCTGCTGCACTACAGGGCCTCTCATCATTGCACCACAGGCATTTCCCCCATCTCTCTCATGTTGGGTACGGTACTCAATTTAAAGCTTACCCCTGAAACCTCTCCCAGGTTTGACAGACTCAAGCGCGCCAAAGCGCGGTGGGGGGGGTTATGTAGTGTTGTCTTTGGTGGATTGTTCTGTCATCATTAGGCATGTCTTGGAAAATGTGCTTGATTTGTTGAGTCTGGTTCTGTTGTTGGGGTTCTGTGGTTCGAACAGTGTGAGATCTATCTATCTATCTATCTATCTATCTATCTATCTATCTTTATTTATTTATTTGAAATCTACTCTTTTTTCATTTCCTTCAAATCTTGTTTGCAACCCCAGTTCAAATTCAATTCAAATTCAATATGTAATTATTATTCTGACATATAATCATACGTGATGAAAAAAAATATTCAATTATGTATATTTTATATATATTTTTCCTGAAATGTTTGAAATGTTATTTTCACCACATAATTATATTAGACACTATACATCATTTGAGATGGATATGACAATTGTTGATTCAGTTAAAATGCAAAAATAACAGAGGCCTTCAGGTCTTCAAATGAAATAAACTAGTGTTAGTATTAAAAGTGTGTTTTAAACCCACAGGACCAAAAGGACCTGCAAGATGCTGTGTCTAAAATACAAAATAAACATATTTTGCATTAAATTCGCCAATGCAAAAACAGCACCAACTGAGCATTCATCAAGTCTAAGTCAACAACCACAGCTCAATGTTAACAAAAAATGAGTTGGATCCTTTCTTTTGTCAAACGAGGTCTGCGTCTGTTCACATGAATCAGTGTCTATGGGAAATGGGAAAAACAGGCAGTGAAAAAAACAAGCATGCAAAGGATTCCAGACACAAATAGACACAACTAAATAAATACAGTGGAGACACACTGGAGAAACAGAGGAAAAAAGATCATGGAACACATGATTTACACAAGAGAGACATATCCTGACACACACACACACACACAAGCATCCTCAGAGGATGCAGCACAGGTACACACACACACACACACTCACGTTTACTTAGCTAAATCTAAATGGGGACATTCCATAGATGTAATGTTTTTTCTATCTCCTTAAACTAACCCCACCCCTAAACCTACCCATCACACAAAACTTTCTGATTTTTATATTTAAAAAAAAAACTTTAATTATTTTTATACCAGATTTACAAATAAAGACGTCCCTAACAGGAGGTTTTTGGAGATGTTGTCAGGTTTTGGTCACTTCTGGGTACAAAATTGTCCCCAAAATATAGTAAAGTAGGTACACACACACACACACACACACACACACACACACACACACTCGTAAATCTATCTTTGTGAGGACATTCATTGACACAATGCAATCTCTAGTTCCATACCCTAACCTTACCAATCACAACTAATTGCCTAATCCGAACCCTTACCCTAACCTACCTTTAACTTAATTCTAACATTATCTCTAAAATCATGTCTTGATCCTCAAACAGGCCTTTAAAGGGGTCTCAGAAAGTGAGGATCGGACAAAATGTCCACATTTTACTCTCTTTTTCCTCACTCCAATGGTCTAAAACTCAAACCAGACCTCACAAAACTTGTACAATTGCACACACACACACACGCGCGCATTTACACAGCTATCTGAATGGGGAAATTCCATAGACGTAATGGTTTTTATACTGTACAAACTGTATATTCTATCCCACTACACTAACTAACCCTACATCTAAACCTACCCATCACACAAAACCTTCAGCATTTTTACATTTTTAAAAAGCCTTTATTACTTTATTTTTATACCAGTTTTACAAATGAGGATGTCGCTAAAGGGAGGTTTTTGGAGATGTTGTCAGGTTTTGGTCCCTTCTGGGTACAAATTTGTCCACAAAATATAGTTAAGTAGGTGCACACACACAAAGCAAAGCAGCCAAGACAGAAAAAACTCAATGTTTCCTCTTGATAATCAGATTAATAGTTAATCAAATTTAGTAGGCTATTATAAATGAATGCAAATCTGTTTAATAAAATACTGTAATTTATGCGCTTCCAAAGTCCGAAGCGCATAAAAATGTGCAGGAGAAATGGACTGAGTGATATACTGTAGAGAGAGAGAGAGAGAGAGACTGAGCGGTGTCTGTAAACCCAATATCCTCTGTGGCCCCAGGGGCTGGGAGTGAACGGCCAGTGCAGGAAGAGATGGGCTGCATTATCCACATCAAAGCTCTGAATTATCAGCCATAATCAATGCCTTTGCATTACTGCCCCTGCTCTCCTCTCACTGTACAGCACAGCAGGGCCGTGGGATCATCCGGAGAGAGAAAGAGAGCAGGGAAACCAGTGAAGGGGGAAATGGCATTAGTCTGGGGTGATGTCTGTTCTTAAAGTCTTTGTAGGTGCTGTGGGACACCGGGCATTGGGCTGGACATTTAACGGTGGGCTTTGGGGTCTTGCTGATTGGTGACATTTTGGACAGGGTTTGTATAATGCTGCATCTCATCTTTGTAAATGTTGCAGTATTGTGCAAACAATCTTTCAAAAGTGCTTGATCACAATTTTTGTGTGATCTTATATAGTCTATTGGTGATATACATTTAACAAATTACATTCTTGTATACAGTGTATGCACATCGCCTAAATTACCATCATTAGCATTTGTTTGCATTCTGAAATTAACTTTAGGATTATCATAGGTAGCATTTAAGAGGGAAATACTTTAATTTAATCTTTTTATCAAAGATATGAATGAACCAAAGTGGTGTTCAAGCCCTTTCAGATATAATGACCTCATTGATGGAGGGGATGTCAAAAGCTGTCCTGTGTTAGAAAGGAAAAGTTGTTGTTTTGGCGCCCTCTGGTGAATAGACTAGTGATTTCTGGACTTTATTTTTAAGCAATTCATACCAGGGTTTTACCTAAAACAAAAACAAAACAAAAAACATTTCCGTTACTTAAAACAAAGTAAACTTTAACTGAAATAAAATATTTTAAAAAAGCTTAAACCTATTTTATTCCATCTAGTTGCCAAGGCAACATGATCCTTAAAAAAATCATGATCTTATAACTTTTATCTCCATAGCGAAATCCCAGTTGGCCAGAGAGTGATTCGTCTTTTATAAATCTTTTAAATATTCAGTGTCCGGGACGCCATGAGGAGACTGTTAGTATGTAGCCTACTCTGTAGCGTTTTATAATCTTAAAATAAAAAGTGTGATATGAATAAATAGTGCTCATAAACGGCTGTTGAGATTATATTCTCAACTGAAACGAATGGAGGCTTGGACCCGGAAACAGTATTCCCTACGTCACGAGCTAACATGCCAATAGGGCTTTTCACACTGCCTTAACCCCAGGTTATCATCGGTCTAAAGATTGCTTTTATCCCTGGGTAAAGGAACATTTCACACTTGTAATTTAGAAGTGGGGTTGGTACCGTTTTTCACCCGGGGTTATTTTAACCCTGCATTGTGGTGCCAAATTTGTACAGTGTGATACGATGTGGTGTTAAAATGTTACAGCTAGATGCTTAGCAACTATATAGACTGTAAAAAAAAAATGTTTTACTGTAAATATATAAAATAAAAACAAATAAATATGACAAAATCACGCAACAACATTACTAAAACCTTAAAATTAAAGTGAAACCAGAAAATAGAAAAAGAAAATCTAATTCAAAATATTCAAGTCCCCCTGTGGTGAAAATCAAGTTTTAATGTTGTTTATTTGTCTATGTGGTGTTTTAATATGCTTTAAGACAAACCATGTGCAAATTCATAAGTCAGCACCATTGCTGAGTATTTTCTCTTTAAAACTGCAGTGAATCAGACAGTCTCACCTTGTAACCAATCAGGTCGATGTGTGATCGTCAACGAGTGAATCTTTGAGTGTAGGCGGGCTCATTTGCATATTCATAGAACTGCGTATACTAAACGAGGCAAGGGTGAAAAGTTTAAATATGTCATTTTGATGATCAAAGATGAGTTTTAATGGATACAATTAATGATTACAGGGGGACTTTAACAAAAACTATAATAGTAGCCTATATATCAGTGACACAAAACAAAACAAAAAAACAAACTAATACAGACAGGAAAAATGTTGAAACCATTACTGTAACAGCATAAAAGAAAACAAAGCAATTAATAGACTAATCAATCAAATTGACAATCCAAATATTTGAAAAAAATAAAATAAAAATGTTTATGGAGGTTTTAATGTTTATTAACTTTATTTAGAAACAACCAATGTTTACATAGGCTTAAAATGAACCATTTGACAGATACAACAACAACAACAAAAAGTTACATACAGTATAGCTTTGAGAAATTAGCTTACACTAATCAGTTTTCCCATGCGCTATCAACCACTTTAAAGCAGTAAACCCCCTCACCAGCTTACATTACATATTAGTGGTCTACCGATGTATCAGCTAGAGATATTACACTTTGTTTTTAACAATCGCTAGGAGGGTCCTAATGATATATTAAAAAAACAAAAAACAAAAAACGATCTGCCATCGGCTGATAACTGTGTGTTTGCGCCCTCTTGTGCCAGTTACAATATCCGACAGCTTTGTAAACAGATAATGTGATTTTTATTTTTAAATTTACGTTATTTATTTTATTTATTTATTTTTACATTCTTGTGCTTCTCGTGTACGTTTTCTAGGCTATATAAACTACCATTCAAAAGTTTGGGGTCAGTAACACTTTTATTCAGCAAGGATGCATTAAATTGATCAAAAGAGAGAAAAAACGTTTACATTGTTATGACAAAATAAATTGTTCAAATAAAATATTGACTTTTGTTTTCACCAAAGCATCCTGACAATAGACAGACTGGTTTCCACAACATTAAGCAGCACAACTGTTTTCAACATTGATTATAAGAAATGTTTCTTGAACATCATATTAGAATGATTTCTGAAGGATCATGTGACAATTTTCCTCTAGAAACAAACATTGTTGTATTATTTTCATGTTATCACTGTAAAGCTGCTTTGACACAATCTGTAAAAATCGTAAAAAGCGTTATATAAATAAAGGTGACTTGACTTGACTTGAGACGACTGGAGTAATGATGCTGAAAATTCAGCTTTGACACCACAGGAATAAATCACATTTTAAAATAGAATATTTGAAATTATTTAAAAATGTAATATTTCACAATATCTGTTTTTAATGTATTTTTTTAATCAAATGTGCTTTGCAGCCTGGTTGATGTTTATTTCAGAAACATTAGAAAACGCTACTGACCCCAAACTTTTTGTATTTAGTGGGTCATCCTGCTCTCCAGATATCTGTCATTGAACAACATGTATTGGTCGACCACTACTACCTATAGGCATCATTTTCTATATAAAGCATCAACTCTTTGACATAAGAAAAAAAAAAAAAAAAAAAAAAAAAAGTACCCAAATGAATAAGAAAACCAGCAATCACCTTTTACATTACCGACAAAGCTTAACTTTCATTCCAGCCAAGGTATATGATACTTGCAAGTCGTTTCTCTCCAAATATTTACATCCTTTCAGTAGCGTTGTGGTGCATCATATGAAGAGATGACACAAATATAAAAATAACTATCAGTAGTCACGCTATATCGTAATAAACAAGATGCTTCTGGAAGATTTCGTGTCGTTAAATGCTGTGGTTGGTTCATACTTCATATGGCATTATCCAATTCCAAAGCCTAAGCACTAAAAGTCAGCGCCACCGCCACCAATAGGAGCCACTGGGAAGAGGGCGGCATGCAGGGAGAGAGAGAGAGGGAGTGAGATTCAGACGGGGAATCTTCTTCTTCCTGTTCATTCCTGTCAGAAAGAGACACGTCTGAGAATTGGTAATAACAAAACACACATGGACAAATTCACTAGACAGTTTGGCTACTTGTGCATGCTTAGTGGGAAAACGCATTTTATATTCACTAACCACCTGATAACTATCTCAGCTAATTCTGGGTATTTCCCCGTCAGCGTTCATTACAGCTTGAGAATGCTTGGCAGTTTTTCAGATTTCAGGATTTGTTTCGTTTTGTAGTAGTTTTGATAATATTCCGAGTGATAAAATGCCGCTCTGACATTCTTTGGGGAAACAAAAATCTTTGTAGGAAACTCAATGGATACAGACACGCTGGCTTCCTTCCCAGAAAGTACGCCCAGCGATGATGAGACTTTGAAATATTGGTTCATCGATCCATTCTGAAAATATGATACGACCACAAGATTTGTCAACTCAACACATTCTAACATTCACTGGGCTGTATAGAGCTGAAATGCTGCACCTGTTTTCTGTGGTCTTTGTGGTGCTTACTGGCAGTTCTTTGTCTAAGCAGAAATGTGATTAAATATGCATTCCCCTTTATTGCATCATTTTGTTTTTCATCGGTTATTGTGTATAAAATAATGAGGTCACTGGCAAAAAGCGAGCTCAATGACATCATTCATTTATGCCAGCAGTAGAATTTAGCACTGGCCCTCTACGCCAGGGACTGATCTATTATTAACTAGTGAACAGTGTACTGTTCCCAGACAAACACATGCTTAAGATAAATGCTCTGGACAAGGTGTGAAATGATGGAAATGATGTGAAACTTCTAGTGCAACTAAAGGAAACTTTGTTTTTGCATGAAATTATGCATGTGCCCAGAAAACTCTAGTTAAAGTCAATGATAAGTATACCCTACTACTGTTCAAAAGTATGAGGTCAGTATAATTTTATGTTTTTTAAAAGAAGTCTTATGTTCACCAAGACTGCATTAAAAAAATCATTTTGCAACATAAGTGTCTTTACTGTAATTTTTGATCAATTTAATGCATCTTTGCTGAATAAAGTATCAATAAAAAAAAGAATAATAATCTTACCGACCCCATACTTTTTACTCGTAGTGTATGTTTATAATATTAAATATAATAAATTATCCAATAAATTCAGAATTTAGCTTTATATGAGCATTTGTTATAAAAAAATATATTTTTTTATAACAAAAAAATTGTTAACCCCTTTATGTAAACTCCCTCCTTTACCAAAAGCTTTTTTTTTTTCCCTTCAAAATATCATAGAACATTTATAATTTACATGACCCCTTTTAGGTGACCATAGTAAAAAGTCATTTCTACACAACACCTGGAGAAATGCCTCCCATTCCAAACAATTTCAAGTCTTACAATCTAGATTACTCGTGTGGTGACCTCCCCCGTACTCTCGAAGATGATGGTCCTGTCCTCTTTAATAGGTGGTGTGTACTTGTAATCGTCACTCAGCAGACCCAGTAAAGGGTACTGGGTCGCGTATCTGTTCCATGATAAGAAAGAGTTCACATTAGGACCATTAGGACTGAATGGCAATTTAGTTTTCACATGGTATTCAGACCATTCATAAGCAATAAAAACACACACACCTCTTTGTAACAATAGTCTTCGTCGCAGTGCTGGAGCTGTCAGTCTTCTGCTGTTTGAGTCGCATGATCTCCTGAGAGTAAAAAGACAAAGGTCAGAATGAAGCACTCCAGTATTGTACTATGACTTCACATTCCTCAAGGGTAATGAAGCTGAGGTAACGCAGAGACGGAAGAAACGAAAGAATGCCAAGTATCAAGTGCTGTTCCTTACAATGAGAACCACGTCCTCGTTCAGTGATATGTTTAGAAATAGATGTTGTTTTCCTTGAACATGTCAATACCGACTTCTGATATAATTCATATTTTAAATATCTATTTTTCCAACAAACACATCTAACAAAAACAATTGCGTACAGAATGAATGACTGAATTAACCAGGATTCAAATCAAAATGTCCTTGTTTTAGTTTTACAGTAAACCTAGAACCTGTAATTCGGTTAATCCTGAGTTAAAAGGGACTTATTATGCCCCTTTTCACAAGAAATAGTGGATACATTTATGTAGTTGTTGTGGAGTTAAGTTGATTCAACTCATCAACTAGCATGTACCGTCATGTTAATCTAAAAATCTTTTAGTCCAAATCCAGCGCTGAACTGACACTGGTTTGCGAAGCAATCAGGCGTAAATTGATTTTTTTCGCAAATATATAACTTTTTTCTTTGGCACATTTCCTTGATAAATGAAATCAACCACGGTGCCCTCAGTGGCTCAGACGGCAGGGTCTATGGTTACTCATGTTTGTTGGTACATCCAATTACAAAACATTTGTAATGTTTTTTTGGCGCAGACATTGTAATACTCTAGCTAGATGATACAGCGAGTAAACAGAAATGGCAGAGACTGTGCTTCTCACTCAGGACGGGATCTATGCTAATAGGGCAGATCGTCACCAGTCATGGGCGGGGCTTCACTCTACTCTTATGTAAGAGTACGGGGAAAACCTGGAACCACTGGTTTGGAGAGAATTTCTTTTTGAATTTTGCATAATAGATCCCCTTTAAGTCAGGTTTAACTTAAAATTGCTCCTGAGGCATTTCTAGAATGACAGACTGCATACATTACATAGCAAGATGAAAATGAAATGGTTCAAAGAGGGACTGTCTGTCAGACCAATAGCCCTGTGGGCAGCGCTCCGACAAATGACGCAGATGTGCCTCAGGCGACCTGAGTTCGAGTCCCGGCTCACTATCCTATCTAATAATAAAGGCATAAAAGGCAAAGAATAAGGACTGCCTCAACTCATTGAGCTTTATGTTTTTCCAGCAGGTTTCCAAGCTGTCAAATTTCAGCTCAAGAAAACATTGGGAAAATGTCACATCACATGGCAGATCTGATGACAAACGCATTGTGTGCTTGTTAAAAACAACACTGACAGAGCATTTTATGTCTGTTATGAGGGCGTATGTTGACGTACCTCCTGCTGGCGTCTGATGACGCTTTCATGCTGCTCCAGTTTGGTCAGGAGCTCATTGATGCGCAGTTCCAAGGTGCTGTCAGAGGTGTGTGTTATGGTGCGCTCTGACTGGATTTTTATAAGCTGAGACTGGAAAAGAAGAAATACACATAAAATAGATAGTTCTGACTAGATGGGATGCTTTTGAAGGATTCTTCACTAACATTCATAAGTTTGGGGTCAGTAAGATTTTTTATAAATGTATTTAAAGAAATACATTTTATTCAACAAAGAGGCATTAAATCGATCAAAAGTGACAGTAAAGACATTTCTAAACGTTCTAAAATCTTTCCGTTTCAAATAAATGCTTTCTCTTTAGCAAAGTATCCTGAAAAAAAATATATCATGGTTTCCACAAAAATATTGTTATCAGATATGATGATAATAATGAATGTTTCTTGAGCACCATATCAGCATTTTAGAATGATTCTTGAAGGATCATGTGACACTGAGTAATGATGCTGAAAATTCAGCTTTAAATCACAGGAATAAATTACATTTTAAAATATATTAAAACAAAACAATTTTAAATTGTAATAATATTTCACAATATTATAGTTTTTACTGTAATGTTGATCAAATAAATGCAGCCTTGGTGAACATAAGATAATTTTTTTAAAACCATTTAAAAAATCTTTTTGACCCTAACCTGTTGAACAGTAGTGTATATTAATGACCCAAATTGTTTATCAATCATCCACAGCCTACAGTTTGCCTAATTAATTATATTACTGAATGAAATAGTTTGTCTCTTAATATTTATTGAACATTTGAGTCTTTATCATACTAGTCATTTTATAAAAGCATTTTAGGATGCTTATAAAAGCAATAAACTTTTCCATACTTAAGTGTGTTTTACCTAAAAACATTCAGGGTTCCCACTCTTTCATATGAACACCAGATTCAAGGACTTTCAAGCACTTTTTAAAAGCACCTTTTACTCTATATCAAACACAATATCAATCTGGACACTATCAAATACCTACTGTACCTGTGTCTATCATTACTGCAGTATGTTAAGGCATATACTGACAACTAAGATCAAACTTAAGGGGCGTATTACTTTTTAAATACATTGAGAAGAGAGGGCTGGTCGAGTGTATGAGAGAGAGAGAGAGCGAGTGAGCGAGTTTGAACGAGAGATGCAGTTTTCAGCTTTTTTATTCCTGCTTTTAACATTTATTTTACACTGGTTTTAGTTTTTATGAATAATTACTTGATTAAAACATTAAAATATACATAAATTTAGCAATTAAATGAAATTGATGTGGACAAGGTAATTGTTAGGCATGACAAAATATTCAAAATATTTTACATGATATCTGCAGGGTTTTTTAAATCAATTTTAAGTCCTTTAAGACCTTTAAGACATGCACAAATAAAATTAATTGGGGGAGATCAGCGTTTATGCAACATCCTAAACCATAAAATGACTATAAAAGGACTTAAACAACTTTTCAGTTCAAATAATACAACAAATATTTATAAATATATAATCTCACATTACCACACATACTTTATTAGGCATTATTCGTTAGAAATTTGATTAAACTATTTTATGTAGCTCAATCCTGTGCCAAGCGCCACTGAATTTCCCTGATATTGAGCTAGTTTAACATCTTCACGCGTTTATCATGCAGGGCTGCTGCGCGTGATCACGATCCATGCACTCACAGCGCCTTTTTTCAGGTTTTTCCCACTTTCCCCCCAAACAGTAGTGCTGTTTCTTTCTGGCGTTGTCAGTGTATAAAGGCCATTTTTTGTAATAGCACCATGCTACTCACAAAATTTAATTTAGGTTTAATTCAAGCACCTATGTTTGTTTTCACATACTTTCCAGTCCTTGAATCCATGTGTCTGAAATTCACAAGTTCACACTTATAAATAATTAGAGTAAAAGAGTATGCGTATTTTGCCTTATGTCTGAGGGAGGGCTCCGAGCTTGGAATGTGGCCCGAACCCAGAGTTCTCCCCCGCATCCCTGGCTGGGATAGGAGCTAGCCGAGAGTGAGTCGTTGGAGGGATGCTTGGTTCCTGTCGAGGAACCAAGACGATTCGGCTATATACATAAGCCTCGGATCGTACTGATAGGGCAGATCATTTGAACATGCTCTTTGGTAATAAAATATAATTTCAAGTACTTTCAAGAAGCATGGGAACCCTGTACATTGAGTACAAATTCATCAACTCCTTTGCATTTTTTTTGTTTCTTCCTTATTTACCCGCAGGTTCTGGAGCTCTCTGTCTTTCTCCTCCCGTAGATCATTCAGCATCCGTTCATACTCTCTAGACAGCTCCTGTGTTTTGATTTGGACAGTGGAACTACTGCACTGCCCTGTCAACTGCGGAAGAGATACCAGTAAATGCAGACAAACATAAAAGGGGAAGAAGACACATGAGGGAAGGGAAGACAAAAAAATACAACCCTAGAATCAATGATTTCCACAGTATAATGTCTACTTTCCTATTTTTGAGCATTTTACAAACTACAAGACTGCTAATTATATAGTAAAATAGTAAATAATGCTAAGTAAATACTGAAACATAATATTATAGCATGTATAGTTAGATTGGACCAAACACAGTGATGAGTTTAAAGGTCCGTGAACAATGTTTCTCTTGTGTCGTCTTTACGGCGCACTTCACTGCACACAAACATGCAGTGTGACCAGTGTAGTTTGCTTTACAAATGTTTGACTGGTTCTTTTATTGAAAACTTTAGTGAATCGCACCGGCAGAGCGGTGATGGATGTGACTCAATGAGCCACAAGTCATTTCAAGTCATCATCATTTTCATTTATATCTGATAGGAAATGAACTGTTCTTGTGAGTCGTGTGTGTTATGTGTATAATAACGTTTTTTGACTAGGCTTAGATGCACTTTCACAGCTGGTGTTTATAATAAATGATATTTAAATATATATAAAATATATATAAAATATTATATATATATAAAATAGTGCTGGGCAATGATTAATCGCGATTAATCGAATCCAAAATAAAAGTTTGTGTTTACATAATAAATGTGAGTGTATGGTGTATAATTATTAAACAGAATTTTGATGAAGACCCTGAGGTTTGCCCACCTTCTTCCTGAGCAGCTCGTTCTCCTGCTCCAGGGCCCTCTTGCTGCCCTCCAGCTCTTTGATGCGGAAGTCTTTGCTGGGGTCTTTGCTCTGGAAGGTCAGTAGCTGACTTTCTAGAGAACGCTGAGCATTGTTACTTTCCTTCAAAGCCGCCTAAGAGAAAATGGAAATTAAAGATCTGAGATAGATATCTAATAACATGCACAGGTTGTTAGTTGTCATCATTAAAGGGGTCATGACAAGTTTTTTTGCACAAAACAAAAAACAAATATAAGTGTGGAAAAATGATTATTTTTCGATCCTCATTCTGACCCTCTATCTGAAATGATACATTTTAAGGGCAGTGCAGAGAGCGTCATTGATTATAATGGGTTCTATTTGCCTGTGATGTGATGAGACGAAACACTTGCATCCAGTGTAGGCAAATGTCAGTCGTTAAGCGATTGAATGCCAGTGGGCGGGGCCTATGGTGTGATGATGTAAAACTAATTGTCGATGTCTTGCTCTGGAGGCAGGCATATGTAAATGTATTTGACTTGATTAAAGGGGACCCATTACGCCCCTTTTTACAAGATGCAATACAAGTCTCAGGTCTCCCCAGAATGTGTCTGTGAAATTTTAGCTCAAAATACCCCACAGATCATTTATAACATGTTGTAAATTACCATTTTTGAGTGGAAAGAAAAACATGCTTTTTTCGCGCATGTATCTTTAAATGCAAATGAGCTGCTGCTCCCCACCCCGCTTTCCATAAGAGGGAGGAGCCTTTACATCTGGTGCATCAGATACTCTGCCAAAAACTAAAACATCTGTTTGGTTTTGATGATCTCTTTCGCAGATACGCTCATGTGACATTGCAGTTCTTCATCATCATGAAAGTTTATTATCTGCATGTGTTTTAAAGCCATATCAGTCCAAACTTCTGATATATGTTTTTCTGAGCGCACACATCCGAAGCTCACGCACAGAAAGCTGGATGTCAGATGGCGAGTCCTGTGATAATTAAACTAAGTTCTCTTTCACGTCTTATTGCACTTAAACTGTTAAATACACACAAGGTTATGTCAAAAACACACAAAGTTCACATGAACACAGTGGGTTATATCTGTGGATGTAAACAGCAAGTAAAGAAATCACATGTGTATATTAGATTTGTGTATTAAAGTGACAGCAGCATAATATACAGTGTACCTGCTACTATATATGCTGTTAATATAAATCAAACAACAAAAGAAAAACAGAAATTCACTCACTGCTCTTGATTGAATAACTTTAGTAGATTTAATAAGAATACATTTCTTACTTAAATGCTGCTGTTAAACAGTTGTATTGTTGACAGGAGTGATGAAGTGAAGTTTTATGGTACCTGCAGTTGTCTGCTTTGCTCGCGTACGTTCTCCAGTAGTTTCTCATATTGAAAACCTTGATCTTTCCTATAGCTCAGTTCTTTCTCCAGCTCCTCCTTCTCACTCTCCAGATTCTGCAAATGCACACAGTTAATCCAAATGCAAGTTGCAACTAACCATATAATTGTGCATGCTTAGTAAAAAAAAATAGGCTTATAGATTTGTAAATTCAGTAGATGCTAGTCAAATTATATGGTAACAGGTTATATCTTTAAAAACCTTCCACAAACTACAAAACGGTGACTCTTATCACTGTCTGGTTTAATTTATTTATTTATTTTTGCAATAATGACCATCTAACTGTACATTAACACACCTTTTAGAGCTAATTACCTTTGTTTTACATGTTTTATAAAAAGTAAAACTTTTGTAAGAAGAAAGTCTGCCAAGGACAATGATCAAATATATAGTTTAATGGCCAAAACTAGGGCTGCACAAATTATCAAAATAAACTGAATTTGCGATATGGCTTAGAGCGATCTGGTGTTTTCAGTGTTTCAGAGCGACTCCACATGAAATCCTCTCTGCATGTGTTCTGAGTTTGGGTCACTCATAACATGCCTTTTGGAATTTCGGAAGACAACACGTGCCAACCATCTTCCCAAACTTGTAATGAGAAGCGCTTACTGTATAAAGCAGCAGTTTTCAAAACAAGAGAAGCTTTAAGGGCTCCCTGCGGTTTCTACCTAAATAAAAGCCTGATGGTTTAATGCTTGAAAATTAAGACTTCAATATTAGTATTAGTAGTTTTACAGTTTTTTTATTTTTTTTATTTTAAGGTGAAATATTACAATAGTAATAATAATAATAATAATGATAACAATATTATTATTATTCATATTTTATAGTCATGTTTAATTATTGAGTGTAAAGAATTTGCAAAGAATAAAAGAATTTCCCAAATCATGCAGCCCTAGTCATACCATAAAATATATGACATCAGAATGCTTCAACTGACCAATCATGATCAGTCAGATGTCACACACACACATATAAGCATCCATTAATGCACAGTTTATCAGTGCAATCACTTCCATATTTCTCAATCAAGTTTGCAATACGTCTTGCTTCAAAAGAGACCGCACACAAAGCTTTATTATAAGCAATTATCTTTTTTTGATTATTTTGAGTGGATAATTAGTGAAAACACAGACACTGGCGTAGTTGCGGTCTTCAGTAGCTGTTGGCTGCTCCATTTTGGCTTACCAATTGAAAAGATGCTGCATGTATTTGTGATGACTCATGTTAAACTGAGCAGAAGCTCTATTCAGTCAAACAGGAAATTACCTCTTGCTATACCAACAAAGCAGATATTCTTTTGGTATACAGTATCACAATCTGAA
Organism: Abramis brama; assembly: GCF_963993115.1. NCBI lineage: Eukaryota > Metazoa > Chordata > Actinopteri > Cypriniformes > Leuciscidae > Abramis > Abramis brama. The sequence goes on from NC_139977.1 coordinate 10,364,038, forward strand.
TTTATATTTGCAGAACTAAGGTGAATATTATTACATTTGACATTAACTTTTGTAATTTTCTCATGTATAATTGAAGAACTAGAAAAAAATTGTTTTACCTTCAACAAAATAATGCTAATAGTGTTAAAGGGCTGGGGGCTGTTGTGTAGCTGTTACATCATACCACTGAATCTGTGTATACACGCATCACACCTTGAAAAACACAAGGTCAGCTGAAAGCTGGACTGTAAAGCAAACACACGCCCACGAGGCCAAACCTGATATGTTTCATCATCATATCTACTGCTTCTGCAGGACAGGAGGCTGTCGGTTGATTTAGTGGTAGAATAATCGCACTCACCCTCATATCCTCCTGCATACGCACTAGTTCCTCTCGCAGACTGCTGAACGTGGCCATCAACAGACGCATGGTCTTATCAGCCGTCACACGAGTCTAGATGAGGGAGAGAAAGACTTTACTTTGTGTCTGAAACTACTGCCAACTAAAGTGCTTCATATGTATTGACTGTTATATCATATTATATTTAGTGCTGTCAAATCGATTAATTGTTATTAATCGCAGCTAACATAAACGTTTTTGTTTATGTGTGAATCTACAAACTATATTGCCAAAAGTTTGGGACGCCTGCCTTTACATGCACATGAACTTTAATGACATCCCATTCTTAATCCGTTGGGTTTAATATGGACTTGGCCCACCCTTTGCAGAAAAACAGCTTCAACTCTTCTGGGAAGGTTTTCCACAAGGTTTAGGAGTCTGTTTATTGGAATTTTTGACCTCTCTTCTAGAAGCGCATTTGTGAGGACAGGCACTGATGTTGGATGAGATGGATGGCTCTCAGTCTCCGCTCTAATTCATCCCAAAGGTGTTCTCTATCGGGTTGAGGTCAGGACTCTACTGGCCAGTCAAGTTCCTCCACACCAAACTCGCTCATCCATGTCTTTATGGACCTTGCTTTGTGTACTGGTGCGTGTTCATGTTGGAACGGGACGGCATGCGGAAGCATTAAGAGTTCCTTTCACTGGAACTAAGGGGCCAAGCCCAACCCCTGAAAAACAACCCCACACCATAATCCCCCCTCCACCAAACTTAACACTTGGCACAATGCAGTCAGGCAAGTACCGTTATCCTGGCAACCGCCAAACCCAGAGTCTTCCATCAGATTGCCAGACAGAGAAGTGTGATTCGTCACTCCAGAGAACACGTCTCCACTGCTGTAGAGTCCAGTGGCGGCGTGCTTTACTGCAATCTGACGCTTTGCATTGCAGTTGGTGATGTAAGGCCTGGATGCAGCTGCTCGGACATGGAAACCCATTCCACAAAGCTCTCTACACACTGTTCTTGAGCTAATCTGAAGGCCACACAAAGTTCGGAGGTCTGTAGCTATTGACTCTGCAGAAAGTTGGCGACTTCTGCGCCTCAGCATGCGCTGACCCCTCTCTGTGATTTTACGTGGCCTACCACTTCGTAGCTGTGTTGCTGTTGTTCCCATTTGCTTCCACTTTGTTATAAGACCACTAACAGTTGACCGTGGAATATTTATTAGTAAGGAAATTTCATGAATGGACTTATTGTGCAGGTGGCAACCTATCACGGTACCACGCTTGAATTCACTGAGATCCTGAGAGCGACTAGCCTAGAAATCTAGATGCACCCTAGCAGCAGCAAAATGTATTTTGCAGCCAGGGTAGTCTAGCAACTCTCCACTGACTTTCGAGCTGCAAAAAACTAAATTGGGTCAGGCGGCCAGGCCAATCACGTTGTGTATAGAGTAGGCGGGGCGGGCTTGACATAATGACGACAGAGTTGTGACGGTTCCCTGCTACTTGAAAACAAAGAATGGCTGCTGCTGGTGAACAGTCTTTCGAATCGGCTTTGGCCGCGACTCTGGAGGACTTGGAGTTAAGCTTTTCTTTGAGAAAAGAGCAAAGAACGGCACTTAAGTCATTCTTAAAAAAGGAAGATGTGTTCGTAGTTTTGCCAGCCAGATTCAAAAGTTGAATCTATCAACTAACATTAGCTCCGCTGTTGGGAAAACGCTCTGGTTGGTTGAAGCGCTGTCCTATTGCGTGCAGAGGGAATTTGAAAGACAGCCGTTTATCCCGCCCCTCGGATTGTGCCGTGTCTATGGTGAGTTTCCAGACCTAACATCTTGATGTTGGTCTGGCTTGCCAGGCTAGAGAGCGACCCATTCTTTCACAAATGTTTGTAGACGTATCTGCATGCCTAGATGCTTGATGTTATACAACAGTGGCCATGGAAGTGATTGGAACACTTGAATTCAATGATTTGGAGGGGTTTCCCAATACTTTTGACAATATAGTGTATCTTAAATGAATAATCACATATATTAACTTTTTTTTTGTGGAAAAAAAGAACAGAAAACAGGATATATATATTAACAGACAATAATGACAGCACTTAATCTAATCTAACTTGCTCAAAGTTGACTGAATATCCAAAAAATGACTGAAGATGAAGCAATTATCTCTTTTTATCAGACTCCCAGCTCAAACAATGACTGAGAGGCTACATTGCCTGGAGGAACATGTGTTCCTGGGACAGGTTTTATGAGCTGTCAGGAGAAGCGTCTGAGGGTGGGGTGTACTGAGAGGTGGGTGGGGCTGACTGGAAGTGGGCAGGGCAGTCGTTTGTAATGTGCGCTCACCTGCAGCAGGTAGCGGATCTGTTGCTTAGTCAGTTCAGACACTCCTTTGGGAATAAGACTCTCTATTTCATCTTTGTCCACCTGCAAACACACATACAGACAAACACGTTTTTAACAAGTTCATCATATTCTTTGACCAAGAGCTGGAAGAACATTATTTTCAAACTTTTTTTCTTCTTCCAAAATATCATGAATTATTAATTAATAAATATAATGTTTTTGGGAAGTTGCATTATATGACATTTTATATTTTTGTAATATGCATATATTTTGTGATATCAGGACAGTTCTTTCACACTGATATTTTTTTTTATTTATGCCCCAATGAAAACGTCAAAAAACATTCTCATAATAGTAGAGGTGTAATAAAGCCAGTGTGTGCTTATTATAAATTGCACTTTAAATTTACTTTTGAACAAATGAATAAAAATGGGGGTGGGGAGGGGGGGGTTTAGAATGAACCATGATTGAAACTTGAAATCCTGTATGCAACATGGAAAACTTTTAGCCAACTTCACAGGAACTGAACAATCTGCCACTCCCTACCTTGTAGTCAATGGTGGAGTCCAGAAGGTGTTTCCTGCAGAGAGGGAGAACAATATGAATGAGTCAAAAAAAAAAAAAAAAGAGCATTAAAGCAGAGGCGTCCAGAGGTGCTGCTGTTCTCACAATCATTTCTAAGGTGTAAAGTACAGAACCTCTTAACTTGCCATGAATCACTAGATCAAGCCTTGCTCTCAGACAGCTTTAGACAAGGCGGAGAGGTTTCAGGTTTTTGATCACTCTAATGAGTCATTTGAGAAAGTGGCTGCAGATTAGGTGAAGAGATGAGATTTAATTTTGGTCTGTAATAGGTTTTCTCATTTAAGTCATCAATCATCTAGCTAGTGTTTGACAGGGTTAAGGGCTGTTATCTGCATGCAGATCTTCAATTTAAATACTCCTTTAAGGCACACAGGGAGGAATTCACTAAGACAGAATATGTGAAAAGCAATTTGCACATTATATCTTATTATTGTTATTGAAGCATGGCATTACATGAATCAGATTGCGAAAATGTACTTATTATGAAATAACGGTTTTAAAAAGCGTTAAAATGCTGAAGGATGTGCTCTACCTTCCCCGGATCTTCGCCACATGCTCGGAGATGCAGGTGTGAATATCGGAGTTCTTGCGGTAAACCTCAGCAAGAAGCTCACCAAAGAAGCGGTTGTCCATCTTGGCGACGGGTTCCACCTCGAATACCTCGGTCTTAATCTCAGACGAGAAGCCATTATTCATGTCCCTCAAGTCCACGATGTCCTCCTGAATGCTTGAACTCTCCACCAAGTCCGACTGGAAAAGGGCAGGATGTGAAGAGAATTACTCCGAGCATGAGTGCACAACTTTTGTTGAGTTACCTGAATTTTATCAGATGTTACTCTGTAAGTTTAATATTAAACAAATCAGCTACAGGATCAACACTGTTCTTCCTTGACATGCAAAACATAACGCTTACATAACTGTTACTATGTCAAAATGGAGGAAACTTTTCAAAGAAACAAACAAACTCTGCCTATGTCTGCTCAGAAATGAGGGTTAACGTTTACAAGTATGCGTTACATTTTAGTAGTAGATTGTGAGTGATGCATACTATGAGAGACATCAGCCAGTCCACACCTCGATGAATAGCAAGTTAAACCCCACAGCCCACACCCATGTGTATCGTTCCAGACCAGACACTCCTGAGTGACTTCTCTAACAATACTCTTAAAAGCAGAAGACCAAACTACATGCTGGGAATTGAGTGAACCATAAAGGTATAAGGCCTCCAGGGGAGCGCAAAAACTTTGGCATATGCAGCAACTGAAGCTGTTGATGGAAATATTCATCTGTCTATGCAAACTTTGCATTCTGTACATTGTCATCTGGTAGAAAGCATTAGTAGTAGTAGTAGTAGTGGAGATGCACAAATATGATATGGGCCAATATTACCATTTTTTTAATTATATGCATTGCTCTGATTTTTCAAAGTAAAATTTATTTGCATAGCACTTTTCACAACACGCATTGTTCCAAAGCAGCTTTACAGATCTATCTATCTATCTATCTATCTATCTATCTATCTATCTATCTATCTATCTATCTATCTATCTATCTATCTATCTATCTATCTATCTATCTATCAAGCTACTTTTTAAAATAATTATTGGCCAAATTTTCCATTTTGGTGCATCCAAAATTAATAGCGTTTTCATCCCTAGTTAATAGCGTTTCAGATTGATTGACATTTCTGCATTCTAAAAGCTTCAGCAGTGTTTGGGTATCAAAATGATTGATGACACGACATATAATGCAAGACAGAGCAGCAGTTTCGTCAATCCTCCTGTAACTTCGAGAACTCGAGGTGTGTCGGAGTGGTCGGGCCAGATTCCACTCATCCGTGAGAGAGAATCACTCAGGGTCTGGTTTAATAACTGAACTGACACTACAAAAGATCTTTAGGTTTCAATTTTAATCATCTTGACACAACTAAAAGTCATTTACCATTACCATCGTACCATTTACGATTACCAGGTTTTCAACTTCAAGAGAAATTTCTCTTAAAAGTATGTTTCCTGTGACTCAAACTTGTGACCTTAGTGTTGGTAGCACCATGCACTACTAGAAGAGCGACTGGAGCTAGTATCCTACAAGTGTCTCTGCTCTGTCCTATGCATTCTGCAAAAAGTGCATGTTAAGCAATGCAGCAGAAGTACTATAAAAAGAAACATTCGTCCAGGTGTTTGCAGGGGTCAGCATCTGTTTTGAGAGCACTTATAGACAGACAAAAGTGTTTTTTGACAGTGGGTGTGTCAGGCCTTGAGAACATTCCACACATTCTGTAGCAGAAAGACCAGCAGTGACGGTGTTAACTGGGTGTGTGGACTGACTCTGAGACTACTGTGCCGAAACCGGTTTGGAGCTGCAACAACAAAGAGCCCAGCTTGTTAACAGTTGCACATATTACTAAACTTGTCATTTTTACAGGATAAGCTGTGCATGAGTTGTGTTAATAAAAGATTGCGTCTGGGTGTGTTCTTACAAGACTAGGAAGATAAGAAATCATCAATGAAACGTACTTTGGACAATAGTTACTTTTACCATCTGACAAGTTGCAGCATGTTCTGCACACAGCAAGCAAGGACACATAATAGTTTAGTTCTTCTAGTTTCACTCAGTGACTAGAAGTAGTATCACTAGAATTAGAAGTCCAACAAACTGCCACTTAAGCCTATGCATAATCAATAAGAGTGTGCATTTAAAAAAAAAAAAAGGTAACACTTTAGTTTAGGGTCCAATTCTCACTTTTAACTAGTTGCTTATCATGCATATTGCTATGATATTGGCTGTTTATTAGTACTTATAAAGCACATAAATGTCTTATTCTGCATGATCATATTCTACATACCTTAATCCTACCGAATACCTAAACTTAAACGCTACAAAAACTACTAATAAGCAGTAAATTAGGAGTTTATTGAGGCAAAGGTCTTAGTTAATAGTTAGTTAATAGAGAGAACTGGACCATAGTCTAAAGTGTGACCAAAACAACTTTCTATATGGGTTATGTCAAGAGTCAATGCACAAAATATTTCTAGGAGTAGTTCCAGTAGTGTCATGAACTCCCCTCTTATATGCAAATTTCATTCAGTTGTACTATTGTAACATCGATTCCCACAACAGGATTGAGCAACTCTGCACAGGAATGCACAGAAAGTGCTGTAATCCTAAAATCAACATTACAGAAAGTTTATAAAAAAAAAATTATATATATGTATATATATCCCACCATATTAATAAAGATATGAAAAATACTTAACCTTTATATAAACTGTAGGGTTATATTTTATTATATAATAATTACTCAAAAATAGGAACTGCAGCTTAGTGTCCCTTTACTTTGATGTGAAAATAATAAGACTTAGGTCTTATTTAACCTTTTGATAAGCGAGTTCCCAAGAATTATGAGGAGACACTACTAATCATTACTACCTAACAAACAAACTAATCCTGCAACGGTGGGATGTCCTTTCTGCCTTTTGCTTTCCACAATACCTTACTGTGTGCAAAAATAGGTCAATGTGTGAGCCAAAAGCTCCTCTGTTCCAGCGTAACTGCAGGTCATTGCTCTTGTCTACAGTGAAAGGAAGGAGGAGCTCGGTTTTCAAACTAAAGTTGTGTCTGACCACAGGAAGCAAGTGGAGAGAGATACAGAGAAACTGAGAGATTTGACATTTGAAGGAATGGAGGGACTACAGTTTTGTTTTTTTGGTTTTACCAAAGATCAGTTCTCTTTGGCTATTGTAAAACAATATAATTCCAAACTAGTCATTAAGTGTTGAATGTTCTAAATGAAAACAGACTGAAACCCTTTACAAAGAATCTTTCCATAAGGCTGTTTTCAAACATTGCAATATTATGTTTCTGTTTATAATCACATGATCCCGAGTCCTTCTGGTTCATTTTAAAAGCTAATTTATTTAAGGTCTTACCTAGGATTTTTAAATGCCAAATTCAAATGTCCCCAAGCACACAAGAACAAGACCTTTTTACATATTGTAATCCCTCAGAGATGTGGCAAAGAAACATGTTTTTTTTGCATTCAATTTTCGCTCCAAGTCATTGTTTTGCAAGAGCCAAGCCAAAATCACGATCTTTTCAGAGTCAGCTGTAAAACTGTCAAATCATAGGAAAACGTCAAACAGTCAAGTAATGAGTTGAAGGGTCTAATTCAAGTTAAATTCCAAATTTAAACCATTCAAGTCTTAATAATAAATGTATAAAATCATAATTACAAGCCATTTCTAAATTTTGTTTTGCTTTTATTAAAGAAAATATGTATAAGGCAAAATGGAATTTTAAATATAGGCCTAATTATTAAAAACTTATGTAAAACTATTCCATTGGAGACGGCAGATAATTGATCTGTAAAAGTGCAATATCAAATAACAGTCAACAAAACAGCTAGCTAAACCCACTACTGTCACGGTTCCCCTGTTCAAGGACTCTTATTTTGTTATTCTGTTGCCATTTTCTTTGCATTTTTTGTTCCTGTTTCCTTTGTTTCCATTGCCGTCTGGTTAGTTTCCATAATTACCCTTGTCAGTCTTCATGGTTACTTCATTAGCCTCTTGTATTCTTGCGTATATAATTAAACACCCCCATGTTTTTAATCAGTGTTTGTCAGTCATTGTTCACTTGTTGTAAAGTCTCCCGTAATGTCAGTTTGGATTAGTACTACCATTGGCTTCTTGTTTGGATCATCCTTGTGTCTGTATGTTCATCGACTAAAGACTGCTTGCTAAACAATCCTCACCTCTCCTCGTCCCTGCTCGTCCCATGATCTGATGCATGAATTCTTGAAATTCAACACAAAAGAACCACAGCACAAAGTTACAGTTTGTTCGTATAAGATGCTCGCGCACTAAAGCCCATTTTTATATTCATCATTGTGCCTGCATCAGCTCAATGAAATTATGTGAAACTCCTCCAAACCAATCTTCAATGCTATCTCACATTACAACCCTTCAATTCAACCTAAATGTGTTGAGTGCAATACGCCTAAATTAATCACAACTAAATCCTCCTTTGTGAATGAAACTCGAAGCTTATGATGTGCTCTCAACTCCTGTCCCAGCATGTTTGCGAGCACAACCCTATGACAGCTTGAGTGTAGTGCTTTTCAAACTTTAGGATAGGCCATATGAAAGACCGATGACGACTTAACCTTAGCACTAGACCTTCACGTTCAAGGGTTCAAAACTGGAAGTGCCCATAAGCCGCTTTCCAACCAAGTAGTTACAGGAACTTAGTTCTAGGAACTGTCCACTTCTAAACAGTTCTAAGAACTACTCTCCCCCAAACTCGGTTTTGCTGTTTGCGTTCGCACTGGCCAAGTGGCCATAGGAACTAGTAGGAGGGGTAAGGGAGTGACGCAAGCACGGCGACTTTTATTTTGACGGAGTGACGGACCTTTATTTTGGCGGCGCTGAGAACGCCAGAGCAAACAATGCTCGCATTCTCTGTGTTTATTAGTTAGTGATCTGTCTAACAGTACTGTTTAATATGTTATTAGATAGAACTGTTATAGAAAGTAGACAGTATATGAAAAAAGGTTATTAGCCTATGCCGTGTGGTTGATGTCCAGTGTTGCTAGCTGGGCAGATAAACATAATCATGTTTGGCTTGGTCCCCTCAAAGTTGCATTGGATTTTCTCTTCAGCATTAAGGTTTAGATACCCATCTATCACTGTTTTCCATGTTTGTATAGTTAGTTTCTGGAGTAAATATATAGGCTATAATCTGTATGTTTACATTATAGCTGTTTTAAAAATGGCGGGTGCTGGTGTTCCGCGTGCGTTCGGTCAATCAGCGTACACTAACGTCACGGATAGTTCCTATAGTGCTGGTTTAGACCCTACTCTGAAGTAGGACCTAAATTAGTTCCTCCAAATGGAGTTCCTAGAACTAAAATCGTTCCTAGTTCCTGCGGTGAGAACACGCCGACATCCGGGTACTTTAGACAATAGTTCTAGGAACTGTGAAAAGGTTCCTCCGGTCGGAAAGCGGCTAGTGTTGAAAATAAAACTGATAGGAACCTGAACAGATAACAACTTACAAGTCTAATTTTTTTCCTCTGATACGTAGTACTTAAGTTAAAACGACCAAAAATCAGTTTATTGAAATAACCCGATTTAGCAGTTTACATGCAAATCAATAATCTGACAATGCAAGTAAACCGCGTTTACAAGTTTATTAAAAAACAGGTTATTCCCCCGGGGTGACTTCACTCACAGTGTGCAATATACTTCAATATAATTATAGTCATGATAGGATGAAATATAATTTCTTAACACGATTATAAGGCTGTACAGAGCAAGTGCTTTTTTTAATGGTGTTTTCTGGAAGGGAGAACAAAGTATTTTTATCAGCTGAAAGCCAGAATACAAATGTTTTTATTAAGTTAGATAGACATTACATAACAGTTTCAGGTTATGTTTTAGTGTTGGTAACATGTCCCACATTGTCCCACATAAACTTATTAATCGTCCCACATTTGGTTTGTTTTGATGGTGGTCACCCTACCCCCACATCTGAATTTCGTGTGGCACATTCGCACGGGATAAGCAAAGCCTCTGATTTTACTCGAATCTCCCGGATATGATGTCAATGCTTTGTGTATTTTGGATAGGCTATTGATTGGAAATGTCTTGTCGTTATAGTTCTATAGATGTATGATATACCATAAACAGAAGAGTGTTTCATACTGAATGCTGCTATACATGTCATCCATCTCCATCTAATCATTTTTGTTTTCAGTCTTCTGATGGTTTTCAGCTTTCTCTTTCTGCAAATTGTATAGTTGTATGGTGTATAGCGATATGGATACCCAGCACCCAAAACACTATCAAAACACTCCAACACAGCCTCCATTCTTCGCGAAAGATGGTAAAAAAAAAAAAAAAAAAAAAAACGGGGAACAGGAAACAAAAACCTTGAAAAAATGATATACGACCCCGCCAAATCGCAGAGATGCCGATTCGCAAAGGACTAATATTATCACAGGACCTTGGTGTTCGGCGAAATACGGTAGGTTCGCGGGGGAATTTTTACTTTACAAATTACAGACATGGCCGATTCGCACGGGATTAAGATCACAGACAATCTCCGCAATTATTACAAATGACTAGAGGTCACCAGGTAATACTAATCCCATGCGAATAGGGCTAATGTATCCACACGTCATGTTGATCCATTTGATCAAAGTAATTCCAAACTTCCAAATACAATCAACTTGTTAACAAGCTTCACAGCGCGACACAGTGCATTTAGCTATGAGTTTTAGTTCGCGCGCTTAGGATTTCACTCCCTTACGACCAGCAAAGAAACATATGTAGCAAAATTCAAATAGTATTTTTATTTTTCGAATAATAATTACAGATCAAATATTTGAATATTTGAATATTCGACTATTCGTGCACACCCCTACTTTTTACAGTAGGGCCTCACTGCAATACACGAGATCCAGGGGGCGGAGTTGGATCCAGATCTAAGGGGTGGAGATTGGTAGGTTTAGGGGTGGGTTTAGGGATCAGGGGGTGGAGATGGGTAGGTTTAGTTATATGTAAGTTGGGAGGAGTTGGATCTGGATCCAACCCCTCCCCCTGGATTTCGTGTTCTGCAGTGAGGACCATCTCACTTTTTACCCAGCCGTCCAATCACAGTGGAAGAGGGGAGGGACAAATACCACACCGATAAACCGCCACATTCGGCTTGTACAATGGCAACAGACGACAAAAACAAGCACAACAACAGAACAAAATCATTTAAAGCAACAGCCAAAGCAAATACTTTACATTTGTATTGTCATTTTATATGTAGAAACAAATTATCTGTGAAATCAGATACTAGTTACACTTCTGCGGATATTTCGTATCAGAGCAACCAAAGCATTTCAACTGAAAAAAACGCAGCAAGGCATTTTCAGAAGAGCGTCTGGTGTTTTCAACACTTCGGTGGACACATGGCCTAACTGCTCGGCTCAATACAAAACAAAACAAAACAAAACAATCATACCTTATTTCTCAGTGTTGCAGGAGAGTAGTGTGGATGACATATCTATTGAAATTTCAAGATTATTATATTTATCTGTGAAATCTCACATACACACAATTAAAGAATTATTTAGACACTTTTTGCATAATTTAAAATACTGCAACTTGAATGTAAATGACAATTCACTGACACTGCTGTTTTCTTGATACACTAAGTTTAAAAAATTAAAAATAAAAAAACATCAGTGTGACCACAGCTCGACTGTATGTTAGGAAAACACATTTAAGCTCTTTTATAAACCTGTCATCTTCTAATCACCTGCAGGCTGGTTGATAGCAACAGTTGCGATAAAGGACAACTCCCTCTAACACTTTCCTTGCAGTATTATGACTATTGTCGGGCCCAGTCTAAATGGGTGTTAACACACTGTCTCCTCTGGGAATTACAGAGTCCATTCTTTCTCTGAGACACACCCTAAACCCTGCAGGTACTGCACTTGTGCTCAAACACGGTCAGATTAGCATGTGCGTGCAACTACACATACACACCAAAGCCTGCCTTACACTAAAGCTAGTTCTACCAGCTCATCTAGCAAGCCAGAGGCATGAACAAACCTAGAGGAAAGCATGTGTAATACAGTATCTATTGCTCATGTATTCCACATAAAGGCATGAAAGTCAAGAGGTCAAGGGTAACTTTAGGTCTGTGTGTGTTTGTGTGCTACTGCTAACCATATGATTTCATACAAACAGTATTCAGCCTTATATGTTAGTGAATATATGCCTGTTTGCAAACATAGTACATGTTATTTTATTACCTCAGATGGTTCAGGGCTCTTGACGGGACTGGATGAATGGCTGTAGAAAGATGTTTGTCCATTTATGCTCTGAATATAGAAAAAGAAAACATGAATGAATCAGGCTTCTTGAACATGTTTTGTCTTGTGCTTAAAAGTAAAAAATAAAATAAAAATTGAATTGCATTGTGCACAACTTTTTTTTCATGTGGTTTTGGTGTGTCTTTATTAAAATTAGACAACAATCTAAAGGTACAAGGGGAAAAGGCTAACTTTATAACTAAATTATTAACATTAACAAACATTTTAAACATTTTAAGTTATTGTAAGTATAACATAGGCAATATACAGTAAAGATTCATAATTTCATTTGTTAGGACTGGGGAAAGTTGTCACACTTTTTACTCCAGTGAATAAACATAAACGTTGTTGATTACAAAAAACCTATTGAAGGTTATTATTTGACGGAAAGAAAAAGCTAATGAACATGCACTGACCAATAGCAGGACATGTTAGGATATAAAAGGATGAAATTCATATTTATAGATATTTGAAACCAACATAGAGAAACATGTATTTATTTGTGCGTGCACAGGGGCGTAGCCATCATTTCAAAAGTGAGGGGGACAGAATGCCAAGCGTTATACCAGTTTTTTTTTGTTTTTTTTGCAGACCTTTGTAGACAGGTTTTTGCTTAATTGGCTTAATATGCTATTTATGTTTAAAGCAATAAAACAGAAAGAAAGAAAGAAAGAAAGAAAGAAAGAAAGAAAGAAAGAAAGAAAGAAAGAAAGAAAGAAAGATGTTCTGTACTTTATATAGCCTAGTATTGTATATTTTACTATATTGTTTACATATTTCAAATTGGTTTTTGTGTAGGCAAACTTCAGGCTTTTAAACTACTTCAAACTTTCTGGTTAGGCTTTTTCAAGAGAACTTTGTCTACAATTTTTTTTTATCTAATTGTAAAGTGTTACCGAATTATATATGGTAAACATCATGTAGGCTACACGTTACAACGCTGCATGATTCAAGCAGATAGATAGTGGCTGTTAATGCATGAAAATCCAAATTCAGCATTAACAGTCACCATCTTTATTCTAATTTGAAGGGCTTTGATTACATATCTGTGAAAATAAAAGACATTACGAATAAAAAAAGACTGAAAATAAGCGCACGTTTGTGCGGGTAGTGAATATTTTCAATTTCCAACAAAACTTGTTCATTATTCAACTCGAGAAATAGGCAGTGTTTATTCATCATTGTGTGCAACACAATTCGGATACCACATGACAACTTACAGTACTTGACCATTTTTTCGGGAAAATGGAGTAAAGTTTTTTGCTGTTTTGAACTCATTGCGACCTCTATGAAAAAGATGGATACAGCCATAGACAGTAAAAGAAATGGACACAGCGACCCCATAGACTTCAACGGAGAAAAGTGAAGTCAATTAGAAGCACTCACTTCCTGATGGCTGAGCGTACTGCGCAGACTCATACTGAGCTTGACGACGTAGATGTGACGTGAGCAACCTGTCTGTCTTCTAGTAGCTGTGCCAAGAGAAATCTGAATCATTCCCTTCCGAAACTTGCAGAGACGGAGAGCGTGAGTAGGAGGTGTCCATGAGCTAGGAGCAGGAGCAACTTTTGCTAAGTATTCTGATTAATAATTATGTCATTTTGCCTCCACGTCCCCCCAATTGCCCACGAGCTTCTCCTCCTGTCTATATGGTAATCTCTCTACTGTGCGACAGAGAGTCGCGTGGTTATGACACAATCGTTAGCCTATTTTTACAAAAACTGCTAAGGGGCCATAGTGTAAGATACAAGGTACTGGAGCCTTTTATACATTTTCGTGTTTCTTTAGAAATAAACAATGGACAAATGGAGTCTTTAAACGCCTCAGATGTAAAGTTATTCGCTGTCAAAGTGACGCCAAAATGAATGGCAGTCAATGGAATGCTAACAGCAGGTGATGGTCTGCTAATCAATGGCGGCCCCCGGGGAAGCTTCAGTTTCCGGCTGATGGATTACCCCCTTGGATACAGCGCGGGTGCGAGCATGGGAGTGTCGTGATGCACGAGTGACTGATTACCATGGAAACGTGAAACTCACGTATAGACTATCTTGACTCTTTGAATTTTAAATCTGGATGTATACACATTGGCCCGCGAAAACCTCAACTTGTCGTGAACACGCTTGCCCTACGAAAAAGTGCGGGGGACGAATTTACATTTTATAAAAAGTGGGGGGGGGGGGGACACGTGTGCGTGCAACTCAAAACCACTCAGTTACTGAGAAATAGCGTAGCCTATGTGGCCATTGTCAACTAACCCCTACTTTCCCTTATTCACATCAAAACATTAATAATGCTCATGAATTGACATGCACTGACCCTGTACATACATACTGCCATTTGTCTCCACACGCCCACAGGGTGAAGTTGCGGGAAAGATGTTTTTCCCTCCCGTCCTTCCTTCACATTTGTTCCTTCTCCCCATTTCCTTCCCTTAACACATTCTTCTCTTCACTCAGTTCACTTAGAAAGATTATATATATTGTTATGATGTTTTATGTCAATGCAAGTTAATTAACGGTCGTGTTTGGTATCATTGGTAACGGACTAAAATACAGCTTAGGTGGAGCAGAGGAGCACACCGACTGAAGTTTTAGAGCTCCGACTAACATTAGTCATGTATACTTAGACTGTAGAGGCTAATAATGGGTTTTCCGTTTAGAACAACAGTGTGTTAGACCAATCTAAATAGAGTGAGCCTCAACCTCTTACTATTGTAATATTATTCTAACTAAGTGTACGTGGGAAACCATGGCATGATTATACAAAGTTACCATTAGAAGTAGTTAAGTTGGTCAGCTTGTTAATGGTCGTGACCTCTGGTTAGATATAATCTTATCGTAATTAAGTGTGTTCAGATCAATGGAGACTAAATAATATATTCTATAATGAGTAAGTAGAGTACGGCCATCTAGAATATTGTGATTATGAGATCGTATACCTGGCCGGTTCGAGACTCAAAGCGTTATAGGAATCCGGATGAACGGGTGTAATTTCAATAAAGAGTTAAATAGAATAATCAAATGCATGGCTAAACTATTATTTAAATGACCAATTGGCATTCCAATCTAAATTCGAGGTTGTGATAAAATGGAGTCAGATAAAAGTTTAATTGGAATGACGAAAACAAACGCACAGAAACCTTCATCCGTCTTATTTTATGATACGATTTAAGATATCAGTAAAATCTCACAATTATCGATGGGCTACTTCAGCAAAAACTATGTTACTAATGTAGCTAAGTAAAACTAATCAAATGTAAAATAACACATCATAGTCTTCCCTGGATACATTAAATTTAGATGAATCCTTATTAAAGCTACAAAAGTTATTAATTTAAGAAAAACCAAGTTCTTTATGACCCGCATTTCTAATGAAGATTTAAATACAAAAGAAAGGCATGAGAGTCGGCTCTTTCGTCAATTGTAAGTTTTAGTTTAAAATGTTTGTGATTTTAATAAGAAAAGTAGGCTATATGTTTAAATGTTTTACCACTTGCTTGAGCAAGTTGATATATAAATCTAGAAGTAATTAATTTAATAATACATTGTTCAAATGTAGGGCGTTTAAACGTGAATACGTCGATGAAATTATTGTGCAACGGTACTGTGTACAAAGAGAGCATTTTTTCAGTAACAAATTTTGTATTTAAAATAAAAATAATGAATAAATGCTGTGTTTGTGGATACAGCCGCATATCAGTTGCACACTGCAAACGTGTCATATGTGAAGAGACCGTGCTGCTTCTGCACTGCATAGGCTACGTACTGCAATACGTACTGTATACGCACTGCAAAGGGAGTATGTGATGTGTGAACCTGGCATAAGACCGAATGCACAGATCCAATATACAGTTACGCACTCGTTTTCTTTCTCAACTGTTTACATTCACTTAAGAGTCAAGACACAAACGACTGTGTTTACGAAGATACTTGCCAAAACGGCATTTTGACATTTTAGTGATTAGGCTATGAGATCGCTAATCCAAATCATACAGTAGGCTATACTTTGCTTATGTGCGTTCCGCTCCGTCTACAGTGGTTAGGACGGAAAGCCGCCTGGGGAACACAACGGCTTAATTCTTTTTAATGACACTGTTTAATATTAGGCACGTCCCAGTAGACTGCATTTTACAACACTCACTTATTCGGCTGATCTGGATGTTAAGTTTGGCTTAGGGGGGATCGAAAGCGCTCCGTCTGAATGTGGCAGCGCCACAATGATCGTTTTACCTCGACTACTCAAGTCATCTTCATTTATATAGCGCTTTTAACAATGTAAATTGTTCCAAAGCGGCTTTACAGAGATACAAGGATAGTTTAAAGTAACAGATTGTTTTGGCTTTATAGCAGTTCTTGAATAAAGTTATTTTCCAGCTAAAGTTATTTTGATTATTTAACTTCTGTCACAGCGATCATTAGTTATTAACTTAGGGGCCGCTAACACGACACCGTTTTAACAGGAAACTCTACACAGACTTTAAACGCGAAACCTGTGAGAACGCTGATGGCGTGCACATGCGTATTACGAGTTCAGTCTATTGGTATGCGCGGTTGAATATATGTTTTTTAATTTATTTGTAATTCCCTACAAACCAAGCCTTAAAAAACTACTTGTCTGGCCTTAACATTTTTGATACAGAATTTTATCACTTCGGGGTTTTCGTAATCGTTGGAAGCCAAAATCAAAATTGCGATTCGCACAGCTCTAATTGCTATTATAATCAGATAAGGTAAAATGGTAGGAGCTATTATAACTCACAAAAAAACAATGTTGTGAACTAAAATGTGATGCTATGCAAACTAAATCGTATTTCTGAAAAGTCATGTCGACGTTGATTCATGTTATATTATGGCACTGTCACTTTCCAGTTTTGCTTGCTAACTATTTTCAGTTTGAGTTTCAGTTGTTGTTGCTTCAAGCTACTATGACATCTTTCACTGCATACAGTAGCCTGACTTTCTCATTATTAAAATTTTGGTAATTGAACAATTTTGAAGTCACATAACGTAGCTTAATTGAACAATCCTTTCCATCTTTGGTCCAGGTACTAATATACCCTTTAAATATTCATTGGGATCCAATATCCAATATCCTCTTGAGATCAGGGCAGTGAGGTTTACCTGCACAGCTCTGGCCTCCGTTACATTAGTACAGTGATTCTCAACCGGGGTGCTGCGTCTGGTGAGAGCAGGGTTGCCGTGTAAAAATCCTTCAAACATTTTTAAATTGCTAAAATATGTCGCATTTAACATATACAGCACCAATCTCTAATGATAGCAAAGAACACACACAAATGGATAGTAAAAATGCAAATCATAAGAAAGTTTGGTCTGAATTTCAGTGCAGGATTGCGAGAGTTGCGCATCATTTATTTTTTCATTTGCGCTCACATTCAAAGTGTGCACATAAAGCTGCCTCTCATAAAGTTTGTGAGTGCCAAACACACTTAAACTGACAAATACTCAAAAAAAAAAAAAAATCCACAATGTCTGTCTTCCTGAGTATTCACATAAGCACAATTGTCCTAAGTGAATGTAAACAGTTCAGAAAGAAAGCACGTGTATACTGGATACACGAGTCAGGTCTTAAAGTGAAAGCATCTTTATTCTGTTGGATTTATTTGTGCTATCCTTAGTCATTTGTGTATTTGTTCTTGTTTTATTGCTAACTGTTTACTTAGTTTGATTTTTTTTTAAAGAAAGAAAGAAAAAAAAGACATCTTGTGCTATTGCAACAAAATTAGCCCATTGTAAAAACACAAATACACTGACACTTGAATACATTGAAACATTTAGGTGAGATAGTTAAAAATAACTGAACAATGTTTATATTAGGCCTATATAAACGCCTACATTGAAATCTGTCATCATATAAAGCGATTGATTATTGATTGCCTAGGCTTTCAATGGATGAACAAAAATTAGAAAATATTAAAAATATCTATATGACAGATACAGCTGTTCTTTCCCATGGAATCGAAAATGGTATTGAATATCGACACTTTTCAAGTTATTGTATCGAGGTTACTAGAAATTCCAGTATCGTGACAACACTAGTGTAGGGTGCCACAAGTTATTGAAAAATTTTAAGAGGTAACGTTCCCGTGACTCAAAAAAAAAAAAGTTGGGAAACTGCATTAGCATATTCATTTGAAATTTCAATTTATGATATTAGGGGACTCTAAAGAAACCTACAACTTTTGAACTATGTGCTGCTGCTGACATTAAACTCCAATACAGCTGTATCGACACGACAGCATCAGCAGCATCTTTTGTCAATTTTGGTCATTTTCTCCACTTTTCCAAACTACCTGGACCCCTATATAGCTAGATTGAGTAGTAGTAGGCTAAATGATATTTAGATACTGCTGTAAAGCAAAAGGAAAAGTTCGAAGCATAAATAAACACTCACAACTTGTCTGTAGTCGGTCTCGTCGACGCTGCTGACGCTCATGGGCTGAGCGTTCTGAACGTACACTTGCTGCATGACGCGCTGCGCCGGCGCCTGACTCAGGTACACGTACTCCGCGGGCCGCTGCTGTTGCTGCATGGGCACCAGGTAACGCGCGCCTCCGTACATCACGTTCCCCTGCATTTGGTTGTTAATGTACTGGACGGGCTGTAGTTGTTGAGACCCAGCCAGGGTTACCGTGCGGTAAGTCGTTCCTTCGCTTATCCCGACAGGAGAGGTTTGTTGCAGCTGAGATCCAGCGAGGGTTACCGTGCGATAAGTCGTCGAACCGTCGTTTATCCCGACAGGAGAGGTTGGTTGCATCTGAGATCCAGCGAGGGTTACCGTGCGATAAGTCGTCGAACCGTCGTTTATCCCGACAGGAGAGGTTGGTTGCATCTGAGATCCAGCGAGGGTTACCGTGCGATAAGTCGTCGAACCGTCGTTTATCCCGACAGGAGTGGATGTCAAGATAGTCTGTGTGCTTGGTTCCGCGACGGTCACGGTTTTCAGTGTCCTCACGCTTTGGGAGTATGGTAGAGTCATTTCTGCGGTTGTGTAAGTCCAGAAAATTAAAAAAGAATTATCATTGATATGAATTTGTGTGTGTGAAGTTTGCTAAGCCCGTGTGCGCGCCGCTGACCGACTCCTGAAGTTTC
Organism: Abramis brama; assembly: GCF_963993115.1. Classification (NCBI taxonomy): domain Eukaryota; kingdom Metazoa; phylum Chordata; class Actinopteri; order Cypriniformes; family Leuciscidae; genus Abramis; species Abramis brama. Next base: position 10,383,270 of record NC_139977.1, read on the forward strand.
TCCAGTAATGTTGTATAAATGAGAAGAGGCGTGTTTTCTCAGTCACTCCTCCCTAAGCTCAAATATCTGAAGGGAGCAACAGGGAGGCCCGCTCACCTGTACACTGTGGAAAACAAGGATTGGCACATTTATTAAAGGGACAGTTCACACAAAAATGAAAATTCTGTAATTTACTCACCCTCAAGTTGTTCCAAACCAATCAAGTTACTTTTTTTTCTTTTTTTTTTTTTTCTTTTTTGTGGATATATCTAATAATTTCAAGTGACATAATAAAAAGATTTCCGGATTCAACAAAATAATTATTCTACCCAGTAAATAATTGTTACAGTAAATTGTAAACTTGCAGAGTTCAATATCAGTATTTGCTCCCAGTATAACACCCAATTGCTTCGTTTGTCATCAGTTTGAAGAAACCATATTCACTTAGTTTGGAACTGTGTTTATTGCAATGTGTTTCGGATTGACTTTATAAAACATTATAGAAAGGAATTTATCCCCAAACTTTTGTATCAGCCAAAAATATGTGCTCTTTGGTGAAACTAGACCCTTTTCATGTTTAACTTATTACGATTTCTTGCAATATTTTATATTCATGAATGTAAAATTTTCAAAGAAAATACCTTTGAACCAATTGTACGCCACAACTTGGCATGTAGGTGTAAGTCTGATGGTTAAAGATCTGGGCAGGTGGCCAAACTGTTCAACCCTTGGCATGGAGGTGCAATGTGCAATTGCAACACTATGATGATCTCATAATATCACTGAAAAATGCATCACACTTTTTTTTTAATCAAATGACTCTAACCTATAAGCTGCATTAATAACTCATGAGGAAATATACACTATATTGTCAAAAGTATTGGGACACCCCTCCAAATCATTGAATTCAGGTGTTCCAATCACTTCCATGGCCACAGTTGTATAACATCAAGCACCTAGACATGCAGACTGCGTCTACAAACATTTGTGAAAGAATGGGTCGCTCTCAGGATCTCAGTGAATTCAAGCGTGGTACCGTGATGCCATCTGTGCAATAAGTCCATTCATGAAATTTCCTCACTAAATATTCCAAGGTCAACTGTTAGTGGTCTTATAACAAAGTGGAAGCAAATTAGTCCAGTCATTTTATGAAAAAAGGTTGAACAAATTGCAACAGAAGCAAACTCAACTGATTTTGTATCCTCAATTTTTCCTGAGTAAGGAAAAGTCCCGAAAAATCCCATTAGGGGAAAGTTTCGAAAAAGACCCAAATATAGCCTATTCATACACCTATTCATTCTTTTTCTTACGTGAATAGGGTAAACATTTTAACCTTTAGATATCACCATGAAAATTACTAAGTTGATTTCTTACATGAAGACAAACAAAAATTGTATTACAAGTTTTTTGAAATTGTTTGTTAACATGGACAAACGTTGCATAATCTAATTATGTATGTGCTAATTTGCATAAATACCACAACAGATCTAAACATTGGGTATAGCCAGGTGAAAATGTCTTGTTGAATCTTGTTGACACATAACAGTAAAATACTTAATGTTAAGGTCTGAATGGAACTCATTTAGGCTACCAATGAGCATTAATACATAGAGGCAGGAAGAAGTACTTTAGAAACCAGCCTTTATTAATTTTTAAGAGACTGTTTCTGGGGATTCACTTTTTATTTTGCCTACCTTTTGTCTTCTGCATTCTCCTTACCATTGTCTCCTGTTCTTCCCTCAGACTCGTCCCCCAGAAACAGTCCCACGGACCCAGCCCCAAACCCCATCTCTTAAAAAATAATAAAGGCTGGTTTCTAAAGTACTTCTTCCTGCCTCTCATGGGTAGCCTAAATGGGTTCCATTCAGACCTGAACATCAAGTATTTTACTGTTATATGTCAACAAGATTCAACAAGACATTTTCACCTGGCTATACCCAATGTTTAGATCTGTTGTGGTATTTATGCAAATTAGCACATACGTAATTAGATTATGCACCGTTTGTCCAATGTCCATGTTAACAAACAATTTAAAAAAAAATTGTAATACAATTTTTGTTTGTCTTGATGTAAGTAATAAACTCAGTAATTTTCATGGTGATATCTAAAGGTTAAACGTAAGAAAAATAATGAATAGGCGCATGAATTGGCTATATTTGGGTCTTTTTCGAAACTTTCCCCTAATGAGATCATTCGGGACTTTTTTTTCCTTACTCAGGACATATTGAGGATACAAAATCAGTTGAGTTTGCTTCTGTTGTAATTTGTTCAAGGTTGACCCCCATTTTGGCTTAAAATGACTGGACTAAATGGGAACAACAGCAAAACAGCTACGAAGTGGTAGGCCACGTAAAATCACAGAGAGGGGTCAGCGCATGCTGAGGTGCAGAAGTTGGCAACTTTCTGCAGAGTCAATAGCTACAGACCTCCAAACTTCATGTGGCCTTCAGATTAGCTCAAGAACAGTGTGTAGAGAGCTTTGTGGAATGGGTTTCCATGTCCGAGCAGCTGCATCCAGGCCTTACATCACCAACTGCAATGCAAAGCATCAGATGCAGTAAAGCACGGCGCCACTGGACTCTACAGCAGTGGAGACGTGTTCTCTGGAGTGACGAATCACACTTCTCTGTCTGGCAATCTGATGGAAGACTCTGGGTTTGGCAGTTGCCAGGAGAACGGTACTTGCATTGTGCCAAGTGTTAAGTTTGGTGGAGGGGGGATTATGGTGTGGGGTTGTTTTTCAGGGGTTGGGCTTGGCCCCTTAGTTCCAGTGAAAGGAACTCTTAATGCTTCAGACATTTTGGACAATTTCATGCTCCCAACTTTGTGGGAACAGTTTGGGAATGGCCTCTTCTTGTTCCAGCATGATGTGTGTGCACCAGTACACAAAGCAAGGTCCATAAAGACATGGATGAGGGAGTTTGGTGTGGAGGAACTTGACTGTCCTGCACAGAGTCCTGACCTCAACACGACAGAGAACACCTCTGGGATGAATTAGAGCGGAGACTGAGAGCCATCCATCTCATCGAACATCAGTGCCTGACCTCACAAATGCGCTTCTAGAAGAATGGTAAAAAATTACAATAAACAGACTCCTAAACCTTGTGGAAAACCTTCCCAGAAGAGTTGAAGCTGTTTTGCTGCAAAGGGTGGGCCAAGTCCATATTAAACCCAACGGATTAAGAATGGGATGTCATTAAAGTTCATGTGCATGTAAAGGCAGGCGTCCCAAAACCTTTGCAATATAGTGGGTGTATATATATATTGAAGTATGTGTGTGTGTGTATATATATATATATATATATATATATATGTGTGTGTGTATATATATATATATATGTGTGTGTGTGTATATATATATATATATATGTATGTATGTGTATATATATATATATATATAAATAACACGTTCAAACACAACATAGAACCTTATGATGATGCTGTTCATTAATTTTGTTTGGTCCTATGCCTCAATGGGACTAAATGTGACCTATAAACAACGAACTTTCAGTGAAAACTGTATTTATTATCAGGGTGCACAGTTACATCAGACAAAGCAAAATAAATCAAACCAGCCACACACACACACACACACACAAAAAAATCAGACATGTTTAATACAATCATTGTCTATTCAAGCAACAGATCATAATAAATAATGTGTTCACCAAAGACATTTAACTAAAGAGTGGATCACAAAGAAATTGGCAATTGCAAGCATATATAATACACAGCAGTGGATACTGGATGCTTTTCGATTTTTGAAGAAAAGAAAAAAGCAGCTTTGGGGATTTTATTTGCTTTTATACCCACTTTCAAAACACACACACAGCACAATATTACATCATGTGTGCACTTTTTCATAAGCTCATTTATCAAATGAATTTGCTGCAGTAAATTTTAAACTGGGAGTAAATTGTATAATTTTCATCATTGTATGACAGTGTCGTAAGAACATTCATCATGACTTCCATTATACATCCAAATGAACACCCTTTACAATTAAAGTACATCTACACAAAAGAACATTTCATATGATAAAACAGCAAATATCTGCTAAAAAAAAAAAAAAAAAAATTGTTGAAAATCTGCAAAGCAAAAAAAGACAAAAACAACAACAAAAAAAACACCATGATCTGTGGGTGACTAACAGTAAATTGAAATAAAAACACTGGCACATTCGTTAATGTGGTTCTTGGTCTTTGCTACACAATGAAATAAGCATTTTCAAAAGTTATCCAGAGGAATATTTCATGCACCATGCTGTAATGACCAATCTAGCAAAAGCCAAAGTCTGAGAAAGAACTGGAAGCAAGTATATCAAAGAGGAAAACCCCTTAAAGTTGTATGAAGAACAGTTTGCCCATATAACTTAAGCAAGAATGTTTGATTAGTTTACAGTAGTTTGAATTGCTTAAAGGTTATGAACAACAGAGCACATTGAATTATAGCAGAAGATAAACCCTTCATGTTTGGCTAGCACACCAAGAGGCATAAAATGATCAGGCAAAGGCATAAATACAAAAGCAGGAAGCGGTAAGGCTTGAAATATATTGACATACAAAGATAAATATGTAACAGTACCTTCCCAATAATAATAATGTCACTTTAAAACTCAGAAACAACAGTGCAGTTCTGGTTCAAAACATGTACACTTTGGCAAAGGAGGCAAGCGCCAGAAATGCTACTGACCCCTTTTTCCACAAAATCTGACCTAAAATGCAAAAAAAAAAAAAAAAAGTATATGCTAATATTTTATTTTTGTTCTATCATACAGTTGCAGTATTTACACACTTTTGACAGTTGCCAAAATGTTTAATATCTTGCATGTGCTTCTCAGAACACACACACACACACACACACACAAACTGCATACACACATCTATGTGGCAATTAAGAGACCGCTGCAAAAAAAAAGAGAAAAAATAAAAACAGTACATATATCTTGTGCACAAGTGATTTTCAATTCTGTGCGTGTTCAAGCATAAACTCCTCACCTATTTTCATTGAGAATTTCAGAAGTCTTAGACATAACATTGGATAAAAGAAGCTTTTTGCGCACTTTGGGCCTTATGAAACAAGCAACGTTGATTTAAATGTGACAACTTGAGCAAGAACGGACTTATGAATAATTGAAGTTACACTAAAATTTGCTTGAGTTTTATGGGCCCCCACTGATTTCAAAGATCCAGAATGTGAGGTCACATCACCAACTTACTAGTTCCTTTGGTATTAATTTGACCTGTATACAAGTTTGCAACATGGACATGTCCTATCATATCTGCAGTCTACAGATAAAGCAAAAAGATTTGTCATCGAAGAGGTGTCTACATGTGAACACTTTTACTTACAAGGATAACATCTCATTTAGAGTGTGCTGACCTCAAAAATTCTAGAAAACTTATACTTATATTCAGTAATAAACTTACTTATATTCAGTAATACACTAACTATTGCTCTACATCCTCACCCGGTGGACGTGTCTTTAGTAACTTAACTTGAGCATCATCGTTTGATGCCATGAGTGAGGAGAAACTACGCCTGATGGTTTCCAGCTATCGCACATTACTTCAGATATTCACCAGTGCGGCTCCAAGCTGACTAAGCATACATTAGGAGATCACCACTGGGCCTGTGAACATGACGCTGACGGACAGATAGCTGCCAAGAGTGAAAAATAAAGCATTAAAGAGTGCAAAAACGAGTGTTTAAATGTGTCAAGTATGTGCGATACAAATGAGAACAGAATAAAACAAGTTCTTAAATAAACTTATAGGTGTGTGTGATGGAGAAGGGATGATGAATGCTGAAGGACAAAGGCTCCATTCACACGCACACACGCACACACAGAGAGACACAGTTCAGCGAAGTCAGACTCAGCTACAACGGAAACTTCTTCAGCTGCTCAAAGGTGAGGAAGAACTGAAATTTAAGTCAAGGATCACAGGAAGAATAGATGGATGTCAGCATATGCGTTTACACACACAAATCTTATTCTCATGTTATGGGTGAAAATCTACAAACTTATCCTTTAAGTCTACTTCAAAATGTTGGAATTTCATTGTATTACATAGAAAATATTGAAGCCAGTGGTATCTGCAAACAAATGATGCAAGAACTAACTTAACTCTTCTGAGACGCTCCTTTTGTCTTCGATTTCAACAATATATCTATTGTTTCGAATTTTGAAACCTTAAACAAATTTATTTTACATGTTTTGATTGAAAAGTGTGTTTGAGTCATAGTTACTTAAAATAAATGCCACTTCATAATATTGTAATACCTGTGATATGTTCATGAAAATATATTAATAATAGAAATATATATTTTTCTGGCTTAAGTGTCCAAGTATTTTTGGGGCCCACTTTGTGTGTGTGTGTGTGATATCCATCGATCTCATGTTGCAGTGTACTGACCTCTAGTGGTTGGACTATGCAAACACTACAAACCCAAGGACATTTCACAGAGTGCTTTCACACTGGCATTTTAGTTCGAAACAGAGCATGATGGTTCGCATTAAATATTGGAATGTGAAAGCTGTCATGCGGATCGTGAACTCGTGTCAATTAGTAAACTAACCTACTCATGTGTTTTAGCCAGCGTCATTAATTCAACAAAAGATGTACACTGTAAAAAAATATTTTCATGATTTATCCTTGAAATGTATCTTTCTTCTTTTCTCAAATCAACTGGATAATTTATGTGGTTCAGATAACATAATATTTTGAGTTTCTGTTGATTAAACCAATCTCAAATTTCTTATTTCAATGAACTCAATTTTAAGGCAACCAGGTTACTTTTTAAGTTAAACCAACAATCATTTGTTACAGAGTAGGGGATGACACTGGTGATGATTTACCTTGAATACGAGCGAGAGAGAGCAAATCAGCCGTCTCCTGTGAGCCCGTTAGCATGCAGCAGAAAGCCGCCTTCATGCGACGCACATATAGTGACCCAAGTGTTGTATATATTGTATATATACAAACAATATATTGACCTGTACTTTATAATGCGCTATGCAATTTTGTGATGAAGATGAAAGCAAAAGCACTGGGTTTGATAGAATCAAGCAGGTCTGAAACCAGACCACTTGAACAATCGCACTTGGCCCCTTAAGGCCTTAAAACAAAGTATTTTACTGATAAAGGATACAATGATGTTCCAGGGTCCCAGACGCAGCCAGTTGGGCCAGAAGCCTTTATAGAGAGCAAAAAACCCTTCATTTCTCCAGGTCTGCATGAGTCCATCCAGGGTGCCCTTGTACATATGGTTACCGGCGAGCACACGCTGATTCATCATACGCGTCCTCACCACATCCACTGGGTTGGAGGCCAGCGCTCCTGCCAGACCACACGCAAAACTGGAACTAAATAAACAGAAGAAACAGTGTGACTCAATGAGGTCAATGTTTTAATAATTCAAAATTTACATCAACAAGCATGAACTGCTAGAAATGCTCACATGAAATGAGTTAACACTGTGTCTCCCATCAGGCCTGAAAGAATCAAATGCTTCTTGGTGATGTCATAGACTGGCAGCTCCACGCCCACCACGATGGCTGCCCTCTGTGCAGTAGGAATGACACCCTGAAAACAAGACAGGCATCAAAATCCCAGAAGGAGATGTTCAAACAGCCGATGGCCACGCATGCTTTGAAATCTCACCACTGATGTCTCAGACTCAGACAGGACGTAATGAAAGCACTCACCCTCCACAGGCCTCGCGTGCCCTCGGTCTGGTAAATGTTGATGAAATTAGACATCATGCTTCCCTGTAACAGGCTGCCTTGAGCCTGCATGCGAATCTGAAAAAGCCGAGGGAAATAAGTCATCAGACAAAACAAGCTCAGTGGTCTGTGTTGGGCTGCACGATATATAGACATTTTAAATATCACAAATGTACATAGCTTGCAATATCTGAATGATCTGAATAGGTTACTTCAAAATGTAGCGGAAACCTTATTTTTTTAATATGATTTATTTATTTTACACACTTCAAGCTATTTCGTATCACATATCACATTATTTAACAAGTTATCGCATATCACATTTTTCTTCAATATCGTGCCGTTCTAGCTAGGAGAAAGATTAGATGGGAAACGTACTTATCTTTAACACAGCCGCAAGCAGTTCGGTTATTAACACAAAGTATGTACACAAAATGTGTTCGCATACAATTCATAACCGTAAGCAAAATTGTGTGCTGGCCAAGCTGTCAAATACTGAAATCAATGTTGCTGTCTATTCAGGAGTGTGGGAGAATCGTAATCTCTTATTTATTATCATTTATTTAAACTAATTTTAGAAGACCTAAGCATAAATATGAAAATAAATATGTCTACACACATACACAAACACCACAGTTCAAAAGTTAGGGGTCAGTAAGATTTAAAATAATAATAATAATAATAATAATAATACTGCTTTTATTTAGCAAGGATACATTAAAATGATCAAAAGTGACAGTAAAGATATAATATCTACAATAGATATTTTAATATTGGTCTTTTGAACTTTTTAATCAAAACAAATCACTAAAATATTACGCAGCACAACTATCAGAAGCAAAAACAGTTGTCAACATTGCTAACAATAAGAAATGTTTGTTGAGCATCAAATCAGCATATTAGAATGATTTCTGAAGGATCATGTGACTGAAGACTGGAGTAATGATGCTGAAAATTCAGCTCCACCATTACTTTATTTTAAATTGTAGTAATATTTCACCGTTTTTGGATCAAACAAATCTTGTGTGTCAAATTCAATGTTCTATATTTATTTATTCACATTTAGTTTTTTTACATTTATTTATTCTCTCCGGATAATTCCTCAACAGAAAAAAAGACTAATTACATGCACAGATATATTAACATTTTTCTGCATTATTATACTAAAATTTGTTGTGGCTTTTCGGAGGAGATTTTACATACCTTCAGCACATCAGTTGGATTTGCCAAAGAGGAGGACAAAACACCAGACACCACCCCACAAAACACATTAATCACCATAGTTTCATCTGGAAAACAGACAAGAGCACCCATTAGATTCAGAATGTTCTTTAACACGTTTCATTAAAGACAAAAAAAAGAAGAAGCTACAAATCAATTAGCAGTTATATAACAAACACAATAAGGAAGGAATAAGACATGCAATAATCAACCACAGATAAACTAATTTAAAGTGCACTAAAGCCTTATTTTTGTAAATGCTCTGAGTAAAGCCTTGTTTCAGTATTTTAAGATGTGGCACCTAGTCTTTATAGAGCAAGGCACTAATGATAAGACCCCAAGAGGAGAGAAAAATGAATGAGATTAGAGTTCAGTGTGATGACAGGAGGAGAAAGAACACATTTAAGTGTGGATCAAATTTAGATCAATAATTACAGTGATTCCTTGATCAATGTGACCAACAGTCAGAACAGCCGTTCATTTTGGCAGGAGAACGGGTATTGGTATCCCCACACCAGTAGGCAAAGCCTGTATCAAAATAAGCATTTGACAAAAAGTGGCAACATCCTTGGAAAACCATGCAGTAAAAGCAATAGAAATCGGCCAGAAGAGTCTAAATACAGCATGTTTAATACAATGGAAAGGCCAAGCTGTGACCTTTCTTTGAGTGTTTGTCACAGGGATTCAATTAATGTTGTTTGCAGAGCAGGGAAGATTCTGTAGCAGGTCAGATGGAAATCCGCGGCGCCAGCACCAGATAAGGTAAAGCTAGAGACCTGTCTGCCTTTGTTTGGACCGCACATTAGTGATGGTGGTTACACCTTGTTTTCAACAACAGTATTGGTAGAGCCTCGTAACGGTGGAAAATTTAGCTAAATGCTACATAATTATTTTTTTATTTTTTTAAACTCAAATAAAAAATGTGTTCCTTGAAACCCTGTTATCTATATAACAACAACTTAAAACCACCAAGCAAGCAACAGGAGGTGAGAAAACAGAATAATGTTCCAATGAGGTTTTTTTTTTTCTTCAATCAAGCACATTAGAGCTTCTGTTCACCATATTTGGTGTGTTCACGAGTCACGACTTGGATAAAACCACTTGATTCCACTTTTACAATCTCTATATGAAGCGTCAAAGTTTTGGTGCTATAAGCTTTCAATGGAGGGACCGAATTTGCTCAGGTTTCATCAAAAACATCTTAATTGCAAAGGATTTGAAACAACAGGAGTAAATTTAACTTTTGGGATGAACTAACCATTTAATTAAATCACAATCTATACAGCTAGACAATTCAGTGCAATTCCTGAACAAATTGATCTTATAGTGAATCAAAAACACTTATAAATCAGTCAGGGGTGTGTTGCCTTAGTTGGCAACGGGAAACTCACCCTAGAGAAATAAATGAGAACAGAAATTTTGCTTTCATCATGTCAGGATTGGATGGAACCAGAATTGTAAGAGAAAGCTAACCAAAATCATTAAATTTCCATCCGTTTTGTGGAATGACACCTTGAACCAAAAAGACTTCACTGTGGGCATGACTATTCATCAGTGCCATCAAATGCCAGATTTATACAAAGAAAACGACTTGCCACTTAATCACAGCTGGTTAGGACAAACTCAGATTAACACACGAGAGACAGGATTTATTGTTCTCTGACTTACATCATGCCTAGTTACGGCACAGTGTTAGGTAGCTAACTGAAAATGTAACCTTACAACGGGACTTCAAGGGCAACTGTTAACAATTGCTTATGTAAATCCTCACAAACACTATTTGGACAACTACATGAACATTGGACTGATTCTCAACATTGATTTCAGTAGTCTGGGAAGTTAATGAGATAGTTCACCCAAAAATGAAAATCTGTCATGAATTACTCACCTTCAAGTCGCTCCAAACCCGTAAGACTTTCATTCATCTTTGGAACACAAATGAAGATCTTTTTGATGAAATCCAAGAGCCTGCTGTCTCTCCATAGACAGCTACGCATACGCAACTACCACTTTGACGCTTCAAACATTTCATAAAGAGATTGTAAAACTATAAAGAAATCGTTAATCCATATGAATCGAGTGGTTTAGTCCAAATTTTCTGAAGAGACTATCGCTTTATATGATGAACAGATTGAATTTAGGCTTTTATTCACATAAACATTGACCAGCGAACATAAACAAAAGCTCAACCGAACCTGCTTGACTCGCGAGAACAAACCTCTTGCTGAAGCTCAAACGTGCTGCGTAACACGAGAATGAACCTCATTGGTTCTTGCTGAAGCTCAAACGTGCTGCGTAACACGAGAACGAACCTCATTGGTTCTTGCTGAAGCTCAAACGTGCTGCGTAACACGAGAATGAACCTCATTGGTTCTTGCTGAAGCTCAAACGTGCTGCGTAACACGAGAATGAACCTCATTGGTTCTTGCTGAAGCTCAAACGTGCTGCGTAACATGAGAATGAACCTCATTGGTTCTTGCTGAAGCTCAAACGTGCTGCGTAACACGAGAATGAACCTCATTGGTTCTTGCTGAAGCTCAAACGTGCTGCGTAACACGAGAATGAACCTCATTGGTTCTTGCTGAAGCTCAAACGTGCTGCGTAAACACGAGAATGAACCTTGGTTCTCTCGTGTCAGGTGAACATGCTTGAGCTTCCATTTTCCACAACTGATGTGTGTTCATAAATATTTATTTGTGATCAATCAATCTCTTTATAAACTTTTTGAGGCGTCAAAGTGGCAATTGCGTAGCTGTGTATGGAGGGACAGAAATCTCTCAGATTTCATTAAAAAAGATTTCATCTTCATTTGTGTTACGAAGATGAACGAATGTCTTACGGGTTTGGTAGGACATGAGGGTGAGTAATTACTGACAGAATTTTCATTTTTGGGTGCATTATCCTTTTAAAGTTATTGCTACTCTAATAATAAAAAATAAAAAAATAAAAACATTTGTGACTGGATGTGTGCAACATGTTTGTCATGTTGGCTAACAAGACTACCCCATATCACTCAACTAGATAATTTTCTGGAGACGATTCATTCCTTGTCATAGAGCTACCCGCTACAGTCAAAGTAGGTTATCATCAATAATTTATGTCGCAGAGATGTTTGATATCAATGTTTTTATATTTTAGATATAGTTAGATATTAATATAATTGTAAGATCAGGTAATTGAAGGTAACAGCATCAAAGTGCCAAACAAAATGTTTAAAGCTTTGTAGCTTTTCCATTCTGTTCTCAAACTACAGAAATGTTGCACTGAGAAGAAAAGATGTAGTATGAAATGAACACTATGATCAAAGGATTCATCCTAAACTCACCTTCAGGATGGCTAACAAACAGTTTCTTCAGCGTGTTGTAGGTACCGATCTTGATTGTGCCGTAGGAAGCTTGTCGGAGGAGCGCAGGTGAAATTCTAGGAATAAAAAAAACACACAACTTCAAGGTCATTGCTTTCTTTCCATTCTGTGGTTAAATGGAAATCTAAATAGATCAGTTTCAATGACAGACTAAATTCATCACAAGACCATGCAATGACAAAAAGCACATTTATTAATGCAAGGATTTATATAAATTAAGTTCTAAGGATTAGCCAAACTAAAAAAGAATGAATGGTCGTCAATGTCAGAAAACATTAAAGTGTGCACATTGAAGGGTTACAAATTTAAGAATATATTTCAAATATGCTTCTGTACATAACATCATGGTAAAGAATCTTTTAAGGTTAAGATCTCAGCAAAGTTGCATTTTCTGTTCTCTCCTAATTGTCAGACTGATGGGATTAGCACACGAATGATTCACTGAGAATCTCACCTTTTGTTCTGCAAATGGCTTTCGGACCCAAATGGCTCTTGGAGCCTTATGTTGATTGAATTAGGATGGGCCAGACCCTCAGTCTAGGGTGTTACCTTAACCTGTATACTTAATTTGCATGCCTTGTTCAGAATCTCCACCTCTATGTAATCCCTCCCCCTTGGAATGTATATAACTACAATGCATACTGTATTAGAGTTAGATCATGTTGGAAGTTCTACAGCAACATACAGCGGAGTTCTCAATAAAGAATAACTTCCGTTGAACGCGATCCCAACTGTCTCACTGGTCTCTGCTTCGATGAAAGAAAACTTTACAACAACATCAATCAAAAGTTTCTCATATGTAAGACAAAATCATGCAAAGCACATATGCAAACATTTGTGCAAATTGGTTCAACAAAAGTATACCATTTCACCATATTTTTCCATAGTACCACAGAAAAAAGAAATTCCTCTGAAAAACAGGCTGGCCTCATCATTGCAAATTGGACAAAATGTTGTTATAAGTGTAAGTACACAAATCAAGTACTTGAGTAAACTTAATAAAGTATTCCTCCAGTGAAAGTACAAGCACTACTTTTAAAATCTACATGAATAAAAATACAAAACAACTTGATTTTTAATGTACTTAAGTATTAATAGTAAAAGGTACTAATCGATGAAGCACAATTATTATTTACTTTAGCCAGCACTAGTCAATAAGGAAGACAGTTAATATGCATTGATCTGAAAATATGCTAATGTTTTATTACTAAAAACATGAACTTTCAATAGACTAAAATATCAATTTAAGTTAGGCTACTGATAATTCAAGTGAAAATGACTAAATATACCATATAGTATAAAAAAATTGGGGAATACAAATAATGGAAGCACACATTATATGCAGACATAACATGGGCTAAGAGGAATCAACATTTTTAGAAGAACGCTATGCATCCACAATCAAGCATTTCATTCAATGGGCTTAAACAGCTCGACCTTTACAGCAGATTTAGTTCTGAAATAACTAATATGATTTTCATTAGAGATGCAGATGCATTGTGGGATTTTTTTGGGCCGATACCAATTTTAACAAACAATTATTGGCAGATTCAGATACTGATATTTGTCACTTGCTCTCTTACTTGAAGTTTTGTCAGCAAGTATTTCGATCATGTTATAAATTAGCAAAGTTCAAAAACGCATGCACCAAGTCGTACTAGCTAGTTTATTGCTGCATCATCAAACATTTTCTAATGAACAAGGAGCGGATCCATTTAACATTCAGCAGGCCAACATAAATACATTAATACAGCAGAACAAAGATGCATATGAAATAAACAGTGCTTTTTAGGTAGTTTTAACAGTAGTAAATAAATATCGGCGGTCGATAAATCACTGCATCTCTAATTTTCTTAAAGCTTCCCATTAAATCAGGGAGTTTTTGACTCGAGAACCGCAGCAAACGGATGAGTCCGATTCATAAATGAATCGTTCAGTGCGCTTTGCAAAACGATTCAACAACATGTTCATTGAAAAGAATCAGCCGGATCACAAATCAAACATTGCTATTGCATCTCAAAGAGGGAGTTGATTTCTGATATGTTTTTCTGAAATGAAGAACAAGTTTTGAATACAGTGAACTTAAGTTCATCAACGAAGTGGGTGATTGCTTACTGGCCCAAATAATACTAATTTAAAAAAGCCCACCAGTCTCTATATATAAATCTGGTCCTTTTTTCAATCCAAGTCTACTTTTTCACCAGAATTATTGTGAGACAGACAAAAAAGTTCAATCACTAAGAAGAATTAATGCATAGCCTCAAAGTGTTTTAAAAAGAAAATGATAAGCAATGGAAGTAGGCTAACCTCCTAACCATAAGCTTCAGGCCAGGGAATGAAACAGCAGATTAATATCAGATGATGGTTTGAAAAACAAGATGCTCTGAGACGCACAGATAAAATGACCAAGCAGCCTGGAACGACTGCAGTCTGCGCACGCCAAAGCAGAGGGCCAGTTTCACTTGACTCAGCTCCTCTACAAACCTCGTGAATTAAATATCATCTATATTTAGAGTTTATTACAGCTATCAGCTGTATTTAAAACCCACTGAACGGGTTACATATATATACCTTTAAAAGGGAACACAACTCTGATCTTCAGAAATTGTACAGTAAAACACTGATGCTAAAGTGAAGCATTTGTTGTCATTCAGAAGCTTTAAATAATTCAAACTCACCCCGAATACAACGCCCGGACACCTTCTTCACTTCCAATCCTGAACAAAGCGTGGAACATCCCCCGATATCGGACCTCCATGCAGTGCGTCTGCCCTTGAACCTGGAGACGCGTTTTTGTGAGATCAATGGGAAACGTACCTGCAAGATTCAATTATGGGTTACATTTCAGATCAAATCTAGAAGTACTTTATTATGCATATTAGTACTGTATCTAAAGGCTGCTTTGTTTCTCATATCTGTCATCGAATGTCCTACCCTATTTCGAACACTTCGCTCTCTTTTTGTGGCTGGGAATGTTGTTTTTCATGTTCTGCAAATCATTCTTCCACTAACAATCAAGGCTCATTTTATAGTCCTTCCGCCAATGTGATTCTAAACGTAATATTTTGATAGTTATAAATAACAGTATATTCAGTAAAGCATCTAACATAAGTAATAAATAGTAATAATAATAATGTAACAGCTTTACAATTATAATGTTATACTAATATAACAGTATAACAATTATAATAATGATAATAATAAAAATTTAAATATTTATAATGCCCGTTTTATTGTGGAAACCTGATTATTATTTACATATTAGTGTCAAAATGTAGAAAGAAACTCGATTCTTTATATCAGCTATTGAACACGTAAACAAAAATACGTCTGAAGAAAACTAAATAATACATGGATATATTCTCTCAAATATGAATATGCATTCTGTCACTTTCATATGAGATAATAACATGTATTCCGAATAAATATACTATGCAAACTTAAATGAAGAAGTGCTTTTTAATAGGTGATAAAAATAGCAGGTGCACAACAGAGACTCACCGAATTCTGCGACAATTGAGGCCATTCCTCCGTAGACGAACGGCTTCCAGTTCAGGTTTGCCATTTCTGTAGCGGCCCCCTCGGCTTGATGGAGTCCTACTAAAAACAGCAGGAACCCAAAATATGAGCAAACCAGCTGTTTTAATCTCACACTGTACAACATAGCGCTACCCGTCTGTGTTACAGCCAGTCTCCCCAGATGCATAGACAAATGTGCACCGGAATAAGACGAACCGCATTAAAGAATCATTGCAAGCGCCATAGGAAATTTGCGGTAATTCTATTGGTTGTAAAGTCTGTCAGTCATTTTATCTGCGATCCTGATTGGTGGGAGTGATCTGAAGTTCCACCTACTTCCGTCGGCAAGGAGCTTGAGTGACAGCAAGCAACGGCTCTCGCCTATTCTCTCTTCAACCCATGTAACATTTAACTTTTTAGGTTATCATTGCCAATTAAAAAGAGAAACAGAATGCGAACAAACTCACCAATATAAATAAAATGGGTCTATGGCGTTGGCGTAGTGTGAAAGACCGCTATAACGTTACTTGGTTGCGAATCGGACATCTAGCGGCTTGTAAGTTAACTGTTAGCCAGGTACGCAGAATTACTCTCGTAAAGTACAAAACTGAGTCATCGCGACATTTAGGCGATATCGCTCCGTGAGCTCACGTACCTGAGGCTTGGTGGTTCAGTCACCTCTGTTATTTTATTTTTGACCCCATCGTCTCGACCACATGTAGGATTATTGTACTTTTCGCAGTCAAACTCCAGGAGCGCACCTACGGCTCTTAGTTTACCATCATGTGTCTCTAGCAGGAACTCAACTCACCGCAACCGGAAGTTCCCGCCCGGAAGTTTGAAAGAGACTAGACTCCGCCCCCTCCACATTTCAATGTCACCCTGTCCGTCAAGGGGGAGAAATCAGTGAGGTTTGATTTAAACAAAAAAATTTTTTAAACTTTTTTCCCCAGGGTGACGTTAAAGAAATTCATGTTTTTTAATGCTTTTTTTTATCAACAAATAGCATGTGCAATAGCATGTCCATATTACATCAGAACATGTCACGTGCTTCACAATGCAATAGAAATGACAAAAAAGAGAAAATGAAAAGAAAGAAAACAACAGAGAGGGTACATGTCTATATATTGTTGAATAAGTGTCAATATATACTGTTTATATGAAAATGATACATTAAGAACATATTGCATATTTTTAGATTTTGACATCGCATCTTTGCACATTTTAATCTTCTTAAGCACTGTAAAATTGGATTTGCCATATGTGAATTTACATTTGTGGATATGAAATTTACATAGAAATAAAATACAATTTATAAGGAAACCAACATCCTTTGAGCAATGGTCCTTAATACAATAACCTAAATTCGCATATTTATAGGATAAGAGAGAAGTATTTAAAATATGATCAGCAATTAATCTCTTAACATCTTTCCAGAAACATCTTTCCAGTTTGGCAGGATCAATATATATATATATATATATATATATATATATATATATATATATATATGTATATACGTTGTGTATATATATATATATATATATTGGATTACCAAAATAAAATAAAATAAAATTCAGAGATCAGAAATTGTAAAAGTTTATTTAATTTTCATATTTACACATTTTTTATCACTCAACGGTAATAAAAGGTCTGCTTTCCCCCCCATAAAACAGAATGTAAAAAAAAAAAAAAAAATACAAAAATAAAAATGTATTGTGAAAAGCTGTAACTTTGTATAGTAGGCCTGGCAAATGTTAACATTTAATTGAAAACTGTGAACTCCCCAATCACACCATTCAATAACTAATATGTAAACCACTTCTTTCTATTAACGTCTCTTTGTTCAACCAAAGAATCACCTTTTGACTCTCTCTGTATTGTCTGTCCATTTGCTCTATATAAGGTTATACAGATCGCATGTTATAATGCAAGCAAAATTTGTCCATCTTTAACAGGACTATGCTCCCACAAATCCACACCAGCAGCATAATAAGACGTCATCATTACGTCAATAAGCATCATTCGCAATGAACACCCCAACCTGCAAAGAGATCACAAAAAGTGTCATTTCCGTCCATTGTAAATCTCTCTTATGGCTTTTTAATGCTTCGGTATAGATCATAAATTTGAACACAACATGCACCTTTTAATGATGTTGGGAAATATATTTTAAAGTTCTCACGCTTAAAAGTCAACAGTTTTATGTCAATAGTGGTCCGTAGACTTTGGTTGTGGTTTCACCTTCCCTCTAGATGTGGTGTCACAGAGTTGTGCGTAGGAGCCTCATCACACGCTGGTACAGCTGCTGAACAACTGATACCAGATTCCTGCAACACACAGAAGTGATGGACTTCATGAGTTACAGTTATTCATGCACATGATTCACTAAAGGGATGATTCTCCATTTCAAAAATAAAAATTCTGTCATCACTCCCTTTACGAAAAAGTGTGCTATTAGCATACTTCCTTAAAACTAAAAATAAAAAGAAAGTGCACTTTTAGTCTGCTTTTAATGTACTTCTCAGAAATATACTTAAAATTGCACTTGAGTATACTTGACCTATACTGACAGAAAAGTGTAAGTATATTTGGCCTATACTTGTACTCAATGTTTTGATCGAGAATCCCCTTGTAGTCAATAATTTTATCCCATAAAACTAATCTTTTATCACCAAAATTACATATTCAAGTGTTTTCCTTGAAAAAAATAATAATCTATGAATATGCAAATTAGCCCTGCCTCCACTCACTCACACCAGGGGCACATTGAAGCTCAAACCAGCGTGCAACGTTTTGCTACGGTTTCCGGGTTGAACGACATGTTTCCTGGAAACGGTGTGCAACGGGGTTTGAGATGCGTTTTCTCTTGTTTGGGTGTGACAAAAATGTCAGCCCAACCAGCAGCAACATGTATATAAACCACGCGGTATTAAAGAGACAGCTCGCACAATGGGTCCAAGTAAAGTCGTTGTCCGCTGCAGCTCGGTATACGCAACAATTGAAGATATTAGAGGACATGTTTGTCGTAAAAGTTTTATAGTAAAAATATAGCATATCAACAGTGATCAGAAATAATGCTAAGCCTAATACTCACAATACAAATAATAAGGTCATATAGATCACAGTCTCGGACGTAAGATGTGGATTATCCTTCACCTGAAATGTTTGTCTTTTCATCCTGAAATACGAGGCAAATGTTGGATCACAATAATTAGGAACCACAGTTTTCACAAATCCCTTCACTCGATTGGGATGTTCTCTTTTATTCTGGACGGCAAGGGCAGTTACTGTAACATCGAGCGTATTTTGCAGTATTAAACACATATTTATACCGATTTCATCAGGCTCTGAAAATTCTTCAAAAAGAACACAATGAATGGCCTTCTCAGCTGCCATAGTTGCAACTCTTGCGTCATCAGAACAGGGTGTTCAACGCACCACCGTTTCCGTTTAAAAAAACGTTTTGCAACTTTTTTTCGGGGATGAACGCAACCCAACTCAGAGATCCACTCGTTGATGATCACAGGTTGACCTGATTGGTTACAAGTTAGTTTGTGACGTCAGAAACACCAGCGATTTCTGTTTTAAGGAGAAAATTAATGGTATTGACTTATGAATTTGCACATGGTTTGTCTTAAAGCATATTAAAAACACCACATAGACAAATAAACAACATTAAAAGCTTGATTTTCACCACTTTAAAGGTGAACTAAGTAACTTTTTTACCTTAACCGAACAGCTTCGGAGTCATTGGAATAGTTAATGACTTTTTTCGGGTTGAATGGTGGTCGTTTCGCACCCCCCAAGCGCCTGTGAGCCGAAAAACCACCCTTGCAACTTTGGGCCGGCCTCAGCGTCAGGAAGTATCACGTGATATCAGGTCTCGCGATGTAACGAATTGCTTTACGGCAAAAAAATCTGCTAAAATTCTGTCATTATTGCACTCCCTCATGCTGTTCGAACCCGAATGAAGAAGACGTTTTAAAGAATGTCCCATCTGCTTTGATGTTGTTGATCTATAGCCTCTGGTATCTGAGAGTCGCCAACGAGTTTTTCAACAGTGTTGTCAAATATCTATTCCGAAGCTGTAGGGGGAGCTCTATAGAGAAACCTGCGAGCAAAAAGCGAGAATACATTGAAGAATTTCCCGAAACTGCATAGCCCTGCTTTAAGTATTCTAAGTATACTTGGCTTGTAGTTGTGTTTACACTTTTGATTGAGAAGCCTATTAAATACTTTTTCACATAGTTTTACATATACTGTCTTATAAATTTACATTGTTTGAAAATATTGATTTATAAAGAAAACAGATATGTTCCTGAGTCTGAGTATCTGGATTTTTGTGTAGGCTAGTCCACTGGTAGTGTACAGAGGAATTTACTTCAAATCTACTTTTCCCCTAGACTGGGTAAACCCAGCCCGATCTGCTGGCGATTTGATTTCGCCCTGCAGCTCAGGCTGGAAACCTGTACATTCTTCTATCCTGCTTCCGTTACAAATCTACGGGGGCCAATCACAAACTGGCTTATCCACCTGGCGCGCTATTGGCGAGTTTAATCCGATCCAATTCCTTTAACCTCTCGACGATGCTCAATGGCTTCTTTAGTTTAGCAAACAAATCGCTCGAGTGGGTGTAAATACCACTCACGTTCATGTTTTTTTTTTTGCACAACCTGCAAAAATCACTCCATGTCATTGTTGCTTCTGCAAACCGCTGATCAACGCTTCAAACCAACACGTTTGTTGACACGTTTCTTGCCTGGAGTTTTCGCGTCGCTGATTGGTTGAAGGACTATCCAATTGCGTACAGTCATTTGAACTATGCCCGTTGATCACGCCTCTTGTGCAGTAGAAAATACAGAGCAGACTCCTCAGACTAATGTTCAGTCTTAAAAGATTGAGCTTGGTCTGGTGATAGCCAGACTACTTTTCCCCACCATTGACTGAATTTTCCAGCTATCCATGTTTTCACTGTTATACGGTAGGGGAGCGCAACTACGCATCTTCTGAAAGTACAGAATATCCAGATCAAAACAGGTGAAGAAGAAGAAGAAACAATAGAAGATTGCTTACGCAAATGTAAAATAACGCATTTATCAAACATTAAATAGCATATAAATCAAAACTGCCAAACATTACTTAATGAAATGTCGAACCCATGAAGAAGAAACGACTGTGAAGCTTTGGGGGACGCGATCTGAATTCGGTCCGGACGTAGTCTTCAACAAAAATGCGATGTTCTCAGCTTTTGTTTAAAATGTTGCCTTTTTTAAGGAAACTTAACCAGATTCAAGTGTTGATAAAAAAAAGGATGCATGAAGCTAGAATAAAATGTATTTAAAATGGAAAAAGTTAAAGTACAGTAATATTTCAATAAAAAAAAGAATACCTTAATAGGAACATAGCAATATATATATATATATATATATATATATATATATATATACATATATATATATAGTAAACTATAGCCTAAGTATGATGTTTTGTTCACTTAAAGAAAATTACTTGCAGTATAAAACTATTAAATAAGTTACTGAGAGTATATTTCAAAGTGTAGGCTACTTTCATAAACTAAAAAATGTGCTACAAGTATTAAAATAGTAAAAAGTTTATATCTATAGTACTCAGTGTTCACTACTGATACACTTAAAGTATACTTAAAAGTATACTTTTACATAGTCTACTAAAAAGTGGGCCAATTTAGTCCCAAGCAGCATTGAAATAGTACTACTAGTATACTTCTAGTACATTTTGATATACTTACTACATAAAGTAGCCCATACTTAAAAATATACTTGAACTTTACTAAAGTATACTTAATAAAATTAACTTTTTTCGTATGGGTTGATCACTCTCAAGTCGCTACAAACGTATTAAACACAAAAGAAGATCTTTTGAAAAATGCCTCAACTATCCCTTTAATTGCTTGAAAATGAAGATTAGATGTATTTTAAATAGTTTAAGGTGGCCTTTAAACTCACCGGGCACCATTCGAGACACAGTTGTTTCTGTCCGGGTGAAGGCAAAAGAGTGACGCCACGCAATACGCACAGCACAACAACATGGAAAGCAGTCTCCGCTTTAAAGACATTCTCCCGATGCTCTGAACAACCTGAAGAATCTTCAGTATTCTTTTCAAAGAGCCCAAGACGTTCCTTATTTATCCACCTCAAGGTGAAGACGGGCAGTGATGTGTCGGCGAGGGGTAGACACAGTTCTGCACAAATCGCATCCAAGAGCTTTCTGTGAGCTGAGCGTAGCAGTGGGCACAACAACTGCTGACCAAAATCCACTTTCAATAGCAGTGAAAAGTCTAGTAGGGATGAATAACATCACCACATTGTTGGCCGGTGGGAGTCAGGCTTTATTGTGTAGCACTGTTATAAATAGATCTTTCCTCGGAATGGACAACTGTGTGCAGATTTTTAAAAAACAGTTGTGTAATTTTAAGCCCATTGTACTTGAGGGCTTTGACTCATTCATATGACCTCGAGAGGGAAGTTGAAGTACATTATTGCGGAATCAATGTCACTGATTCGTCCTGCTCTCAAAATATATCCATATCTGTGCATTGACCCTGGCTCCTATGACAAAATGTAAAATGTTTTGGGTAAAGGTTTATTCACCCATGAGTGATTCTGTTTGTTCAGAGTTGGTTCACTCATGAGTGATCACAGCCACGCTGTTAGTGTCCACCCACCTCCCAGCCCACTCTCCAAACCCAAACCTCTTCCCATGTTCATCAGTTTCTCTTCCCCCTTTTTGTTTGCTCAGAGTAAGTGGACTGATCCCCCTTGCTGACAGAGAGACATCTAAGATTTGCGGACAACAAAACGGACACTGGCACATCACCCCATTTTGAGTGAAAGCCAACTGAATCTGAAAGACGCACTCACTTGGAATCATTGTTCTGGACATCTTTTCCTCAGTTGGAATATGTTTTCTGTTGAATTTATTGGAGTTTTACGGAGATTTCATGAGAAAGGAGTTCTGCTTCTCGTCACCGTTTCAGGCAAGGAGCACTCTTAAATCATCTGGAAATCGAATAGTATCCTGAGATTACTCCTTAATGAAAAGGAGTTTTATCCTTTATTTTTATCCTTAGGATAAAGATTTCATCAATAGATCAGCATTGTCTTTGTACTTCAGCAAGGTTAGGTTCATCATAATCGAATGCTCACGGATATAGTCGCTTATAAGGAAGCATGCTCTTATGGGACCTGGATGACAGCCAGACAGAACAAGGGTCGGACAAACGGAACCACAGCAGCCAAAAGTTTTGCTTTTCCCAATGGGAGCAAAGAAAAATCTACATCCTTGTGTCCATTTCCTCCTCTTGAAACCATCAATATCTTGGTCTGTTTAAACTCTCAACTTTGAAATGAAATGAGACATTTAATGCAACAATGATCGCTTTCAACGTGTCTCAGGAGACTTCACTGGAGAACTATAGAGTGACATCAACCAGTCCTGAGCTCACAACCCCTGCCAAGATGGAAAGAGTGGTAGTGACCATGGGCTATATCCTTAGTGTAGGATCCATTTTGATCATCTCTACCAACCTTCTAGTCGTCATTGCCCTGGTCTTGCTTATCCGCAAAAGGGGCTGCCAGAGTTGGTGTTTTGTTTTAAACCTATCCATTGCGGACATCCTAGTTGGCATTGCCATCACTGGCATCGCCACTGATGCTCTGGAAGGAACGACGACCTCCATGGAGAAGGGCATTTGTTTGTTGCGCATGACCTTTATCCTTGCACCCACTGCGGCCTCCATCCTAACCATGTTCTTGATCTCACTGGACCGCTACATGGCTATAAAGTTGCCCCTGCGCTATTTGCAGCTTATGAATGAGAAGATGATTGCTGGGGCTCTGGTTGTTGTCTGGCTCATCTCAATGTTTGTGGGATTTTCGCCCAGCTTTTTGAAACCAATGCAGAAAGAAGACTATCTCAATGTCTGCACGTTCTTCTCCGTCATCGAGCCTAAGACCATCATTGTGGTCTTCTGCATGTTTTTCTTCCCACTACTCTCAGTCTTCATCTATTTCTACATGGACATCCTAAAAATCGCCTGTGGCCACCAGAAGCGCATCTGCGCCCAGCAATCGGGTACACGCTTTCTGTCGTCTAGCCACTACTGGGGTCACGTAAAAGCCCTGCGGACTGTTGCAATGCTGGTTGGCTGCTTCACTCTCTGCTGGTGCCCCTTTTTTGTGGTCAGTATTGTGCAGGTGTCTTGTCCAAACTGTAAACTTTATCACTTTTTGGAGAACCATCTCTGGCTGCTGGGACTCTCGAACTCCCTTATAAATCCCCTCGTCTACGCCTGCTGGCAGCGAGAGGTGAGGAACAAGATCTGCGAGCTCTTCACTCATGTTAAAGTTGTGTTGTGTTGTGTGACACACTCCGAGACAGCGCACAGATGCCCCACAGACCACCCGACTGTCACTCAGGCAGTAGCGTTTCAGGACAAGATGATAGCCTCTCCGGGGAATTATAGTAGGTCTGTCACAATTCCTGAACTACATCAGGAAAATATTGCCAATAGAGTGGGAATGTCCTTTTAGTCCTCTAGTCACAGGAAACTGTAAAAGGTCTTGCTTTGTCGTTAATGGCTTTGTTAATGGATGTGGAGACCAGAGTATTTATCTAAATAAAACAGACTTTATTTGCTTAACATGTCCGCTTGCAATAAACACATTACATTCTAAATATAACCATAGCACTTAGTTCCCCCTTTCCTCTTGTTTTTTTTTTCTTGTGTTTTTTTCAGTTGTAAAATAGATGACTGTAAAATAGATTAAACTCATATATATTCAACTGAACAGTGTTTTTTTGTTATCCATTATACATTCACAAATAAATGTAATTTGGTGATATAGAAAAAAAATAGTATGGGAAAGGAAGTCTGGTTGACAGTAAGAGTACAATGAACCGAAAATGCAAACCGAATGTTTATGTTTGTAGCAGTATTAGATTTTGGCTAGCAAACACTTGCAAAAGAATATATTAGATGATATTTAAATATTTGCTTTGACTTCAGTACAATGACAAAATTCAAGGAATTTATTTAATATTGACCAAACATGTTGTCTTTTTGATATGACATTTATTTTTCACAATTATTTTTTTCTGCCAGTATAAATGGGGCTTCATAAAAATATGATCTGCTTGTGGTCCTCCACAAGAGTGGGGGTTTTGGCATCAAAAAGTTTCCCTGTGTTATGACAAAAGGCCAACCACTAATTGGAAGATGACTTCAAAAATGTGCGAAAAGCATAAATTGCCAAGAAACATAACAAATTATTGTTAGAATAAGTGTATTAAAATAAAATAAGTGTATTATTTTATTACTAAAATGATAGGCTAGGTTAACGTAGGCTATTTCAATGTTATTTCTACTTTTATTTAAATGTTACCATTACATTTATTTTATTGTAGACCATTTATTTTTGTACTCCTTTAAATTGTGCTGTATAGGCTACATATAGCCTATATAAACGTTATGCATCTATAGTGTTACGCCTTTTTACTATGCCAATAAAACTATGCCATTATGTTCATTAGTTCTTCAGCTGTAGGCTAAAACTCGTTGCAAAATATGAGAAATACACTTTCAGCTACAAACACACAATGCTAAAGGAGAAATCTGATTTTAACAGTCAGTTAACTACATATCCCACAGTCCTTTTCAACAACCCGGAAAAAGTAGTACCACGTGCAAAACGCAAAAACCGCTAGCAATAGTGGAACTAAATCCTTCCGGAGTGACTCCGGCTCATCACAATGAAGTAAGTGATGCGTTGAAATTTATGCTTTGAAATGTAATATCTCCCTTAATTTTGTTGTCATATGTTTTTTATTAGTCTAATACAGTTACTAGACCCCTCAGTAATGGAAAAGGAAATGTCGCTAAAGGTGAAAGCTAAACAACTAGCCTCAGTGTCTGTAGCAGTAGCTAAAAGCTAAATATTAATCTGGTAAAACATGAAAGTAAACTACTTATTCTCGATTCATTTATTCTTTTTGAATAATGTAAGGACACTGACATATAACAAGAAAATGAAAACATAAAACGACCACTCTTTCGGCATACAGCGTGACAGTTAGTGCATAATTAGAGGATACTGTATTACCATAAATGGATATTTGGGATAAAAATGTTTGAATACAGTTGACATAACTTAGTTTAAAGAAGTTAATTGTTTTCAAGTAGTGAAAAGTCATCCTAATGGAAGAATCATAAGTAATTCTGGTATCTTCATGCACAGACCACAACATAATAATAAACATCATTAGAGAGAATGCATATTGTACTAAATAAGATATAATGCAAATATATGTTCATTATCTGTCTTTAGTCCACTCACCAAAGTGAAACTCATCAATGAACTGAATGAAAGAGAGGCTGAACTGGGTGTCAAAGACAGTGTGTCCTGGCATTCAGTCTATAAGGACAGCGCCTGGGTCTTCATCGGTAAGTGACTGGTTATAGACTATTAGATTGTAGTACCTAGACCAGGGTTTTTTAAATTGGGGTCCAGGAAAAGGTTTAATGTTATATATATATATATATATATATATACACACACACACACACACACACACAGTCAAACCAAAAAGGATTCAGACACCAGATATAATTTTTGATATTTTGTTTATTACTAGTGGGTACAGGACACTATAGTTAATTTATGTAAGTG
The DNA here is from genome assembly GCF_963993115.1 of Abramis brama. Classification (NCBI taxonomy): domain Eukaryota; kingdom Metazoa; phylum Chordata; class Actinopteri; order Cypriniformes; family Leuciscidae; genus Abramis; species Abramis brama. Next base: position 10,409,788 of record NC_139977.1, read on the forward strand.
AGGATAGCAAAATAAAGTAAACTGTGACATATTATGCCCACAAATCCTTCATACAGTGGATTACCAGTAAAATGTTTAAAAATTTGGGACCAAACATTATTCAGACACTTTGACCTGACCATGTTTTGCTTAAGTTTTTTCCTTTATTGTTAATGCAACATTTTTACACCACAGACTGAACAAAATTAAACATTGCTTGTAATTGGTTGGCCTAAATTGGTATTATCTAATATAGTGTACTTAAATTTAACAGTTGACAGCTATTCAACCTAATTCATTTGTGAGACAGTCTAACAGAAGGATGGCCAAAACCAGTGAAATAACAACTGATTTGATAACCTTGTCATATTTTATTACCATTTTCTAAAGTATAGCGAATAAACTGATAATGTGAGAAATGTTGAAGGTGTCTGAATAAATGTTGGTTTGACTACATATATTATACTAAATAAATAAATAATTTAAATGAAAAAATAAATTAAAATATATAATAATATAGTAATAAATGGATTAAGAGAAAACCAGTGTAAAAACTATAGAAAATAAATAAATAAAAAATTAAACTAACTGTCATACTAAATTAATAAATAATTTGAACAAAATACTTAAAAAAGAAAATAAGAATAGAATAAGAATAAGTTGATTTAGAAAAAGACTGTAAAAATTTTAAAACAAATAAAAAATATAAAAGATCAAGCTAATAATAATACTAAATAAATAATTTAAATAAAACACATAAAAAGATTAAAATAATAAATTGATTACGAGAAAGACAGGGTAAAAACAAAAACAAAAACATGGATGTACTAAATAAATTATTTAAAAAATACACAAAAAGATTAAAATAATAAATTGTTTCAGAGAGAGAAGTGTAAAAAAATAAAACAGATCAAACTATTGTACTAAATAAATCATTTGAATAAAATGCATAAAAAGATTAAAATAATAAATAATCAAATATATAAATAATACATCTAACAGTTACTACTATAGTGCTAATAAAAACATAGTAACAACACAGAAACTAAATATTTTCTAAATTAAATTCTATGCATATTTATAATATTAATTTGTCACAGTATAAATTGTATATTTATACATGAAAATATATAGCTGCCTTTTAAATTTTAGGATGGGTGTCCTAAGGGGGTGATAGATGGGGGGGGGGGGGGGGGGTCTGTGGTGTAGGCAGTGCTCTCTGGATTGACTATATGTGCACTGTGCCAGATGATGGCAGCATTGCCTCTTTCACTAAACGTGTTCTTCTGTAGACAATGGCATGATCACACTCTTTCTCTAGAAGACCATGTGCACACTAATACTGATTTGACCTTTAATTCATATTAATTACTCACATTCATTTGCCAGACTAAAGCGAACAATTTTAAGTCTAGTTCTGTATTTATTGATCATTTATTTTAGGTAAATGCTGAGCTGTTCAGCTTTGTATGTAAATGTGTTGTAATCTGCAGGTGGATTTCCATATGATCTGACAGAAGGAGACATCATCTGTGTTTTCTCCCAGTAAGTCCTAATTGCATCAAAAACACATGTTCTTGCAGTGCTTCTGTTTTATTTCCTTCTAGTCAAGCTTCATCCTCCTCTGTGCGTCTCAGGTACGGAGAGATTGCCAACATCAACTTGGTGCGAGATAAGACGACGGGCAAATCCAAAGGATTCTGCTTCCTGTGCTATGAGGATCAAAGGAGCACCATTCTGGCTGTGGATAACTTTAATGGAATCAAGGTGAAGGGCTTTTCCAGTCGCTCTGTGTACTAACAGAATATGCTATTTGTTGTTATTTATATAAACTATATATATATATATATATATATATATATATATATATATATATATATATATATATATATATATAATTGGTATAATTGGTAAATGCTAGCCTAGTTGTGGATCAGTGACATTATTTGTATCTACGCTTTTCAAAAAATCTTAAAAAGGCAAATCTTAAAAATGTTCTATTATATATTTTTAGAGATACATTTTTTTTTTTTTTTAACAATATCATGCATTATTAATTTTAGAAATATTACATTTTCGGGGAGTCGAACAGTATAAAAATGCAAAATTATTTTATTTAATATACTTTATAATATAATTCAAATATATAATTTAATTAATGTTTATATATTTAATTTTATATCTTCAGTTTTTCTTTACAAATCATATTATAAAAAGTCTAAATTATTATACTTTATAATATAATTTAAATGTATTGTTTAATTAATGTTTATATATTTAATTTGATATTTTTTGTTTTTCTTCATTATGATATCAGTACAGTTATCAGGGCCCTTTTTAACTCATTGCCATATATATTATTATTATTATTTTTTATTTTATTTTATTTACATTTTTGACGTCATGTATATATTTGTTCTTTTTGAATTGTTTTTCTGCTCTACAGATTAAGGGTCGAACCATACGCGTGGACCATGTCGCAAATTACCGACCACCAAAGGACACGGATGACATCGATGATGTCACCAAACGTTTGCGAGAGGAGGGATGCGCTCCCAACGTGCCCCAGCCTTCTGAGACCGAGTCTGAGGAAGATCAGGCTGTGCCCGTGAAAAAGCCCAAAAAAGGTGAGGAGAGGCTGTATCTGTGCAGTCAATGGAACTATATTATTTCAAGAGGCAATTCACGTTTTTATTGATTTAATAATTGATTGGCTCATGTTGTTATACCTCAGATAAAAAGGAGAAGAAGAAAAAGAAGAAGGAAAAGAAAGAGAAGAAAAAGGCACTGAAGGAAGAGAAACGCGAGGCACGGATTGAGACGTCAGCGTCTTCCCCTGTCAGAGTGAAGAAGGAGAAGGAGGACACGGCATATGAGAAGTACGCTGTGAAGGGACTGGCAGGGAGCAGAAGGGACAGACCCGGACAGGATCCCAGGAATCCACAGGACAGAGCAGATGAGGCGGACAGATTCAGAGATAGGTATGAAGGCGAGCGAGACAGGGGTAGAGAAGAAGACAACAGGACAGATAGAAACAGAGAGGACATAAGACAGCGTGACAGGGGTAGAGAAGAAGACAACAGGACAGATAGAAACCGAGAGGACATAAGACAGCGTGACAGGGAGGGGGACAGAGGAAGAGGAGGGGGTGATAGAGGGAGAAATGAGGAACGAGAGAGAGAAAGGGAACGTGACAGAGACCGAGACAGAAGGGAGCGAGACAGAGGTAATGACCGAGGGTTTGCCAAGCACAGAGATCACAGTCGTGAAAGAGAACACAGGCGAAATTGAGCAGATAGTAATTTTACTTCTTTTCTTTTTTTATACAAATTTTGTGGGGGGTTTTTTGTGTGTGTAATTCGAAAATGTAAATAAATCTTTAGATTTTTTATTAAACATCTGTCTGGAGTAATTAACTGTATAAAATGACCACCTGATATCACACAATATACTCATTTGCAGTTTTGGGGAAAGTCACACTTAAAAGTAATGAGTTACAATATTGCGTTACTCCCTTTTTTTGTTACGTTACTTTATTAAAATTACTTTTAATGGAAAGTATTGGGTTGCGTTCAGGGTTTGAAATTATGCATGTAAAAATCAACTGTGGCGGGTAACGCTGTCAAATCACTAGCCAATTTGGCGTGTTACTTATTATGTTTACTCACTTTGCTGGGGAAGTTCGTGTAAGCCAAATCTGCGCAGATTTAGCACAAATACTCAACTCGTGAGTCATCATGATCTATTAAATATGAGCATATCTGGCTTACATGAACACACACGTCACTGCGCAACAAATAACGGCACGCTTGTTCATTTGCATTGAAGCAATAGCGAAGAATAAAAAGCATTTGGTTAACAGAAAATACATTATTTTCCAACATCCTACATGTTCTTTGTACTGTATTGATCTGTCCACCTAACACACATTTGTTGGTGATGAGGATGATGAAAGAGGAAGGGAGGAGATGGCTGGATGACAGGATTTTGTTTGAATAAGAAATTAATATATGAAATCCAAATTTTATTATATGTGTGTGTTTATATATATATATATATAAACAAAAAACATATACATAAAATAAAATACATATATACATATTTTATATATATATATGTGTATATACATGAAGGAAATGCAAATTCACGTCTGTACAGTAGAGGGCGCCGCTCAAACAAACCTTTCTGGATCCCTTCTCGTGCTGCCAATCTGGAATCTGGATTGTATAAGAATGGGATGCAGGAGAAGAAATTTCAACACATATGTAATGTTTATCTAAAGTCAAGTCATATTCATTTATATAGCGCTTTTAACAATGTAGATTGTTCCAAAGCAGCTTTACATTGATAATAGGAAATTAAAGTGTTTTGGCTTTATAGCAGCTCTAGAATAAAGTTATTGTCCAGCTAAAGTTAGTTTGATTGATTCACTTCCATCGCAACGATCATTAGTTATTAACTTAGGGGCCGCTAACACGACACCGTTTTAACAGAAAACTCTTAAGTTCTTTCTGCACAAACTTCAAAAACGCAAACCAGTGAGAACGCCGATGGCGTGCACATGCACATTACGAGTTCAGTCTACAGGCATGTGCGCTTGAACACGTGCACAGGCGCGCAGTCCCTCCCCACAAATCAACCCTCAACATACTACTTTTCTGGCCTTAAAATAAATAATACAGAATTTTTATCGCTTCCACGTAGCCACGCGAACCGGAATTATCCCGACAATGCTTTATCTATAGATAGGTAAAGGGAAAGTGATTATTACTTTTTAGTATCGTTGAATCGAAGGTCAGCAACAAAGACATTGGTTAATAAAGTGAGATTAAAGGCACACTATGCAAGATTTGTACCTTAAAGGCACACTGTGAAACTTTTCAACCTTCATAATATATTTCCAAGACCCTTGCGATGGTACATCGACTTACAATAGGTTGAATGACACGTCTGCCATAGCCTGACGGGGTCTGTATAGCTTTTACTGGCACTATGTAACTTCGGGGTTCGGGTAGTAACCCAAGCACAAAAAGAACTACAAAATTCGACTGCTTTACGGCATACGTCACTTCCCCCACCACTTCCTCAAATTTGGACGTGAGAGGCCAACCAGCGTTTGTTTTCGGCTTTCGTGCGTATGTTTTTGTCATGGGGCTGTTTACACCTGGCCACTTCATGCGTTTTCTCAGATGGGATAGCTATCCGATCGTGAAAAGACCAGGTGTAAATGCCCTCCGAAACGCATTCAAGACGGATTTGAATCTGATCGCTCAAACCACTTCAGGAGGAGGTCTGGCCGCATTCCAGACGAAACTGGACAAGTGTAAATGCATCTGGTTGTTGAAACCACATGTAAATTGTACTCCTCTCAAAAATGCTAAAAATAAAAACGTGTGAGAGCGTGTTATAGGCTATATGTTATAGACAGATATGACGACGCTACTGGAACACACATCACCGCAGATGAGCAACTGAGCATATTCATCAAGACAACGTGCAAACTATCGCAAATCAAAGTGAAAGTAAGTCGCAGACGCTTATCACACAATCATCATCATTAAAAGTAAAGAAATGAAGTGATCTTACCAGGGCTGTTACTGCTCTCTCTTATTGCGGTCTTTGATTTTGAAATTTTAGCTGATGATCAATAAAATGCAGCTCATATCTGTTGCTTTCGGTGACGTGCACTCCATTAAATCTGCATACAGCGCGGGGATTGAAGATCGGATTTAAATCCGTTGACAAAAACACAATTCCTTCACAGTGTGCCTTTAATATAACAGCTTTGAAATCATTTCGATGGTAAACGAACTCGTGGTAGGGCGAATCATCCCGATAGCTGCTGGGAAAACCAGCAATGCAAGTTTGAGAGGTGGCGCCCCGACAAATCTCGCGAGAATCACGACTTGCTTTACGGCACGACGTCACATACATCAACAACATATGAAGCAGCCTCTATGGAAGACACCAGCACGCATTTCAGATGTGAATCATGGCAGAGTCGACGAAGAAAGCGCGGTCGGAAGAGTGCAGAGACGGCTCTGCGTGAGTGGTATTTACGACAGTAATGTTAAATACAAGTACTCCACAGCGACTCTAGGGGGCGCTGTTTGAGAAAAACAGAAACTGCATAGTGTGCCTTTAAATACATCAAGTATATTTGTATAATTTAACATATTTAATTATTGCAGATTTGCATATTTTGAATGGGCATTTCACTGTTTTTATTTACAGGAATACTGAATCTGTTTTTGTGCGAGTGAGATGAGTAAATGCTCACATTTATTCTAGAACTGCGATAACCATCATGTTCACACACAACGCCTCTGCACCTCCCTCCCGACACGAGAGCTATCAGTCAATACATGAGAAAACGAAGGTACTTATTTGAAAAGTAACTCAGATATTTTATTATAAATTTGAAAGTAATGCTTTACTTTACTAGTTACTTGAAAAAAGTAATCTGATTACATAACTCAAGTAAGTTACTTGTAATGCATTACCCCCAACACAGTTGTTTGACAAATAAATAATCTTTATTTGAGTTTAAATGGTACAAAACCCAAAAATGTCTTGATGAACTGTCAACTGAATACTCTAAAATCAAGATGATGCAATCAAAGTACACCAATCATTATGGATTCAGTTGTAAAACTATTAAAAGACATTTAGTTAAGGACGTGAAGTAAAAAAAAAAAAAAAAAAATTATATATATATCCGACCATGCAGGTTTGCACATTATCCATTTATACCTGTTCAACAGGAAACAGCATTTCATCACTAATATTTCAAATGATTGCTATTGCCACATCAACATATTCAATAATCTAGCAAGAGAGGATAAAACAGAACTACACAAATATACTCTGAAGAGATAAACACCACATTTATTTGTAATAAACAGAGTTGTGAATGTAGGTTGTTGTGGTGAATTTATCTAGCTTGTCTTTGGACATTTTTTTTATGTCCACAATAATTGATTTCGGAAGCTAAACGCGAGTTAGCACAGCTTTTTATATTGTAAATTAAGAAAATTGGCCTTATATGTAATATCCTTAGTTACTGCGAGCAGTTCAAAACAATCCATTAATTGGCCAATCAGGAGTATTGCAGATGTGACTCCGTTAGTCTTGTTCTGTCACAGACACTAAAGATTCTGTCAATACTCAAGGTTAAAGGTCAAATGTTTGTTTGCACTGTCACTCTCTAAGATGTCCCTCTTTTCATGCTCACTCACTAGAGTACATCACAAACCCAGGTTTGATGAAGCTATCAAAAAATAAAGAAGAAAAACTGCTTACACCGATTATTAAAAAATAAACAGCTGCCATACGTCATCAGGTCTTTGGATGTAGCGGTCTATTGTTGTTGTAAGTGGCCTTATCATTGACATTTTTAGCCAGTCTCACAGTATTTCCCAAACTAAATTACGTGAATTATTCACCATAAGAATGTTCATATCAATTTAACATAATATTTCAATGAACAGGTCAAGAGCAAAGCATTAGGTTTCTGCAGAAACACCATTCATTGTGGAAAATTACATTTGAACGACCTCTAAAAGCAAAATAAAAATACACTAAAAAAGTGGCTGCCTTAAATTAAACTGACTTTACATTTTTTTGTTGTTGTTGTTGAAAATTGCTTAACTTATTTTGGTGAGTTAAAGCAATGTAAACTTGTTTATTCGCCAGTTCATTAGGATGTGGTGCTCAATATTGATCATGATGGCTTGATTGCGAGGCATGGCACACGGCTCGGGAAACCACCTGGTGGCTTCATTAAAATGTATTTATTCCGTTTTAGGTTCACTTGGGTGTAGGGGAGTCTGAAATACCATGGGAGTTAGACAGATGGCTGGTGGTCTAGTTTGACATGGTATGTTTTGCTACAACAAGCTACAATTGGTGGTTAGTCATATCAGAATTAAGACCACTGAATATATCTGTGTATTATTTGAAAATCCAAACAGATTAGGCTAAATGTGTAAAATAAGTTTTTCCCATCACTATTGTTTTTATAGTCACACCACCCAAGACTCGGGGCTTCCTTCAGGGCTTGCCATCTACATGCAGGTACTCCATCCTGTTCAACACACATTTGCTATTTTTAAACATAACTTAAAATGATGGAAGTGCTAGTCACTCTCCATTTGGTTTAACAGCATCATTTTTAAAGGTCTTTAGAGGAATGATCCATGTCCTATAGATACCTTGACATATTTACTGATTTTGATCTGTCAAAATAGGATAAGGATGGGATAAGAGAATTAAAAGAATTTTCTACTTGGAATGAATGAGCTAGATTCCTCATTAGCATATTTAGTTGCCATGACAACTGCATGTAGAGAGCACAACCATGGGAACGAGAGTCTGTCCAGAGGCACTGACCACACTTTCATTTCCACATATGCGTCTATAAATGTACAAATTCATCAACAAAACAGAATGCATTTGCTCTAGAACAGATTTATAAAACATTTAATTTACATTTTTAAATTATTATTTTCCAGAGAGAATGAAATAGGGTGTGAAGTTGTGCATCAGACTTGGGATCTCTTCACAGAACCAACCACATTCAGGGATATCAATGCTCTTCTCGCACAGACATCTCCAAAGTCTTCAGAGGTATTTGATAAGAGGCTGGGTTCCATACTTGAACAGTGTAAGTGAAATGGTTACTGTGAACACGCCATGTCCTTCCCACACATAATGCCACTTTGTAAATTCTGTAAAAGTCTCTTTCAAGACACTGGAGGTTTGGAGCATAGTGACCTGAACCTGACACACTTTGAGTCCTAGAAGAAGGCAGACTCGAAAAAAGACTAAGTTTGTATACAAGTAAGGCATTGTGGGTTCATTCTCAAGGGGAGAGTGAGGAATTGCTCAAATCATACAGACAAAACTTCAGTCTAGACTAAACAATCATTTTAAAGAGACTTAACAATAACAACAAATATCAACAAAACTAAAATCGTTTATATATTTACAAAAGCTTTCCTTAATCTTACAGATTACCTTGAATATATAGAAAGAAAAAGTACAAAGACAACAAAACCAGTCAAATTCAGACACTTAATCAATGGGAAAATAACAGATGGGGGTTTGTGCGCAGGCTAAATCTTTTACATACAGTCATCGGTAACGACAATTTACGCAAAGGTGGAACACCTATATTAAACGAATAGTTCTCTCAAAAATGAAAATTCTGAAATCTGTTTGATTTCCTCTACCCTATGGGACACATAAGCAGTCATCTAGCTAAATGTGCAAGCTGCTCTGTTTCATACAAGGAAAGTGAAAGGCATGGTTTTCGGTGTTAAACATCTTGCGTTTTAGGCATTCCTCACCCAATGCGATCATATGGCTTGAGAAGACTTGCAATATAGTGCACAAGTTGTATGGACTACATGTATGGTGTATCTTTTGTCCTTTGGTCCCCATCCACGTACATTGCATTGAAAGAGAACAGCTGAGATATTCTGCTAAACTTCTGCTTTGGTGTCCCACAAAAAGTGTTACAACACAACATGAGGGTGAGTAAATGTTGACAGATTTATCATTGGTAGGTCAACTATCCATTTAAAAATCAAGCATCATGTACAAATATATCTAAGAATATTATTATGTGGCATTAGATCGTGGGTAACAGAACATCTGAAAAGGTTGGCTGTAGTTCTGTCATTTCATGTAGCTGATGATCTTGAATCTGTGTTGATTACAAACCAGTTCTCTCCTCTGGATAAGTTAACAGAAGACCACAAATTAACAAACTTATCCTCATCTACATCTTGCAACATTGAAGACATATAGTAAAAAAATAAAAATAAAAGAGGTAAGGAAAAAAAAGAGAGGTTAGATTCTTGCCTTACAAACATGGTGGCTCTGTAGTTATTTTTGCAAGTGAATTTTATTTCCACCATGCACACTGCATCTCCACCATGGGTATTGTTTTATCAAGCCATTATATAACTATGAAATTCAGAGGATTACCATTTACATTGTCATGGTTCCACTCGATATACCGAGAGGAAAACCAAAGTAGTCAGTGCAGTTTTTGTACACATAGGTTTTCTGAGGCAAATGTTACACATTCATGCCTAGAATCTTCCCAATGTAGCATTTGATTCTGTGAAGCTAGATTCACTTGTCAAGTTCCTGTGGATTTTGGGCCAGACATCCCAGACAATAAATGTGGTCATCCACACCTGAACTTTACCGGAAGGTTCCGAAGATTGAGGTGTTTGATTCCTTGGGGTGTACAAGGGAAAAATCTCAATTGCACTTCAACTGACTGCCAAACACCTGCACACTCCCCTCTTTATCTCGAGAAGAACTCCTGCCATCCATCTACCATACTAACCTACAAGTGAATCTGGAAAGTCTGCGTTGTTTTTGCAGGTGACTCTTGAACAGAAATATACACAGATGTATACATCTCCCAACCGTTGCCTTCAGAATCCGCAGTCTGTTAGGGAGCAGAGGTTGTCAATTGTTTGGATCAATGGAAAAAGCCTAACGCTGCCACCTCAGCACATGGAGATGGTCACGTTAATACCCAGATTGCCGTTGTCTGCAAACAGGTGAGCAATAGAGGTATCAAATACAAGACAGTCACTGTTCATGATGGCTGCCGCTACACCGTCGTGGATTGAGCGTGGCGTGGCCTCCCACGTGAGCCGCCTACGGTTGCCGTTCAACTCGAGGCGGTAGGCGAAGTTCTCCGCTTGCTTTCGCGTGCCAATGAGCAGAACGATTGCAAAGAACTGCTGGTGTCCCTCGTATTTCTCCTGCTTCTCTAGAACCAGCATGAAGTGGTGGCCGAAACACGACTGCATCATGACCCAGTCCACAGCCCCGGGTAGGTTGATATCCGTGGCCAGAAAGACAATGTCCTCGCCCTGTAAGGTGGTGATGGATTTGTGGGCATGCATGAGATGTGGCATGACGGCCTCCAGGGAGCCCTGCCATTTACAGGAGGCCCCCGGGCATGGGCAGGTGTACGGGCGAAACTCACACACTTCTTCATGTTCTGGCTTCTCGCTGTGGTGAAGGGACAGCAGGCATCCAGCCGAGGCATACTGTTGGGAAAAAAAGAAGAAAAGAGACATTAATAAAAGGCTTCTGGTACAAAACTGAAAGTGAAGAATGTTTGGATTAAGAGTCCTCGGGTAAGTAATGGGAAAACACTGACAGAGTAGCAGGAACAGCGAGTGGGGGGCTGAGAAATGGTGAGAGAACAAGAAAAAAATTGAGAAAAAGTAGGATAAGGGGATTTCAGGAGGGCAGGTGAAGGACACAGGAGATTATATATAGGTAGGGCAAAGAAGGAACTAGGCCACGTGTCGAGATATGGCAGTATCTCATGGCAGTATCATTTGAAACGTATCCATAAATTACATAGAGTGATCCGTCTGTTCATGTGTGTACTTGCCATAAAAGCGACGTTGCTACTAATCATGTGTCAAGCTGTGACAACCCTCTCATTCTTTTAATGCACGTGTCCATGCAGTTTGGGGAAATGAGCGGGATGGATTGTGTTGCTTGAAGATGAATAGCACAGCAAGGCTCTCTCTTTGATTATCTCAGGAAGGGAATATCAATGAAGGTCAAATATGAATGTTCCCCCCAATCTGCTCACTTTACTAGAAATGTGCACACTGCATGACTTTCATTGCACACTCTAAAACCAACATTTATTATCTCCCTGAATGGCCTACTGGATTGGACTTGCATCAACAAAAGGTGAAATCCCAAGATAACCTGATAAATGCCCCTTTCAGGGAATTTCATCAGCTTAGCAGAGCCTCAGTAAAGACAAGGTATTCAACTCAAATTATGGGTGAAGGTTTAGATGAGACCATAGACAAAGCAACAAAGAAAGAAAATCCTAGCATGAATGGGCAGGAAAAAGGAGCAACATACTGGCTTTCTGACAAAAAGCAAGCTCAATTATGTCTAGACAGTGAAGAACTAAGACCAAGTCAAAATGTTCAAGCACACAAACTAAAATAAATAATTAGTTTCCCACTCAAAACCATTTTTAAAGCATTATTGGATTCTTTCTTCTGAAAATCCATGTAAACTTTATAAATTACTTTTAAATCCTTGCACCACAGTACAATTGGTTTCTATCAAGTTAGTGCAAGGCTGGAGGTGTGGGCGCTCAGCCCACTCAACGCCCCCCAAGGGTGTGCTTCAATATCTGCCAAATTAATTATTAATCTGAGTGGTAAGTCACTGGCTGCCTAGCAAAAATCAATGAGTGACAGCCGTTATCCAGTGGTCCAGAAGACCCCAGAGGCTGTAACTGCCTTAAAACACTGACATTTATTGTCAAAAGCCGTTAAGCAGCAGCTAGGAGAAAGAATCATTATATCTCCTTCACGTTACACTGGGTTTTCCAAACTGTCTTTCATTAGGACATGGCCTGTGTCCAAATACCCTCAAATTCATTTAGCTAATCCTTCCTCATTACCCAGCCTTTCTTTTACGAATCAAACAATCTGACTTCTAGGGGTGTTGAAGGTTTATGTGTCCCATCTCTTCCCTCCAAATCAGACAGTTATCCTCTTATCCACCTTTTTAATGAGAGAATGACAGGATTTTGAGCGGTAATCCTAGGGCCGTACGGTGGAGATAAAGCCTTTTTCTGGAGCTTGTTGGAGCTGAGGGTACTGCCGTATCTGGCAGGAACGGAACCGTATCAATTATATGTTTGTTTAGGGTACACTGTTGAGTGTGTGCGATTTTATGAGCATGTGTGTATTCAGAACCTTCAGTCATCATCACTATCCACATTATTCCTACGCCCCATGACGCTTTGCGCAAATTATGGGTGTAACGTTCGTTAAGCTGTAAACAATCAGTGAAAAGGCTCGCTCTATGAACGCAATATGTTAAAAAAGTGTCACAATGAGATGAAATTAATCTACTCACCCTTCAACCATCAAACATTAAAAGGAAATTTAAAAGTGTAAAAGCATCAACAGACCAAACAACCCCAAAAGCGCGAGTCTTTCCACAGCAATAACGGACTGGTTAACTATCACTGTAGTAATATATATCTGTATTATGTAACTTATGTTGCCTTAATCAAAAATGTTCATTAACTTCAGCATTACTGATACTATTTCAAAGTGATTTCTGTCATTTTGACAGATTATAAATTGCATTTACCTGTGAAAACAAACCTGGAAAAATAACGAGAGATTCTTTGTGCATTCCAGTGAGTTATTAATGGCATATACCGTCAATTAAATTCGGGAGAACAGACCACAAATCTGCAGTATATGTTGTCCTTTTTCATACTTTTACAGCGGATTGCAAAGGGAAAAAAGAAAATAATCACGAGGAAAAGAAAGCAGTGACTGAAAGGAGCTCTTGCCACAGATATTCTTGTTATAACATGTCACGGTAAAATACCAAGTATAACGTTATTCTCATGATGTCTGAAAATAAATCATGAAGGAAAATTGACAGCTCATCCAGTCAAACTGACGGATCAGCTTTATTTGTAGGGCAACCTTATGATTTGAAATGAATTGTTTCAGCCTTTTTGAATGGAAGTTCCCCAAACCGAAATTGCCACCCATAATTCAAAACGCAGTAAGGTCGTCAGGAATAAGGTGGATACCTGAATTCAGCTGTGAACTTCTCAAAACAACCCAGTATATCACTAACCTAGCATTGATTAGCCCTTTGAGCAAACAAATTAACATTTCAACAATGCATTTAAACATCCAAACACCAATATGCCCACAATTCCAAAAATCAATTCCGAAAAAAAAAAAAGTGCGGAGGACCAACATATTTGCCACTGGTTTCCTACTCTCATTCACTTTAATTTAAACTTTGAATCTATCACCAGCATACATTGCTCTAGAGACCTGATAAAATAACAAATGAAGTGCTCTCTTTCTGGTACACCCTTGACGCTGTGCCAATTTAGCCCTGTGGAGACGCACAGACCCTGGGCTAGGAGCTTAGCTACTGAATTATTTACACAATTCCACATTTAAGTTGCAAATTATATCTTGCCACTTTAGCTAAAAGGGGGGGAAGTCATTGGATATTCTCATTTTGATAGATGACAAGGAATTTTGACAATCTATTAACTAGTTTTGTAGTGTGTTGACATGAAAATGTATTTTAAAATCAACAAATTAACGGCAAATCAGAACACAAAATGGGCATGTAAAAGTCGCACTTCATTTGTTAGGTTTTAATTTTACCCTAGGATAAAATGCTCAGTTTTCAAAACAGTTTTAAGCACATTGTGCTACAAGAACTGTTAAGCTTCAAGGGTACCGTTCCTTGTACCAAATGACTGATACCTTTGCCTACAATGTTGACAGTTGGGAAGCACTGGGTAGCCTCATTTCAAGAAACTATTGATGTCTCCCATTCACCTATTCAGAGCAAATGAATGAGAGGCAGGCTTATCTCTCCTCCATTAACAAGCAGGAGGACCTTGAGTTGCCATCACCGAAGTGTCAGTTGAAAGCGAAGGCGTCTCCGCATTCAGATCCCAAGAGACTGAACCCAGGACAGACAAGATGGCATCATTACCGTCTCTTTTCCCTTCTCTCTCAAGGACAGGGTGAATGCATATGACATGGCAAGAGAAAGCGCTCTGACCAAGAAAGGCCACCATCAACTTGGTCCCCTCTTATAAGGCACCATGACATTGTCTCTGCACATGACCTCATCACTGCTGGGAAGCAGCAAGACCCAGTTCATAATTACAATCATCTCTGTGGGGGCCTTCAAATAACCCAATCGAAAGTCACAGAGAAATCAGATTTCTCCTGATCAGTGGCAAGCCGTCGCACCCACTTCAGCCACTGCAATGGAAGCCTGGACACTCCGAATCAATAGCAATTTAGTTAAAAGTTTCAAAGCTGAAACCGGTCCAGTGAAAGCCAGAGTAATTAGGTTAAAGGGGGGAGGGGTGCTCTTGCTTGCAGCCTTCTCGCTCGGTTCTTCAATTACATTTAATGTTTTTACGGAGCAATTAGTGTAATGTGTCTGTATGAACATAGTATAATTGGCATTGAGCTGGAAAGACATGGAAACTGAGCCTTCTGTAATGTAGGATGACATTAAAGTGCGAGACTAAAACAAAACAAAAAAATCTACAATTTCTAGAATCAAATTGTAATGTTTTCAGAATTTTTGTAAAACGCCTTTTATAAAATCAAAGTTTAATTTAATAATTTCATACCATTTCGTTTAAAAAAGCATTGTGATAATTTTAAGCCTTTTAGCGTTTTTTTGTGTCTTTGAGGCTATTTTTTGTGACTGTGATAAAACTATGAATTTAATTTCATGTTTTATGACTTTTTTCTTAAAACTTAGCCTAGAAAAAGTATTATATTACCATTATACTATTATGAGAGTATTTTTAAAGCAATATTTTAAAACTTTATTCCCATAGGCATAGGCGGCGCGACTTCATTCCCTATTCCTGTAACATTCATATTTTCCTAAAATTGTCCTTTGGTTTCCTCTACAAGTAAATGCATGGGCTTAATGCCAGCTGACACACATGAAAACAAGTAAAATAAGTGAAGGGGAAAAACCTATAAAATATTCCTGCAACAAACCGCAAATGAACAAGTACCATAATACATAATATCTAACAAAAAATATTGAACTATGATCTTCACATGCAATACTCACCTTGCTCCCTGGAAGTGGCTTGGTATGACAAACTGGTCGATTTGTGCCCGTGACACAAACACCTCGTTGTCGTGGCCAACCGAGCAGGCACCGCAACTGGGACAAATCCCTCAGGAGAGGGAAACAGGAGGCCGGGCACAACATCACCTCAATACAATAATACTCCAGTCAAAATGTTTGGAGACCGTTTGCTGTGTCGGACAAAATTAGGCTAGCCTAATTCTATCTTCAGTATTTACAAATCAACCTGAAGAAATGCTGCTCAACATAAACAAGAAACCTGTTTGGGGTCTTCCCATTCACAGGTGGATAAAATCTAAATCTTAAGAATCTTACTATCAATGCAAAAAAAATGATTTTGAAATTGTGTGAAATGAACCTACTGACCCTACTGAGAGTCAGAGGCAAACTGAACACGCTGTACTCTCTCACTCAAGCGAAAACAACGTTCCCATGAGTGCATCTGTACAAGTCCAAGTGTGTATGGCAGCACAGAGTAATTATATTCAATGTCTCTCCGTTTACCTCAGATTCTGTTTGTGTGTCCTGAAGGACACTGCCAAAACAAGTCTTACGGACCGGTTAGAGCGACGCAGTCCCCTCGTCTGCTGGCTAACACATGCACATAACAGCAGTAAAACCAAACAAACAATCTATTGATTCAAAACATACACCATGGACTGCATTGTCCCCTCACAGGACCAGAAAGAGACCCGAGCTGTGATTCAGCAGCCGTACAGAAACTGTCAGTGTCAAAACACCTCAATCCCAATTTAAATTCTTTTCGCAGACGCAAAAAAAACAAAACAACAACACGCTTTTCTCTCGGTTCCCAATTCTGGATTTTCAGGTCAAATCAGTTCTTTGAAAAAGCTCTCAGGATAAGCCACAAACACATCTACGAACCAGAGCATCCTGTTCATATTGATCAGCCTCAATTAAAGGCTTTTAAACGCCGTCAGCTGAGATGTTGTACCCGCAGGAAAGCTTCGTCCTCTTCTCATATTGTGCAAGATCCTACAAATACAGCTGGCTAAATGACTGCGATCTCTGCAAAACAATCTTTCCTCCTTTCTTTCTTTCTTTCTTCTCTGCTCTGTTGTTGCTGCGCTCCGGAGGGTGACAACTCAGCAGAGCTGCGGACGCGGAAAAACATTGTGGACTGCAGCACTGGCAGCACGCTTGCACACGACGGGAGGGGGTGGGGGAGGAGGAGGAGGTGTGTGTGTGTGTTTTTGTGTGTGTGTGTGTGTGTGTGTAGGGAGGGGGGGGGTTCTCACCTCCCCATTCCTCCGCTCATGTTTTTTTCCCCTCTCTCATGCCTGTAGCACAGCCATTTGGGGACTTCAAGCAGAACGTAATCTACAGGTCTTTCATGTTAGATTTGGGCTCGTTTATTCCCCTTGCGGCACTTTGAAGGGCAGATATAAAAACATGCGTATACACAAGTGAGTGAGCCATGGGGGAAAAATATGATTATACATGATTTGTGAATATCAAAATAAAGATAGCCTATCTATATTTTTGGTTTTATGTTATGAAAGTCTTTAATGCACAGTACAAATTTTTTATTTTTTACAAAATAAAACAACTTTATTTTAATATATATTAAACTAATTTATTCCCGAGATGGCAAAGCTGAATTTTCAGCATCATTACTACAGTCTTCAGTCTCACATGATCCTTCAATGGATATCAAAACTCACGGTTCGGATCATATTACGGTTTTTAGTCACAGATCGGATAATTTTTCAGATCTGCAAGAAAAAATAAAATGGAGGGGGGAGGAGGACAGGGTCAGTAAAAAAAGTAAGAAAAAATACACTAATTATAAGCATAGATAAATACAATATAGACAAATAAAGTAAGGTCTAACAGTAGTACTCAGGTGCAGAAATGTAATTAGACATAAATGTAAAATAACACTATAGTGTGTTTTGTTATTTGATTAACATTAATGACATAGACAGCAACTGGTATTTGTAGGCTGCTGTCACTTTAAGACCTAATGCACGGATCCAATGCAATGATACACATCCGATTTCTTTCTCAACCGTTTACCCCATTGACCCCATTGACTTCATAGTATTTTTTTTTTTTTCCTACTATGAAAGTCAATGGGGTCCATCAACTGTTTGGTTACCGACATTTCAAAATATCTTTTGTGTTCAACAGAAGAAAGAAACTCATACAGGTTTGAAACAACTTGAGGGTGAGTAAATTATGACAGAATTTTCATTTTTAAGTGAACTATTCCTTTTAGACATAACCAACTGGGTTTATGAGAATACTTGCCTAGACGGGTATTTTGACATAATTATGTGTGTATGTGTCCATTCAAGTGCAAGGAGATACGAGAGGCTATACGTACCGATAAAAAAAAAATAATAAAAAAAAAGTATAAATGCAAATTACTGATCTTATTGTCAAGGATTCATTCATGTAAACACATTTTTTAAACACTCTGGTAATGGTTAACATTTGTACATAAAATCCACAACCAGATAGACAGGTCTCATCCTACAATTTTGTTTCTTTTTTGATAAACCGTTAATATCATAATTGTTCATATCAAACTGTCAAAAAATGTATTTTTATGAAATATACTGCAAATAAATTGCCTATCCTTAATCCTGTATATTCCACATGTGTGTGTGTTTGCCTATAATAAAATCACACCATGCATTGGATTTTCTTTACTTAAGCACAGCTGGCTTGCTGACTATGACTTATTCTCACAGCTACAGCATTTCATTTTTTTTCCCCCATTGTCCATTTTCCTTTTCATCATTCTCTTTCCTTCACGGCCCTCCTTAGGGTTGAGATGCATCAGATGAACCTGGATGTATTCACACATCTGTGTGCCTGGAAGTCTGTGGATCTAGCCGTCACTGCCACAGGTTTTATTTACATTCATGCACAAGGAGAGAGACAATCTGTCTCACTGCATTCTACTCATCTTTAGCCTTTTTCACTTTCTGGGTGAGTGCCTTCACACATACACCCACACACTCACACCCACACACTCACACAAGGCTCATACCTCTTGGTTTCCCCGCTTTGGAAAAGGCTGCCTATTTTTAGCCTGATGATGACTGGCAGGACAATCAGGAGGATACAATTATTGGGCTACACGGGAAGGAGGCTGACACTCGCATTCTTATTTCATTACAATGACATGCATGAGCATTTTAGGGTGGGTGGTAAGAACATCCCAGTTTGAGTCATTTTTACTTCACAGTAAAAGTATATATCATGATACAGTTTTCCTGGAAATTTAAAGGTGCTCTAAACAATGTCACACGTTTTTTAGGGCGAAACATTTTTTGTCACATACAGTAAACATCTCCTCACTATCTGCTAGCTGCCTGTCCCCTGAACACACTGTAAAAAAAAAACACAGTCTCTGTAGACAGCCCAACAAAAACAAACTGGCCCAACCTGGACCACGAAACATAACAAACAGTGTTCCAGCCAATAACCGACAAGAATGATTTGGGGGTGGGGGTTGGGGTGTTAGTGCGCGTGCGCGTGCACATGAAGGGGGGTGTGGGGAGTGGAGGAGAGAGAAGCATGAAGAGGGAAGTTAGCTAGAGGAGAGGTGTCCTTGACAACGACAACAACTAACGTTAGAATTATATTCTCTTGAATTTTGATATAGCCGGCACACAACCAAAGAGACAACGTTCTGATGAACAAATAGCAAAGAAGAGGGAAAAGGAGAAGGAACGCGCAAAGTCCCGAATTTACATCGGAAAAGCCTGTTTCAGGAAGCATGGAAGGGAGGGGGAAGGGGAGGGGACGGGATGAGGAGGAGGGAGGGTCGAGCTAGCCTACGCTTTGTTTGACAATACTTCGAACGTCAACAAGAAGTGACATCACCCAACATCGCTTAGAGCACCTTTAAACTAAAAATTAGTTGAGTCTAAATTCTGTCTGATATGATAAGCCAATGTTATATATTTTAATTTCCTATTATCAATGTAAAGCCCCTTTGGAACAATCTACATTGTTAAAAAAATAAAACACCAAAAAACTAAAATCATTTTAAATGCTACAAGTTAGGGGTGTAACAATACCCTCATGTCACAATTCGATACATATCACTATACCGAACTCACGATACGATATTATTGTGATACTCCAAGACACATGGTAAAAGGTTAACAAAAATGTTGTTAATTAAAATGCTAACTTTGATATTACATTGTGGGTGTGCATAAATAGGCTTGGACTTGGTGCTGGAAACGCACAGGACAATAGTGACACCAGAATAAAAATATTCATGATTCTGAAGCTGAAAATACAGGATTATTTCAGACGAATATGCTTGCACTCCGTCACTGACTAGATATATTTAAAATAATGTAGGCCACTTTTTACTGGTAATATTAGACATTTGGCATTATCAGGACCAGAAAATATTCCCCATTACATTATTATACATTATATTCAACATTATAGTAGTTGAATGTAATACTGACACTAAAAACTCTGTAAACTTGATTTTTTTTTTCTCACACACTGTAATTTTCATTTTGGGTGAACTATCCACGATACATTCGTGATGTATCGTGATATTGTCACTATCCACGATACATATTGTTGCATGTTTGTATTGTGATATGTTACACCCCTACTACAAGTCAATTCAGGCATCACAACATTATAAAATGTACAGTATGAAAAATTAATAAGGTAAAAAAGAAAATGGGAAATGAGTTTTCACAATACAACACCCTGGAAGATAACCAATAAGGTACAATTATATTGTGTTTATCATTTTGAGAAATAGAATAAAATGTTTGCTTGGTGGTGTCAGATTTTTAAAATCATGCTGAGGAGTGAGGATATAACGTAGCAGACAGCAGGATCGGGTTTTTGTTGACATTTAATGTTATACACTGTCACACCATACAGACGTAATGAGCATATGGGCGCGCGCTCATACACACACACACAGACACACACACACACACACAGGAGGATGAGTTGGACAAGGTGTACTTCTCCAGCTAAAAAACCTAGTGTTTTTCCATTTGGACCCCATGAAGAGAGATAAAGGATACAGAAAGCACTAAACTTGCCTTGGGTTCTCAAAACCAGGCAATTCAATTAAGCGATGCTGCTCATGGATTTATGGGGCATGACAGATTGACCCGTGATTGCAGTTTAAATGTAATGTTCGCTGAGCTGGGACAGAGACAGATCGTATTGATACTGGTTCAGTACAATAACATAAGGCTTTTTATTTCACAGAAGCCAGTAATGTGTTTTCACAGTAAGGCAAATGTCATGTGTAATTCCAGGAACTGTTCAGGTAATCTATTCAAAGTAGCTTGAATAAACAGCTCTCTCTCTTAAAGTCCCCCCTGTATTCAATAATTCTATCCCTTGAAACTCATCTTTGATCACCAAAATTACATATTTAAAAGTTTTTTCTTTGAAAAAAAAAAAAAAATATTCTTCATGCCATAAAATAGCTTGAATGTAACTCGACACCCTTGCCTCATTTAGTACACGTGGTTCTATGAATATGCAAATTAGCCCCGTCTCCACTCACTCACACCAGCTCAGAGAGCCACTCGTTGACGATCACATGTTGACCTGATTGGTTACAAGGTAGTTTGTGACATCAGAAACACCAGCGATTTCAAACCGCGTTTTTGGTTCACTGCAATTTAATTTTAAGAAGAAAATACTCAGCAATGGTGTTGACTTATGAATTTGCACATGGTTTGTCTTAAAGCATATTAAAAACACCACATAGACGTATAAACAATATTAAAAGCTTGATTTTCACCACATTGGGACTTTAAACACCTTCTGAATCACACTAGTGAAATTTAAGAAATACCACGAGTGCTAAACAGCATATTTGCGAGTGTCGTGCTTTCTACAAGAAAAGATGCATTTATTATCAAGTTAAGTGACATTTCAGACACATCATGGTCTGGCACTTTATTTTTTCTTCTGCCAATAAAAAAAAAAATGTTTTTAAGAATGCTGCAGACCATAGACACAAAACCACAAAAAAGTAAATAAATAAGACAAAACCAAAGTACAACATGAAGCATAAAACAAAACTGTAATTTAAATCTTAACTGAAAACATTAAGGGTGTGAATGTACACGTATTCGGTACGGGTCTTTCAGTTCGTTTTAAACACTGCACATGCAAAACTTCTCTCTGTAAGGACCAAACCCCGAGTTCCCCCCCCAGGACGGGACAATATTATTTGTATCGATATACTATGATGTTGTGAACACATCTGAAAAAATAACACCGAGTGAGCTTCTGCCGGATAAGTGCACGATCTAAGGGTGTTTGTTCACGCTTGGTTTGGGGTGATTGCTCTGTTAGTGTGGTTCATTTGAATAAGTGTGAACGCTGCCATCCGAACCCTGGTGCGCACCAAACAAACAAACTCTGGTGTGTGGCTCGACTGAAATATGGACGCAACACAGACCAAAGTCATCTAAACGAACCAAAAACACCCTAAACATTTTTTCTCATCATAGTCGTGATGTTGCCCATCACAGTTCGGTACAGGCATCAGAAACGCCGTCTTCTTGCAGCAGATCTTTGTGTGTGTGACGAAGGCATTCCTGCCACTGTCTGACTCCTTTACACATTTTATAAACTCTTCACGAGTTCTCAGCTGGTCAAAATGCCATCATATGTACGCATACAACAATCGCATTTATCCTAAAACACAGCATTGGTTTGAATGACAAGTTTCGTCGCAAAATAAGTTTGTTTTTTTTTTATCTTTAAGTTCGTTCTTAAAAATGACAGTGTGAACGCTAAGTGAACCAGGACTAAATGTATTATTTTCACCTTTTGGTCCGGACCAAAAGAACCAAGAGAACCGAAACTACAAGTGTGAACACACCCTAAAGCTCAATTTATACTTCTGCGTCGAACTCATGCCGTAGCTACGTCGTATGCTGTGTGTAGCACGGATAGCCTACGACGCACCCTGACGCGCACCTCTCCAAAAATGTAACAACGCGTCAATTCTACGCAAACTGCAAGCGCTGTGATTGGTCTGCTAGAACCCCTCACTCTATGGGTAACTGCACGTCAACGCGGATAACGACGCAGAAGTAAATGAAAACCAACGCGTAGCCTACAGCGTAGTAGAGGATACGCCGTAGGTCCGATGCAGAAGTATAAATTGGGCTTAAGTTATCTTAAACATGAGATGTTCTTTATATTATATTAAGGACTTCAAACTAAATCATAAACCTGCACGGCTTTCACCACTGTCAGACGTGCGTGTTGTTTAATGCGTTTGAGATGCGTTTTCTTCAGCGCAGATCCTACGGTTGTAAACGTAATGGATATATGACTTGAATGCACTATGTGGAGGCAACAACCCTCCGCTTAGCGACGGGCGGTTCTTTGCCTTTACATTAAAATCATTTATTGCACAGCTAGCCGTAGATTTTCCCGTTTATACTAGGGGTGTGCACGAATATTCGGCCGTAAATGCACTATATCCATGATAAATCACAAGCACTAACTCGCAGTTAGAACTAAATGCACTGGGTGGCGCTGTGGAGTGTGTTAAGTTGTTTGTATTTGATCACATAATGTTGTCGTCTGCCTCGGGAAGTTTGGAATTACTTGAATGATGAAAATGATCTTACAAAATGGAATTACTTTTGATCAAATTAATTATTAATTTTAAGATACAAATGCCCATCCCTAGTTTATACCATGGTCATTTGCTAGCATTGACAAGTTAAGGCTGTTATTGACGTTTGCAACGCAAAATTTAAATGGAAGGGTTAAAATGAGGGGTATTTTAATCAGCTACCACTCGTTAGATCTAGCATTTAGCAGATTTTTGTTGTAGAAAAAGTCTAAAATCACTTGAGTCACAGAGTTCCAGATGCCAAAACTCAGATTTTATTGGGAACAAAAAAGCCAATATCTGATCTTCAATCTATCAGTACTCGAAATGAAAAAAATGACAAAAGCCTATTTTCCACTGCCGGGCCGAACAGTTATATTATAGAAACAATGAAATTCTTATATTAGACTATCATTTCAATAAATATTAGTACTTCATCCCAATAAGTAGACCGGAACTAACTGCTATAATATACATTTTAAGCACATGGATGTGTATAATATTACAAACATACCCAAACTGAGGGACAGGCTAGACTGCAGTAGTTATCACTCGCCTTACAACAGGCACCAATTTCTGTCATAGCTGTACCCCTAAGAGCTCAACAGAGAGGACCACCTGTCAATCAATCAACTGCAGCCCCCCAACACCAAGTGCTCAAAGAGCCAAGCGAGACAGTGACGGGATGAGATTGGCAGCCTGCCAGTGTGTGCACACTCCAAAACCATTCCAATTTCCATTTCCTGCACACGCACACACACTAGAGAGAATCCCAGCTCTTAACGCAGACATGAGCAGAATGTAAAGAGCTGAGGAACGTGGAAATTTTAGGGTCGACAGAGTGTGAAATGTAAATGAT
Organism: Abramis brama; assembly: GCF_963993115.1. Classification (NCBI taxonomy): domain Eukaryota; kingdom Metazoa; phylum Chordata; class Actinopteri; order Cypriniformes; family Leuciscidae; genus Abramis; species Abramis brama. Next base: position 10,433,952 of record NC_139977.1, read on the forward strand.
GGAGAGACTATGAAGGGAAGGAAGAGAGAGAGAATGAATTAGGAGAAATGGCTTCCCCTCCCTGACTGGAATTAGCAGCCTAAATGACTTGGATATTTCCATGTCTGGCATTATACAAATTTATATTCTGCCACAAATCATTTATTGTCAACACTTTTCATTATGCCGCCTGGCATGGCATAAATGCCTGGCTATATTATAAACCACTGATGTGATATCTCAGCGCAATAAAACATTCATCCACAGGAGAACTTAAGGCCATGTAAAACTGCCTACATGTACACATGGGCTGTGTTTGAAATCATACATTACTCCACTAATATAGTCCACTTGAGGGAGTGAAAGAAGGAAGCCAGAAGGGCTGAAGCTTTTGTATAGTTAGTTCTTGCCGTTTAAAAATTATTTGAAACTTAGCAAACTGGCAGCTCCAGTAGTAAGATGAAAATATTTATCTTGAAATCTGTCATGATGGAAACTAGCATGTTTAACCCTTAATTAAACAATTTAATCAATTAAAAAATTAGTTATACTTCATATTTATATTTATATTTATGCTGTATGATATTACAATGTAGCCACATTGGACCACTGGTTTGGAAAATGGATGATGGATGATTCAGTTGGAATTAATTTGCCGCAACTCACATACAGTGCATTATGGGTATTCTCGAGCCGTTGAGGGTACATCGGTTGTACACATTATTGCAGCGCATTGTGGGATTGAATGAGTGTACTCGGTAACGTCCACTAAGGTTTCGGACACCACTACAAATGGCTGTTCCCTCAAATAGTGCCCTATTTAAGGCTATAGAGGGCGATTTTGGACACAGCCATCTGAGCCATGGTGTAACAACAACATTTTACTAAACACAATCACAGCCATCATCAAAATATCATCAAAATGTAACAAATGTTGTCATTAGCCAAAAGATGACCAAATGCCTAATATGCAAAACAGCGCCGACCTCCCGAGGCATGGACTCTATGAGACCCTTGAAGGTGCCCTGTGGTCTCTGGCACCAAGACGTTAGAAGCAGATCCTTCAAGTCCTGTAGGTTTCGAGGTGGAGCCGCCGTTGATCAAACTTGTTTGTCCAGCACATCCTACAGATGCTCAATTGGTTTGAGATCTGGTGAATTTGGAGAGGGGCAACAGCTTGAACTCTTCATCATATGAGTCATATGAATCAATCAACCATTCCTGAACAATGTGTGCAGTGTGGCAGGTGCTTCATCCTGCTGAAAGAGGCCACTTCCACCAGTGAAAACCATTGTCCTGAAGGGGTGTACCTGGTCTGCAACAATGTTTGAGTAGGTAACACATTAAATTTACGTCCACATGAATGGTAGGACTCACGGTTTCCCAGCAGAATATTGCCCCTCAGCCGGCTTGTCGTCATCCCACAGTACATTCGGGTGCCATCACTTCCACAGATAAACTGTGCACACGTACACGACCGTCCATGTGATGTAAAAGAAAACAGGACTCATCGGACAAGGTGACCCATTTTCCACTGCCTCAAGGACCAGTTCCAATGCTCATGTGCCCTTTCAATGGTGGACAGGGGTCATCATATGCATTTTGATTGGTCTGTGGCTACGAAGCCCCATATGCAGCAGAGTGCGATGAACTGTGTGTTGTGACACATTCTTCCCATAACCATCATTAAAATTTTGTGTGACTCATAGATCTTCTGTTGGCTGGATAGCCTTCGTTGCCCTCGTGAATCGATGAGCCTTGGCCGCCCGACGCCCTGTGGTCAGTTTGTGGTTTGTCCCTCCTCAGACCACTGTTGGTAAAGTCTCACCACTGCTGACCGGGAGCGACCCACAAGCCTTGTCGTTTCAGAGATACTCTGACCCAGTCGACTTGCCATAATAATTTGGCCCTAGTCAAAGTTCCTTAAATCTTTATTCCTGCCCATTTCTCCTGCATCCAACACTTTGATTACGAGAACTGATTGTTTACTTGCCATCTAATCTATCTAGACATTAATAACAACACGCCTGTGACTGGTCATAATGTTTTGGCTCATCACCACACACAGGGCTCGACATTGACGCATTTTTTGAAGGGGCAAGTGAAAGAGTGTGTCACATGATCCTTCAGGAATCATTTCAAATTGATTGATTTGGTCCTTAATAATATTTCTAAGTATTGATTAGAATTAATTTCATGAAAAAAAAAAATTAAATCATACAACATTCCACCTCAGCCTGACCAAATATTACATGCCATGACAGGAGATCCACAAATCACTGGTTTGAAAATCTGTCTAGTGGCATGCCCAACCATCAATATCTTCTATTCCTCAAATCCTAATTGGGTAGAACAAGGTTAAATTGCACTTTCATTCAATTTGAGCCCCATTGTATGACAAACTGCGGTGTCCCCTCCAGTTTAGCCTCCTGGGAATCATTCAGTTCAGGCACAATAGTCCAAGCTGCCCGTCTCTCATAGAGCTCTCGTTGCTCCAAATGGCCCCTGATTAAAAGGCTCCGTTAAGTGAATGGCCAAGTTACTAAGGAAGCAGCTGGATGGGGACAGAGACGGGCTGTAGAAGAAGGGCAACAAAGAGAAGATGATTGAAACAGAGACAATTGAGCCATCCCATTAATCTCACCTGACTTCCTTTAACCATATTCACATCGAGGAACTGATCTGGGGAGGGAAGATATTAAGCTATATATTTACAAAGAGGATTGGTGGGCCCCTTCACTTAGCTTATTTAACTCATCCATGGATTTAAGGTAAGTGCTCGCTAGTTTAATGGGATGAGGAAAGGTCACCCAGTAAGGGATTGATTACGTCTGGCTCATTGACTGCGCTATAATGGACATTAAACAAAGCTTAAGCGATGAAGGACGAAGGTTAAACTCAATAAAATTCAGCAAACCGTCCAGATTTAACTCTACAGTTCAGAAGCTTATTTATAACCATATTTCAACAGACAACAGAATTATGAAATTCCATATAAAAATGTACTTAAACCATACTTGAGTAAAAAAAAAAAAAAACACACACTTAAGTTCAAAATATTGCATTTATCATAAATTTAAACTATAATGCAATTTAATTTATTTGTAAATTACATGCAATTCGGTGTCCGAAAACTTAAGTATATTCTTATTTCCGTAATAAGTATTCTTGTGTGCTTCTTTTTCACAAAGGTTTTAAGAGGCTTTAAAAGTTGTCACAAAGAGCTCAATTAACCTATTAACTTTTAAATGATTAATTGCTTTTTGTGTGGATCATTATATTCCATTACTCTGTCTGGATTCCACGATGGGCCTTTTTCCTTGTGGCCAGTGAGCCATGATCGCTAGAGAGCCACTGGAAGGTTGCGCGCTTCGGGCAGAATCGTACACGAGGCAGATGTCGCATCATTAAACAGGCCGAGCAGAATGTGGTCAAGGATCGCTGCGTCCATCATTAATGTGCAGAAGAAGTGAGGAGCGACGCATCAGTGTGCCCACGGGGCTGATACAAAATGCTGCTGACATGGCACCAAAACTCAATACTGTTTTCAATAGGCGTCCTCACATTGTACAGTGAGAGAGCGGGAGGAAGAAGGAGCTTGGGTGCATTCCACTGCATCAGATAATCCGATTTAAAGACGGAGCCGAGGATGAAATTGCTCAGCGCGTGATGAAAAGCAGTTCCGTTCATATAATAAAGAGCTGCACAGAAATGTAACTACTGTGCTTACGGGAATGTGCTATTACTTTGTTCTTCCTAATAAAGTGGAGAAGGTAAATGCCTGAAATGGCAACCACATAACAAAAAACAAAACAAAATAAGCTACTAGAACATGCGCTAGCTACTGTATAAGGTCTCAAGACTAACATGGCTGGTTTGGGAAGGCCGAAACCAAAAAAAGGAATGATAATATTATTATAATTCAGTCATATTTTGTTCCATAGAAATGGTTGACAGTAAAGCTTAGAAACTGAGTGTGGGCTGCAGATGAAAATGTGAAAAAAAGTAAGTTTTTATATAACACCAGTGGTGTACAGTAAACTATTTTTACTTTGTTACTGTACGACTTAAAGGGATAGGCTAGTTCACCCAAAAATGAAAATTCTGTCATTAATTACCAGATCCGCAAGACTTTCATTCATCTTCGGAACACAAATTAAGATCTTTTTAATGAAATCTGAGAGCTTTCTGTCCCTCCATTGACAGCCACATTCAAGGCCAAGTAAAGACATCATAAATGTAATCCAAGTGACTCCAAAACCTCAGTTTTATGAAGCGACGAGAGTGCTTTGTTTGAGCAAAAAACATCATTTACCACTTTATTTACTAAATATTAATCTCCAAAAATAATGTTCTGAAGATGAACAAAAGTCTTATGGGTTTGGAACGACATGAGGGTGAGTAAATCATGACGGAATTTTCATTTTTGGTGAACTATCCCTTTACGTATCTGTACTTTATCAGACTATTTTTATTTTTAAGAAACTTTTCCTAATTATAATCGAGTAATCTGTCGATTATTTTGACGATTAATCGAATCATTTTTGTGGTAATAAAAATAGACTTCAGTGAACAACAGTCTTTAAAATGACTTAAAATTAGGGATGTAAACGGTTAATCGATTATCGATTAATTGTCGACAAGAATTTACTCGATTAAATTAAATTAATTGTCGGCTAATTGAACATTGCGAACGTGACACGAGATTCTCGCGGGCGGCGAGAGACCCGACACAAACTTGAGGCGGCAAAAAAGAAACCAAACATGAGGCGGTCAAAACGGAGTGGAGTGTGGGAGCATTTCAAATTAATTAATGATGACAAAGACGCCCAATGTAAACTATGTTTAAGTACAACAGCTCTACGAGTTCGCTAAGATACCACCTTCATAACTTGCATGCAGCCGTGTTGCAGGGAGGAAGTCTGTCGCCGCGCTGTGGTGGGAAGGCGAGTATGTGACCACAGAAAAGCTAATTTTACTGTCACCTTCCTCAGGGATGATTTAAGTTGTGTTCAGTTCTATATTTGAAGTTTCCAGGTCTAGTAATATTACTGTTACCTTTCTCAGACCAAGGGCTGCTGCTAATGTTTCAAGTTTTTCATATAAGTAGTTTACCAGATAGATTATTATATGTAGGCTTAATATAGTGTAGGCTAAGCCTACCCATATAGGTTTTTATTTAAAATTTATTTTATGTTGCTTAATGTTTCAAATGCAACAGGTGAGCCAGTGCACAATTATTTTTTATGTATTTTAATTTTCTGTGCATAATTTATTTTGTTAAACTACATAAATGCCATTATTTGTACCGTATCCCAACTGTTACAATAAAACATCAATTGAGCAATATAACATGCATTTTTATTCAGTATATAAGCAATATTTTGCTTTTTATGTTAAAGACACTATTGATACTGTGAGAAATTTACATTCTCAGGAAAATAGCCGCTTATCAGTTAATCGATCGATAAGGTCAATCAACTAATGATTAATGAATTAATCGATAATTTGCAATGCATCCCTACTTAAAATACATAGGCTATATAATAACAATGAGACAATAATAATTGGTTCAAATAAAGTATCAAAAGTAAGTAATCGTATAGTTTTATTGAACACCACGATTAAAAATACAAAATGTAATAAACATAATAAACAATCAACTCCTATACATTATGTATTATAACAAATGCCTGCGTGTTGTTTCACTTTACAGCAGATCATATCTTTATTTAATATTGGCCAAACATTTAATTATAAATGCTACAGCCACTGTAATTTCTTGGACAAGAACATGTGGACATCAATACATGCAAACTCGAGCGAGGGGTTAAACTTCGAAATCATGACCAACTACAGTTCGCATGTTTAGAAACATATTGATGTTTTCTCCTGTGTTGGCTTAGGTTTATAAATGATTTGCATTACAAATCTAGTGGAATGACGCATGTTGCGTTCCCAGATGAATGTTGTAAGCAACCCAAATTAGCAGGATATGCAGAGAGAGACTGCATCTGAAATTACATACTTCCCTACTATATAGGGCAAAAAACAGTATGTCCGAATTTACAATACTGATAGAGTAGGTAAAAAGTACCCGGATGACTCACTACTGAAGTGTGCATATGATAGACACTTTACTATCCCATGAGGCCACAGGAGAGGATTTATGAATGGCAGTAAAGCGACGCAACTGACACTGGTAGGTCACATCACATGATCAACTTGTAGGTCAATGACAACATGGCGAAAGTAGTACGTAATACACACATTCAACAAAGACACGCTCCATGCATATAAATGATAATAGCGCAACGCTTCGCTGTGAAACACAAAGCGTGTCGGATTTTATGCATTTCCAAAGGCACATTATTGGAAACCTAAACAGAAAGCACATGCGGAGACTGAGTTCTTGTGGAGCAGCATTTACTGTGAACGGAAGAAACTCGTAACCTGCGCTCATGTAAATAGTGCTGTGCTTCACTCTAAAACCTGCAGTGCAAATAATGCAAGTGCCGTGAAAGGTTTTGCTGCAAACTCAACACAGTCATGCTGATCTCTCAAGACAGCTTTTCACCTCAATGAATCACCTCAAATATCGTCACGTTTTAATATCACACACCTCTACTAATCACTAGTATGACAAGTGCTGGCTAGTATAAATAAATAAATGGTTAATCGATCAGTACTTCTATACACAAGTACATTAAAAATCAAGTGCTTTTTGTCTTTTATTGATGTAAAATGGAAAAGTAGTACTTAATACTTTTAATTGAGTAATATTTGATTAGGGTATCTGTAGTTTTACTCAGTATTTGATTTGTGTACTTGAGTAAAATTACAAAACTGTTTAACACTTAGGCTTCACAGACAGGGCTTAGATTAAGCCAGTATTAGGCCTTAGTTTAATTAGGACGTTTAAGTAGCTTTTATAAACGTGCTCTAGAAAAAAAAAAAAAACATTACTGGTGTGCATCTTGAGACAAAACAATGTACAAAGCAATCTAAAAATATTTCAGTGCAAGTTGCATTCATTTAAAACAGCTCAAACATGCATTTTAGCCTGGAACTAGACTTAAGCCTTTTTTGTGAACTGGGGGTTAATGACATCCTTTCACACAAACTTAAGCACTGCAGGGTCCAAAGTAATTTCACATGCTCATAGCTTAACGTGACCGCAACCAAAGAAACCACTGAATAATCCATACTAATTTTTATGATTTTTTATGATTTCAGTTGTGGCTATGTAATATGAATAATGGATATAATAGTCCAGACAATGTGTGCACTTCAGTGGTGCTGAGAGGTGTTTATATTGTATACCGCACTGTATGCGATATGACAAGTGACGGTGTGGAGAAAATATCCACTGAATCAGCAAGAAGCAGCAGTGACAATTAGTATTAGTTTCCTCATTACCATGCATTCTTTAAACAGATCTAAAACAGCTAACTGTGCATTCTTTCAGCTCTTTCCTTAAAATATTGCTGTGCTGTATAATTGTGTTATTTATGCATATATTATATTATGGCACTTTCCCAAAAAACTGAATAAATGCATATAATTGAAGCCATTATCTATACCCCTCCACCCCCACCCTCAAAAAACAGCAATTCCAAATAATAATGAAAAAAAAATTGCAAATCAGTGCAATTCCACTATAGTACAGAGTTGCCATATGGTCAATGTTCAGTAAAAATATTGCACGTTAGATAGAGATCAGTGTTATCCAGATTGCTCTTTTTCAGGAGAGGCTTGACAACTGCAGTTTTAAGGGACTTTGGAAAAGTCCCAGAGAGAAGTGAAGAGTTTACCACTTCTAGGAGATCTGCTTCTAAACAGTTTAACACACTTTTGAAAAAAGATGTGGGAAGTGCGTCAAGGGCGCAGGTTGACGTTTTAAGTGCTGTACGGTTTCTTCCAAAATTTTGCTTCGAAATCAGACATAGTAATTAGTAACTACTTTCTGCTGACGTGGTCTGATCTGTCTGATCTCAGCACAACTCAAGGATGTGCTGATCATCTTTATAATATTATTGATTTTCTTAGAGAAGAAGGAAGCTAACTCACTGCATTTGCTGTCTGACCCACTGGGAATGTGACTTGGGGGGGGTTTGTTAGTCTCTCTACAGTGGCAAAAAGACATAAAAAAAATAAAATAATAATTGCTCACTGTTATAATCTCTGCTAGTGTGAACTTCCAGTGCAGAAACAGGAGGTATTATGATGCAGGAAATGTCGACAAACAACAATTGTACTTCATCGACCACACGGATCCTTGAAGTATAAAGAGTCCTACATTACCTCTGGCGAATTAATGTACAGATGCCATTAAAAGCACTCTGCGTTAACCTTAACACTTCACTTCGGTCATCCTTTCTGCGTTCGGCCTCCAGATACACAAAATCAGTCTTTCATTTCTGTCATTCTTTGCCCTCTGAAGTTCACGTCAATATGCTGACCGTGTCCCTTCTCAACATGCAGCTGCAGAGGGGCGAGCGAGTCACCCCGTGAGCAACTCATCTGTGAAATTAATTAGGGTCTGCTCACATTCATTCCTCAGCTCTTACAGTAGGGGGAGGAAACGCGGTGCACTAAAACGGTCTTTTGATCCACCTCTCAGCACAGCTCATGTGTGAAAACTGCAGATTTCTCATTAATCCTTCCATTTCTTTACTTAATTGACACTGTGAGAGTCTGAGTGCCTGGAGATCTCTGTGCATGACTGTGTGTGTGTGTGTGTGTGTGTGTGTGTGTGTATTTTGTATAATACTGCATGTGAAATATTTGTCTATGTGTTTTATGATAAGCGGCATGCTTGGGTTTGTGTGCCTATATTTGAGAAAAAAGAAGAAAGAGTTATGTAGCCAAAACATGTGCCACAAAAACAATGTTTTTTAAATTATATGTACTATGGAACTAAAACAAATATCACAAAATATCTATATCTGTGTGTAGAGATAGAGATCAGTGGTACCAAGAATGATCTTTTTCAGGAGGGGTATAACAACAATATATATTAAAATTGAGTGTGTGTGTGTGTGTGTGTGTGTGTGTGTGTGTGTGTGTGTGTGTGTGTGTGTGTGTGTGTGTGTATGTATGTATGTATGTATATATATATATGTATATATATATATGTATATATTAGGGGTGTGACGAGATCTCGTGCTACGAGATCTCGCGAGATTAAAACGCGACGAGATTTCTCGTCGAGGTAAAACTTTGTCTCGTGAGTTGTTGTGATGTCAGCGTGATGGAGCGTGAGGGTGAAATTAGTATTGAAGATGCCCCTGCCACTTTTAAATCATTTGTGTGCCGGGCCAATCACACACACACTCCGCGCACACACTCACTGTCCCTCGCTCACTCACTCACTCACTCACTCGCGCACACACACACACTCACTGTTGCTCGCACTCTCACTCACTTGCGCACACTCACTCTCGCTCACACTCAACCCGTCGTGGAGGACCGTTAAAATTAAACATGCTAGTCTTTCTGTAGTGATGTCCTGAAGCATCGCAGACGCGTAGGTTGTCGCCCACTATGACACACTATACGAAATGAAACGATTGAATCTTGCGTCCCGACGCCCGTTGTCCTTTACGAATCTCCACGAAACGGATCGTGCCAAAATCGCGCTAAAATAGTGTAATCTGAACCAGGCAGGTAATAAACATTTGACCTATCACGCAAAGAACCTATTAAAGCACTAAGACATGGGAACAGTATAGCTAACGTTCACATATCACAAGTCATATCGACATCGCAATATTAAACAATGTTATCGCACATCGCAGCTTTTCCTCATATCGTGCAGCCCTAGTTACTGCCCAAAGGTCTCAACTGCTGCCAGAAATCGTCGACATGCTTATATTCTTGAAAAAGAACATGACCATAATCTTAGTCTGTTCTGTGTAGTTAATTTATCTCTTTTTCATGCTTGAAGAATTTTTTTTTTTCTGTTTGAACTTGTAGTTTTGAGAGAGCAGTAGGCTACTTTGATTATGGATACACACTTACTGTTTGCATTTAAAGTGTTATTTCAGTTATTTATATTAATTTTATTTATAGCCTACTGTTTTATTTTTTTTATGTTCGATTTGTGGAAAGGAGTTAGATTTCTCATGTAAAATCGTACAGGGGAGAAGCCAGACGGTAGAGTTTATAGCAAAACATTTTGCAGTGTTTGCATGTCCTTTACTGCATAGAATTCATTAAAATAGAAGTAAAATAACATTCATTACAAGTTGATTTTCAGTTGAATAAAATACTATTTTCCATTCATATATTTCATCATTGAGGATTTCTTAAAAATTGTGTAAAAATCTCGTCTTGTCTCGTTCTCGTGAACCCAATCTCGTGTCTCGTCTCGTCTCGTGGAGTAAGCGTCTCGTCACACCCCTAGTATATATATATGTATATATATATATATATATATATATATATATATATATATATATATATATGAAATAGACTTCAGCAGATGATTTGGCTAAACTAACACAATACAACAAGACGAAGGCGCCAGCTGACAAGACATTAAAACGTTAACACAGTAAAAGTACCATAGTAAAAACATGTAATTTGAGTTAATACAAAAACACAAACCAACACATTCTCACCTATGAAAGGTTATCCCATTTCTTCGGGAAATTGAATCGACGGTTTCACAACCAGAAGCTGCATCATTGATTCTTACTGTGAGTGACGACACGCTGACCGTTGCAAGATGACAGGAGCCCAGACGTGTCGGAGGCGATGGAGTGTGGAATCTACTTATACATATCTATGCTGACAACAGCCAGCCAAGTGGACACTTATAGAACAATACCAAAAATATCAAAATGACTAAACGTCAGCCTGCCTGATGTTGTCTACATTCTCTAGGGTAATGATGAAGATTTTTGCTAAGAATTATGTGAGAATAAATCTTGTAAACAAGAATATAAGAAATCAAAACCATGCACAAACTGATTTTCAAGGGCAGCAGAGCCTTTTGTGTCGTGTACACAGATGCTTGGATGAGTATTTCACTCAGTGCTGCAATACACACCGGTGTCACCAGTGTTTGCCACACTGTGGTGCTCTCCTATTTAAACAGGGTCTGATGAGGATCATTACAAACCTCTAATTCGCTTTGCACCCGCCACTATTCATAGTGACATCAGCTTGTGTCTTAACAAACCCGCAGAACAGGCTGAAAATAGATTCACATGGCAAAATAAATGCCCAAGCCTGAGGGGACTAAGTGTATCCATGTCTAATCTGGCTGCGTATGCCAGCCGGACACAGAGCCTGGCGTGTGAGGAAAGCATCCCATCTCAGTGACAGCTCTGAGGAACTGCTCTCCTCCTGCCAGACTCTCTGGGCCGAGCTCCAAACGGACATCCTACATGAGGTGTGCTGCTAGGACATCTGACGGGACACTACGACTGAGATCCAAGTCTTCCATTTCCTTTTCCACTTCTCCCGAAGCGCATGTTTCTTATAAACCGAATAAATCATTTTTAGGAATGTGGAAAAGGGTATTTGCAGGGTTTTTCAAATCAAATTTAAGGCGTTTAAGACCTTTTTTAAGACCTGCACATTTACAATGAAAGGGGTGGTTAATTAATTACTCACCCTCATGTTGTTCCAAACCTGTAAGACTTTCATTCATCTTCGGAAATCAAATGAAGATATTTTACATGAAATTGAGAGATTTGATTTCAGTCACGCCAACTACCAGTTTGTCGCTTCAAGTTTATAAAGAATCTCAACCGAACCTGCTTGACTGCTAGACTCCCTCTTGCAGAAGCTCAAACGTGATGTGTAACACGAGAATGAACATCATTGGTTCTTGCAGAAGTTCAAACGTGATGCGTAACACGAGAATGAACCTCATTGGTTCTTGCAGAAGTTCAAATGTGATGCGTAACACTAGAACGAACCTCATTGGTTCTTGCAGAAGCTCAAACGTGATGCGTAACACGAGAACGAACCTCATTGGTTCTTGCAGAAGCTCAAACGTGATGCGTAACACGAGAATGAACCTCATTGGTTCTTGCAGAAGTTCAAATGTGATGCGTAACACTAGAACGAACCTCATTGGTTCTTGCAGAAGCTCAAACGTGATGCGTAACACGAGAATGAACCTCATTGGTTCTTGCAGAAGTTCAAATGTGATGCGTAACACTAGAACGAACCTCATTGGTTCTTGCAGAAGCTCAAACGTGATGCGTAACACGAGAACGAACCTCATTGGTTCTTGCAGAAGCTCAAACGTGATGCGCAACACGAGAACGAACCTCATTGGTTCTTGCAGATGCTCAAACGTGATGCGTAACACGAGAACGAACCTCATTGGTTCTTGAAGCTCAAACGTGATGCGTAACACGAGAACGAACCTCATTGGTTCTTGCAGAAGCTCAAACGTGACGCGTAACACGAGAACGAACCTCATTGGTTCTTGCAGAAGCTCAAATGGTTCTTGCAGAAGCTCAAACGTGACGCGTAACACGAGAATGAACCTCATTGGTTCTTGCAGAAGCTCAAAAGTGATGCGTAACACGAGAATGAACCTCATTGGTTCTTGCAGAAGCTCAAACGTGATGCGTAACACGAGAATGAACCTCATTGGTTCTTGCTGAAGCTCAAACGTGATGCGTAACACGAGAACGAACCTCATTGGTTCTTGCAGAAGCTCAAAAGTGATGCGTAACACGAGAATGAACCTCATTGGTTCTTGCAGAAGCTCAAACGTGATGCGTAACACGAGAATGAACCTCATTGGTTCTTGCTGAAGCTCAAACGTGATGCGTAACACGAGAACGAACCTCATTGGTTCTTGCAGAAGTTCAAACGTGCTGCGTATGGCTGCGTATGCACTGTGCTATGGAACGAAGCAGACACTTTCAGATTATAAATGTAGCATCTGTTGTCCAATTGAACTATATTTTCTATAAAAAATGCTACATGACAGTGGGGGCAGTGCCATGGTGGCCAAGTAATGTCATCAGTGTATGGCCGAACACCTTGTAACAACAGTAACACTGACTAGCCTAGTCAATATTCGCTGTGGGCTGAATTAAAATGAAATTGAATTGCCATATGTGGCACTTATGGAACAGCAGAAATAGAATGGTTACCCTGGTAACCCCTGTATACAAAGCAGCCACGCTTATTAAAATGGCCAATTTTTATTTAGAATAGTATGCATCAATGCAAAGATAGCCAGGAAATATTAAAAACAGTACCTTACTAATTAGATTATAGTACCTTATTTTGACTTTGTATTATTTTTAGCCAAAAATCTAATTCTGTCATCATTTACTCACCCTCATGCCGTTCTAAACCTGTATGACTTTTATTAGCCTATGTAAACACAAAGGAAGCTTTTTTTGAGAAATTCTTTAGTGTTCTTTGTTCATAAAAATCAAGCGCATGGTAACCAACTCTTCACAATATCTTCTACTGTCTTCCGCAGAAGAAAGTCATATAGTCATACCTCCAAAAGCATCTTAAAGAGGCAAATTCATGAGAAACATTTTTTTCTTGACCACTTGAAAGACAAAAGTAGGCTACTATATACTATATAACTTTCAGGTCTCAATGTCCTCCCCAGGCCAAAACTATTTATTACTTTATTACTATTTATTGACCCCAAAATAAAAATATCTATTATTTATTCCAAGGGCCAAAGAGAGAAAATTGTAATAAAAATAATAGATTGCAATAAAAATGCCAGAACGAGCATTTTCACAACATCCCTCCACAATTTCTTTTCTTTTTTCATATATAATGCTGTTTGTACAGAGCATCGAACAACTAACTCGCAAAGGCCTTTGCTGAAACAACAGTGGAACAAGCTTTACTTTCACCACAAATGTTGAGGCTTGCTTTCCTTTACTGATGGCTTGTATCTCTAAAGACTGCTCTACATCACGTACCAGTTGCCATGTCCTGATAGCCACTGTAAGGAGGAAACATTACCCCAGGGAACAAGAGTAGTGATCAACTTTCAACCAGTGATAACATAGAGAATACAACTTTAATGTACTGATGATGTAATCAAGGAGTTTCAGGCCAGTCAACAGAAAACTTTAAGCTCAAACTGCCCAGAAAGCTACAACACACTGCTGCAATGCCGCAGTGGTACAGGAAAAAAATGTGAACTGATCTTAGTGTTTAATATGCAGTATCAAGAGCTAGAACTCATTCAGTGTGAATTCAGATCTTTCTGGTGCAGTTTGATCATCAAATAACAAGCAAAACCAAGTCAAGCAAGGTTCTTATGTTTAAACAAAGCAATCAAACTTGCTCCGGTAATTACCCCAGTAAAAGATGACTGATCCTTGAATTACACCACAAAATCAGTTATTAGTCAGTCATTTGATGACAAAATCTGCACACAAAAAAAAAAAAAAAAAAAAAAAGAGAGAGAAAGAAAGAAAGGAAATTCAGGAAATCTTGGTGGGACTGCTAGGTTTGCAAAAAGTTTGAAAATGTTTTGGATTAATTTTGGTCATTTTTGGACACTTCGGTCAAGCACTGAATTGTTTGTAGTGCTTTCTCACACCGAAATAATAACAGTATACTTTATAAGATGAAAAAAAAAAAGCACTGGATGAGGTGGAAAACCTGAAAATCATATGCGGTGAGGCATGCAGCTCTTTATTGCGCAAACAGCTTGTGAACGACTCTGTACTGGAAGTAAAGACAATTTATATGTGTATATCCATAACGATATATATCTAAAGAAGAGTATGATTGCGGGCCTGTGAAACTATGGCTATGTCCAAAATCGCCCCCTATACCCTTAAATTGGGCACTATTTAAAGGAACAGCCATTTGTAGTGGTGTCCAAAACATTATTGAGTGCACTCATTCAATCCCACAATGCACCGCAATAACAAGTGTACAAATGATATACACTCAACGACTGGACAATACCCATAATGCACTGTCTGTAAAAGTCGTGCGCCAAATAGATATCCAAGTCAGACCAGAAGATGACGCCTTCGACTGAATCATCCATCCATCCATTTTCCAAACCGCTGGTTCAATGTGGCCACAGCGTAATATCATACAATACAAGTATAGCCTAAGTTTCTTTTTAACTGATTATTAAATTGTTTAACTAAGGTTCACACAGTTTCCATGACAGAGACGGAAATATTTTCATTACAACTGGAGCTGCCATGATTATTGAACAGCAAGCACAAACTATGCAAAAGTGTGTCCGAATTCACTCACAAGTTTTCATTCACTCTCTGAAGTGAACTATTTTAGTGGACTAATGTAGGGAAGAGTGAATGAGGGCACAGCCTAAATGACCCCCATCTCAAATTTTAAAGCTAAAGTATAATTTCTGCGCCCCTAGCGTCACCAAACGGAAATACAAAAAAACAACAATGAATGTTCTCACACAGGTTTCCGAAACACTCCCCGCCTCCCGGCTTGTCATTAGTTGAACAAAAGGATAACCCCGCCCCCAAACACACGCCATTGGTTGAGACAATGTTGATACGTCGGCTTTGGTAGGGATTGTTCAAAATATAATTTTGAATTTTAGTGATATGATATCCATTTACGAACAACTGAATATTAATCTTGAATAAAGAACAGATAATAAAGTATGTTAGCAGACAAAATACACACTTCAGCTAGATATGTCACTTCAAATATAAGCGAAAGGTGACTGAAAATATGAATGAAGGAGAAGGGCTGCATGTTCTTGGCTTGATGTAATACACCTGTGGCATCTGAGCTTTAGTTACAGGATATGAGCACACTTTCTAAACTCATGGCTGCCTGTGTGCCATCATCATACAGTAACTTACTGAATGAAGCAACATGGCAGGTGACTGGATTGGTTATTAAGAAAGTTGTGAATGCATTTCACTCGTGCTTCGGGGTTGTTCTTACCTTACACGGAAACGGTAGATTAGATGCAACTTTTTCCATTGCCAAGTTTCTTATGCTCGGCGTAAGAGGGCCGCGACAGGTTGGACAACAGCTGAGCTTTTGCCGACACTGGTTACACACCAGATGCCCAGCCTGGCACTGCAGTATCGGAGGCAGCACATAGTCGAAACACACCGGGCATTCAAACAACGCTGTCAGTTCGGCTGACTGTCCCGGTAGGGCAACGGCTGGAAGGGTTACAGCGACCGCGGGCACAGTACCAGAGCCCGGGACAGAGCCAGAGACCCCAGCGGCGGCTGTGGCTGCGGCTGTTCCTCCATGCTTACTTCCTCCTGTTTTACCAGCTCCGAGTCCCCCAGCCGCACCACCCGTCGAGGACGGACGGCTCATGGCGAGGAGTGTAGATCTCTGATGGTGTAAAACCCAGACGAGTTCAAGCCCGAGAGCCTCACCATGTACTCCCAACTGACGAGAGACTCGGTTCCGCGCAGCCTCCGATCCCCCGCGGATACAACATGGCCGCCATAGTTTGAGAGGGAGTAACGAAACTATTGGATGAAGGACGTTTGATTGACACTCCTTTCAGCCAATCACAGAGCTGCTCTTGACGTTTACGTAAGAGTCTACGTGACTGGCTAGTGAAGTAAACAGCAAACAGTTGCACTACGGCACTTCGACACTACAGAAGGATGTTTCATCGTTTTATGCAATCAGAAGACTGACGCATTTTAAAAGATTAAAGCTAAATCATTAAAACTAAACAGAATGAAAACCAAAATGAGATATAAAGTCTTAATGAAAAGTTCTTACTCGACCATAAAATTTAAGGAACATATTTTATTAACTCTATTAAAAACCCCTCCTATCTGGTAAAAAAAAAAAAATCACTTCTATTAACATGCTTGGGATCCACATGAAATATGTGCAATGAGAATATATAAATATAAAAAATACCTTAAAATGAGCTCAGCATTATTTATTTTCAATTTATTTTCAAAACACTTCGAAATGCATATTTAATAATAGCAATTTTTTAATGTGTGCACATAAGATTTTGTTTCTATATCAAAATGTTGTTCCGTTCTCGTTTGCTGCCTCTAAATTATATCAATATAATAGACCATAAGCATATATCAGTGTGTCAGCATCCTGGAGTAACAGTCCTTGTTTAACTAGCTCCCTCTGCTGGCATTTCATTGATTTCATAAGAACGTTACGTTGTATTTACACCTAATATTGAGTTTAAATTATCTAAATAATTAAATTATTTATTAAACTAGAACAGGGTGATCAAGATTTTTTTTTGCACCATAGAAACTCAACCACTAAATGAAGTCTGTGAAACATAAAAACAACAAAACACACAATTTATCATTTTAATTGTATTTATTTTTTACTTACAAAAATTAACAATAAATGGTAATATGCAATGGTAATATTCTAAACAAGACAATACTACTGAAAGGCAAATTCAGAGTTATCAAATGCTTATTTACATAATCACTTTTGCTTCCATACTAGTAAGAAACCACAGCAGGTCATAAAGCATCATAGTCATCCTCATCTTCATGCTTCCTCTTAAGAGACGTAGAGTCACTAGATGAATTCTGCGACACCATATTGGTAGTAATGAGGATGTTCTTGGAGCCGATGAGAGAGGGGTTGATGAGGACATTCTGAACCGTGGGAGTGGTAGGAGTAGCTGTGAATGAAAACAAATTAAATAATTCATAATTCACTACATGTTCTTAAAGCCTGTCATGTTTTTATTTCTCTTACAGTTTCTGGCAAAAATGAATTTTCAGCATCATTACTCCAGTCTTCAGTGTCACACAATTCTTCAGAAACCATTCTAATATGCTGATTTGGTGCTCAAGAAACATTTATTGTTATTATTACTATCAATGTTGAAATCAGTTGTACTGCTTAACATTTTTGTGGAAATGGTCATACTTTTTTCAGGATTCTTTGATGAATAGAAAGTTCAATGAGCAGCATTTATTTGACATTTCAGTTCATCATCATCATGAAAGTGTATTATCTGGATGTGTTTTAAAGCCATATCAGTCTAAACTTCTGATATATGGTTTTCTGAGCGCACACATCCGACAGCGCGTTGTGGTGGATTTTTAATAGATAAAATAGTAAACTGTATATTAAACTAACCATGTCTCTAACATCTAACCTTACTTCTCTTTTCAGGCCTAACATGATAACACTTTGAAACACAATGTACTAAAACGCTCTGTCCTGTGTTTTTGGATGTTGTATTCTTGCCGTACCCCTTTGACTTTGGTTGTGTGAGTGTATAAATAAAACATTTGGGAATTGAAACTAGACAGATGACTAAATTTGAACCTTGTGATTAACAATGAAGTAATCATTAAAACAAAGTTTGCTTTACCTGGTAACAGAAGGGTTCGTCTATGAAAACCAATCAAATTGTGTGGAAATTATGTAATGCAGTACGACATTTTTGCCATACCTCCTTATTCTATAAAAACTGTTGTATTCGTGTTAGCTGGTGGGATTCTCAATGGAATTTGTCTGAGATCCTCCAGCCTTGCTTCTTGGGGGAGATTCTCTGAGAACTGCTCGAGAGATCCTCCGGCCGTGATTAAAACATTTAAAGGACATTTGCTGAGGTCTGTTTGTCGATTATTCCTGCGCAGGAAGTAAGCTAGTTACGGGAACAGGTATTAGCACCCAGCCGACGTCGATGTGTAGACGCGCTAGAGTATAAATATTACAGACCCAGGTAGGCTTAGGTCAGATGAGATAGGACTTAGTTAGGTTTAGGGTAAAATCTATGACAGCGTCCTATGAGAATTAAACTAAGTTCTCTTTCACGTCTTATTGCGCTTAAACTGTGTTTTTGACATAACCTTGTGTGTATTTGACAAAGTTCACATAAACACAGTCGGTTATGTCTGTGAACGTAAACGGCAAGTAAAGAAATCACATGTGTATATTGTATCTGTGTATTAAAGTGAAAACAGCGTAATATACAGTACCTACTGCTATATATGCTGTTTATATGAATCAAATAAAAGAAAAACAGAAATTCACTCACTGCTCTTGATTGAATAACTATAGCTTTATATTTCTTACTCGAATGCTGGTGTTAAATGCTCTGGCGAGGAGATAAACATGGTGGACTGTGTACAGCTCACTGAGGGGAGGAGCTAAGCTAAGTCATGGGTGGGGCCTAAGCATGTGTGATGTCACACTGGAGCACGTTCCTGAACGGCTCGTTTTGAGACACCGTTTCAGATTTATGGGGAAAATAAACGGAGTGGATGAATTTTTACCACAATAGGGTGATTGTGTACCCATTATTCTGTTCAAAAACAATATAAAAGTGAATTTTGCATATTAGGTTCCCCTTCATTGATGAATAAAAGTACTAATTTCTCTCTTCTTTTTTTTGTTTTAAATCTTACCACAAATGTTTGAATAGTATCATTGTTTCCACAAAAATGTTAATCAGCAAAAACTGTTTTCAAAATTTATAATGATAATAATAATAATGAGAAATCTTTCTTGAGCAGCAAATCAGCATATTAGAATGATTTCTGAAGGACCATGTGACACTGAAGCCTGGAGAAATGATGCTGAAAATACAGCTTTGCATTACAGGAATAAATTACATTTCTAATTGTAATAATATTTCACAATATTACTTTTTTACTGTATTTCTTATGAAATACAGCATTGTGAGCATAAGAGACGAAAAAAGGGGCTGTACTGTAAAACTGTAGCTCAATTAATAGCTTAACTTTTGACCTGCTCTCTGATTTGGCACAAAATCTTCCACATGGTCCTTAATATACAAGAAGATCATACAAAGAGAACTGCTTGTTCTAAGGTGGACACTGTACCTGATTTGACAGAGGCAGCCTGTGAGTTGGGGATCTGAACGGTGAAGCGCTGGCCGGTCAGTGACACAGGTGTTCCCACTTTGGTCCCCACAGTCTGCACTGATGGAGTACCTGAAAAACACAATGAGGATCCTGAAAATTAAGTTTTAGATTTTGCTCGTTCACCAAAGAGAACAACTACTAATAGCTCTTGTGTATTATTGTGCATCTACGAATAGCTCAATGAATGTATGCTGGAAATCGTGAGCATGCAAAGTGTCCTGAAAACTCAGTGCCTTTAGATGCTAGAGATGTTTTAGTTTATACAGGAAGTATTTGGAATAACTGACCAAGAGTTGGAGTGCTTGGCCTACTGGACACTGCTCCCACGCTCAACCGTGGCACTGTTATCCTGCCCGTGGACGCAGACACCTAAACATGCAAATCAGAACCATATCAGACGGTACATTTTCATTTACATCTGTTAGCTTCATGTGAAGAACCAGGATTTCACACAGTCTAGAAAAACCTGGATATGAAGAAACCCAAATTTTAAAAGTTACTATCAGGTTTATTATAGTCGAACTAAAAACTAAAACCACAAAAATGATTGTCATTACTTGAAACAAAACATTACCTGATGTATATGTGTGTGTGTGTGTATATATATATATATATATATATATATATATATATATATATATATATATATATATATATATATATATATATATATATATATACACACACATATATATATATATATATATACATATATATATATTAGGGGTGTGTAAAGCAGCCGGTATTTGTATCTGTATTTGTATTTGTTGAGGGGGGAAAAGTATTTGTATTTGTATTTGAGTAAAATTCAAAATAGGTGTAAAAATCAATTTTTTTTGCGTTACACTTCTAAATGTTACCAAATACAGGAGATAAAACGTGTTTTATTTGACTTGGCTGTACTTTTATTTAATCCAAAACTGCATTCATATTTAATTTTAAAAGGGCTTTTTAAACCTGCTAAGAGTTATCCAGCCAAGAATAAGCCTAGAACAGCTTTTCTGAAGGACTGATATTAATGACATGATGACGGCTTTTTATTTCATTTCTCATCTCCATAAATATATCTAAAGCTAATGCAAGGGCTAGAAATCAATTAATTATTTGCTGATACTTCCTCGTCATCATGGAGAGCGCAGTTCGCACCGCGTCTGTCGTTGCTATGCAACCAACATAGGCGCGCCTGGAAAAACGAGCGCGCTTCCCGCGCGCCTACATTTGAAATCTGCACGCGCAAAAAAAGCGCTATGTGAACGACCGCTTATGGCAACGTGACATTAGCCTAATCCAAAATATTTCCGTGTCATTTTCTCCTTTCTTATCAAGTGGATTTACAGCCGGAGGAAACGCAGCTTTTTGATATAAAGTTGTTCTTGTTCCCGAATACAAATATTTTTTTTAAGTATTTGTTCGAAATAAGTATTCGTAAAAAACACATTATTTGTGCCTTTCCGAATACCGTATTCGGGTTCGGCTCCACCCCTAATATATATATATGTGTGTATGTGTGTGTGTGTGTGTGTGTGTATGTATATATATATATATATATATATATATATATATATATATATATATATATATATATATATGAAGAGTTTGGTTCCAAAATGCGATAAACACCATTATTTTTTTTTAAATTGAGTTCCTACAAAAATAAGTATTGTATCTGGTCGGTATTGAAAAGTCAATTTTACATTTTACGTAAAATGTGATATCCGCCGTGTTATTCTGTCATATTTTCCACACAATGTAGCATTGTAAACAGTAACGGCGGCGCTTTAAATACACCCGGCTTCCTAGTTTTTCTTATCTACTTTGTACTTTTCGATCAACAAACAA
Source organism: Abramis brama (assembly GCF_963993115.1). Classification (NCBI taxonomy): domain Eukaryota; kingdom Metazoa; phylum Chordata; class Actinopteri; order Cypriniformes; family Leuciscidae; genus Abramis; species Abramis brama. The sequence goes on from NC_139977.1 coordinate 10,455,602, forward strand.
ACAAAACAAATGAATAAATTTGACGGCATTGATGAACCTGTGGTGGTTTCTGCAATATGTGAATAATATGTGAATCTTCGTTACAGTGTTCTTAATATGACAAAATAAGTTTTTTTTGTCTGTGAAACTTACTAAAAATATTATACTAATATTATTATACTAATAAACTTAATTCGTTGTGTATTTTGAACACAAAATGAAATGAAAAATAACTTGTATATTGATTCAATGGATTAATTGCATTTTGGAAAAAAAATTGTCATGGATTTATTACAATTTGGGGAAAAAAAATTATCCGTTTTTTTTTATATAATAAATCTTTGAAAATCAAAATCTGGATTTGAATTTATGTTGTTATAACCTAAAAATGCTATGTGAAAGTTTGAAACAGAAAATAGTGGTTTTCATCTTGCCACTTTCTTGGTAAAGAAAACACATTTTTACTCAAATTAATCCAAATGGATTTATTGCATTTTGCAACCAAACTCTTCATGTATGTATGTATGTATGTATGTATTAGGGGTGGAGCCGAACCCGAATACGGTATTCGGAAAGGCACAAATAATGTGTTTTTTCCGAATACTTATTTCGAACAAATACTTTAAAAATATTTGTATCCGGGAACAAGAAAACTTTATATCAAAAAGCTGCGTTTCCATATGAGACATGGCGACCGGCGGTTCTGCTGATGTGGTGGCTGTTAATCCACTTGTTGATAAGAAAATAAATATTTTGGATTAGGCTAATGTCACGTTGTCATAAGTGGCCGTTCATATAGCGCGTTTTCTGCGCGTGCAGATTTCAAATGTAGGCGCGCGTTTTTCCAGGCGCGTCTATGTCGACGGTTGCATAGCAACGACAGACGCCATGACAGAGCTTGTGGAAAGGAGAAAGCGGTGCGAACCAAAGAGTATAGAAGTATGTGCGAACTGCGCTATCCATGATGACGAGGAAGTATCAGCAAAGAATTAATTGATTTCTAGCCCTTGCATTAGCTTTAGATATATTTATGGAGATGAGAAATGAAATAAAAAGCCGTCATTAATATCAGTCCGTCAGAAAAGCAGTTCTAGTCTTATTCTTGGCTGGATAACTCTTAGCAGGTTTAAAAAGCCCTTTTAAAATTAAATATGAATGCAGTTTTGGATTCAATAAAAGTACAGTCAAGTCAAATAAAACACGTTTTATCTCCTGTATAGTTTGAGATACCATTCATAAACATTACTTAATGCGTTATCTACAACAACACATTGAGTGAACAATATATTTTTACAACATCAATTAATGTTTGTGAATGTTATTTAATACAAATTTAATACACACTGGTCATGTTTGTTTACTTCATTCATTGTGCATTAAATAATGTTAACTTTTGATTTTAAAAATGTATTTTAAAATCAACCCCAAGGAGAATAATTGCGACAGTATATAAACTATTATTTATTGTTAGGTCATTTTATCTAATGTAGATAATAAAAATAATCTTAATAATCTAAATTAAGCTTTGGTACCGAAATTGGTAAAGAGAACAGTGGATTTTCACTGGTATTGGTACCGAATACTGAAATTTTGGTACCGTGACAACACTATTAGCTCTGTTAGCTCGGTAATTTAGACAATAGGCTGTTGACAGAGTAACTTTAACATAGGTAATGGCTGTTATGTTATTTTCTTTTCAATGACATTCCTTGTTACATGTTCATTGCTGGATTTATGGAAAAACATCAACCAATATTGCATATCCATAATTATTATAATGGATATAATTTAAGAATACTTACACTATAACGTAAATTAGAAGTGTAACGCGAAAAAAAAAGGATTTTTACACCTATTTTGAATTTTACTCGAATACAAATACAAATACAAATACTTTTCCCCCCTCAACAAATACAAATACAGATACAAATACCGGCTGCTTTGCACACCCCTAGTATGTATGTATGTATGTATGTATGTATGTATGTATGTATGTATGTGTATATATATATATATATATATATATATATATATATATATATATATATATATATATATATATATATATATATAAACAAATTCTAAATATTAATACAACTATAATAGTATTTCAAAGATACTAAAATAAAGCTGGTTGCTTGGAAAGGCCATGTAAATTAATAAAATACATTTTTCTGTGAATTCCACGTGGAGGTAAAAAAAATAATATTTCCCACAGATTTTGCAATGGGTTTTGCAATCATGTGAATTCTCCGTGTTGGCCAACAAAGCTTGCTTGATTTGAAAAGTGACTTTGTGAGCAGTGCTTTCTACATACTCTATGGATGGACCTTTTCCCCCCGCAAATTTTCACTGAAAATTGTGACTACACTTTTGTTCATTACTTTGGTGAAAAGAGTTGGGATCCCTGAAGAACTTGTCCTTCGGACAAGTAAATTTATGTTTTACTTGTCCATGCACAAAAGTCACTTGTCCGGGTAAAGATTTATAATTTTATCATTTATTTTTTTGTGTTTTGCTAATGCAGAATTCGAACAAACCGTTGAAAGCATCCAAACACTATCAATATTAATAAAATTCTGTTGAAACAGTAGAAAGGAACGTGTCCCAAGAATAGAGTTCCCCTTCAACAAGAAATAAGGATCTCCAGACTCCATAATACAAAGTAATACTTTGCACGCTGGTGTGCAGTGTATCACCAGAGGTAGTGGTGACTCTTGTAGGTATCCTCACTATTTGCAAGCTAGCTAGACAAGCTAGCTAGACTTACTGTATACTATATCTAAAATAATTTTGTAGACATAACAATTAGAGATGCACCCATTACAATTTTCTAGGCCGATTCCGATTTTTCATTGAGTTTGACCTGCTGATTTAAGCTGATTCCGATTTAATTTTTTTCTAACCACTTTAAAGCACACACAAATATTTATTTTCGATCTTTTCTTTAACCCTTTCACGTGCAAGTTTAAAATATTCTAACTGACACCCCCACCCCCCACCCCCAGAGTGAGTTTTTTCAAGGCAAACGTTCCCTTTAATGTTTCCATGGCAACGCGTCACACAATACACCGCAGCCACAATAATACTGTATGACAGATGTGTCGCTTTTATTTCGCTTTTCCTTTTTTATTCAAAATATTCACAAACTTGCTTACCATGTCATCAACTAGCCTATCTGATATTCCGATTCTCAAATACGTGTAAGTGAGTGTGTTTGGTCGTTTAAAAACCTTTATAAATAATCTTGATCTATAACATGAGATGGGCGCCGCAATGTTGTCCTGTCAGTCAAATTTACAGCACGTGAATTCATCAGTTTCTCCCGAAATAAATGCAAGAAAGCGGCCGGTGAACTGAGTAGAATAGAGTAAACTTTATAGTTAACGTTACTTCCACTATGTTTGTCTGATATGAATAACACATGTCGGCAAATTATATTTGAATAGATTGTTATCGCTGCTTCCACAGACATCAGTGTGTATTTTATAAACTCCAAATGTATTGTTTTACTCATGCTTATGTGTTTTTAAATATCTGAAACCTAAAATAAACATTATGAGGTTGAAAACACTGCTTAGTTGTGATATATGACAGCGCTGAACGTGTCCGACTCTGGCTCAGCGCCAGCCTACGCGCGAAAGCACAGTTTGAATCTGGCAGTTATGCGAGCGAGGGGCACATAACGTGAAGTAACATGGCATTTTATTTTGTTTGAAATTTAACTTGTCCAGTGGGACAAATAATTTTCTCTTCCACTTGTCCTACAAAAAAATCCACTTGTCCCGGACAAGCGGACAAGCCTTAATGTCGAGCCCTGTGTATATATATATATATATATATATAATAAATAAATAAATATAAAAATAATAATTATTATTATTTTATATATTTTTTTTGTTGTTGTTGTTTTTAATCAACAGAAAATAGATAATCCCATAGATTAAAATAAGTTTTGAAAAACAAAACTATGGTTTTGAATATTGTGGATAAAAGGTGGGCCTCTAAGCCAAAAATAGATACATATCATCTAAAGTAATACCTTTTTCTGCAGGGACTTCAGTCTGTAGTTTGGTGCGGTGAGACAGTAGCGGTCTGGTGGAAGACGTGGACCGGTGTACGGTTTGATCAGTGGCAGAGGAGTTTGGTTCTTCTGTCTTGCAATGTCCAACAGAAACTGAAACCATGGACCAAACAGCACTGTTAATTAATTACCAGAAGTCACATATGAGTTATGAATTAGTCATCAAGAGAGACTTACATCTCGTGGCGGAGGAGATGTGAACGACTGATCCACTCGACACTGGATTGCTAACCTTATGTCATCTGCATCCACACTGGACTTCTTGGCATGGGTGGAATATATTTTTGCATCCTCAATAATAGTGGTTACATATCCTGTAGAAAAACGTTAAAATGTTATTGGATGATTTACTAGTACAGAAAGGTTATTGCTGGAGTGCGTTAACATTTTCTCTTAATGCATTTAGCAATATACTTAAAAGTTGGCATGAAGCGGAAGATGCGATAGTCTTTTCTTCCGTACATCTGAGTGAAGTGGCTTCTTGAACAAGAAAAAACGAAGGGCGGGACGGGACTAGATTGGATTGTTGTGGTTTGCCATTGCTGTGATGTGATGTCATGTGAGCGACAGGTTGTCCCGCCCTCGCGCCACTAAACACGTCATCAGAGAAGTGATGTCGTTGCAAGTTATTTTGATTAAAGATTAAGAGAGCACATGCATAAAAAAAAAGAATGACTTGCATGGATAAATCATTCATAATAAATGTTGCAATGTTCAAAGAACAAATAAACATTGTCAATTTTGATTTCATTAAAGGCATCCTGACTTACTGTATGTAAACTCCAGCATTTGATTGATCACTCTAGGCTCGTACTCCGTGACCCCCATGTCTTTAAGAATCTGCATCATAACCTTTAAAGAAAATAATAATATTGATAAAATAAGAAAGCAAAAAATGCGAAAGGGAAATATTATGTATACTGTACTAGCATTAATTCGACTCTGTTGCAGCTTCTTTGCACATCTTACTTTACATTTGTAAATAAATCATACCTGCAAAACCTTCATATTCCCAAAAAATATGGCAAATTATAACACAACGTGTTAGAAACGCGCCAAATTGAAACTCAAACCACTGCATTACAGTCAGTGGACCAGTTAGCGTGCTAACGCATGTATGTGCACAAAGAAGAATAAGTAAGATTAATTAAATGCACAGTCGCTCTTTAATCATGCTGCTTTAATCGCTATTGTTAAATAACAATAAATGGTGCACAACACAGTGATAAACCCGTTTCTAATTCATTATTTACCTGTGCATCTTTAGGCACTGTTTTCGGAGACGCCATTTTCACATGAACTCAGCTTCTCCTCCCCCTGAAAACTCGGTTCGGTTGTGTTTCAAACGTATAGAGTCTATGGAGTCGACTACCTAGACCGCATTTTGGCTACCATGGGCGGTGCCGAAGCAGCGCAGCCACTCGGGATTGAAGAAAGGATGAGTGGCGGAGACAAGCAACCAATCACAGAGAGATTCAGCCAACTGTGACGCACCAAGTGACTCGAGGAACCAATCAGCAGCGGTTTAGACAATCAACGCGCCCAAACTGCAGCACGTGCCTATAGTAATAGGACGTCTGAATCATTTCTGCGACTCGGTTCTTTCGAACAGGTCGTTTCAAGCAATTGATTTTAAAAATAGCATATTACAAGCGTTAAACGTTACAATAAAGCTATTTATGTTTTTTGATTAGGTGTTGTTAACGAGAATTTGTACAAATTTAATTTGTCCAAGTTCAATTCGTTACAGTCACGATTTAACCTATTAAAATATATTTTTAACCTAAATACATAAACAATGCTAAATAGTTTTGCACTATAATTAGTTCTAATTCATAAACATAAATTAAGTTGTAAACACATTTGCAGTACGTTTTATTCCAGACAAAACCCCCAGAGAAACGCTGGAACTGATTCACTCTGACCCGTCAACGAACAGTTCCGACTCTTAAGAACAATTGTTTCCCGATTCATACATAGCCAGTTGAAACACAACCACTGACCCTAGTGAAGTCACATCCTCCTCTATATAAACAAAAAAAACACACACTAGTTTATTCCAGATAGCTAGACACACTACAGTTCCTCTTCCACCGAATACATCTAACATCTGTCACTCAGACCATTTACTGTAGCTGTCCCTTGTTAACGGGAGAAACATGGCTCGGAAATTATCTAGTTCTGCTATATTTAGTGATGTTGAAATCTAAGCTGTTTGTTTTTCTTTCACTTTAAGGTGAACAAATCACTGAATATTTTAGTTCGAGGTGTCTTGTGACTCGCTGCTGCTTATGTATTTATTCATCAAGTAGTCTTTAACTGTAACGTTAGTATTATTAGGAGTTTTCACTGGCACATCAGTGTGGATTGCTAACTGAACCATTAGCCTCCCAGTAACAGTGTTCATCTGTCAGTAAAGTCGCCCTGAAGTCCCGTCAACTGATACACAGGTGAGTGAAAAATATGAGAAGGTCAACAAACCTCTATTGTGTTTCATATGGATAATATTTTGCTTGATAAACTGAAACTGCGCATTAGCCAAAGCTAACTCTGATTTATTCCACTACAACACTTTAAGCATACATTAAAAATCATACTATTTATGTCGAAAGTAATATACATAATGCTATCTGAACGCAATGTTCTCGGACACTTGGAAATGTTGTATAATTTAAATTTATATTAAATACTCTTGAATTTAACCAACTGTGTTTTTGGCATACTTAAGAAGTTTATCTTTATATGTAATTTCGTAATTATATTGTCTTTCAAATATGATTAAAGTGTACTGCGTGATGTAACGTTACTGACAAGCATTTTTTGGTAAAAACTTTTGTCATTTGTTTAAGTCCCTTTATAATTACACATTTGTAATAATGATGTTGTAAATTTACTATATTTAAAATTAACTTTAAATGTAAATCGAATAATAATCGGATAACATCAAGTACTTTACATGTCAAAAGTGCTTTACCATCTTAGTCAACACATCAACATAAGTATACTACATAAACACAGCGAAACATTTAAAATGTAAGTTACCTCAAAGAAAAACTTTTAATTTGACATTATTGCAAAGTGTACTTTTTAAAGGTGTACTTAAACGTATTAAGAAACAGTCATGTAAGTTTACTCTCTTTAAGTACACTTAAGTGGCCTTTTATTCATTAATATTATATTACTGCAAGTACATTTTCTTTTAAATATACCTTCAAGATTTGAAGTACACTACAAGTGCACATTCAAAACAATTAAGCACACTTCATTTCTCACAATGGATATCCTGTACATATTTGCAGTGTATATATAATGTCTACACAATGGACCCATGTTTTTTTTTTTTTAGTGTCTTTTTCTACAAACCAAAATAATCATGACTGCCATGCGAGTGGACGCTAAGGTGGTCATGCTTGGAAAGGAGAGTGTGGGTAAAACCAGCCTGGTGGAGAGATACGTACATCGCCGCTTTCTTGTTGGACCTTATCAAAATGTAAGCATGCGTTTGCATAGAAACCTGAAGAAGTAATTAGTTATGGTCATTAGGGCCATAACTAATGCATCTTCTGAGATTGTTTGTTCTCAGTAATGGTGTAAGATGTACATTTGCCTGGGTATCAGCTATCTCTAATCATGTGTCACATAAACCAGCTGCACAGGTAAAGCCACCATTCCTTCCACTGATGTCAATGATCTGATATGATGACGTGTACATTTGTTTTTGTCTCATTAAGACTATAGGGGCTGCGTTTGTTGCAAAAGCTCTCAGTGTCGGTGACAAAGTGATTACGCTGGGAATATGGGTAAGTGTTGTTTCTAGGGTCTTCATATACACTTGTCGACCACTTATTAGTGACTTCATGTGTTTTCTTTCTTCTCAGGACACTGCTGGGTCTGAACGTTACGAGGCCATGAGCAGAATCTATTACAGAGGAGCCCGTGCTGCCATCGTCTGCTATGGTATATCCCTCTCTCACAGTTTGACACGGAAAGTGGCTTTTTTGTGGAAAGAATGCAGGATGTGGCAGCTAGTCTAGCAGTCAGGTGACGGTGAGCAAGTAAACGGCTCATACTTGCTCACTCTGTGTCTGTTTTACAGTAGTTACCAGTCCTGCAAGGCAGTTCATGTGTTTGGTTCAAATAAGTTCTAAGTTAATCAGGGCTACTTAAAAGTTTGGGAGACAAAAAAATAAGGCTTTGGGCTGTCAAAGTTAAAATGTGTTAATATAACGAAATATTACGAAATATGTTCAATTCATTTATTCTTATTTTTTGTTCTTGTGATATTACAATTATTATTATTTTTTGACTGGTCTAAAATGTGTATATATATATATATATATATATATATATATATATATATATATATATATATATATATATATATATATATATATATATAAACATGATTATAAAATAGTATAAAAACATTTTATATATATATATATATATATATATATATATATATATATATATATATATATATATATATATATATAATGGATTTCTATTTTAATATTTAATATAATTTATATATTATATATAATATAATAATTTTTCATTAGCCTTTGATCTTTCAGAAATCATTGTAACATGCTGATTTATTATCAGTGTTGGATACAGTTGTGTGGCTATTTTTAGGAACCTGTGATACTTTTTTCAGGATTCATTGATTAATAAAAAGTTGAAAAGAACAGCATTTATTCAAAATAGAAATATTTTTTAACAACATAAATCGTTACTATCACTATCACTTATTTCAACAAAAAAAGAAAGAAAGAAAAAAATTACTGACCCCAACATTTTGAACGGTAGTGTATATTGTTACAAAAGATTTCTATTTTAATTAAATGCTGTTTTTTTCCCCCCACTTTTTATTTATCAGAGTATCCTGAGAAAAAGTATCACAGGTTATAAAAAAAATATTAAGCAGCACAACTGTTTCCAACATTGATAATAAATCAGCATATTAGAAAGATTTCTGAAAGATCATGTGACACTGAAGACTGAAGTAATGATGCTGATAGAAAACCATTATTTTAAATTGTAATAATATTTAACATCATTTCTGTATGTTTGATCAAATAAATGCAGGCTTGGTGAGCATTTCTCATACATTATAAATTAGTTTGTATTTCAAAATTACAAAATTAATTTTTTTATGTTTTTGAAAGAAGCTCAACAAGGCTGCATTTAATTAATTAAACATACAGTAAAAAAATAATAATAATAATATTGTGAAATATTATTATGATTTAAAAATAACAGATATTTTAAAACGCAATTCATTATGTTACCAATGTCAATTTGATGCGTCCTTGCTGAATGGAAAAAAAAATCCAACTCCAAACTTTTGTACATGGAAATAATCATAAGAAAATGAGTCCCTTGCAAGAGAAAAGTTGGAAAACATTACATTTTTATCTTAAATATGTGGTTGTCTGACTTTTGCACTTAGATCTGACTGACAGCAGCAGTTTTAAAAGGGCCAGGTTCTGGGTGAAGGAGCTGCAGAACTGTGAAGAGGTAAAATATACCCACGTCTCACAACAACAGGAACGCTGTTAAGATTATTCAGCACTTCATTGACGCGTTATTTTAATTTCAGCACTGCAAGATATATTTGTGTGGTACCAAGAGTGACCTCATTGAAGCCGATCGAAGTGTGCGGCAAGTAGACTACCATGATGTTCAAGACTTTGCAGATGGTAAGCATGAATTTAGCTGCTTTTCATTTTTTTTTTTTTTTTCCTTCATGCAACCATTGCAAAACAATTTGAAAAAACAAACTTTTCTTTGCAGAAATAGGTGCTCAACATTTCGAGACCTCCAGCAAAACAGGAAAAAATGTTGGTAAGTGATACTTCAGTGTATCTGCTCTGTCGAGCAGACTCTGTCACGCTATTACATACCGAGAAGTTTCACTTCTTGATTTTTTTTATTTATTCCCGTACAGATGAGGTGTTTCAGAAGGTGGCTGATGATTTCAGTAGCTGTGCTTTAGAGTTCATGCAAGGTGGGGCTGTTTTGTGCAAAATAAATCTTTAAAAAACATTTATTTTTTTACACTATACACCTGCCCTGTGTGCTTCAGCTTTCATGCTAACTAATGTAGCACTCTGTCAGTTACTTGATGCTTAGCATAGGCATGAAAAAGCACAGAAACTTCATTAGCGTTCACACCAACGAACAATAACGCTCTGTTTATTCTAAGCGTGCGCCGCAGGTTTGCCGGAAGCCACTTTAAATGCTTGAGCTCTTTAACGTGAAATGGATTCTGATTGGCTACGTTTACATGCAACCAAAAATCCGTTAATAATCGGATTGACGGCTCAATCAGACTGAAAATCCTTCATGTAAAGACTTGATCGGATTGAAAACCGAAACTGAAAGGACTGCGCATGTGCAATGATGTTGAAATAGTACCATCACGTGAACAAAAAATAAAAATAAATTAATTGAACATATTTCATTATGTGCCGTCCTTTCACTCAGCGTCTGTGAAGTGGAGCTGAACAACGTCCCACCAGTCCTTGTTTCGGACTTGTTACGACTGTTTTTTGGTTCAGAGGGAGGCATTTTTGCTGCATGATAAATATAAGCAGCACGGCACAACGGTTCACATGCTCATTTTCTCCAAATTATGACCAGAAATGGATAAATATTAAGTCTGCTGTTTAAAACAAATAAAGAACCAATGTAGGAGAATGGTTATATGCGCAAACAGCGGGAAACTGTAAATTCGTGCAGCGTGCACGTCAAAAATATATTCCGATTTGTAGCTTGTGACATATAAACGCGCGGATCAACCCGATCACATGTTTAGCGTTCATGTAAACACTACATTCAGATTCATCAATCGGAATGAATTCAGTCTAATTGAAACAAAAGTTGTGCATGTAAACATAGTGTTTTCATCGTTCATTAGCTGGGAAAAAATTGCTCTGAAAGTGATTCCAACGATATCCTCTAATAGTTATTGTCCTTGGTGTGAACAGGACCAAATTTTCTACATTATCGATTAAACGCATTTTGCTTTGATTGACACTGCAATTTCCAAAGCTTTCGATGCATCAGATTCTGAATGCATTTAATAATAATTTTATTTACGAATTCCATTAAAGCAAGTAAATAATAATAGGAATAGAATTGCTCAAATAATGTGATATTGTCTATTTTTATTTAATTTCTTTATTTGGTGTTGTATCCTCACAGAAGAGAAGGGGGTGGATCTCGGGCAAAAGAAGGACTCTTATTTTGACAACTGCTGCCATAACTGACCTATCACAGGAAAAACTGCTGTATCATATGATCTATTCTGGGATGACTGGAGGCTCTCTGTCTTTTACACTCCTCAAAGCATCTGCTGGAGTGTTTTGCTTTTTCTTTTTTCTTTATTGCTGTGCAGTATGTTGAGATTGGGCCTTTGAAAACAAAGAAGGTGAAGGATTCTTCCTTTTCTATTGACTGAAGCAAATATCAACAGTGCATGGCAATCCATTTTACCAAAAAGAAAAAGACACCAAGCAAGCTTTAGGGAGAGATGCCATCGCATGGAGATGATCGTTGCCAATTTTCACAAACTATGCCTTGAGTGATTCATCACTTTTTATCATTTAAAGTGTCTCCATTTTTTATAGATCTTTTGTGGATCGTAATGTTTACACCCTTCATTTGTCACGCTGTACTGATGTATGAACAGTTTTGTTGCATACGCCCACACTAAACTGAAGCTATTTAAGTTGCAGTTTTCACAGATCTGAAACCAGTTCAAACATTTTCTCACGCTAATGGTTTGGATGTTCATTGGGTGGAAAATCACAGAGTAAAAGGCAGTTTCCCATTATTATATTCTTGGATCATGATGCTGTCAAACTGGTAAAGGCTAATAACTATAACTATGGTCACTTGAACATTTTAATATCACGGTGAATTTGATATCTGGAAATATTACTGTTTGAAAATCAAGCCCAAGGTTTCCTGTATCATGTTGCCCATTATTTGCTGTCAACTGTTTGACATAATAGATCTATCCTTGCGTTCCAGAAGTGAGTTGATGTGCAGCATTTGATGAATGTGATGTTAATGTTTACAGTTATTTCTATTATTATTTAATTTGACTGAATGGGTAAGATATTGTAAACTGGGACACTAACTGTTGTGGACATGTTTGTGTGAACTTTACAGCCTTATTTCGCTCTCAGTTCATATTGTGAATGTATTAAATACTGTTCAGAGGCCAAAAAAATATGTTTTTTGTGAAAGAGATCATGATATTTGTGCCATTTTCACTGGGCATCCTACAGGAAAGAAGGACCCAATATTAATTTACTACGTTACATTTTACTGTGAGATTACGTGAAGATTGTCACTTAAAAAAACTAAAGCATGTGATCTTAAACACCTCAAAATAGTACAAGCTGTGCAGCCCAAGTCATTACAAACGATCAGATATTGTAATAATAAAATATTCAGTGTGCGGTTAGCATTTTCGTGTCAATACTGTAAATTAATCTTTTAACTTTGAGCGGTAATCACCTAAATTCAACATGGAAAATATTTTTTGTATCATCATATTCATCCTTTGCTGCCTATTCCTGCTTGCACTCACACTTGCAAGTTATTTATTTATTTTTGTTTTAAGATATGATTGATATACTCTCACCAAAATAATATATTCATTGAATATTCTGTGTATGTATATATATATATATATATATATATACACACACACACACGTGTATATTGAACATTATAAAACATATATATATATATATATATATATATATATATATATATATATATATATATATATATATATATATTGTACATTATAAAACAGCTTCACCCCTTTTCTTCTTTTAATAAGAATTAAAGTGAAGATTAAAATGAAATTAGCTGCAAGAGTTTTGCGTTGTGAAATTATTGTCATGACAATTGTCCTGCTAAAATTATCATTACTGTAATACAGAAATTAAATCATCCTGTCTGGACAATTTAAAAAAAAAAAAGTTTTATTATTATAATCAGTATATATAAAGTACAGTATAACAAAGTACAGTATAACAAAGTCTACCATTATGTATACTTGGTTTACAATGTAAATAGAATAGTTTTGTGTTACAGTAATGAGAATATATATTTTTTTCCCGCATTATTGTTGGCTAATAATTGCATGTGGAAATGTGCTTAATTGTCATGAAATAAATGCTGCAATGTGAAACACGTCAATGTTACTAAAACATGTTTCATCATCTTTATGTGAAATATAATTTATTTTTTATTTGGGGGTGAAATATGACCCAAGCATTTTTTGTGAGATTTAATAGCTTCAATTCCCCACCCATTTGATTACTGACAATTAATGATTGGCAAATGCAATAAATAAATGAAATACAATTTAGATCAAACTATATACAGGGAGGTAATAAAAACAGCAGCAAGGATGCAACAAGTGTGTACTGTTGTTTATTCTGTACAAAGCACTACAGCACAATTAAAATCTCTGACAAGGCAACACATTTTTTCCCCCTTTTGCTTGATAATTTGTCTGAAATATACTGAAGTGGAATGACTCTAGGAGCAGCATGAAAACTATTAAGTTAACAATTCTATACAGGAATACAGTAAAAAAAAAAAGGTTTAAATGCTGTTCAACATGAAGAAAACTTGATCAGTTAGACGGGGGTCAGGAAAATCAGAAGAGGGAATTCAGGAGTGTAGACAAGTAACAGGCCAAAATCATTTGTCCTATACATTAGCTTCACAAATGACGATAGAGGACTAGAAATATGAACAGTCTCAGTTCAAATTGTATGTTGATTTAACATGAAGTCACCAAATGCCAAAGACTGGGAGTGTTTACTTATCCAGATTGCAAAGTCTGTTACTTTCTTTCATATAGCTTAAATGTATAAAAACATATACAACATGATAAAACAGCTCATCTATTTGCTTATCTAACTAGACGCTTCTATAAGATTGCCCTGGTTGAGCGGCCCTGGTGTGAGTTGGGACAGGACTTCCTGTTTGTTTGCGTTTTGTAACTGTTGGATGCCGCAAGCGTTTAAAAAAATCACACAGTTCACCTTTGAATTCACAGCACAATTTACACCAGAGGATTGTGGGAATATCTGTCTCTTCGGTTGATATGATCAATTAAAACAGAGGAACACTTCCTTTGTAAATTGCATCAAGCTCTTATGGATTTTGTGACATTTGGCTAAGATTAATTCGAAGACATTTCTGGGGAAATTTCCTAAATTATCTCAAATAAATTACAAGCATTCTTGTAATGTTCTTTGTTTTAGCATGTGTTAGCAGGCAAATTTTGGATTATTATACAAAAGTTGCTTTAACAAAATGACAGTCTTGAAGTCTAAAGAAATTTAAACGGCTGGTTATAATACAATGTGGAAAAATACAGGATCAAGACACTGATATTTTAATTGTATTAAAGTGCCCCTATTATGCTATTTTAAAAGTTCCTAATTTTGTTTTGGAAGTCTCCTACAACATGCATCAAAGGTAAAAAAAATACTTTCGTAATATAGATTGCACATCACCACATTTTTCAATGATTCTCAAACGACTCGTCCGATGATTCAGTCTCTCTAAAAAATCCCTCCTTTCCGTAAGCTACTCTGCTCTGATTGGCCAAATGACCCACTCTTTTGTGATTGGTCTACCGCTAACAGCGTGTGTCGGAAATTGGCGTTGATTTTACCATATCAATCCGAGCACGAGTCCTAAGATGAAATATTAGAAGAACTAGTTATTCAACCCGAACCTCCATCACAAGGACGATTTGAGCAGGACGTTTCTCAGTGATACGCTACTTAGTCTGTCATACATTATGAGATGTTGCAACTGTAATTCCTCACCATCAGCATTAACAACTGTCTGTTCATCAACAAACCGATGTGTATTTCTAATTTATTGCAGTGCACAAGCAGGAACTGTATCTATAACAATCAATAACGATGCATACGTTAGCCAAGCATGAATGGCGGATGCAACATTAAAGTTTCGCTCCATCCTTTATCATCACTCAAAGTAGTAAGAACAATAGACAATCTGCATTAATGGACACAATTTTGCAAAGAAATACATTAAACAGCTATATTACACACTACATGAAAGGTAATATCTGAAAAAGCATAATAGGGGCACTTTAATTACCATCAACAAAGTATATTTCAGTTTTGATACAAATGCTTTGTATATGCGTACAGCCAAACACATAGCCTTTCAAAGTGTAATCAATTTGATAGCATATGCCAACATAGGCGGTTGACACGACCACTAGAAATGTTCACCTTTGTCTAATGTCCATTGCTATTTTTCCCTAGACCTTAACCTCTTCACACAATTGCTCATCAAGTTGCTTCAGAAGTTTGTTGTTCCATCTCTTACGTTTCCTTTTTTTTAACAGTTCGTCCCAGAGTTGCCACCTTGTGTACCAGATTATTAGTGTAAATAAAGTACACACGGTTACAAAAGCATGTGTACAGTACGTGTACTATGCTGAAGACGAAATTTACACCACACGCACTTGTATGCATATAGCGTTCGCATAAAAACCGAAGTATATTTTGGGCTTGAATACATCAACCACTTTCTCAATAGTAAAATTTAACCTTAGCTTATGTTCTGTACAATTTGCTCACAGAGCAAATATACAGAACAAATGAGTTTTGGTAACAGTACATATTATTTATAGTCATTATTATTTGACTCGATGAAGAAGGCAATGGCATTTCCATGGAAAAATATATTCCCTTCCCTCAATACTGTATCTTTATTCTCTCCATTGTTGCTTTTTTGTGATGCTCAACATCTTCCATAGTGTCAGATGTAGCAAGAAATAATAAGATGGCCGAAATCTCATGACGTCCCATGATGTTGTAACTTGATGGCGTTGTATGAAGTGGATACTGTTCAATCATTGTTTGAATCTTTTTTTCGTAAGCATTGTCATCTTCCTCAGTGCAGTTTGAATCAACCTCATGAAATCAGCAAGAGATTACAGAAGGAGATGCAAACCGTTTTGAGTCCCATCTTCAAGTATGTTGTAGTGATTGGAATTCAAAGTCCACCAGATACCCTCAGTGAAAGTTAGTGTGAGAAAACAAGAACATGGCTGAAAAGAGGTCTGTTTGGGAAATTTAAACCCCGGGTTAGTTTGCTTCGATAGTCAATGGATTAAACCTTCATACTTCGGTTTTCTTCTTTATCCTCAACCGTTCCGAATTATCTTGAGATACGCTCTTCTCACCATCCATTTCTAAGTGCATCAAACTCTCTTCCTCTTCTTCGTTTTCTTCTCCATAGGGAGAGATGGGTGAATATGCACAGTTTAAAGAGATGTTAAGTGGTGGAGGGCTACTGGGGGGGCTAAAGGAGACCTGAGGGGCTATATCAGGGGGAGAGGGAGCCTGCGGGACATCCATAGTGTTTCGGGTTGTGGTTTTGGTTTTGGCATCTCTGATGACGTTTATAGGGTACGGTGTGGCGAGTTCCCCGGGGCATTCCCGGATCTCGCCAGGCTCCAGGGGCTCGGGGCCGCAAGGGTCGTGCTCGCTGCATGACAATCGCCCATCCAGTTTGGATATGAAAAGCATGCCGTCCCGATGTTCGACACAATAGGAACTAGGGCACATCTCACAGAAGGAAGCTGCTTCCTGTCCACACAGGTCACACTGATGCCAGGGACACTCCCAACGGCCTGAAACGCAAAACAAGTTTCTCACTGAATCTCTGAAAATGTCTTGGCTACGTATGTAACTCTCGTTCCCTGAAGGAGGAAACGGAGACGACTGATAGGGAACGTCTCGATTATATATGTAATCCTCGTTCCCTGAAGGAGGGAACGGAGACGACTGATAGGGAACGTCTCGATTATATATGTAACATGTTATGATGATATGTAACATCGAACGTGACCGACTGAAAGGGAACTCTGCAACATTGACATTATTGAACTCCACTGAATCAACATTGAACTGACTAGAGCTGAATAATGACTTTATGGTCAGTGAGTGGCCTGTTTGAGAATACTTCAAGAAAGACTGACCTGCAGGTCTCTTGGTGAGATTGAGGCAGTCGGCATGGTAAACCTTAGGACAGCCTGGCCTCTTGCAGGACACAATCTGTCCTCCATCTCCACAGCTAAAGCACTCATCCTCCCGTTCCTTGATTACTTGCTGGGATTTGCGCTTCATCTGGGACCTCTTCTTCAGTTTACGGCCTTTATCATCTGATGGGGGGTTGTTCTGATAGGCACAGAGTTGATGTCTAACTACAATCACTTATCAAAGCAGAAAGGACCACTGAATTTGCAAGAATGCTTTGGATACTAACAACTTCATTGTGAAAATCGGACGGATTTACATTAGAAATGAATTGGCACCTCTCCAGAGTCCAGACCTTAAATTCATTGAAAGTCTTTGGGATGTGCTGGAGAAGACTTTACAGAGTGCTTGACTCTTGCATTGTCAATACACGATCTTGACCAAAATACATGCTGTGATGTTTCCATCAAGAGTTGCATCGGTTGGTCAAGATCTTGCATTGACAATGCAAGAGTCAAGCACTCTGTAAAGTCTTCTCCAGCACATCCCAAAGACTTTCAATGAATTTAAGCTCTGGACTCAGAGGTGCCAATTCATGTGTGAAAATGATTCTTCATGCTCCCTGCCAACCATTCTTTCACAATTTGAGCCTGATGAATCTTGACACTGTCATCCTGGAATATGGCCTTGATGCGTTTTCCTACATGGTTGTTTAAGAAATGAAAAGCTACACACTCCATCACTTAGGGTTAGAAGAACTGTTGCCAAACATATAACATGATAGAAACATAATAATCACTGCAATAATGATCCAGTCATAGACTCTTAAGCATCTGCCTATCCAAACAGCGACTTTTTGTTTTGGCCCGGCAGTGTATATTATTATATCAGACAAATCAATGATCGATCTATAACATTACGTTATACTATATAAAAGATCATCTGCTTACTTTTGGCCTCACTCCCAGGAATCCACTGCAATTCGATGCACCACACTTGCACACTGTCTTCCCATTGCCCAGACACTCAAGGTTATAGTTGAATGTTAACTCTGTGCCTTTAAAGAAAATGCACATCAATGTTTTTGCAAAAAGCGGTGTAAATGTGAGGCTTTACCACAGAGTCGTCTATATAAAAAGAATTTGACTTACCAGCAGGGATCTCTGTGAGCGCAAAGAGCCCAACACGTGTGTCTCCGTTGACCGTCCATTTTTGGGTCTCGCAGTTTGGCTGGCAACTGTGGTTCATAAAACGGGCTTCATTTCCCTTGGGCCCAGCATCAATAATTCGATCCTTCCAGAAACCACAAAGCAATTTATTCAGCTTCTATAACAGAAATCTTAGGAGACACTAGTGTTGTAGTTTTAGAACCTCACTTTGTCCAACGTAAGCATGTAGAAATTGCCGATATTGTTCTCCTGAGCGTGTTTAATCCGGGCACGGCATTCTTCCTCGTCAATCACCTCTCCAACATATTCGTTAACAAATCCTCCCTTGGGTCAAGCGTTAAAAACAAAGACTTGTTTAGAAAGCAGAATGGACATAATTATATCCACATCCATATTGGCTCTCTCTAGAGACATTATAAGGGGGAGGACTGAGATGGACTAATTGTTAAATATCTTTGGAAAAATTTGAATGCTCAATATGAAAAAAAGTCAGTCGCTTTTCAAAAGTTTGTTTACTCTAAAACCGAACACAGTTTTTGGTGTGATTACCGAAAGAGAAGCAAAATTATGATATTGTTGATTTGGAGCAATTAGCTTAGCAACATGCTAAGCGTTATACAACTGTGTGGTATATTATGTTTTCCGCATTCAACTCCATCTTGCGCACAGTTGAGCATGCAAATCCCTTCAGAGTATACTTCATTTATTGTGAGTGTGAATGGATACACTACGTAGTGGACCTTTGTTTTTGAGCAATTGTATTATGCGGACAGTTCTGGAACACGAACAAAGTAAGTATACTTTCGGGCTTTTGATTGTGTGGTCTGCATGAATGATGTTTGAGACACTGCCCATGAAGAACATTCAAAATCAGCTCACCTTTTTGATGTCGTGCACACAGCGCAGTCCCCAGCCGCGAGACAGTGTCCTGAAGATCTCCACCTGGCAGTACTGCCGTTTGGTGAAGCACTGGTTCTGGCAGCGCTCGCCTGCGGGACAAACCTGTGGGTGACATTCGTACAGAAGCATGCGGTTGATGCACTCTGAGTCCATACCGCAGGGGTTCTCGTCTGTCGCTTTGCAGTTGCAGCGGGGAATCTCCGAAAGGTCTGCTGAGATGATCAGAACTTTGCCAATTGGTTTGTTCACCTATTGGATTTAATCAAGATAAGATTACAACATACCATCGTAACATAAAGCTAGCGATCAATCTCATAGTGTGTCATGTACCTTAATATGTTTGTATGGTGGAGGTTTCTTGTAAATTTGTCGGTCCTCCTGGAGCTGCCGTAGTTCTTTCTCTGCCTGCAGTTCTTTGAACCTTAGAGCAGCTTCTTCCAAAGCTAAACCACATTGAACATTTTGAATTCAGACATTTTCATTTGATGACTGATTTCAGCTACACCAAGAATCATGTAAGACAACTAGGTTTTTACATGAGTTGTGTGTGCAAATGTCGCCTTCACGATTGCTAGGGTGTTTTGGATGGTTGCTAAGGCATTGCTACGAAGTCGTTAAGGAGTCGCACGTGTTTTTAGCCTATCAGCCTATATTAAAGATTTTTATAATTTATGGGTATCGGTCAATATTGTATATGTATTTGTACATTTCCCTATTTATGAATTTAAATGACCTTTGCCGTCATCTAACACTCACTTGTGTACTGTATAGTATTTTGAAAAAAGTGTTTTTGACTATAAAATGAAAGTCATTGTGGGCCAGTTTTGTTCTGGACCCTATTGACTTGACAGTTGACACATTCTTTAAAATATCTTTTTGTGTTCCAGTGAAAAGTCAAACAGGTTTGGAATGACATTAGGCAGATTTCATCCGGATAATGACAGAAGTTTCATAAAGTTAAAGTTAAGGTCCCATCCAGCTTGTTGGACTCTCTGGATCTGATCAGTTCCCTGACCCCAAAAGGTTTGTCTTGCTCATTGTTATAGCAGCTCACACCATGACTCCCTGCTGTTGTCTGACTTGAACTGGTCCCTCAAGAGTCAATCTAAACCTATCTGTCTATAAAGCCTTCAGAAAGATAGGTAGTCTATAAACAGTCTTCATGTATTTCACAACACTTTGTTCAGCTTGTAATTCTTATTAAGAGTGCCGTGGGTCATATTTCAGGATTCTTTACCATAGCAAAGTCTCTGAGATCCTGACACCTTGTACTTACTTGCAATACTAATGCAATACATGAAGACTGTTTATAGACAACATATCTGTCTATACTCAACATATCTTCAAAGACGTAGGTTGAGATTGACTCTTGAGGGACCAGCACCAGTTCAAGTCAGACAACAGCAGCGATGGCGAGGGAGTCGTGCTGTGAGCTTCTACTAACAATGAGCAAGACGGACCTTTCAGGGTAGGAGATGCACTTAAAATCAACTTCCAAAACTTACTGCCAGATTCTGGAAGATACATTCTTCAAACAGTGGTACTAGAGGATGTTGTGCTGGTCCCCCAAGAGTCACTCCCAACCTATCTGTCTACAAGGCCTGTAAAAAAACAGTCTTCGTGTATTTCACAACACTTCAGTTTGTGATTCGTATTTAGTGTGGGTCATGTTTCAGGATTCTTTACCATAGCAAAGTCTCAGAGATCCTGACACCTTGTACTTCTGGAGACTCCATGTAGGTTGCAGTTTTGGAAAATGGTGGAACTGGAGTCTAAAGGGTTCCTGATGGTTTCACACCTAATTATTCACTTTAATTCCAATTTATTTTGCAGTTAACGTGTCTTTTTCTTGGCCTGTTTTTGTATGACCCTGCTGAACCAATGAGCGTTTTGCTGTCCATTGGTCACGCCTTAATTTAGCAATTTCTATTATTGCATTAGTATTGCATCCTTCTCATGAGCATTTAATAATTTTTGACTTTTCACTGCGAGTTAAATCTCTTTTTTGGCCTATTTTAACTGTAAAAGAAAACCTGCTTAATAATTAAGGCGTTTTTCACTTCCAGCCTTCCTTAACAATTATATATCTCTTATAAATGATTAAATACAAAATTAATAGAAGTTATTCAGATTATTGTGGTTTGGAATTGGTCAAATGTGCTTGGAAAAAAAAAGTGATCAGAATATTAACTAGCATAATAATAATGCACGCACTGTAATTCACTTTAGCATTTGATTTTGTAGCAAAATTATTTTTTTATGTTTTATTTTACATTTGTTTTGTTTTAATATAGATGTTAACACCCGTTTTATCATTCACTGAGCTAAAAATGTTAATCTGATTGCTAAGAAAACGATAGGGCATTAGAAATAGCAGTACCAAAAGCAAGCAACAATAATTAGTTGCAGAAGATATACCTTTCTTATAGGTAGAGTCAACTCCCTTTCCCATTTTCTCTTTACTGTTGGCATCACCCTCCATGTAAGGGAAAACACGGGCTTGGTAAGTCCACAGGTAGTCATTAGAGCCGAAGAAAAGCACTGGGAACTCTCCGACATCGTGTCTCATGCGTAGGATATTCTCAGGAATGTTTTGGGGATTGCTAACTTCTGCCGGCCACCATCTAACAAAGAGTAGAGCAGAAACTGTTGTGTGCACTGACTGTACAAAACAGGAATGATAAGGGTCGGCTGTGTGCATGCTGACCTGTAGCGGCCCACTTTTACCCACACTACCTCCTTGTAGTGCGGTTTCTTTCCAGCACGACAGTCGTTGCAGTACCAGCTGCCTTCTGGCATGTCGATGTTGAGACACTCTCGGTGAAATGCTGCAGGACATGACTCACAACACAGCAGACTACCACCTGTAGAGGGAAGTGATACAGATACAGAGAAGAAGTGTTTCTGACAGGGTTTAATAAAGTGAGCTTCTTAGGGAAGTTCTTTTAAGCTGAATTGAATGAATTATCAAGGATTACTAAAGCCATTAATATAATGTAAATGATTTAGTGCACACACTAAAATCAGAAGTGCAAATTGTGTTTCAGCAAACAGCTGAATGAACCTTCTGAGCAGACGAAGCACCAGCTGACGTTGACATGCTCGTGGTTGCGGCAGCCTTTTCTTGGTGTGAAGTGGTTGGGACACACTATGTTGCTGTGGGTGAGTGTGACACTCCCAGCAGGAACGCAGTTATCGTTGGCGTGATATGCCACAGGGCATCTGATACAGCGGGTTAGCTGACCTAGACACAAAATACAGAGAATTTCATAATAAAAGCCCCCACTTTTGAAAAATATGTGTTTTAGATGGTGAACACTAAAGGCCCTGATATACTCACAAGTTTGAAATACGTGACCAGCGATAAACTGTTAGCGAACATCTGACGCCGCCCACACTTCTAAGAGC
The DNA here is from genome assembly GCF_963993115.1 of Abramis brama. Taxonomy (NCBI): domain Eukaryota; kingdom Metazoa; phylum Chordata; class Actinopteri; order Cypriniformes; family Leuciscidae; genus Abramis; species Abramis brama. Next base: position 10,478,212 of record NC_139977.1, read on the forward strand.
GACGGTTAGATGAATATGTAAATTTGTGCAGCTCGCTTTCTTCTCAATTACAAAATAAACACAACAATTTATTTTTTATTTTTTATAAAGCATAAGAAAAGCATCTGATCATAGCAACGTGGATATGTTTGTATTCGGCTCTAGATTTTGACAGGAAAGAAGGTGGAGACTCCGCGCACACCTGCCTATAGAGTGGTTCAGGTATGACGTCACTTTATAGGCCAACCGGCAGTTAGCATCACACTAGTTCCCTCGACAAAAACCCAATAGGATGTTCCCATAGGCTTTTGGATTATCGCTATTAAAAACAAGCTCTGAGACCAACAAAAGTTTATGATACTTGCATGTTTTGTCCATCAAGATTATTATCACAGATGAACACAACTTTTATGATTTTACTAACTTTTAATAACTTTTACAACTTTTATGGCAGTCGCCAGAAGTAAAAAGCAAAAGGTAGGCTATATACGAACTACACCACAGTCCCACAAATTCAACGTCATCATCATTAAGCTTCCCACAACTCTTTCAGTTTTTATAACCATTTTCCCAGAACGTTTGAGTTAGAATAGTTTTTAAGAGCACAATTATAAGCATAATGATGTAAAAGCAGACTGAGTTTACCTGTTCAGCGATGACGTTTAATCTCCTCGACAGCCTCTGTAGTCACATTTAGCCACTTGTTAGCAACTGCCTTTTTCAAGACAGGTAACAGCTTCAAAAAACCACAAGTGGGGTAATAATACTGATGTATTTTATGTCGTAGAATAAAACGTGAAAGTGTCTTGAGCTTGTGTTCTCCACAGACCTTATTTCAGCCATTTAACCAAAACCCCATTCAAAAAACCCATTGACTTCGGGACGATGGAACCGGAAGTGCTAAAATGCTAAAACTCGCTTCCGTGTTTTGGCCTACAAAGTGATGTCATACTGTACCTGTACCACTCTATTACGTAATCGCCACGGACCAATGATAGTACTAAGGTGTTTTCCAGCTGGTGCAAACTTTTCTGGAAAGTTCGCTTTGGCAAGCTGTTTCGAACTCCCTAAATGACCTTCGTTTTGGCCTGAATTTATTCGAAATGACGTCGCAGCAGTAGTCATTTTCACTTGAAGTATATCGGAGCCTTACCATGGTGTAATTTCTTTTTTTTCTTTTGTGTGTGTCAGGTGAAATTAGATATTTAAATGTACATGCTAATTTCCTTTAGTTTTTAAATTTAGATTACCTTTGCCACTCACTTGAAGTGAATCTTTAAAAACACTAAAAAATACTGTTAAATATAATACTTAGTAAATCTCAAAATTAATATAATTTTTTCATATTGTACATTATAATGTTGTGATGCACAAATTCACCTAATTCAAATGACTGATTTTATTTTATAAGCATTTCATTTTAAAATGATTTGGACAAAATAGCAAAGAATTTTCATATCGGCCACAACATGAAATAATCATGGGCTTATCTGTATTGTTAATATTCTGGTCAATACAGCCCATGAATATTTCATGTTATAATAATATCGGTATACCTAGTTTGCAAGATAACATCCTAATGCTGATTCGTACTGGTCCAACAAACACAGCATCCATGATGTTGCCATGATGACGAGATAACTCACCTAATAACAACTTTATTGGACCCACACTTTATGTTCTGAATCTTACATATGTAAAGATATTGCTGTTCCCAGGTGGAATTGTTTTTTTTAAGGCAGGGGTCATCACCTGATCTAGCACCTAACTGCTCTAAGCACAACAAACCTTTAGATATGGACGGATTGGTAGGGTTTGTGATGAAACACGACAGGCAGACGTGGAGAGGGCAACGAAAGGCCCGGTTCAGAGGTACAGTGGGTGCATGGCTGGCAGCGCACTCCCCATGGTAGAACTTCCCACATCCAGGAAGCATACAGCGCCTGACGTCCTCACCCAGGCTCTTACAAGCAAAGCATGAGTGTATACCTATTCAAATATTCACAAAGCCAGCTGTCAAAAACTGTAAAAAAATTTCAAGTCAAATTGTTGGTTTGTGAATTATGAAGCAGGCACTCACCAGACGTGCACTCCTGACATAAAAATGTTCCTGTGGGAGGCTCGTTCAGACCAGTGCATTGTGGGTGGAATGCCCCACAGCATTGCCCTTCGCACAGAAGGAGATCTCCCTGCTTCTCACATGCCTTCAGAAACAGCAGAGGAGGAGGTCATTGAGGGATTGTCTAATATACCATAGCTATCGACAACTGAATTTAGTGAATTCATATTTCAAATGATAAATTAATTTGCTAAAACATCCCAAGATCAAGATCACTTCTTTGAAACATCTTAAAGGATAGTTCACCCAAAAGTGAAAATTAGCCCATGATTTACTCACCCTCAAGTCATCCTAGGTGTATATGACATTCTTCTTTCAGACGAATACAATCGGAGTTATATTAAAAAATGTCCTGGCTCTTCCAAGCTTTATAATGGCAGTGAATGGCTGTTTCTGTTTTGAAGTCCATAAAAGTGCATCTATCCATCATAAAAGTGCATCTATCCATCATAAAAGTGCATCTATCCATCATAAAAGTGCTCCACACGGCTCCAAGGGGGTTAATAAAGGCCCTCTGAAGCAAAGCGATGAGTTTGAGTAAGAAAAATATTCATATTTAAAACTTTATAAAGTAAAATTCTAGCTTCAGGCCAAACGGCCATACGCAGTCTACTTGCGCCTAAAGCGCAACTTACGCAACTTGTAACGTCGGAAGTAGCGTAGTGCGTCATGGCGTAGCGTAAATATCAGCAGTACGTCACATTACTCGCATAAGTTGCGCTTTAAACTTAAGTCGAATCCGTATGTTCGTTTGGATATTGGGTATATGGATATTTTTCTTACACAAACACATCGCTTCGCTTCAGAAGGCGACAATTTTCATTTTTGGGTGAACTATCCCTTTAGTCTGAAATATAGTTATAATTTTTTCCGATTGATAATGTCATTTCATTTGACACTGTCATTTTTTTATGATTAAATCTTATGGGCTGCGTCCGAAAACTTAGGCAGCTGACTTGTTGCCTAATCAGACAAGGACTTTATAGGCAGCGTTTGCGCATGAAGGTACCTCACAAAACTCATTTTGGACAGACTTCTGAGGCAGTGGAAAGCACAGGATTGTGGGATATCAAAGGCAGTGAAGGATACATCTATGCTGCCTTCAAAAATCGATCAGATGAAGGTATCTCAGGAGAGAGGAAGTTAAGCTAACATTGGATTCGGACGTGCCTTGATGCCTCCCGACCCTGGAATGCATCCTCCGAAAGCAGCATTTTTAAGTTTTCAGACTGAGCCTTTGTGAATCAACAGACTTCTGTCTGCGTGACATTTGCTGGACTTCACCAATCAATTAGCCCGCTTAAACCCCGCCCCTTTCTTAGGGAAAAGGAACAATATCACTGGATCACTTTCAGAGTGATTTGTTGGACAATTAATGATAAATAAACCTTGCCAGCCAATCAGAATTCACCTGACTTTAAAGAGCTTGAGTATTTAACGCAGCAGACGACATAACTGTTATGCTTCAACATCGTTCTTGATGTAAACGGGCCTCAACACACCTACCTGACACACATTTTCCTTGAGTAAGATGCTGCCACCGTTCTCCTCTGAGAGTCGTTTATTATCCGAGAGTCCTTCATCAGATTGTGGATTTTCTTCTCTTTCAGAACACAAGCCATAACTAGATTCAAACATCTGAACGAAATGCCAGATATTCCGGTTAATTAATTAAATGAGCATTTAAAAAGACTGATTCATTTTCATTGAATTCTCTGGCTGATTGAATTGGCTGATTAGAAGCAGTTGTATAGGTGAAGAAATAATAAAAGACTGTTCTTTTTACTGACCTCTGAACTTGAGCATCTGAGAGCTTCTGAGTCATCCGCTGTTGATTCTGGGTCAACTGTATGAGGCATTGCAGGGGCAACTTTTATCTCCATCTCTGTGCTTTTTAGTATTGGGTCAGTTGGTTTGTCGATGGACTCGGAAGACAGCTTGTTCTTACTTTTTGATGATTGTTGTCCCATTCCTTCGTTTACAATACAATTACAGATTGTAAACCAAAAGACAACTAAGGCACCGAATAAACTTATAAAAAATAATAAAGTTCAGTGGCAGCATATGCCAGATCTTCTAGAGCTTAAAACATCATTTTAAACTAGATTAGATTATTGTTGAAAATGTAACTGATGGACATACATCTTTTAGTACAAAATTAAATGACCTGGGGTGCGTTTCCCAAAAGCATCATTAGCCAACTATGGTCGCAAGTTCCGTCGTTATCAGCATAGTTCAACGAGTCTGTGTTTCCCGAAAACATGGTTCCAACGAACATTCGCAAACAGCATCAAAAAGTTGTGTAGTTAGAACGACAGCTCTGACCTCTTGTTTGCATGTCGTATGGACTTAATAAACCCTTATGTGGACCAAAATAAGCAAGATGACATTCAGTACAATCTATATGTTTTATTTTAAATACATACAAATATCATTGACATCTTTTAGTTTGTCAAAAGATTTAAAGCACCGTTTCTGAAGAGTGTGCATGTGCATACGTGCTCTAGTACGTAAGAATGAGCCTATGATTGAATCTGGAAACAAAGCAAAATAACTGAGAAATTTTCAGATGCCATGTTAATTTATAGCAAAAAATCTAGCATTAATTCGATTTCAAACGGATTCATTTAAATAAATTATCACTCCATCGCCTGCGTGACATCATTAACCAATGTGGTTGAACGGCAAATTTGCGTCAATACGGTTTCGGGAAACTATTAACTAGCTATTTTTTCTTCGGCAATGCATCGTACTATGGTAGTTAAGCATCGAGTTACATCATTGTACGGGAAACGCAACCCAGGGATGCATGTTCGGAAAACGTGGCCCCTTGAATTGTGTCTGATTGTTGGCTATGTCCCTAAAATAATGAAGCAGTCCAATATATTAATATTATGATTTTAATAAAATAACAGAGTTTTGAAAGCAGTCAAACCTAATCTTGTAGATTGTCCAGATGAGCACATCTTCTGTGACTTCACCTGTGAATGATAATGCTATTAGCCCAATTTCCCTTTGTCCTTATGTCATTAGACTAAACTAACTAGACTAAAATCACAAAAACATTTTTTTTTTTTTATAACAATTATTCTTTATCTAGTTATCTATCAAAGTGAACTGTTTTTTTAAATAGTACCTTTCTTTTAGGCATGAGAATTGGTTCAGCTTCAATGGAGCTTTCTAGAATCTTTTTGGTGGGTTTCCGTTGTCTCTTTGTGCTTAGACACACACCATCACCTATTCAAAATTATGAACAATCATTTCTTTTTGACTGTAATTTTGTTCTGATAAAAAGTCATGAATATAGTCAGCCCTAAAACAATAAATAAACTAAAACATAGGGGGAAAAAGTGGTTCTGGCTTGCACTAGGGTCTACATACAGTGGGTACGGAAAGTATTCAGACCCCCTTAAATTTTTCACTCTTTGTTATATTGCAGCCATTTGCTAAAATCATTTAAGTTCATTTTTTTTCTTCATTATTGTACACACAGCACCCCATATTGACAGATTTTGATTGACAGAATTGTTGACATTTTTACACATTTATTAAAAAAAGAAAAACTGAAATATCACATGGTCCTAAGTATTCAGACCCTTTGCTGTGACACTCATATATTTAACTCAGGTGGTGTCCATTTCTTCTGATCATCCTTGAGATGGTTCTACACCTTCATTTGAGTCCAGCTGTGTTTGATTATACTGATTGGACTTGATTAGGAAAGCCACACACCTGTCTATATAAGACCTTACAGCTCACAGTGCATGTCAGAGCAAATGAGAATCATGAGGTCAAAGGCACTGCCTGAAGAGCTCAGAGACAGAATTGTGGCAAGGCACAGATCTGGCCAAGGTTACAAAAAAATGTCTGCTGCACTTAAGGTTCCTAAGAGTACAGTGGCCTCCATAATCCTTAAATGGAAGACGTTTGGGACGACCAGAACCCTTCCTAGAGCTGGCCGTCCGGCCAAACTGAGCTATCGGGGGAGAAGAGCCTTGGTGAGAGAGGTAAAGAAGAACCCAAAGATCACTGTGGCTGAGCTCCAGAGATGCAGTCGGGAGATAGGAGAAAGTTGTAGTAAGTCAACCATCACTGCAGCCATCCACCAGTCGGGGCTTTATGGCAGAGTGGCCCGAAGGAAGCCTCTCCTCAGTGCAAGACACATGAAAGCCCGCATGGAGTTTGCTAAAAAACACCTGAAGGACTCCAAGATGGTGATAAATAAGATTCTCTGGTCTGATGAGACCAAGATAGAACTTTTTGGCCTTAATTCTAAGCGGTATGTGTGGAGAAAACCAGGCACTGCTCATCACCTGTCCAATACAGTCTCAACAGTGAAGCATGGTGGTGGCAGCATCATGCTGTGGGGGTGTTTTTCAGCTGCAGGGACAGGACGACTGGTTGCAATCGAGGGAAAGATGAATGCGGCCAAGTACAGGGATATCCTGGATGAAAACCTTCTCCAGAGTGCTCTGGACCTCAGACTGGGCCGAAGGTTCACCTTCCAACAAGACAATGACCCTAAGCACACAGCTAAAATAACGAAGGAGTGGCTTCACAACAACTCCGTGACTGTTCTTGAATGGCCCAGCCAGAGCCCTGACTTAAACCCAATTGAGCATCTCTGGAGAGACCTGAAAATGGCTGTCCACCAATGTTTACCATCCAACCTGACAGAACTGGAGAGGATCTGCAAGGAGGAATGGCAGAGGATACCCAAATCCAGGTGTGACAAACTTGTTGCATCTTTCCCAAAAAGACTCATGGCTGTATTAGATCAAAAGGGTGCTTCTACTAAATACTGAGCAAAGGGTCTGAATACTTAGGACCATGTGATATCTCAGTTTTTCTTTTTTAATAAATGTGCAAAAATGTCAACAATTCTGTGTTTTTCTGTCAATATGGAGTGCTGTGTGTACAATGAGGAAAAAAATGAACTTAAATGATTTTAGCAAATGGCTGCAATATAACAAAGAGTGAAAAATTTAAAGGTGTCTGAATACTTTCCGTACCCACTGTATGACCATTGCATATGGTAAAACAATGGGATGGAATTGTTTGAAAAATATTACAGTATTTTTCCAAACAGTCATAAAATTTGTGAATTTCTTCATAATTATGTAAACCTTCAGAAAAAGCTACTCACCAATGGCCAAAGCATTTTGTCTTTGAAGCTGCTCCCTATGGCAAAGTTCAGCACATGGTGATGGGATAGTTTCTGGAGGTGGAGTTAGCGTGTCAACAGACAACACTTGACTCTCTTGACATGGCGTGGTATTTATTGAAGGAGTGCTCCGAGAAATGTCTTCTGGAGGAGGGGTCTGTAACTCTGGCAGGGGCCTCGACACAACTAGTTCTGTTACCTGAGGATTCTGTATACTTTCGCCAGATGTTTTCTCCAATGGACCACTGCAATTGTGCTTTTCGACCTATTCAGAAGTTTAAAAAAATTGTCAGAATGTTAAAGCGAATTACACAATACAGGATAACTTCCACATCCAACTTGAACTTGATTAGCTAGCATAAACTTAGCTACCTTAGTAAACGACTCAGGTTTCTTTTTTGCTTTCTTCTTAGTAGAAAACAATTGATCGTATTCCTCTGTCCATTCTATGAGTCTTTTGCTAGGTTTTCGAATACGTTTACATTCTGTAAAAAGCACAAACATTTTTGAGCCCACTTAAAAATTTACTCAATCTTTAGATGATATTAGCATTGTCTACCTTACCTGTAGGGGTGTCATTTTTTTGAGAGTTGGCTTGAGTGTTTTCTAATGCATTGATGGAAGTTGCCTTCTCGGGCACAAAAGAAAAAGACTTATCAATGCCACCCACCAAAACTTCACAATTTTCTGAGGGTAATCGTTTTGTCTCTTGAATACAACCTCCTTCGTCTGCATGCAACACTTTGTTATTGACTTGGTCAAACTTTTGCCAACGCTTTTTGGGCACATTATCTGAGAACTTAGCTGAGGTCTCTGGTTCCTCTGAGGGCAGGTGAAGCTCAGATATCAGTTTGTCAAATGAATCTTTGGAGTGGATGTTTGATGTGACCACAGTGGTTTTCTTTTTCGAACTATTTTTTTTACTGTGTCTTTGAGCATTTTTTGAAACTGTAGGGTTTAGATGATTTTCCGGGATACTATTTGTCCCAGACTTCAGCTTCATCTTCTTCCGTTTGGATGTGATTTTGCCTAATTGACATTTTTCTGTAACTACTGTGTTCACTGTGGTCAGCTCATCCTTCACATTCGGAATCAGTGATGGCTCCTCTTTAATAAGTTCATTTTTGGGTAACGGTTCTATTATCAATGCTGTTCCATCGTTTTCCCGGCTATCGTGCATATCCTTGAGCATCATTAGGAATGTGCTAAACTTATAGTTTGCATCAGGATGAAACGACAGAGGCTGGCCACTGTGTTCATTTGCTAGTGATTTGAAGGTTAATTCTTTCATGTTCTCCATATCTTCCACATTTAAGCACAAAGATGGAGTAGAACTAGAAGATAAATCAGAAATGTGACTCTCTTGTTTGAATTTGGATGAATGAAAGGCAACAGGTGCTTGAGATATCAAAGAAGTTTCATCTTCAGATTTGACTGAATGTTCATTGTCTTTACAACTTTCAAGATCAGATGATAGCTGGGTGCGTGTGCTAAAGTTTGAGTCTTCTTTCTGATCAAGGCTTGTGGTAGTGTGAATCTTCTGTGAAGGGCCATTGTTGTCTACATCTGTTGTTTCATGTAATGTAAAGTCAGAAGAAGACACACAATTCCCTATTTCAACATTTGAGGTTGACTCTTGGTTTACCAGTTGTTTTTTCATCCACTCTTCCTCCTCCATTGCCTTCAGTGCTCTCGTCATCAGGCGACTACTTGCCGGAAGGCACTTGACTCTCCTACCAAGAGCTTTCCTGGCTTCGGTTGATAGATGTTCAAGTCCGGTGATTTGATTGTCCTTGGATTTCATGCTTGCTGAATCTGGCATCTTAATTTTACAAGATACCTTCCCAAAAGAACAATTCACAGATTTAATTCCAGCACGACCGAGTCCCCCATTGACTTGACCTTTCCCTGTTTTACTGAACCAAAGGCCACCCTGGTTCTCCACATTCTTTTTAATTTCTTTGTCATTTGTAATGGGAAGCTGACTTGGGGTTGAGTTTGATTGTTTGATATTTGATATTCGCTCAGAGCTTTTGGGACATCTGCGGATCTGTGGTACCGAATCAATGTCAGAGTAGGGACTGTCCAACCCTTCCATAATCTTATCCTTCTCATAATGAAATTCCTCAGAAGGTTTCAAATGTGTTGACGACTTTCTTTGTTTCTTTTTGTTTTTAGACCCCTGATTATGTGGTAAGGTGTTCAGGTGGTCTTTCTGTGTAACTGTCCCATTGCTCAGAAGACTAATGTTGGGTAATTCCACTGGCACAGACACTTTGTTTTCTGTGTTATTTGTGGTTCCTTCAGATATCGTTTTGAAGAAGTCTGAGCATGGAGTGGTGACCCTTGGTTTCTCCAGGAGAAGTGCTTCTGCTTCAACCACACTAGCTCTCCAAGAGTTCAGAAAACGCTTGGGTATCTGCAAAGTAACCCAAGAGTAACAATTTCACAAGGGTTTTAAAAAGGTCACAATATCCATTTTACTGAAAGGATGTTTCAGAAATTACAGAGTGTCTGACGTTTTCATCTTGTTGGCGTCCACTTCCTTTCACAAAAGGGAGATTGTTAAACTGATATCCACCCACAAATATATGAGTAGATCGCTCAGGAACCCATGCTCGTTCTTCAGGTTCCCCAAATGTCTTGAGGAAATACTGATGATTGGTCCTATCTGGTGGCTCTGAAACACAATCGCACAAAGCAATTCAAGGAAGGACAATACACATTCTTGTGGGTGGATTGTGTGGAAAAAAAGCGACTGAAAAGTTATGAATCTGGTTCATGAAATGATGAAGGGACATCTACAGTATGGCTTCTGTGGTTGTGTACTTACCTTTAATTCTGTGGTAAACTCCCTCAACTGGGTGAACAGTCACCTGACAGGGCCACCATGGTCTACGGTTGAATTTAGCCCATATAACTTCACCCTCCAAATATTTCACTGGTGGTAGAGCCTTTCGTTTCGTTTTTTTTGTCTGCTGGTAGACATCATATATAAATTAGGTTAATTATGTTAAAAGAATATGTAAGAACATAAAATAATATAGGCCTACAAGAAAAAAAAAAATTATCCATCCCACACCACAGTATTTTAAATCCATTCACTGAGCGTTTAATTTTTAGTCTTTTTTTGCTATTGGTTAAGTTTTTATATTCATTGTTAGCCTATGTGATTGTTTTCATTTTTCCCTTTTCATGTATCTCTTTACCTAATTAACTTTCTATATTATTTATTTTAATATTTAAAGTGCCATATGTTTTTTAAATCCCTTATATACCCGACAATCATGCCAATAAAGTTTTGACTTGATGACTATAAATGAGACATAAATAGACACAACTAATTACATGTTTATAATTATGCCTATTTACTAATGTAGTTTAGTAATTACTAGCCGAAAAGAATAAATATTATAGCGTAATATGTTAAATAACCGTAAAGTGAACTTCATATAATCCCCTTAAGTGTGCCTAGAAAAATAGTCATATGCTAAGTAGCCTATATCAATCCATCACACAGAAATGGATATAATTTCAATTAGCCTAATAGGCCTTTAATAGGCTAAAATAATGTAATATAATATAATAAAATATATTAATATATATATTCATGCCGCATTAAATATTAATGCATATAAATATTAACGCATATAATATTAATGCCGCATTGTCTGTCATTTTTAATTCAAAATAAAATGTTTATTAATAATATCCGTTTACAGGTTTGTTTACACATTAAACTCATGGCCACAAGAAGTAGATGTCGTTCCTTCAACATAAGAAGTCGTGGTCACAAGAAAAATATGTTGTTCCCTCATCATAGGATCTCGAGGCCACGACCGGTCACCATACAAAAATATTTAATAGGATTTATTCAATTTTTTAGCATGTACGTTTTATGAGCATATTTTTTATAAATTATCAACTATATTATTTTATTAATAATTAAACATATTAATAACTAACATTATGTATATTGACATGGTCCTAATTTTAAAAGTTTGCAGAACAGCTGATCTCTTCGTATGAAGAGATATCTAATAATATTGGTGGTAGTTTGATGGTGAACTTGCCATTACAATCCTGGCAGGCCTGCTCACATGAGAAGAAAGCCCACAATCACTTTTAGACTTGTCTTCAAAGACGACTTCTTTCCCCAAGGATGAGCGAGCCTTTGAAATTTTGCTTCTAGGCTTGACATCCAATTTTGTCTTTAAATTTGTATTTGTTGTATGTTCTCTTGTTGAGCCACACGAGGCTCGTTCCAGCCGAGACACTGTCTCTGGATCCATAACTTCATCCTCGTCCTCGTCTTCAAACAGAATTGACTCAAAGTGCAGTCCATTTGCAAATGGACTGGATGAGTCCAGACTAAAATCAGGGCTGGGTGGGGACGTGCAGCTGTCAGTCACAGCTGCATCCATTTTGAGACAGATGTGTTAATAACTCAGTCTGGCTACAACACACCAATCTGAGTTATTTGTGCACACATAGTTCCATAAGCCTCCAAGGCTTTTCTAGCGACAAATATGAGTAAACTACTTAAGTTTTTAACCCATGGACAGGTGAGACAGGAAGGGCCAGGGTCAAAGCCAAGTATCTGTCTGCCAATGGGTGACGTTTTCCATATACTGTCAAGCAGATCCAGCACCTGTGAACAAGTACACCAATGTGTTGAATTAATGAGAGTAAGCATGTGACCGAATCATACCGGCACTGCTCCATTATCTGAAAAACAAATTTGTATATACATATACTGTAAACATTCACTTCATCATCACTTCCTCTGTAAGAGTACAAATCTTAAAATGAAATAAGTAGACAAATATAAATTGTGCTTCTGTGTGGATTCGCAAAAAAAAAGAAAAAAAGAATGGTAATAGTAAAGCCAAGCTGGCAACAAGTGCCCAGCACTGTTGTTTGCAAGTTTATGAACCTTTAGGAAATTTTGCAAAAAATGTAGACCTAAATTTGCGTCACATCTTCATCTAAACCTTTTAACTACATAAAAGGAGAATGTATTATATATTTTAATATAATTGCATCTTTTCACTTGTTTATTAAGCCTAATCCAGTGTTTGGTTTTCTCCAACTCTAATGGTTCATTAACACCAAAAGGCTCTTTTTTGGCTCATCTGTCCACAAAACATTCTTCCATTAGTCTCATCCACGTGGACTTGGTCAAATTTTAGACTAAAATGTGTCTTGCTGCCCTGTCTCAATAGTCTAGCTGATGGTGGACAAACACTGACCGGAAGATCTGTAGATGTTACTCTGAGGTTTCTCCTTGAATATTATATGTCCTGCTTTTGGAGTGATTTTTTCAGCTGATATTTTTTTCTTGGTAGAGTAAGAGAGTCCATTTGTATTCTCTATAGAAATAGTTTTGCAACCTTTTCCAGCCTAGTAAGCATCAACAACTTTTTTGACAGGAGACCCAGGTTCATGTTCATTCAGTAATTTGAGGCTGTCAAACTCACACTTGATTTTTATCTAATTATTTAAAACACCTCCTCCAATTCACCCCTATTATTATATGAACTATTGAATTATTATAATATAATTTTAGATGTTCCTTTCTCCAAAAAAAGGATATTTTCACCTGCATCATTTTGCTCAATAAACAAGTGAAATATACTAAATAAGTGAGTAATCATTCATTTAATTGGATTCTCCTAGTTGAGATATAGGACTTAAACGGAGGTTTGTTTACATTATAGTGGAATTTTATATTAAATTCTTAAGCGTTTACAAAGTTTCTAGCGCGACTGAACGTTAGGAACGGATTAATTACGTACTGCTTAGTGCTTACTATTCCGAGTAGGGGAAGTATGGTGTTCCATTTCGAACATTCTCCATAACACAGGAACGCAGGAATGATAGCGGGCGCACATATATAACAGAGCGAAGAGTGAACTCTGACACATGATTCACATAAAGAAGTATTATATGAAGAGATACAATAGTGACATGCATGTAAAAACTGGCAGCGCTGTGCTCATTGTCACGCGTGCTAATCTCATTAATATTTATGAGCTATTATTTTAATAATATCTCTCTCCCGAACAAACATCTGAGTTCACAGAGTTGCACCGGATATTTCGTTATTTTAAAACATATAAAACGTGATGCCTAAGGAAACACCGATGGAATCTTACCATTTAAATGTTGGCCAGTGTTATTCATATTGACAACTCTTCGTTTGCGCGCGTGAAATGACCCTTTTTCCCAAATTGTGAAAGTGGATCAAGAAAATCCCAGCCGCAGCTGCAGTAGTAGGCCAGAGAACCTGAGAACACATTCATGCTATCATCATCACTCTACCCCTTCAATATAAAAACACATGCACTATAACACTCACACCGAGAGGAACCTTCCCAGTGCGCGATGTCTGAGTCACAACGTACCTCTGCGTTACGATGCGGACGTTGTACTTTTCATTTTCAATGATTATGGTTTCCTTGCTGTCGACCTGCCCCTGGTTCTGTTTCAAGCCCGTGACTGTATGTGTCTAAGAACAGCAGCCAATCGGCACGGCAACCCAACCCCTTGCGAGAGGAGCTCTTCTCAACTCCTGTGCTTCACTTTATCCCAAAACACAATTAAACATTTCAAAACGCTCAAATGTATGCTTAATCGAACATTTGGCGTCCTTTTAATATTTTTTATATGTTAAGATATATACTGTGCTTTTGTAACGGACATTTCTACCCTTAAGTGGTAGGCTTTCCTTTAAGTGACATAAAATCCTATTCTGAAATAAACGCAAATTTAACACAAACACTCGGAAGCGTATGCAAATACGCGATTATGTTTAAGTTTCAGCGCTCTTGATCATTCAAGATGGAGTCTGGTGTGTGCTGGCACAGGCCACAAAGTGTTAAATTTCGATTTGAAGTAAGGCTTTTATACATTCAAGAAGTTGTGACTCGTCTTTAAACGACGCTTTTTTAACATTAGAGTTGATAAAAATGACAGTGCGCGTGAAGACGCACGTGCGTTCAGCAATGCTGCGCTATAAAAATGGCTTATATGTACAAATGTATAGTAGGTAGTCTACTAAGATTTTGTGTAATAAACAAGACACACATAAATATCGCTGTCAACGCATCACAACGCACATCTAACATATGGAAACGACACCGAAACCGTGTTGATCCTTATGTTTGGACGTGTGAATATATAAACAGCGCATTTGTTTTTCTCTGCCGTGTATTTATTTATTTAATTTTGTCTGAGGAGAGAGAAAATGGAGGAGTCCGACATCATCTCATCGACTGTGGCCGAGTTTAATGTCGTGTGAATGTGACACTAGAGCGCTTTAATACGACGAGCATGAGCTTTAGATCACGTTTCAATAAACCTACATATGATACACTGCTTAGCAACACGTCCATTATTCCAAATCCTGCATAACTCAAAACCTGTACTGTAATAGTCCCGTGAGGTTATTATAAGGGCAGGGCGTGTTTGTGGCTTGGGAACCCGTATCGTGTCGATTGGCGACGTCGTTAAAGATGTTTTTCGCTGGCACCTCAGAAGTAAATTTGCGAAATTAAATAACCTATTGATTTAAAAAATGTGTGTGTGTTTATGAGTATTATCCTCCACACTTGGCAACTTGACACCAATAGGCCTATACCTAACTACACTAACGTATGTTAAGTCTAGTTAAGTTTTGGTTTTTGTTGTCATGTAAGAAGAACATTCAAAAGGGCCTTTTACACCAGGGCCTTTAAACCCCATTGTTCCCTATTGTAGAACACTATGTGTGAGGGGCTAAATCTTCAAGAAAAATGTCTGAAAATGTCAAAAATCTATTTCTGGTCAAATTTGATTTACAACAACAACAACAACAACAACAACAACAACAACAACAACAAAACGATTGAAAGCTGCATAACATGCGAAAAGGCCAAAGAAGAGATGCCCTGTAAAGGCCACACTTTTTGTAAAGGTATTTTTATCAAAATAGTTTAATTTAAAAATAGAAACATTAAATTGAAAATGAAAAAATAAATTTGACACTGTAATAAAACTATAAATTGCATATGTAGCCTATAATACTAAAATATGTTATGCTTTTACATTAATATAATAATATATTACTATTTTGCTTATAATGTAATTTTTGATTTTACTTAATCGTCTCATTGTTTATATTGTTCATTTTGGATAAATAATGGCTGTTTAATATTTCTCCAGCCTTCTTTCTTACGCCCCCTGGTGGTCAGTTAGTTCTGTCTTGACCTATTACCCTTCAACAATCGTTCAGCAGAGCATGTCTTTTTTTTCGTGTGTGTATGTGTGATTTAGATTGCGGGACTTTGGTGATCAGTTAGACTCAGTGAACAATATTCACTGGATATTGCACTTTGATGCATGTAAATGAAGTTTAATAGTTTTCCTCTAACATATACAAGAAATGGTTGATCTGAGAACCGATTTTAATATCAGTATATCATTATTAATTTTAAGGAAGCAATATTATACATTATACTTTAATTGAAGGCCTATACTTGACAAGTCCCCCTGTGGTGAAAATCAAGCTTTTAATGTTGTTTATGTCTATGTGGTGTTTTTAATATGCTTTAAGACAAACCATGTGCAAATTCATAAGTCAACACCATTGCTGAGTATTTTCTCTTTAAAACTGCAGTAAACCACAGACAGTCTCAAAAACGTGGTTTAAAATCGCTGGTGTTTCTGACGTCACAAACTCCCTTGCAACCAATCAGGTCAACGAGTGAATCTCTGAGTTGCTGCGAGTGAGTGGAGGCGGGGCTAATTTACATATTCATAGAACCGCGTATACTAAATGAGGCAATGGTGTAGAGTTACATTCAAGTTATTTTAAGGAATGAAGTTTTTTTTTTTTCAAGGAATAATTTTGAATTTTTAACAAATATATATATTTTTCTATGTCATTTTGGGGATCAAAGACGAGTTTTAAGGGATACAATTATTGACTATAGGGGGACTTTAACAAACCATCAAATGTAATATAAAATATTACTGGCAGAGGGCAGCACAACTCAACAAAATAATTTAAAAAGCCCCCGTCCCTGGGCCTTGTTCCAAATTATACACTTGATGTGGATTTGCATTTGCTCACGCATGTCGATGCAGGTCTACAGCACCGTATTGATACATTCATCATTTTATGATTCTTTTTCTCTTTTTGCGAAGTCTGGACTGAAGCATCAAACTACTTCCCAATAGTCTATGTGGCATTGCCACCACAAATATGGAGCATTTAGGACAGGGCCATCAGGTGTCCTCATGTTGATGAGTAGAGGCTATCCTGTGCGTTATGCTATACCGTACACCAGCTGATCTGCTGAAGGTGTCTGGTTGTACCCATCCATCTCTCAAAGAGAGTTCCGGAGGCCCGTGTGTCTTTTCCTGTTGAGATCCCACTGTCCACCCCCGTTGTTTTCCTCCTTAACCTCTGAGCCCCGCCATGCATCCCAGCTGACAGCTGTCTTCATTTGTAACAGCTCTCTCCTGCTTTATATCTGTCTCACTGCTTCCCTTCTTTTCCACATCCTCCCTTACTCAACTTTTTAAACAGCCCAGTGTCTTGAATGATAGCACGAATTGGCAAGTAAAACCATGAGTGGTTGAGAAACATAAATGAGTCACTCAAAGTTTTATTGTGCATCCTGTGTAAACGAAGACTGTAGATTTACAGCACAAAGACTTACACAAACTAAATGCACTGCAAACTCCTCACTTCTTGTCAGAGGAACGTAAATTATACAATAATACAGTTAACAATTCATGTTTGGACTTGTAATTTGACTTCATGTGAATGAGGAAATTATATTTGCATGCTACACTTGATCCAACTGACTGTAACAAATGACGTCTTAAGCTCTTGAGTAGGGTTACGTCCTGTCTTGTGTTGGGTTATGATTTCGAGTGAGTTTCAAATGGACTCGCATTCAGGCAGAGAGTCATTCTCTCCTCTAGATGGAGTCAATCGCTCTTTCATAGACGAAATACCTGCAGGCCGCACTACAATGATTCTGGAGTGAAGACTGTTACTTATAAGAACTTACACGGTCAGCATATATTGATGTATATTCATAGAATTTGTTTAATTTTCTTGCGATCTCCTTACAGGGAGTTCCCACTTCTTCGCTAAGATCTACTTTTATCTTATCAGTTTATGTTAAACCATATTGTTCATACTGTTTAAACATACTCATTCAACTCTTAGCATTGAGCTGATATGATTGTAAGCCACAAAGAAATAAAAACATAACTGTTCTTGACTGCGTCCCGCTCGCACTAAAGTACACTCTTGTTCTCCTCACCCAAGCACTCGCCCGTCAATAAAACAGCCTGTAGCTGAATGCCAAGCAAGGCACAAAACCTCAGAACTGTCCTGATGAACCAACTCCCGCTTCCTATCATGGGAGACCGTAAAAAAAAAAAAAGTAATTTCAATTACCCCTATTCTGTGCTATCCGGAGCCCGGGCCTTTCATTACGGACACTGACTTGCGCACATGCACACACATAAAAAATGTGGTGAAAAGAAGAGGAAGTCTTGAGGACTTTCAAAGCACCATTGGCGGGGAAAGCCTCTTGTGCCTGGAGAATGGGAGCGAGATGAATAACACACACAGGGAAACAGCCGCCCGACACAAAGTGGACTGGAGTAGTCCATTCTAGTCGGGCGAGAGGGTCGACTTCTTGAGGGAGCAGGGGGAGCGGAGGGGAACCCGGGGGTCCTCAGGAGCCCAGGACCTGCTCTTAATGAGAAATTCCTGGGGATTTGGAGGGGCGCAGAGGTCTTCATTTTCTCACTGCGCCCACAGGCTCCTGGAAATGGGAGGTGTGGGCTCCTTTTGAGTATCTGTGGGGTGAAGGAGGGGAGCGCTATTGAAATGAAGATGGGTGGAGGGGGGGTGGAGGGGGGGTGGAGGTATGTGGCGAGATTATGTATATGAGCTTGGGGCTCACATGCGGACCGCCACCTCTCTGAGCATGCAGGGTTTTTTGAGAAGGTGGAGGTGTCCCTTGGAGAGCTACTTCTCAGATTGTCTAATTAAAAGAATGAGCACGAAAGATGAGGAACCTCATGCGCAGCTGGGCCGTCAGGAGCTCAACGAAGAGGCCCTCAGGGCTCCTTACTTACCATACGACGCTGAGGGCATCTTGGCCTGAGCCCCGAATTGGCGGGGCCGGACATTGTGTAAGGAGAAATGCGGAGCTCCTGCTCGGAGCGAGTACAAACAAACCCCACTGGGCAGATGACGGCTGTTGGAGGCTAGGGATGGAGTCCCCCTCTGGGACGCTGGCCCTGAAGGACCTCTGCATGTGGGACGGAGCCAAGCAGTTAGAGCCAGGACACAAAGCCCAACATGGGGCACGCCACAAAAATTAGCTGGAGACTAGCAGCTCTGGTGATTCACATCTTTACAGAAATCTCTTCATAATGCGCAATGGCAGATTTTAGTCGAGTTTAGCGCTGTAGGTGGTGAAAAATGCAGGGCTAATGACTATTTGTTGGATTTTAAGATGCAAAGCCACTTATAAAAGCTCTGTATTCTATATGTCCAGTCTGGACTGTTGACATTCACATCTTAGTCCCTGTACTTTAGCAAAACCGCTAACTCTGAGAAAAGGTCCAGGAAAACCAGAGATTAGATGTTCTCAGTCTTGGTCCTCTTTTAGCTTTGTACGCAGATGAAGGGTATCCGAAGCATTCCCTTTCCATGTTTAACTATCCGTCTCTGAGTCTTTGTGCACATCGTGGAAAGACGTATAATTTAGAACCCCTCATTTAAAGGGTTTGTTCGTCCAAAAGTGAAAAATCTTTCATCATTTACTCATCCTCATGTCATTCCAAACTCATAACTGCAGAACACAAAAGAAGATATTTTGAAGAATGTTTCAGCTTATGGCCATATTATTAAAGTCAATAGGATCCAAAACTTTCAAGCTGAAAAAAGGACATAAATGTAGCAGAAACTCCCTGGTGTTTTGTCTTCTGAATCGATACGATCACTCAAGTTGTACGAGAACCAATGAGGTTTCCTAGTTGAGTTTTGGTGCATGCATACACAGACACATTTTGATGTTCATCACTGTTCAGAACTGATATGAGCTTTAAAGCTTGAAATTTTTAGACCCCATTAATTGGTCCAATAATTTTAAACGTAAAAAAAAAAACGTTTTTCAAAGTATCTAGTTTGGGATGACAAGAGAGCAGCTAAATGATGGCAAAGTTTTCATTTCTGGATGCCTTAAAACAGATTGGATTTGGGTTGTAGAACTTTACACACACCTTCATCAATCATAATATATTTTCTGAGATTCTGTGTGGATGAAGTGAACCGACAATACTCAACACGGCCGAACAAGGCTGATAAGAAAGCTGACCAGAGCAGGTCAATGGTGTGAGTCAATGCAAATGCCTATTGATATCTCTAATCACTCTTTTTTGGACATGCACTTTGCTCTCTCTCAGATCTTAGCTGACCTGGTTTGCCTGAGCTCGGCCCATCTCCAATGTCTGCTCTCCAGGCCAGAGCAAAGGGCAGGCCTGCAGGGCAAGACATGACGAAAGTGTCTCTGCAACGGTCTGCCTGGCTGGATGGGTCTGTTCAACCCCTCTTATGTAGACAAAAGCCAGAGGTCTCAGTTTGGCCTCTGTACAAAGACACTGAGCTACTCTTGGCAGAACTATAAACATCCTTTCCTTTATGTGGGACACTTGCCGTTGCTTAAGGAAGCACTGGAATAAACAGCGCCAAGATGTTCTTCCTCTCCTAAATCTCATATGTCCAATTAATTAGTTTATTAAGGTGGGGAAAAAGTGTGCGCCTCCTCTCGATTGTTTCCAGACAGGTTTAATGTGCATTTAAGGCCGGACAATGGGCCGCTCATTCATATGCAAAAATGAGGTATATGGAGCAAGCCAGTTTTTGTGGGCAATGACTCAGACACCGATTGAGGGGCAGTGGGGCATGACGAGAGGCCCTCCCTGTATCTGCCCGTCGTAGCTCTCTCTCTCTCTCTCTCTCTCTGAAAGAGAAAGGGCTGGTCTCTACCCGGTGGGGTGGAGTGGGGGGTAGAGGACAAAGAGCACAGCCGTGAAATGGCGCTTGTAAAAGACTGGCACCGGCCCCCTCATTGAGATGTCAATCTGAATCGTGGTTCTGTGGGATGAGGCCTGTCATATAGCTGTTGATGAGAGGGTTTAGGGCTCCTTGCTGGTGTGGGTGGACCGGGACGGGTCACGATCTGATGCTGTTGAGAGCCTCTTCCTTCCCACCCATTAATCCAAATATATACTTTTATATTTCATTTTGTTTGGTAAGTTGTCCTCTTTAGTAATAAAAGCAGTGCTCAAGCTGCATGAACTTGAGTTTGTGTAAAGGCCTGTTCACACCAAGGATGATAATTATAAAGATAACGATAAAAATATAGTTATAAAAATCGGTCTCAGTATGAAAGAATAGCAGAGTTCACACCACAGCTATAATGATAATGGCACAGAGAAATGATAACATTGGAAATTTGGAATCACTTTCAGAACGATTTAATCCAGCTGATGAACCTAAAACATTGACAGCCAATCAGAATCCATCCTGCTTTAACACACTCGAGCATTTAAAGTGACAGACAAGCACCCGTTTAGAATAAACAGAACGATATCATCCGCTGGTGTGAACGCTAATATAATTATCTTTATATAATGTTATAGCATGATTTGAGAATAATGCTTCAAGAATGTATGACCGTCTGTACAAAGACTTCACATGATTAATGGCACAATTTGATTTTATTATAAATTTATTATATATATATATATATATTATTCTACAATTACAGATTCTTTCAATTAGCTAAACTAATTATTATATGAGTAAATTTACATGATTTAATTTGGAATCCTACATTTTCACTATAGTCTCTCAGACTTTTGAAACTCAACTGTATGTTTAATATATATCTCCTTTAAAATATTTCTCACATTTCATCATATTATTTTTTGTACCTATTGTTCTCAGAAACTGTGCTAAAATGTGAAAAAAGGTTAAAACCCTAGAAAACTGGGCAACATTTAGGAAACTATAACTGTTTTTTAGACTCCTGTTATATGATTCTTAATTAATGTAATTAATTTCTGCTTGTTGATTTTCCATTACACTGATTTAGTCATGAAGCCCAAATTGGAAAAGTGATTAATATATGAGCTCTAAGACAGTTGTATTGCAGCTGGTTCCTTGAAATCACTAGAGTGTGACAGACGTGTGTGTGTGTGCGTGTGTGTGTGTGTATTTGAGAGAGACATAGATGTCAGTACCATTTGCTTCAGAATTGAACCTGATGGACAGAGAGACAAAGAGACTGTGTGTGCGTGATTGAGACGGAGAGACAATATAGATGTTCCTCAAGGCTATAGGAGCGGAAGCGGGCCGACAGGAGGTGGTAAGAATGTTTGACAGAAACAAAAGGAAAAGAGGCCTCAAAAAACCTGAAGAAACAAAGCAAGATTTCATTAGCCTAGCTTTATGTAAATGTCTTTATTTGTTTAACTTAAAATGCTGCCATTTGCATGCAAATATGCGCTTTGTGCAGACCGAGAAAAACAGAGATAAAATTACATGTATAATAACTCATAATGAATGAAAAAGGAAGATGAAAGTGAAAAAGTTTCATCATCATTGTCAAACATGTTTTATGCCAAATATAAACATAAATTAATATGACAGTGACAGTTTTGCCTATTGTTAGTTTGTTTAATTTCTTCTAATAAAGTGGAGTGAGTAATTTCTGCATCACCAAACTAAACAAAAAAACTAGTTTTTTCGAACATTCCCCCGTCTGCCATTGGTCATTAGTCCCGCCCCAAAATCACACCGTTAGTTGTTGATTCAGGCTGCTCAGGACGCTTAAACAAACAGTTTCAGCACTGCAAAGTTGGTGTTTTCAGAAAAATCAGCATTAGTAAGCAAAAAATCACACCAATTTTGTAACTTTGGCTTTTAATATTTCCTCCAGTTCATAAGTAGCAGTGTGTTTACGGACAGCACTGTGGGGGAAAGTTACTTTTAAAAGTACTTAATTACAATATTGCAAAAAGTACTTCAGGAAAGTGATGCGTTATGTTACCTTTGCATTACTTTTTCTCATCTGGGCTGGGCTTAAATGTAAAGGCCCTTTCACATCAAAAGTGAAATAAATAAGCCTCAGGCTGGAGGAAATGCAAATTCTCGCCTGTACAAAAGAGGGCGCACCTCAAACAAACCTTTCAGCTGTGCTGCCATTTTGAATCGCAGAAGAATAGGATGCAGAAGATGAAAGTACAACACTCTTGCTTCAGCAAGAAAACAAAGTAATTTGCATTACTTATTTGAAAAAGTAACATAATTGTTATAAATATATACATAATGTGTTACTTTACTAGTTACTTGAAAAAGTAATCTGATTACACACCTCGGAATACTTGTAATGTGTTACACCAAGACTTGGACAGTAGTATGTTTTTTTTGCGAAATTAATGTCAGTAACAATAGTTGCATTTCCATTACCCTTCAAATTGCGCAAATTGAAATTGTGAATTGAGAATACACCCAATGGAAACACGTCATGAAGTTTTTATATTCGCATGAAGTGGTTTTTCAGGCAATTCGAAAAAGGAATATTTTGCAAAAATGCAATGGAAACGTTTTTTCCGCATTTACAGGTCACTTGGCATACATTACAGTCGATAATTTCTTAAAGAAGGCGCGGTATGTTTGGACAGAAGACGAGACAGAGAGTTCTTTATTAAACTCGTAAAAGACAAAGGAATTACGGGATTCTAAACAACAAAGAAATGCCACAATTTATCAAGATCTGGAAGCAGTTATGAGGGAGAAACACCCAGAAACACCTCATACGCGGCCGCTCCCAAGTATAAGGGGCTTTCCTTGCCATTAATGCTTGGATAACACACCTACATCTCTTACGATTAAAAATAATGGCTAGTGCGGTGGCTGCGATATACTAAAAAAAATTGTATTATAAAATAATAAAATTTGCTGCGATATACTTAAACCTACCAACATCCGTTGCCATGATTTTTGGAATGACTTATCGCTAGAGAAAAGAAAAATGTTTTTGTTGCATAACATCGGTCATTTTAGAATTTAGAAAATATCGCAAAAGTTTTGCGCAAATCTGTAGTGGAAAAGCCGCTAATGTCAGTAATGCTCAGCTTAGCTTTTGTTGTTTTTCGTCAATAAAATTTGAAATCCTTATATAAAAACAGTCTACTTAAATGGTGAAGACCGCATTAGGTGAACTTAGTGAACAAGATATTACTGAATCCCTTAAAAGCAATTAATTTACTCAAATCATGGGTTTCCCTTTGCCTGCTGATCTGAAAACAGTTTTGCAGCTGGTCTTCTGATGGTCAAAGTTTTTATGATGGGAAGATCATGTTCTAGGCCTGCACAAAAGGGCAATGTCAATCTCACCATTCTCACAACCTTACCCTTGGAGAATGACACTATTGGTCATGATGACACTATTCATCATGTCACTCATAAGGTTTGTTTCAGGTCATTGTCTCCACTAAAAACAGGGACGGTTCATTGGCTTCCCCCCTCTTGTCTCTCCTTTCAGGGTCTGCAGTCAGCAATCAGAGGGTATTTAACCACAGCTATTGTGCAAAACTGCCTCAGGGTTTGGTTTAATGATACCACTAAGAAATATGACCAATATTGTATTTTCCCAAGTATAATATAATATAATATAATATAATATAAAACAAGTTAGAACTGTAAAATAAAATAAAAACAGAATGAAAATCTTACAAAAGTCGCATGGGCAATTATACCTTCACTTCTATTGTATGAAAGTTGTTTTTGCCTTAGTGTCTATTAATACATAATACATCTTGCTTCTCTTGTGTTGGCTCTTTTGTTTGCGAGTTAAACTGAAGTCATTGCGGTTGCCTGTTTTAGCACTCACTCTATGAGAAATTAGTTTGTTTTTCAAAGTTGTGAATGCATTCATTTTTTCCAGATGGGCTATAAAACCATTTCAGTTTCTCCTTTTAAATGAAATTTGCCACCATCTTGGCATAGTAACCCAAATGGGAGGAAATGTGGAGAATTTTTGAGAGGAAAAAAACACTTTTTAATGTGCATTGAATTTCGGTGCCCTTACCTTTTGTGGCCGCACCAACTTTACACAGCGAGTCTTTCTCTTCAGTTCAGCATCATCCGAGGTGAACATCTCCATATAAAATGTGGCAAGTGACAAGAGTTTAGAAACAGGGACATGTGGAACAACTTTGGTTGTGGGCACGGAAACAAAGAATATGTGTTCCTGCTTTTAAAAATGGAAGGCCTATATTTTAGGGTAGGGTTTGGGCCTTCGAGAGCAGCTTGTTTGTTTAGACTGGAGGTCGTAATGTGGTAGAGGGAAACCAGGGAGACATGCGAGGAATGCAGCCAAAGCCTGACTTGGCCCCATCAAAGCCGAGGCCTGCTGCCCAGGACACTGCTGCCCTTCTCAGAGCTGTCCTCTACCAATGCACCCCTCCATCCACAGAGAAAGAGCCTCTCTGACGGCCCTCTGTGGAGCCTAATGGCCTCTCAGAGCCTGAACAATGAGGGACAGTGTGGCTGGATTGAGACTGTTTGCCTCCCGCTATCTGTTCATGTTTCGCTTCAGGCTGAGGAGGGTCTCTGAAAATTATGAAGCGGTGTGTGTTTCTAGTTTATAAGGTGCACAAAAATAATATATATATATATATATATATATATATATATATAACGAATTTTTACATGGTTGCTCTTAAAGCTACAATATGTAATTTTCTTCGCCACTAGGGGTCGCTAACCTTTTACAATAACAAAGGCGTAGGTTGATGTTGCTAAGCGGAATTATGGAACTTGTCGTAATGCCGATGGATCTAATAATGTTTATAGATGAGTGAATACATTGATGTTTTTTAACATGACTGTGGTATGAAGCAGGTTGCAATTGTTAATGAGAGACAGATTTCAGGGCCATATGCGAGTCTCGCGAATATAAAGGAATGAGGACATTTCATTCTACCGAACTACCCGCAAGTGCTGAATTACTTCACACACAGGTCAGTTTATTCGACGAATTAAACTTGTGAGGTAACGCAGCGCTGTTTCACTTGGTCTACACTATCACACTAAACTGCATTTGAGTGTGTTGAAAGTCACAATGTTATTCTATGTGTTCGTTTGTTGGCTATATGAGACTAGCAGTAAGCTAGATCAACATTAGAATAACATACTGATCATATTGTAATCAAAATTTCATCATGTTGAGCTATATAACATTGATTCGTTTTATGTACATTTGCTCACCTGTCTAATAAAGTACATGCAAGAGCTCTGTCAAGTCAAAGTTAGTCGTGGACGTGGAGCTCTCGGCATTTCGAAAACGCCACGCCGAAATTGGTCCTTGTTTTATTTCTCCTTTTGTCCCAAAGTTTGCTGGCCATGGTCCATTACGTTTGAACGAAACAACAACAGTGTGAGCGTGCCGCTAGACATAACGCAGTTGTCCACGTATGTTGCCATGGTTACTATGGCAGTACAAGCGGAAACCAGGGATAACGCGGATATTACGCCATTGACAGGCGACAATGACCAGGGACGAGCCATTATTTAAAATTGGAATTTCTCTGAAATTAAAAATCTTTGGGAACTTTTGGGATATTGTAAGTACACAACTGCAGGAAATATATCACACTGTGCAAGTGATTTTTGGATATTTTATTACAAAATTCTTACATATTGTACCTTTAAAGCATATTAAAAACACCACATTGACATAAACATCATTAAAAGCTTGATTTTCACCACAAGGGGGACTTTAACATAACTTTAAATGTGAAAGTTTAAAATAAATACCCTGTTTAATATAAAACACCCTGACAATATATAACTTTTGAAAAGTTGGTGTACACTGCTGTGAATGGGGGATCAATTGAATCTTTACGAACCAAGCCATATCAAACCATCTGAATAATCTGATTCAGTAAACCAGTGAAAAGAGAAAGTACATTCTTGGAGAGTAGTGGCCATAGGGAAAAAAATATTTTTGCACCAATTATTTTTGAACCGTCTAAATGAACCCAGTCACTAAAGATAAAAGATATTCTAGAAGAGTTGTGAACATAAGGACTCAGGAAAATACTTGACAAATAGCAATGTAGCCTTTTTTCACACTAGTTAAGGATGTAATGCACTACAACCACTTTTGACTCTAATTTGCAGTCTGGAGGAGTCAATGTTAGTTGCTGAAAGTAATAGACTGTCTGCAGATTTTGGACATCAGAGTCGACTGAGTGTAATGTATGATTCAGGTTAGCATTCATGTTTTTAAACGTAGGCTTCCTGTTCTTTGCATACAAATTAACAAACGTATATGGTAGCCAAAATACATGATCTTTTTGCAACATGCATGTTCTTAGCAAACTGTTCGCACGTTCATATCAAACGTCAGCAAACATACATGTTCTTAGCATTCATGTTAATAAATGTGCTTGTTCTTAGCAAACTGTTATCACATGTTCCTAACAAACATTAGCAAACATACATGTTCTTAGCAATCATGTTAGTAAACGTGCATGTTCTTAGCATTCATGTTAATAAATGTGCAAACTATTAGCAAATATACATAGTTTTTGCAAACATGTAAGCAAACATACGTGTTCTTAACATCCATATTAGCAAATGTGCATGTTCTCTAGGATATCACTGTGGAAACAGTGAAAATGGACAAAGACTCTTTTTTTTTTAGCTTGTGAGAGCATATGCTTGTGTTATAATCTAGTGTTGAAGAAGCTGACACAATCTGTTAGCATCTCCAGCTAGCCTATAGACAAAATTGGCCCAGACAGTTGCCAGTGCCAGCCACGCTGTCACCCTGCCAACCGTCCAGCTGAACCTAGGTGGTGAACAGGTTGAGTGCATCTCTGGAAGATTTCAACCTTCCCCCTTTAACAAAAGCCATGGCTTTCTTGCAGAGTGTGAGAAAATAAGATTACTGTTGAACCAAAGGCTGAGCAAACACATCTTAAGGTGAAGACACGGTTTCTATCTGAGCATTTAAGCAAACATGCTGTGTGCTGTCTCATGTGAATCTGACAGTCTAGCATGTCCTCACGATCACTAGCCCAACTGTCACCTCTCGTTGTAGCGCCGGCAACCAACATCATGCTCGAGAGCACCACACTTGATGGCGTTTGTTTGGCTCAGGCTAAAAAAGCATTGGCAGTTTGTTTTAATTACCCCCATGCTGGCTCTCCTCACTGGGCTCCGTATGTGAAAGCTGGCCCTCACCCATCACCCTGCCAAACGGGGGTCAGCATCATATGATTGAACTTTCTGCACCTGAGGAAAAAGAAATCAGCAGATGAACCATGAACCATGCCTTTTCAGTTCATGCTAATGCCATTAGCAAACCATTTGTAATGCAGGTATATTACATTATGCACTTCCTCTCAATTCCGCAGGTCACATGTTGTTTATTATGGACAATATAACCTTTATACGTCCGCACTGTAGACCTATTCACATTCGTATCCTGTAATTAATAACTTCCATGACACAGAGATGTAGTTATAAAGCCTTAACCTGAGAATAATAACAGTGTCTCATGGCTGTAGATGAAAATGCATGTAAGTCTTGCCTTCTGGCTCCAAATTGCAGGGGTGGGCAGTAGCTTTGATATTTGTGATGATGTTTGAGGATCAAACAAAACCTTGTGTGCACCTCATTCGACAAGCTTATCTGACCTCTTTGAAACTCGAGGCTCCTCTCATATGCTACGCTAAAGTGGCAGCGCCTGGCTTTTCCGCTCAACAGTTGCCTTTATGTACTGTAACAATAAATAGTACAGACAGAAAACCAGAATGCACATACTAAAATGAGCAGTGATGGCTTACTTACCTCAAATTTCAGTGTAATAAATACTTTGCAAGGTTTTAAAGAAGCTGTCAATACAAGTTAGCATTATGTTATTAAACGTGCCTGTTCTTGGATAACTAACGTACATGGTAGCCAACATACATGTTCTCAGCAAACTGTTAGCACATGTTCATTAAACGATAGCAAATATAGCAAACTGTGGGTAAATATACATATTTATTGCAAACATACAAGTTCTTAGCATTCATGTTAGCAAATGCGCATGTTCTGTAGGTTATCCCTGTGTGGAAACGGCATTCATTGATCCCAAAAATTGATACTGTATTGCAGGGCCGGGTCTAAGGTGGGGTTGGAGCCTCAATGCCCCCCAATTTCTACCTGTGCTAACCACCCCCTCTTAAAACCATGTTTTAAAACGTAATATAATCTAATTGCAAGTACTTAATTTTTGGAATCTGATTATGTAATCCAGAACCCATATAATCAGTTACCAAGCACTGCCAGCAACTGCAATATAGGCTAATGTTGCCTTTCCAAGTTTTTTCGTAATGCCCCCCCTCCCCCAGTCACACTATCCTGGAACCATTCCTGCTGTATTGTTTACATCCGCACAGTTGAAGTGTTTTCTACCCAGAAGTCATGCTTTCCATAATACTACACAGAAGCCAGAGGGACCCCGGGGGCCATTTGAGAATCATTGATGGGTTATAATTGAGACACAGTTCAAAGCTCAGGCTTGGGTTTTATTAAAACCCTCACTGGCACTAAAGCCCTTATCATATCCTGTCATTTGACCTCCTTTAAATCCATTTTAACGCTCACGACGCAGGCCAGGGCCGGGCACTGCGGTTACACCAGCAGGAAAACACAAAACCCCGGGTAA
The DNA here is from genome assembly GCF_963993115.1 of Abramis brama. Classification (NCBI taxonomy): domain Eukaryota; kingdom Metazoa; phylum Chordata; class Actinopteri; order Cypriniformes; family Leuciscidae; genus Abramis; species Abramis brama. The sequence continues at coordinate 10,507,286 of NC_139977.1, forward strand.
AAGCAGCTTCCTGTCCGGTAATTACACGCTGGTCTCCGAGACCGCAGTTTGGAAATTCAAGTTGTCCGACAACTTCCCCAGAACAGCCCGTTGCAGTTGGGAAAACAGGACCGCTTCCTGTCCTGGGCCAGACGCGTGTGAGTCCTAAAGCACATGTCCGGTTTACTGTAACGCCACTCATTAAGACTGAAGGTACGCAAAGGAAACAGGACATGGGCTCGTCTCTCTGCATTATATTTGTTTAGCACAATCTGCTGCACTTCAGCCACTCAAAGAGAGAGAGAGTGAATGTGTGTGTGTGTTGAAGAAAGAAAAAAACTGTTTCCTGGTTTTAAGCGAATGTGACTATTACTGAGGTATTAATGCCTGCAGATTGCATGCTTGTTCCTGCCCCCGCATCCGCCCGCACTTCTCTATCCACAGCCGTGAAATTGGGACCATGTGTTCTGTGTGCGCCGCTCCAGTCCGGCAACAAGACACAGGGCTGTTTTTCTTTCTCGATCCTTCTGCCGGAACTGAGGGCTCGGGGAAAAAGCTGCGCTAAACACACACACATACCTCACGCTTCCAATACATAACACACGTTCGGTGTCGTCATGTTATCCGCGGGGAGATCTCAGTGGACGAATTTTTTCCTGTAATTCGTGTCAAGAAGTGCCCTTATTTATGTTTGGGTGTTATTACGTTAGTTATTATGGAGGACGTTCATCATTATCTTACCTCGTCCTCCCTAATTGTAAAACCGTGCTGTGTCTTGAACTCCACACTCGTGCTAAATATATCAACTGCTTGGAAGGGGTTGGAACAACACGTGTATCAATAGATCTGGGATTGTTTGGCATTTAAATGCCGAATCTTTGCGATGATATCACGTTTAAGATCTTTCTCAGTTCTGATAGTATCAACTTCAAAGAGGGTTTACGAGATTGTTCCTAGAAATTCTAAATGTTAGCCATGTTTTCTTATATTAAGATCTCAACGGGGGGTTGAAGGTGCATTTTTGGGCGCTGTTGTTGAGCATGCAAGGTTGAAACTTGACCTAAGAGAAGATTAGAATATGCATATCACAGACTGAGATTTCAAAGTTGCTTAGAGAGGAGATATTTGTCCTGTGGACGCATCGGGTCTTGTGCTGAGAGCTCAGATTGATGAGTTAATAATCTGGAATGGGAGTGCTGGTGTATTTGTCTTCGGTCACAGTCTGTAGACTTTGATAGTGCTGACTTGTCTTGTCCAGCATTGGTCTTCTTGGGGGAGTGTGGGAAGACCTCGGTTTCCCAGCATGCCAGGCAGTGATGCACACATGGACTCACATACGCTGGATTGATGAATTTCGTAAGTGCACCATCACCCCCAACCTCTCACCTCTCTCAGGTCACCCTCACCCTCTCTCTCTCTCTCTCTCTCTCTCTCTCTCTCTCTCTCTCTCTCTCTCTCTCTCTCTCTCTCTCTCTCTCTCTCTCCCTGCCTCCATTTCTCTCTCGCTCTCCATGTCTTCTTCTGGTTCAGGCATCAAGTGCAGTGATTAAAATAGAAACAGATTTGATCTTAAATCAGTCTCCTCCCACTGTGATAATGCTTGAGGAATGTGCGAGGATTTAGTAGTTAAAATACCCAGAAACCACAATAATATTGTTATTTTAAAAAAGTGACATCATCACTGAATGAGGCTAAATATTTGTTTAAATTGAATATTTGAAATTTATACTAAAATGTTTGTTTTGTCAATTTACCTGAAACTTGGTATGGTAACAGCTGACTATATTCACTGTAAAAATGTGGTATAATGTTTCAGGCATTACATCTACCATTAATTAAACAACATTTATGTAACATAAAGCAAACAACTGACTGTAACATAAATGTGACATAAAACCCTGTACTATAAACAAAACACTGTAAAAAATGATATGATCAGTAAGTTATAACAACATGTTTTTACTTTTTACATTGCTTCAGCTCAGCAAAATAAGAATTTTTCAACTTTTTTTATGTTATAAGATATTCAACTCATTTTTCAAGTGAGTTTAATGATATTTAAGTTGAAATGACTTAAACATCCAAGTTGATTGTACTTAAACCTTTAAGGCAGCAAAACATTTTTTGTTACTTACAGTTTATTTAAATAAAATATTACCAAATGTCATGTGTCACTCAGACTACTGGGAATGTACTTTTACTGTTTTCTTTTAGTGTAAATTAGTTACTCAATTTTAATTGGAACATATTTTGACAATTTTAATGTAAAAGTACTTGTACTCTCTTTTTAAATATATATATATTTTTTGCCTAATTTATATTTTTTTACATTATTTACAGTAAAATTACATGTACTTGTCCAATCTAATGTTTTTTTCATGGTACAGGGGTACAAGGTATAATTAACACATTCTGACATAGGCATTTTTACATTACATTTTTTTTCAATTCAAGTTACAAACACAGAAATATAGCTAGTATAGCTCCTTAAGTTCATAAAAATATTTGGTCATACTTTTATTTGGGTAACACTTTTATTTTACAGTGTCCATATGTAACATGTACTTGCCATACTGTAGTAATAACAATAAATTATGCATAATTACATGCAACTAACTCTCAACCAAACCCTAATCCTACCCTAACCCTATAGTAAGTACATGTAGTTAATTAATATTACTCAGTGCTTAAATATATAATTAGACTGTAACAATGACATCTAAAATAAAGTGTAACCTTTATTTGTAAGTTGGTGTAGTTACATTGTACTTACTATAGAGTTACGGTTACGGTTTGGTTTAGGGTTAGTTACTTGTAATTATGCATAATTTACTGTTATTGCTATAGTAAGCACATGTTGTAACGTGTAATTGTGTCACCTTAAAATAAAGTGTTACCAAATATTTTTGTTTACAGTTACATGTGTAAATTCAGTCTCAAGAACATTAGCTTAAAATGCTCTTAAATTTAGACGATCAGCACAGACGAGGATGGAGACGAGCCAGAACTTTGATATCTTCAAGCAAATGGCCTCTCTGATACGACCCTGTCACTAGATAAGAGCGAGGTCACGAGAGAGAGCATCTCTCGGGAATCATCCGCCTAGGAGGGAGATAGATAGACAGAAAGATAGATGAATGAGAAAGTGAGAGATTGACCGGGCATCCACTCCCTGAAGCCCAGCGGAGATCTGACCCCTCCACCTGGGTAAACATTCAGCGCTGATCAGGGGGATGAAGAATGCAGCAACCGAGAGGCGGCGTATTCGGGGGTCACTTCTCCACAGGAACTGCTAGCTATCTGAAGGGTCAAGTTTATTTTTCCTGTTTGGTTGGGTGAGGGGTAACGGGATTTTAAGAGGGGCGACGGGGGCAAAAGGTTGGTCAAGGGTTGAGAGAGAGGATTGGAATACGCGGGCCGGTGAGGACAGGAGATCAGACATAAAAGTGGAACAGCGTTGGATCATCTGGTCCGAGACAGGATGTAGCCAAACAGGAAATACAACAAGTGCTTCGTACTTAACACATGTCCTGGCTCTTGAACTTATCTCGCCGACTGACGCAAAGCTCATCTTGAACACTGATGAAAGAGACAGTGGAAGTGATTATAATGCTCTGAAAAAGTCAAATGCTATTAATTATTTTCTTTTCTTTTCTATAAACCCTAAAGATTTAGTCTAGAACAAGACTTGTTATATCTATATCAAACTGCTTCTTTTGCACTATGGACATCATTAAAAGTTTACAGCGCTTCCCTGACTGTACGAGAGCAATACTACTAAAACAATAAACACATTTAATCATAATCCATGTCCAACAACAGGAAGGTTTCTAATGATGATTGGCAAACTAAATTCTTTGAATGATTTACTTAAAGGGATATCATGTCATCATTTATACATCCTTATGTCTTTCCTAACCAGGTTGGCTTTATTTCTTCTGTGGGACATAAAGAAGACATTTTGATGAATTTTGGTAAGAGTTTTGGTTCCCTTTGGTTACCAGTGGGAACAGAAACTGTTTAGTTGCCATCATTCTACAAAATATCATCCTTTATGCTCCACAGAAGATAGAAAATCATACGGGTTTGGAATGACTTTCGTATGAGTAAATGATGACAGAATTGTCATTTTTGGGTGAAGTAACCATTTAACAAAGAAGTCTATAGCAACTTCAATCAACTTCCAATCACCAAAAAATGACAATTCTGTCATCATTTACTCGCATTCATGTTGTTCCAAACCTGTATGATTTTCTTTCTTCTGTTGAACACAAAAAATATATATATTTCAACCCTCAAGGGTTCTTTGGGACAAATGTGGGCAAAATTTAGTTTTTTTAAATAGTTTCTTTAATCTGAGTGGTACAAGACTTGGCTGATTTTCCAAAGTTTTCCACCTGAACACAATACACACAAAAACAATTTGGACTCGATTCAACAATGTTACGAGGTTGAAAAAAAACAAAAACTCCTTAATTGGTCCTTCATGGGCAAAATTGGGCACCCATAGGAAATTAATCGGAAATACTATAGCAATTTTTTAAATTTGTCCAATAAAAATAAATACACATAAATAAAGAGGTGAGCCTACAACATTCTCAAGGACACTTGAGGGTTGTCAAATAATGTTTAAACCAGACAGTTGACGGTAGCCATTGACTTCCATAGTGTTTATTTTTTTCCTACTATGGAAGTCAATGGCTACCATCAACTGTCTGGTTTAAACATTCTTCAAAATATCTTCTGTTGTGTTCAGCATAAGAAAGAAACTCATATAGGTTTAGAACAACTTGAGGGTGAGTAAATAATGCCAAAATTTTCATTTTTGGGTGAACTATCTGAATTTCCGAAATTGTAAATAAAACAAAGATGATTGAATTTTACAAGAAAATAATATTTCAGTCTTTACTTAAAAATCTCATGTTTAACTCAATGAGTTGCTTGCAATTCCTTCTAGCCACAATCAGCAAACTGAGACCTAGGGTTTAGATACAGTTCAGGTCATGGGAACGTAGGACTTTTATCTTTAGGAGTCTGGCTGATTGACAACGGCAAAACCCAGTGAAGGATATAAGGGCTCCTTTTGTAAGACTCTCATTAAACCACACCGCCTCCCCAGTGTTGTTTTATCCTCCTCATCTCCTGTTTATCTAACATCCTATCCCACTGCTATGGATAACACTGTCCCAAAAGCCTTAATCCGATTCTCCTTTGCCATAGTAATGACATTGGCAGATAAAAGCAGAGGCCTATCTCCGCTGGGTACCGTGTAGGGCCAGGTCATAGATAGCTCAATCTAGGACAGTGTGAAGGTTGTCTTCCAGGCCTTGAGATAGCGCTTTCTGCACTGTAACAGGGCGGTTGTGGTGTACTTTGCATCATCGACAGGGCTTTGACTGTGTCTTTGTTCGGCGGCGGTTCATATCACAGTTGTGTTTCTAATTAAACTGGAGAGATGGAGACAGACAGGCTGCCGGTTGCCTCCGACACTCTGGTGTGGCGCTGCTGTAAAACATATTCTCCCCACACCTCTTAGCCTACACACAGTCTGTGACCCTAATCTTTCATTCCTGTGCTGGAATTCAGCTTGAGCTCTTAGCGCTGTGGGTCGTTGTTAGTTGTCATACTTAATTGTTTAAATAGGATGGCAATGCATGTGGACTTATATAGTAAAATATATATTTTTGGTGTACACTATAGTAACAATACTGTGCAATATATATATATATATATATATATATATATTGCACAGTATTGTTACTATATGTAAATATAGTTATGTGTGTGTGTATAATTAACATAATTGTAAATATCTTTATTAAGTTATTAAATCAAACAATTTCTTTATACTGTATACACATACATACAGTTAATATGTTTTTTTTATATTTATTCATTCTAGATTAGATATATAGATTATATTTGTGTATATAAAATCAATATAATTGGAAATATCTTTCAAATATTGTGAAATATTTTAAAGTAAATATTATTAATTTTACATTTATATTCATTCATACTATATATATAAAGTTATATATATAATTTACAATATATATATAAGTTATAATAAATATATGTAAATATAGTTATATATACTTTTATATGTGTGTGTATATATAATCAATGTAATTTTAAATATCTTTGAAATATTGTAAATTATTTAAAATTAAATATTAGTAAATCAAATAAATTTTGTATATACACATACATTGTTAATATTTTTATATTTATGTAGTAAAGTATACATTTTTGTATTTTCTTTGTAAAGAATTAAATAAAATTAATTCATTATTATATATATATATATATATATATATATATATATATATATATATATTATGCATGAACTGCAGCTGTCTAATGGTCCTTTTTTTTGGGGGGAATAAGCAACCACGAATTTTTTCTATATGTCGAATTAGTTCATACTTTATATGACCAATAAAACTAAAATCTGAATCCAAAATGTCACCAAAGCTGTGGTTCCAGGGCATTCAAAAGTTAGCAGATTAAGTCGCATGATGCTCTCATTAGAAAAGGTAATTAGGAACAGTTCATGTGTGAAATCAAAGTTACCTGAATTATGCTAATCATCTGGCTGTATATAGTCTAGAGAGGACTTTACAGTGGCATTTACTCCGACACCGAAAGGCTATTCCGCAAACTCAATTAAAAGATTAGAGGTCTTCTTTTTCTCATCCTGTCTTTCTGCCCTCCTACCCTGTCCTCTCCCCCTTTCATGCATCAAAGAGCCCCTTATCTGCCCCCCTGAGGTTGTGCCACAGGGAAGAAGGTGAGTGGACACACCGCAGCTTATCTTGTTGAGAAGGCCACAGCCATAAGGCTCAGCACTCCCACCCATCTGGCCAGTTTCATGCAGACCCCTGATTCAGTCTGTGTCACCCATTAAAAGAAGAATTAAGATTAGATCAGACCGCAAAGTATGCAGTCAGATTTCCCTCTCAGCCACTTCAAGAAAAAAGAAAGAAAGAAAGAATAAATAAATAAATAAGTGAATAAATGAACAAATGAATGAATAAATAAATAAACAGTATAAATAATAAATAAATAAATAATTACTTTTATGTTCTAAGACTTTCTTAAAATATGAAAATGTACCCTAATTTATTATTATTATTATTATTATTATTATTATTGGTAATTTCCACCACAGCAAACAATTTTGACACTAATACGATTGTTTTCAAATATTATACTTGTGTCATTTCCAATACAAATTTTTGTCAGATTTAGCAAAAAAAAAGTTGTGTAATTAGCATATATATATTTCTAGCTATGGAACCAGCCTTAGCGAGAGAAAAGAGTGTATATATATATATATATATATATATATATATATATATTTTTTTTAAACTACATGGCTAATAATTAAAACAACGCAAATAAAAGTTGTTGATGAAATATTGCATGTCACATTGCAGGATACTGAAGTCAACTGCCCATTTTGTTATAATCCAGTCTTGGTACGGTTATATTTTCGTAGCTTTCTTTCTACATTACCGTATGCACTGCCAATCTAACCTTATTTTGATGTTAAAACAGGAAACAACACCCAATGCTAACCGATAATCTATTTCAGTGCTGGTTTCCCATAAGAGAGGTGTCTTTGTCCCACACACAGTCTAAAACCTTCTGGACCACTCCTCTGCAGGACTATCTCTGCTGATATGGCTCCATGAGATCAGGCCTAGCTCTTGGAGCCAAGCCGTCCCACACGACTCCCCTCCACCCCAGCAGCCCTGATAAAACAGAGCGCGGGACAGCAGTGATAATGCCCCGAGGGGAGAGATCACAGGAACACATGCCCCCTTTGATAAAACACGCTGTACTACTGGAGAGCATCACTTACCAGCTTCACATATCATACAGTCCTGGCCGCTGAAAATGACCCGTGACATAATGGCTGCACTGAACTATTAGCGTCCTGCTCAGGAATGTACAGTAGATTCGATTTTTTTTGTGTGTTTTACCGCTATTAAACCAGTGGGTATATATATATATATATATATATATATACACACTAATATTGTGAAATATTATTACAATTTAAAATAACTGTTTTCTATTTTAATATATTTTAAAATGTAATTTATTCCTGTGATCAAAGCTGAATTTTCAGCATCATTACTCATGTTGAAAACAGTTGTGTATTTTTTTTTACTTCAGGATTCTTTGATGAATAGAAAGTTCAAAAGAACAGCATTTATTTGAAATAGAATATTTTGTAACATTATAAATGTTTTTACTGTAACTTTTGATCAATTTAATTCATACTTGATGAATAAAAGTATTGATTTATTTTATTTATTTCAACCAAAAAAATGAATAAATATTCTTACTGACCCCAAACTTTTGAACGGTAGTGCTTAATGTTACAAAAGCTTTCTATTTCAGATAAATGCTGTTATTTTGAACTTTCTATTCATCAAAGAATCCTGAAATAAAAATGTAAAAAACAGTTTTCAACACTGATCATAAATGCCCTTAATCATAAATGTTTCTTGAGCATCAAATCATCATATCAGAATGATTTCTGAAGGATCATATGACACTGAAGACTGGAGTAATGATGTTGAAAATTCAGCTTTGATCACAGGAATAAATTACATTTTACTATAATATTCACATGGAAAACAGCTGTTTTAAATTGTCATAATATTTCACAATATTACTTTCTTTTTTTTTAAAAAATAAATGCAGCCTTGGTGAGCAGAAGAGACTTCTTTTTAAAACATTAAAAATCTTAACGATACAAAACTTTTGACTGGTAGTGTATCTTATACTGAAAGATGGATATAAGGGCTTTAAACTTAGCTGAAGCCAATTTCCTATTAATCTTAACTTGTAAAACAATTAGATGATGACATTCATGCACAGAAACATCGTTATGGGGAGAGTTTATGCTCTTGGAAGCTAATAGATTGGGCGGTTTGGAACTAATACAGGTCATTTTTTTAATTAATTTCTTGTTTTGTGCAGATCAGTTATTTCTTTGACAGTAACAATAGTTTTATGATTTATGAAATGTGTTTTTGAATCTTGCCAAAAGTGATGCGATGCAGGTTACTAGCGTTCTAGGATTGTGAAAAATCCCAGTTATTAGGATGAAAATACAATACAAATATGTGACTACATGACACATCTTCAGTTTGTTTTCGTGGGCAAAAACAGATGTGACATCAAATACCCCTGAGCTACAGATTTTGGTTCACTCAATGACCGAAATAGCTCATTTATTGCGAGTAGAGTTCAAAACTGTTAAAGCCCCACCCATGTTTTATAGAGTCGAAAGGGTGCTGTATTTTATTTGAGAGCTAACAATAACAGAACATGAATTCTGCCTTAACATGCTACCAGTAAACTCAGACATTGGTGCTATATGGGCACAAAATAGCTTTTTAGGGGGGGATGCTATGAGAGTCTTTTGGTAGGCCAAGAAAAAAATATCTGAAATGCTTTCTGGCACACCAAACCACACAGCTGGGACTCTTAGATTGCAATTTCTGTGCTGTACTAGAGCTGTGTTCGGGATCTCTGAACATATCCTCGGTCGTAGACCTTCCCTATTGAGTGTCTTTTCAGTAGTGGGTCCACATTAAATACCTTAGCCCACACAAACTGACATTGAAGTGAGATGGCCTTAGCTGAGCCTTGTGTCCAGGAGTGAGAAATGCCTGGTGTGAGTAGATGCGATATATCATTGTACATCGCCCTCTTCATGCCTCGTCCAACCTACCAGTTACTCTAAACATAAAGCTCCCTCTTGTTGTGTGTAAAAGCTACAAAACACTCGTTGTGCAGCACCCTCTCTTTCACCGTTCTGCCCACATCACAATCTTCCCCAAATGTCTGTACCAAAAATAACCCTGAAGAGATTCCTGTGTGTTTTAGCGATTCTTTGAGATGTTCTGAGTCCAACAACTGAATCAGTGTTAAATACTCACAATTTGAAGTAGTTTCTTCTGCACTGACAACAGCCGTCATCATTTACTTTCATGATATTACAAATCACTGACTGATTCTTTGGACCAAAAAACAATGCACATACAGTACATAGAGCACATTAAATATGGAAAATGGAAGCTCAGACATGCTTGACTGACATGTGAGATCTAAGCACATTTGAGTTTCTGTTTACAATATGTATGTGAATAAAAGCTTAAATCTGTTCATATAAAGTGATTGTGTCTCTTTTGTGAGACACAGATCTTTATTTGTGTTTGTGATGAACAAAAGTCTTATGTAGCTGCAATGACTTTAAGGTGAGTAGGCCTAGATGATGACAGAATTTTCATTTTTGGGTGTACTATCCCTTTAATATCAAGTAACTTATGTTTCAGACGAATATTAGCCAGTTAATTTGTATATTCCTCATTACTGGAGGCAAAATTACACAATTCACTCTGCTTTCACATCATCTGCACACATACTGAAGGGGATGTGGGTGCATGAAGTGTATTACATCTCCTCTGCTAACTCAAGCTCACCCTAGTGGTCAGTTAGGAGATGTGTCAACCCCTGACAAAGCCTTATTGTTGAATGAAGTGTTAATGACATTCACAAAGGTCACAATAATCTGTCAAAGCAAATGATTGACTCTCTTTCTCATATCCATCTTTCACCCGCCCTCTTTCTCTGGGTTTCTTGTGCACAAAGACGCCTTTGAGCCTGGAGGGTTCTGTCTCTGCACCCTTAAACTTGGGGAGAGGTTCAGGAACTATGAGGACTTTGTGGAGAAGCTAGGGAGGGTGAGAGGAAAGGAAGCGGGGAGGGAGAAGGAGGAAGCCGTCTGACTGTAATTTACAGCCCTAATAAATCCCCTCTCTTTAGCCTCTAACCCCCATATCTGCCCGCCAGCTCCCTAAAAACTTAATCACTCCCTTGCTGCCCCATCGGTAGTCCTTGACGAGGTCTACGCCGTCCTTGTGCCCCGCTGCATGGGGCCCACATCGGCCCTACTGTAAAAGCAGACAGCCTCCTCATTATCACCTGTCTGTGCCGCCACACTAGCCAAGAACTACAGCCCACCCCTGAGTGATTCAACCAGATGTGGATGCTACCACCACTGGGGGTTTAGTTATAGTTAGAGTTTGAAATTAACACCCGTCAACCCACCAAATGCGAGTAAAAATCAACTGTGGCGGGTAACGCTGTCAAATCACTATAGCCAATTTGACGTGTTACTTATTATGTTTACTCACTTTGCTGGGGAAGTTCGTGTAAGCCAAATCTGCGCAGATTTAGCACAAATACTCAACTCATGAGTCATCATGAAATATTAAATACAGCGTATTGTGCAGAATCTACACATTTCTGTCAGGATTGGCGGTATGGTTCTGTTCTGGGCAAGAGCAGCAATAACCCCCCTTAGGGTAAACAGAACAGAACCAACATGAATGTATTGCAGATATCATTAATTCAAGATTTTAAAGTACAACATAATTCGAGAATTTCTTCTGATTCAAGGGGGAATCAAAATGCCAAATCCTGACTGGACGAGAGGAGGAGCTGGGGAGGGAGGAGGGTAATTAGGTCCTGAGAAACGCGATTGCTGCTGATAATACTGAAGGAGCTTATATGTGTATACAGTGATAGGTGTCGTATTCCTATAGGTAGACATGGATCAGCTGAGAGTCTCTGATGCGAGCTTGACTAACGTGACCTGCCAGAACCGGCGCTACGCTTGATATCTGGCTTACTTGAACATGTACGTCACTACGCAACAAATGGCGGTTAACAGAAAAGACATTGTTATTTTCCAACATCCTACATTTTTTTTATGTTCTTTGTACTGTATTGATCTGTCCACCTAAAACACATTTTTGATGAAAAGAATGTGGATGAAAGAGGAAGAGAGGAAATGGCTGGATGACCGGATTTTGTTTGAATAAGAAATGAATGTATGATATAGAAGTTCTGAATGGCCGGTAACTTAAAAATGTAGTAGCCAAATTGGCCGGTGAGTGAAAAAGTTTAGTTCAAACCCTGGTTATAGTTATAGTGATAGTTAAGAATCAGTTTGATTTATTTGAATATTGTCACAGCTTTTCCCTTAATGGCAAAGCTCAAACGACAGACAAGATCCCTGTTCCACAAAGTGGAAGAGTAAATCTGAGAGGGCGAGATAGGGAGTTTGGCACTGTCTCTATCCTTCTCGAGTTCCGCTTTTTTATCTATGAGCTGTTAAACGGAGAGGGAAGGTTTTCATTAGCGTCTGGCCGGGTTTGGGAGTTCTACTGGGAAGCAATGATGACCCAGCCTCAGCCTCAATTCTCTCGTCTCCAGGCCAGAGAAAAACCAAAACACCGCAAATAACATTTACCCCTCATCCTGATTACGGAAACGATTACAGAAATACAAAAAAATTCATTGACATGCTCTGCAAATGTCCTGTGGTTTACAAGTTTATCGGCAGAACTTTCTCGACTCTGTGATTGGAGTGAAAAGTTTCATAAATGATTCACCAAGCTGAGAGTGTTCATTATTGTGTCTGTACATAGGCAGAAAGACGAGACAAAACAAAGAGGTCTGTGGGTACGCCGTAGTAATAAAAAAACAAAACAAAAAACAAAAGAATAGACGAACAAAGCCAGTTTACTTTGTGGTTACTGGGAGACACTTAACTGTGTGGAAACTCAGCTACCGGGACAAAGAAGAAGTGGAACATAAATCACCTTAAGTGTCGCATTCACACTGCATTTCACAGCCCTGCAAACTATCGAAGACAAACCGCAGTTTATAAAATGCGCCAAAGTCTAATTTAAAGTGTGGTTTAAGGGGTGATTACTTATTTCTTGACATCAGAATTTCATCTAACATGTACATTTAAAATTCTCTGTGGGATCTGAGGTCTGTAATTGTTTGAAAGCGCATCATGGAGAAATTATTCAGTTGCATGCAATTTTGCTCATACTACGTCAATGGCGCTTATATTCAGATATCCAAACCCAGAATTTTCCTTCATTCTTTTTCTTAACGAGGGTCTCGTGGGCATTTTACACACAGACTAACGTCTCCTTTAATTAGGTGAAATACAGGGTTCAGAAGTTTCCGTGTAAACTATCTGCAATACTGTCTTAGCGCTGCAGTTTGAGTCTCTGAAGACCTAAAGCCGGTCCAGTCACATCAATCAAGATTGTAGAATCAGAATCATCCAAATGTACTGAGTACTCACTCACATGCTGACTCACTGGACTCGATGGTTATAGCACATCCCATAACTTTTAATTCATACTTGGGTGTACAACTTGATCATGGACTTGGCCAATCGGCCAAAAAGCCGGCAACGGGGTCTGATTCATGCCGACGGTGCAGAACTCACTGCAAAAACTGAGCTGACGCCGATGGCCGACCGTCGGCTTGGTGTGTCACAGTGTTTTAACTTTGTCAGTTATGACACATTGACTGCTTATTCTAAACAGATGCATCTTACCCGCATGCCCCCAGTGCCAAACCAAGACAGTATGAGACGCATATTTGAGAACCAGATGTGAAAACATCGTGCTTCAAAGCACTTGAAGGACAAACAAACACTTTAGTGACCCAAGATGAGCAAGGTCGAAGCATTTGGTGCTGTGCACAATTAGCAATCATCACCCTCACTATTACTCGTAATAATGAATAGTGATTTAAATAAACCCCTAACCCTAAGTATTAAACTTTGATGCCAAACTTGGGTAACACTTTATTTTAAGTTGATGTAGTTACACATTACTACATGTACTTACTTTAGTAATGGCTGTAAATTATGCATAATTACAAGAATCTAACCCTAAACCAAACCCTAACCATAACTCTTTAGTAAGTACATTAATTAATATTACTCATTACTTATTTGAGTATGTACAATGTAACTACGTCACCTTAAAATAAACTGTAACCCAGACTTGTCCCAAATTGGTTGTGCTACAAACATGAATGAAACCTGAAGATGTGCTTCTAATGATTTGTGAGTTGTTACTTTGTAAGTGAACAAACTTAAGATTTTCATAGGTCTGACCTATAGAAGTCACATAGACTAATGGGTCTTGAGCTATATCTAGAGACCAGAGAGTTTCGAGATTTAACACCACCTTTCACCCCATTAACTAGCAGTGGCTCAGACACTGGCAACAACCAAAACCAGAGTTGGTATACAGACCACCTTACGTTTTCTTGGAAAAAATGTAAGAAGCGATTCAGTGGAAATGTAGCCTATAGAATGCAACTGTGTCTGTCTACGTTTTCAGCGATATTGGCTCCAGAAGTATTTCTCCCCAGTCAAAAAGGGATTTAAAAAATTTCATTTGATGCAAATTTACAAATTGGACAAATTGGACAAAAAGACTTTTAGACAGGTATTGAGGAAAAGAACTGCAATCCCATGAAGCGTTGCAAATGACATATTCAGTAAAAACAATGGAGAAATATAAAACTATTGATTTAAATATGTTGATTATGTATATAGAAACAATATATTTAAGTTTACTACAAAATAAGAATATATGTACGAAATTTGGGAGCACAGGAAAACTAACTGGTAACACTTTACAATAAGGGTGCACTAATAAGCATTAATTCATGCTTAACTAATGCACAGATAATCATGTGTTAATGTATGACCCATGAAGAACTAAACTGATGTTTACTGCATCAGCAACTAATAAAGATTCTAAATGATTAATAGATGAAATAATAGTTGAATTGCTATTAATTAAATGTGTCATAATGTATTAATTCCTTAATAACTTATTTTATTAACTAAAAGTGTAAATTAATGCGTTAATTACCACATTGGATTTCAATTTCCAACCATGTACAACCAAAATTTCACTGAGTCCGATGAACCTTGTTGTTCATGGCACAGGACTATGTCAGGTGAAGCTTGAGGTCGAGGTACACTGAAAACATGCGGTCGAGCACTGCAATTTCATAACACTGTGTCTAGACTGGACAAAGACAATGGAATGTCCATTATAGTCAGTGACACTACACAACAAAACCCTGACAGTAAACCGATGCACTCTCTATTCCTGACGTACTCCGAGCTCTTGTGCTAGTTCTGTTACGAAG
The DNA here is from genome assembly GCF_963993115.1 of Abramis brama. Taxonomy (NCBI): domain Eukaryota; kingdom Metazoa; phylum Chordata; class Actinopteri; order Cypriniformes; family Leuciscidae; genus Abramis; species Abramis brama. Next base: position 10,522,337 of record NC_139977.1, read on the forward strand.
GACAAATGGACTTGCGATGGTCTGTCATGTCCAGTGTAGACAGCTGGTCTCGTCCAGTTTAAACACAGTGTAACAGCGGTCAGGAGTTCAGATTCTGGTGTGCTGATATTTGTGTGCAGCCCAACTTACCCATCCTTCAAACACATTCACCGACATTACATTCACTGCATGTGCAACTGTCAAAACCCATAAATGGCATATTACTTAACAATTAGTTAATAGTCATGTGCCTCAACAAGTAAAGTCATAACATAATGATACATTTGCAAATCATTAGTTAATGATTAATTAAAGCAGACAACTGGAAGTTGAAGTACATTGCTTTGACCAACTGTGGTAATTAACGCATTAATTTACAATTTTAGTTAATAAAATAAGTTATTAAGGAATTAATACATTATGACACATTTAATTAATAACAATTCATATATTACTTAATCTATTAATCATTTAGAATCTTTATTAGTTGCTGATGCAGTAATCATTAATTAATGGTTTAGTTCTTCATGAGTCATACATTAACACATGATTATCTGTGCATTAGTTAAGCATGAATTAATGCAGATTAGTGCACCCTTATTGTAAAGTGTTACCAACTAACTCTATTAAATCATTTGCAGCGTTCATGTGAGTGGACAGGCACTATACAATGTTCATTGGTACAATGTTCCAAAATCATTGGTAATGTAGTTTTTCCACTAGGAATCACTGAACTAACTAACAAACAACATCTTTCCATTGTCTCAATAATTATTTCTGATTGAAGACATGTTAACAGACTGTTGCTACAATTGATAAAATTAACTGAAAAATCTTAAATTGGAGAGGTCTGAATTTTTTTACAGTAAATGATTTACAAGTTATCGTTCGAATCCAATTCTCCTCTGGAGAAAATGAATGGGATTTTCACTCCCAGAGCCTGACTATTGCGCTGTATAGAATACAAAAAGAGGAATGAAATTAAACCAAGAGTCATTTTTATTCAGCCAATGCTTGGCGGTTGCTTCTCAACTGATTCTCTGGTCAGGAGGAATTCGAGCTGTAAGGGCCACATGTGTAGGGTCGCCGTCAGTCTGTCTCCCTCGCAGAACGAAGTAACCACAAGCCCCCACCGAACACGACATGAGGCACGGAGACCACAAACACACACTGAACATGTACATTCTTCTCTCTTGTCTCTCTCTTCGTCCCATTCTGATGCTTTGTTCTCTTGAGGGAAAGATCTTTCTATCCTTTTTAACCTTTCATTGCCCTGTGGTTCTGTAACTTTGTAGATGTTTGTGGATATTCAAAACAAGAGTCTATGAAATCAAAATATATTCCTGAAAACCTTTTTTTCTTTCCCGCTCTCCCTTCCCAAATTTTACTGGAAGGAAGGGCAGAGAAATAAAATGATATTTTACCCTTGGTTAGATGGAAGAAGAGGACAGGAAGTTATGGAACCTGAGCCAGTGGAGGCTATTCAGGGCCGGATCTTGGTGTTCTGTGGGTTTGTGTGTGTATGTGTGTGTGTGTGTGTGTGTGTATATATATATATGTATATATATAAGGGAGTCAGGATCCTCCTGTAGCCGGTTAATTCCTCCCTTCATTCTCCACACAGATTCCACAAACAGCTGGCACTGCTCTTAAATGTCACCAGCATTTATTGGAGAACGTATCTGCTTATTAGTGTCAAACGGGAGCGATTCAATGTGGTCTGCTTCACTTCCCTGGACTCGCCGTCTCTCTCCTCCAAGTCTGTTAGGCGAGATAAATAAGGGCCCTTTTGGTTGAACTGGAAATCATGCATAAACCACATCATGTAGCCTATTATTTTTCATTTATTTTGCAACATATGCATTTTTAACTGTATTTAATAAATAGCTTTAGATCATGAGTGGTGGTTGCCCACAAAACGTGGAGACACTGCTAAGATGTTGGCTAGGGTGTTCTGAGTTGCTAGGTCATTGCAGGTGTGTTTTGGATGGTTGCTTGTCTCAATGATATTTTGCAGAACCCGATTTAGTACAACATTGTGGCGAGCAGGACGAGGCCGAGGGCCGTGGGAGTGATTTATAATGAGCGACACCTGCCCGACGCAACGGTCTCGTGTCTCTCACGATCGTCGCTCCTCCTTTTATGCTTCCGCTCCTCCGTGAGAGATACGAGACCGGTGCGTCGCGCAGGTGTCGCTCATTATCAATCACGCCACCATCCTCATGCCATTCTCCCACGGCCTCGTCCTGCTCGCCACAAACATGTTCCTGGGTCAACATTCCAATCAACCAATCAGATTTGAGGGACAAATTTACAGTTTATTTCAAGTTTAGGCTTACAAACCAGGGTTAGGTGCTTCTACATTGGTTTTATTCACCTGATTTCCTTCTGATTTTAGGGATAACTTATGGGTAGGGTTAGGTTTAGGGACTACTTTTTCGCACAGAAATGTTGTTTCAGGATCAACAAAATATGCTGATATTTTGGTCTCTGTATATGGTTTAGGTCCTTCCTCCTATGTAATTCTGAGGGATTGTTGGTTTTACTTTATTTTGATGGTCCCTTTAACACGTTCTGTTGACTATAAGTAACGCTGCACCTACATGTCTACTAACTCTCATTAGAGTTTTAGTTAAGTATTAATAGACTGGTAGGGTTAGGGTTAGATTAAGCTGACATGTAGTTGCAAAATTACTTATAGTCAGTAGAGTGTCTGTTGGAGGACCATCACAATAAAGTGTTTGCAGATATTAAGCAGACAGTCTACTTATACTCCAGTGAAAGTTAGTTGACATATAGTTGCAAAGTTACTTATAGTCAAGAGCACATTCAAAAGGGACCATCAAAATAAAGATTGTTCACCTGTTTTATGTGACAAACTGCAAGATGATTGCATGTCAAAAGTTAAAAGGGTTAGGGGTTTGTTTAACTATAGTTTATTGGTTGTTTTTTTCAATATACTAGTACTGTTTTTGTCCAATTTTATTCATTGAAATCTGTGTTTTAGTTCTAGTTTTTATTACAGTTATCATCTTTTATGTGAGTTTCTATAATTTTTCTTACCATTACATTTCAATATTGCTTACTAACCCCTGAACTGTGCTAATGGCACTGAATCTCTCTGATGTGGTTTAATTTTAGAATATCTTGTATTTTAAAACTCATTTTCTTTCAAATCCATAAATTACAGAATGGATGTGTGGGCCACTCTGGCTGGTTCCAGCAAAGCTTTGTTCTGCCAATGTGCAAAAATAAAGACGTGTTCAAAGAGCAGCCAATGAGGCTTTGATTATGTCGCCTGCAGAAATGCGAGGCTGTTTTCATTACCTCTTTTTAACAAGACGAATACAAGCGTCAAAAGAATACAAGCGTTAAATATGTGAGGGCGCCGCTGAACACATGTAAAGATCGGTTTGATCTCTTCTTACCATTTTTCCATGTGCAATTAAGAAAATTCCGGAAAAAGAAGAGAACAGTTTGTTTACAATTCCCACTTTCCCTTCCGATTCCGTGTTTGTTTTCTTAGCCAGCACGAAAATGAGGTTTGCTTTCTCGGAAGCACTCTTTCACACACTTCTAATCCACAGCCTAGTTCCGTTGTGAAATATCCTGGATGAAAAAGCCACAAAGAGTGACTCATTCAGTCAGTATGACTACTGGATGACCACTGACTGGCCGTATGTCATGATGGTGCGGAAACATCTGTCTGATTCAATTCACATTGTGTACAAGCCGTGTCAGTCTGCATGTCTTCCTCTGTTAAATATGTCAGGAGTTTGGCATGATTAGTGTTATCGTAAGCTTTTGACCATTTAAAAAGAATAGTTCACCCAAAAATGTAATTTATGTCATCATTTATTCCGATTTCAAATCCATATGCTGGTTGTTTTCTTGTGCAAGACAAAAGTAGACATTTTTGAATGGTTACCCAGTTTTGAAAAAAGAAGAAAAAACATAAAAGTGGTCAAAAAAATCTATTAAAAAGGTCATACTACTAGAAAAAAAAAAGTCTTCTGAAGCCATACAGTAACTTTTTTTGATGAACAGCCAAAAATCCTTTCATTTTGATTTTAAAAGATTGGATAAATCTGATAATCTTGCTTTAAGATAGTGAAATACTTGCGTCTGTGTTTGTCATCAAATTTTGTCATAATCACAAGAATGATAGGTCACGAGAGAGAAAATCAAGTCTTGAAAAAAACAACTTTTGTTGTGTCCAAACCACAAGAAATGCAAATTGAGATCTCGAGAAAGAACTTGTATTGTTTCAAAATAACGAGAAAATCAAGAGCTCAAGACAACAACTTTTGATGTGTTGAAGTCAAAGGAAATTCAAGCCTTGATCTCAAGAAAACAACTTCTGTTTTGTCAAAATCCTAGGAAAATCCTGTCAAGGTTTTAAGAAAGCAATTTTTGTGTTGTATCCAAATCACGAGAATTGTAAACTGAGATTTTGAGAAACAACTTTTGTTTTTTGAGAAACAAATTTTTATTTAGTTGTGATCACAAGAATATTAAGTTGGGATCATGACAAATGCATGACCTCTTAGCAGAAACAGATCAGTGAAAAAGCCTGTATTATGATTCTGAACATTCATTATGCATTTTATTATTCAAAACATTCAGAATATGCATCTATCTATCTCCCATTGATCTATCTCCCATTTGTGACTATAATTTAAAGAAAAAATGTATTTGCCCGCAATTACGTCAGCATTTTTGGCGGATGTTTACTTGACAAGTCGTTAACAAGTCGTTCATAGGAAACATGAGTTTTACAGACAAAAAAAAAAGAAAGCACATGGGGTTGGACTTGAAGCGGGCTGAGCCTATTGTCAGGGTATGTTAGTTTAATTTGTGTTTTGGTTTTGTTTCCCCTGTCACTGTTTGCCTGTGTTATCATTTCTTGTTGGTTGCTATGGTTTCAGATTTGAGTTATGCACCTGTTCCATGTTATGTTGATTAGTCCATGTGTGAATTTAAAGGCCCACTGCACTGCCATTGGAATGCGCAGCTTTGTATGATGCCTTGACGTAATTTCCACTGAAACAGGAAGCTAAGGCGGGATATATTGAATGGCTCCTCCCCCTTTTCAAATAGCCAATAGCATGTAGTTTACCTCACAGACTGCAAGTTGTACTTGACAGCGCCATGGAAGCGAATCCGAGCGCTGATGATACGTTGGATTCAGTAGTAGAGGTGTCATTTCATTCTTAACCAACATACAGTTGGAAAACAAAATAAAACTTGAGCGTTTGAGCAACCGAACACAAATCTCCAACCCATATTGCTCTGTGACGTGTCAATGGTCAATTGGCCAGGTGGTATTTATAGCATATAGTGAGCGGAGCTGGAGATTCTAGAGAGCATTTGATTGGACAGAAGATGTGATGAGAAGCTGAAGTGTCATATGTCAAGTGGTGATGTCATAAAAATCCGTGATCCATTTTAGCGGAAGTGGGACACTGTAAGTTTTGAATGCTTATATCTCCTGAATGCAAATTTTGTCATTGTTTTTGGAACACACCAGCTTATTCATAAACTTAAGGCTAACATATTTATACGAAAAGCTAAAAAACGTACATTTTGATTTCAGGGGGCCTTTAAGCCCCTTAGTTCATTGTTCTTTGTTCAGTGTTGTCTATGTTTTACATGATTGTTTGCTATGCTTATTATCCCTGTGATCTCCTGTTAGTTCCCAATTGGATTTATGATTAAAGACGATGTGATTACCACAGCCACTTCGTGACAGATATAGGGGTGAATACATATTGTAAATAATGCCTCAATTTTTGGACAAACCATTCCTTTAACGACACTTTTATCGTCTAATACTTTGAAAAAGTGCATTCAAATTCTAGCCTGCTCAACTGTTCTCAGTCATTACAAGTCAGAACTTCATCTAAAGTCTTTAGGTTGATTGCGCAAGACTAAGATATGCAGGTTAGCAGTCTGGGTTGTGCTTATCAGAGCTTCAGATCAGCCTGTAAATGCTCAACAAGTGAGATTAGTCTCTACGTTTGCCAATTACTTTATCACCAGCCTCTCTAGTATGTCAGGCAACACTTAGCATGGGGTCATTTCCTCAAAAGTGGATGGCGGCATGGCGCTGCAGTCAGCTTGTCTGTCCGTCGGCCCCTGCGTAATCCCCGGGGGCCGCTCTCTGCCTGGATGAACAGCACCAACCCTGGCCTTCATATCCAGACACTCCCTCCGAATCCCGGGGTGGAGGGGTCGGTGACAGGAGTCCATTGTAACGGACCAGCCGGATCCGAAAGCTGACGTCGCCCCAGCCCACGTCCGTCTTGTTATTAGACAGGACTTTCACTACACGGGTGTTGAAAGAGGGGCCTCAGACAACCGGCAGCTCAACACTGAGTTTGTGGTTTTAAGGGAGTCCAATAAATTTAAGTGGATACTTATGGTGCCTCCGAGTCTATGTAGCAGGGACCAAGGGGTCTAGACCGAAATGTTAATAGATACATGTCTATGCAACAGGATGCAGGGTGCACTTTTTGAGTCGGCCTACTGCAGACTTGCATTGAGTCGTAAACATGGCTTTGCTTGATTTCGAAGGAAAGCGTAAATAGAGGGTATTGATCTAGAGAAAAATAATTGTGGCCTTATGAGATGTTCTACCATGTTCTGCGTTATAAATGTTGTGGAATCTACAGCGCTCCAGATGTTTTATTTCAGGAATGCTAGGAAAATATTTGGAAATTATTGAAGATCAACACATCAACCATGTATGCATATTCTGAATGTTTTGAATAATAAAATGCATAATGAATGTTCAGAATCATAATACAGGCTTTTTCACTGATCTGTTTCTGCTAAGAGGTCATGCATTTGTCATGATCCCAACTTAATATTCTTGTGATCACAACTAAATAAAAATTTGTTTCTCAAAAAACAAAAGTTGTTTCTCAAAATCTCAGTTTGCAATTCTCGTGATTTGGATACAACACAAAAATTGCTTTCTTAAAACCTTGACAGGATTTTCCTAGGATTTTGACAAAACAGAAGTTGTTTTCTTGAGATCAAGGCTTGAATTTCCTTTGATTTCAACACATCAAAAGTTGTTGTCTTGAGCTCTTGATTTTCTCGTTATTTTGAAACAATACAAGTTCTTTCTCGAGATCTCAATTTGCATTTCTTGTGGTTTGGACACAACAAAAGTTGTTTTTTTCAAGACTTGATTTTCTCTCTCGTGACCTATCATTCTTGTGATTATGACAAAATTTGATCTTGACTTATTTCGATATGACAAACGTTCTTTTGTTAATCTCAAATTAATCAAAATTTTCTCATGATTTTAACATAAAAATGTGTTTTTTTGAGATCTCTAATTACTCTTTCTGATGTTCTTTATTGATCTTGAATTTATATTAAAAAAAACATTACCCAGTGCAGTAAAATCATGGCAGACATCCCACCCTGCAAAAACTAATTTCAAGGAAAAACATTTTAAATAAGTAATTTTAGTGATCAAAGATAAGTTTTAAAGGATATAATTATTGACTACAGGGGGACTTTAAAACCAGGTGGAAACAGGCCTCTGGGATTTCTGGGATTTGCGGGCGTCAGGGAGCCGCTATCAATAATGCAGGAGACTCCCGGACCTTCCAGGAGAGGTGGGATGTCTGTCATGGACAAGAATGTTGGTTTTTACTCTGATCAGACACTCAGACTGAAATAACTCCATGTCTGTCAGTGATGGACCACTTTTAAACTACTGTCTGACATTTGAGACGGAGACTATTGTCAAAGACACATCTGTATGGTTTGCGGCTGACCAGAGAAATGGTGAGTTGATGAACAGTTTCTCAAAATACATTGAGCTGAAAATCACAAGACAGCAACATTTGTTATATTGAGATCATAGGAAAATTAAGTCACGATGGTGAGAAAATAATACAGCCTCTATTGGTTCTTCTCGTATGTGTAATTTTGGTGGAATCTTTTTGAATATCTTTAGAATGACGATAGGGTTTTTGAAGTAAGCAGTGTGTATTCTGTCCGCTGTAGTTTGTAAACTGTATATATGCATGGAGAAATCAAATGACCTGCTACTTACAAAATGTGCACATGGAATAATGTATCCCACAATGCAATGCACATGACCTTCTTTCACCAGCATGATGAATGAACAGAGAGTGATATCAACCACAGTTTGACATCTTCTCAACCCATTATTAGATTGGACTCCCAAAAGACATTTTTACATACAATTAAATCGTTGAATTAATCAAACAACCTACCTAGGTCATGTGACTGCATACTGCATCCTGTTTAGTATGCAGCTCCCACTGCATAGAAGTGTTGAACATTGTTCTGTTTCATTTAAACTGAAGTGTCTACCATAACTGTAAAACCTAAGTGAGTTCCTCTGTCCTTCTTCTCTGAGCGTGTATGTGTGTGTAAAAGTGTGTAAAGGGGGAACAAAAAGCACATTGAGTGTGGAAAGAGTAGTGGAGCAGAATGAAGTGCCGTGCAGGATACACTCCTGCTGTCCACACCGCTGAGAGGGAAACACAGAGAGGAAGTGGGAATTCAATCAGCCGCCTTCAAGGTCCGTTTGAGCTGAAAGGGCCCCCACCTGGCCCTCAATCACTACCGGAGGATTCGGACCCTGACTTACTCACTGGATTGCTCTGTCGTTCTCTTTGACGCTCAGTGCTGAGCTGAGATCACTAACTGAGGATTTGCACAAGTAGTGGCTTCTAAAACGACTTGCGCTTATTACAGGGATCAACTTGGGGCCCCCGGAAACTTTGGCCCCAAAAAGTACACTTTTGTGACACTTTCTGGTTGTCAAATGTTAGTAGAACAAAAAATCGCCTTGACTCTAATTTAAAGAAAGTTTAGGAACAACATGAAGGACTTATTACAGGGATCAACTTGGGGCCCCGTAAACTTTGGCCCCAAAAAGTACACTTTTGTGACATTTTCTGGTTGTCAAATGTTAGTAGAACAAAAAATCGCCTTGACTCTAATTTAAAGAAAGTTTTGGAACAACACAAAGGAAATATTACAGGGATCAACTTGGGGACCCGGAAACTTTGGCCCCAAAAAGTACTCTTTTGTGACACTTTCTATTTGTCAAATGTTAGAACAAAAATTCGCCTTGACTCTAATTTAAAGAAAGTTTTAGAACAACATGAAGGACTTATTACAGGGATCAACTTGGGGCCCCGGAAACTTTGGCCCCGAAAAGTGCACCTTTGTGACATTTTCTAGTTGTCAAATATTAGCAGAACAAAAAATCACCTTTACAATAATTTAAAGAAAGTTGTGGAACAACATGATGAATATTTTTAGAGTAATCTATTGCTTTAAGTGTCCAAATCCTCTATTTTGGGGACCAATGTATCCTTGAGACTTCAGAATTAGTCTGTTTTTACAGACGTAATCATTTATTATGAGTCTCACAGCATCTACTGGCATAGAAAATGAACGATTTAATACTTATTTGACAACTCAACCATTTTCCTATTTCCCTTTTCAGCCATCTTTTTTGTTTATGTCCTGTCATCGCATGGGAGCATTAACACTTCATCCAGCCAATGGTTAGGAAGCTGAGATTTGCCATATTAAACACAGCAGCTGCCATCACTTACACTGCACGACCTATGCGTTTCCCCAACAGTGTATTTGACCAAGGAAACCATTCCGGGACCTTCTAAATAAAACGTCCTGAACTTAACAAATCGGTGCTATTTGTGCATTTGAGGCTATTTCACAGATAATTAATAGACATAATTAGATATAATGAATGTAATTAGAGGGTGAATTGAAGGCTTCTCGTGCACTGTACCCTGACTTACATTTCGTAATCTGCGTCACAGTGCATCGCAAACGCCTGGAATCACTTACAGCCATATGTAAAACAACGGGAAAGAACACGTGGCGCACGGAAACGATATGGTTTTCTGCTCAGCTGAAATCACAGACCGCTACAGCGCAATCAGTCAGGCCATCACAAGCCACAAGTGCACGGGCTGCTATTTTTAGACTGGCATGGGGCGGAAGACTCCACGGGGCATGAAAAAACATCAAGATGGTTTTATTTCTACATCTCTGCAACCAAAAAGTATTCAGTGTAAAGAAAAGAACAATTGAAGGGATAGATTACACAAAAATAAGCATTTTGTCATCATTTGCTCACCCTCATGTTGTTCCAAAACTGTAACTTGTGAAAAAGAAGTGTGCCTAATTGTATTGTATGTGCGCTTGTAGTGTACCTCGAATCTTAAATCTTTAAAAAAAAAAATACACTTGCAGATTATATAACGTTAAATTTGTCATAACATTGTCATATTCACTACCATGCCAAAACACATTAAAGTTTAATGTGAGTCCAGAGTGAACAAATGAACAAAATAGTTGGAAATATCTGTGTGTGTGTGTGTGTGCGTGTGTGCGTGCGTGCGTGCGTGCGTGCGTGTGTGTGTACTTGTACAACTATCTTTGTGAGGACCAGTTTGAGTTTTAGATCATTGGAGTGAGGACAAAGAGAGTAAAGTGTGGACATTTTGGCCGGTCCTCACTTTCTGAGACCCCTTTAAAGGCCTGTTTGAGGGTCAAGACTTGGTTTTAGGGATAAGGTTATAATTAGGTGAAGGGTAGGTTTAGGGTAAGGGTTCGGGTTAGGCACTTAGTTGTGATGGGTGAGGTTAGGGTAAGCGTCTAGACAATTGCATTGTGTCAATGAATGTCCTCATAAAGATAGATGTACAAGAATGTGTGTGTGTATGTGTGTGTGTGTCAAAAATGTCCCCACAAAGATGGCAATATCCAAAATCCTTGTCCTTGTGGGGACATTTTTTGGTGTCGGCTTATAAACGGCTTATAAATCATACTAAGTGTGTGTGAATGTGTGTGTGTGTGTTCCATAGAAGAGAGAAATTTTTTTGAACGACTTGAGAGCAAGTAAATGACAGAATTTTCATTTTTGGGTGAACTAACCCTTTCAGCGTTGTCACTCATTTACCCATTAGATATACTAAACTAATGCTGGTCATCTCAGCCTCATATAGCAGAGATAAATATCATCCTCTATGGCGAATTTGGCTCACATTTGTCTTCCGCAAAACACACATTTTTCCACAGGGGCCAAAGTACTGTCAGGGGGGTCATCACTTTTCAGCATGATGGAGAGGGTCTACATCCGACTGCAAACACCTTTCGGGAGACCCTGAGGTCGGCCCGCAGCTGTGGCCCTGTCGGATCTGTCGACAAACACATCACGTACACTCTCACCTTCTGTCATTCTGGGGCCCGAGCCCTGTGGCTTTCCACCATGTAGAGGAAAAACGCTGGAGAAATATAGTGTATAAAAACAGGTTTTATTTATTTACCATATGTTATATTGGTAACATTTTACAATAAGATCCATTTGTTAATATTAGTTAACCACATTAGTTTTCATGACCTACCAATGAAAAATACTTAAACACTGTAAAAAATTAAGTTGCTGCCTTCAATTTTTTAAGTACAATCAACTTGGATGTTTAAGTCATTTTAACTTAAATTACATTAAACCATTTTTTTTTTTTTTTACAAACTTATAAAATAGTTTACTTTTTTCCACTAAAGCAATGTTAGAACATCTGTTATTGTTATTGATCAAATCATTTTTACAGTCTAAAAGATTAATTAATCTTAGTTAATTAAATTTCAGCATTTACTAATACATTATTAAAATCAAATGTTGGATTTGTTAATTTTATTTAATGACCTGAGCTAACATGAATAGTTTTTTTTTTTAAACTAACCTAAAAAAAGATTAATAAATTGGTAACACTTTACAATAAGGTTCATTAGTTAACATTAGTAGTAGTTTACATGAACTAAGAATGAACAATACTTCTTCCGCATTCGTTAATCATAGTTAACGTTCATTTCAACATTTACTAATACGCTATTAAAATCAAGGTTGTATTTGTTAAAATTAGATAACAATCAACAGCTGTATTTTTTATTAACTAACATTAACAAAGATTAATAAATACAGTAACACATGTATTGCTCATTGTTATTTCATGCTAGTTAATACATTAACTAATGTTAACTATGAACCTTATTGTAAAGTGTTAACAATAAATTCTTTAACAAATTGCTCATTGTTTGTTAATGTTAGAATATGCATTAACTGACGTTAATGTAACACTTTTTAACGGTAACACAATTTTGATAGTCATTCTACTAACTATAAGTAACTTTGCACCTACATGTCATTACCAGTCATTAGAGAATTAGACTGCTTAATATCTGCTAACTTTATTTTGACTGACAATTAATAATAGTTTGTTTACAAATTACTTATGGTTAGTAGAATGTCTTAAGTGGACTATCGAAATAAAGTGAAACCACGTTAACTAATGGGAACTATTGTAAACTTTTACTGTTATATTTTTTTAATACATCAAAATACTCCATGTCAGGGTGGAATAACTGAGGCCACCTTCAAGAAAAGTTCCAACATTGAAGATTTCATTAAACAGATTATCTACGAATAATCCCTTTGCCCCGTTGCCATCTGCCCCGATTGATCCCATTTGAGACTGGTGTCACTCTCTCAGGGGTCTGGCCCTTTAACCTATTCTCCATAACGTCCAGAAAGACGTCCTAATGAGAAGTTCCATCCTTCCAGCCGCAGGGCACTGATATGTCTCATTACCCATGCTTAGTTTGTAACGGTACACTAAGCTGCTTAGCTGCATATACCTGTAATTTCCTCTCTTTTCGGCTCAGGGGTGTCTCTGCGTCCCGCTACCAGAGAGGCTGGGAGGAGTGACTGAATGGAGCCATATTGTGCAAGCTAAAGCCAGAGTAGAGCCATAAACCGGGCGACAATATAGCCAGCGCCTAATTGTTCAGTTTAACGCCTGCCGATTACTGAAGCCCGTAAAGTCAGGCGTTTCTCCCCCTCTATTTCAGACCACACAGTGCGTGTTCGGCAAATCAGCAAAAGCGCCTTTGCTGTTTCTCATTTCGCTAGCAGGGGAGGAGAAGGAGACTCCGGGGAGGCCCCTGATTCATTTAGGCAGGGTAATAAACACTAGCAACTGAGGACATTAATTGACCATTCATGTGGGATCGGTCATGAATCATCATTTTGTTGTTGGAGAACAAGAACATTAGCACCTTGTTCTGACATTAGGCCACGTTTCTAACAGCCTTTCGGCACTCGGCACCTGCGCTTGATTTTTACTGACCTTGTGTCATGTTCAGTTCAATTCAGGTTTTTTTTTGTATATCACTGTACGATACTGTTTCAAAGCAGCTTCATGGAATATGCATATTCAGTGTTATCAGCCAGAGTATGAAAGTAATGGCAGAATAAGATACTACAAGTTTTGTGGTTACCAAGACAGCAACATTGTGTCGGATTCAACACGTGCCAGATGTGGGCCGGATCTGGGCCGACACTATGTTGCTGTCTGGGTTGTAAACATTGCGTATTCAGTTAAGCAGTGATAATGAACATGTTAGGCAATGATTACGGCTTGTAATGATATACGGATAATATATGACAGTTTTCAAACCAATTTTGGCAGCATCGTGTGTTGCATTAGTTCGGGAATAGAAAAGATAGATTCATTCATATATACGATTCTACATGCTCACTCAAATGTTACTTTAAGTAAAAAAAATGTTTATATATTTTGTCAAATCAACTGTGCATGTCTATGGTAAAAGAGGTCTGCAGGAATGATGTATATTTGTAGGCCAAACCCAAGAAACGAGTTAGCATTTTAGCACTTCCGATTCCATTGTCCTGAAGCCAATGGGTTTCTGGTTAAATGCCTGAAATAAGGTCCGTGGTTAATAGAAGCTCAAGATATTTTCATGTTTTATTCTGTTACCTATCTACAAGAAATCAGTAAAACCCCCTTGTGATTTGTTTAAAGCTTTTACTAGTTTTAAAAAAGGTAGTTGCTGAAAAGTGGCAAAATGGGACGACATATTTTGTCAGTCAGGGACATTAAACATTATCACACAGCAGAGAAACGCTTCTACTCACTAGTCCACTGCACTTTTACAGTCCTCTTGTGTTTATAATCTTGCTCTTGCAAACTGAAAGTCAAACTTTAAGGGAAAAACGTTTTTAAATAAAGACTGAAAGAGTTTCTTTATGGTGCACTGTAAAAAAAAAAGTGGCTACCTTGAATTTTTAAGGGCAATCAACTTGAATATTTAAGTCATTTCAACTTAAAAATTGAGTTGAATCTTGTATAACTTATAAAAATAAAGTTAACTTATTTTGATGAGTTAAAGCAATGTAAAAACAAATGTTGTCATAAGGTATTGATCATAAAAGTGTGGATACACTGAAGCCATGCGGCTGTGGTGTAGTTTGTTTATGGGATATGTTTATCTTTTTGCTTCTGCGATTATATAGGCTTCACAATTCATAAAATGTTCATTTGTGAAGATTATTGTGATGAAGAATAATCATAAACTTTTTTTGATCACAGAGCTTATTTTCTGCAATAATCTAAAAGCCAATGGTATCATATTTGGTTTTGTCGAGGGAACCAGTGTGATGCTGACTTCCGTGTTGGCCTACAAAATACGTCATCACTGCAGCGCTCTATTGTGGCTCAAAACCAATCACCTATTAAAAAGTGATCAATCAGATACTAAAAGTGAGGTTTTCTTCAAAAGTGTCATTCCACAATTCCTCACATTTCATGCAAAGACAAACAGACGAAGGAGCGCTCTGTTTGCGCAGCTCAAATGTCATCCATGTTTGCTCTTCTTTAAGCAGCTGAATCCATACCGAACACAATGGTGCTCACATCACCAATGGACCTATGGTCTTTTTCGTTCCTATTTCCCCAACGTCTTTCCCAGGAAATAAAAGAGGACTGTGGGAGTAAGTAGTATTATGATTTGGAGAGGAATTTTCTTAGGGTTAAGGTTTATGGAAGAGGTTTTCAAATGTAATTTTGGTTTGGTAAACTGTAGAACAGGAGCTGCCATTGATGTGAATGCGTCTTCTCCAGAAGCCTGTGGTAATTTGCTGGGTGTATTGTGCTGAGGTCCTCGGCCCTGGCTTGGAGGAGCTCTCATTAATGCAAGAGGCGCTGGGCTTCCTTTGTTGTGCTAATCAGGCACAGATGTGGACACCCAAAACTGCGGGAAATCTCCAGGGAGAGTGAGCTAACAATCAAGAAAATATATTTATTTAACAGAGAAATAAGCTTAAAAGTTTAATTCAAACAAACAAACAAAAAAACGAATTAAAAATATAATAATATGAATTAATAATTAACGTCATAATTCTAATTAAAGCTCAAAATAAAGCCAGTCAAACGTAAAAAACAAAGTTTTAAAAAATACATTTATTTTAAATGGAAATAAACGTAATATTGTTCAATTTAAAATTGAATTTAAAGTGTAAAATATAAATAAAATAAAATAAATAAAAGTACAACCATAAAACAAAGCAATCAAAGCCAATGATAAAAAAACAATGTATTCAAAAAACATATTTAGGTTACACTTTATTTTAAGGTGACGTAGTTACATTGTATACTAAGTACTGAGTAATATTAATTATCATGTACTTACTATAGAGTAACTGTTAGATATAGGGTTTGGTTTAGGGTAAGTTACTTGTAATTGTGCATAATTTACTGTTATTACTATAGTAATTCACTGTGACAACATTGCTTTAACTCATCAAAATAAGTAAATCAATCATCAACTTTTTTTATAGGTTATACAAGATTCAACTCATTTTTTAAGTCAGTTTAATGTAATTCAAGTTAAAATAACTTAAACATCCTAGTTGATTGTACTTAAATTAAAGGCAGCGACTTTTTTTACAGTGTACATGCAGTAATGTGTAACTATGTCACCTTAAATTAAAGTTTAACCATTTTTATTTTAAATGTAAATTAATGTAATAAACATTACATTAAGTAAATATAATAATTATTATTAATGATGTTGTAAAATATAAAAATTTTAATTAACAATTTAAAGTCATAATTCTAATTAAAGCACTAAACAAAGCATACCAAGACAAAAGTAAAAACAATATTTTATTAAATTTTATTCAACATTTATTCTAAATATAATGCTTAATAAAGTGTCAATTCAATCATCATTTGAATACCAAGCCGAGTGTGTATTTATTTGAAATGTAAATACAAATGTAAATAAAAATAAATGAAACTATAATAAACAATATAAAATCTAATAATATAAAATAATGCACAAGCCTTTTTCAAACATCTTAAAAGCATTGGTAATGTCTTTGCTGGTCCAGTCTCACGCTGGCGCTGTCGAGCAAGACCCTGATGCTGCACTCCAGGTGGCACCTGGTCCCTCCTGTCTCTGTTTGGAGTGTAGGTCCTTTTGTCTCTCAAACCGTGACTGAAATCTCAAAATCCAAACATACCAGAAACCTTCACCCCCCGGGAACCATCCCCCTTTTGTCTCAGGAGAATGTGAAGGCGGTTTGCCTCTCTCTTCTGGAAACGAGTTCAAGAGCGACGCGCCACCGAGCGTTACGGTCATGAGAGCGAGATATGGGATCTCCAGTGGGTTTTAAGAGGGTCTTCTTCTCGGCACCCACCCGTGGCTTCCTGGGGCCAGGTGTAGATCAGGGGTGGGAGGGCTATTATAAGCAAGATCATTGTGTTGTTCTGATCCATACATGCACACCGCAGGCACACCTGTTGCCTGCTGGTCAAAACACTGGAGGCTGGCTTATTGAGATGAACTGTTTCAAGTGCTCAGGGCACATCAATCATCATTACAACCTCCCCTATAAACCAGCACACTGAAGCATGATATGAACTTCATCAATTTAGTAAGCAGCAGACTGATATATCTGGCTAATGTTAGTTTGAAGGTTTCAACAGTTTTTTATTTTATTTTACGAGGTGGTGATTTTTAGCCCTAAATCTAACCATCAATGGAGTTATAGCAGATTGAATGAAAACGTATGAATGCAATTATACAAATTTATGTGAATTAGCGACCAATTCGCCAAAACGCAAAATAGTTACGAATCGCCATGAAAACGTGTTGCATTAGAAACACTTGAATCTGGGTAAGTTTCATAAAAAAAGCAACATTTTGAGCAAAAAGCTGAAGAAATCCAACCCAATCTCATGGCAATTCGTACGTATTTTACGAGGTGGCTAATTCGTTAGAATTCGTACAAATGACCTACCCCTGACCCCTCCCCTAAACCTATACCCGTCACTGGGTTTTGGACAAATTCGTATGAGTGAGGTCATACGAATTAGGCACCTCGTAAAATACATTCGAATTTGTCGAGAGATAGCATTGGAAAATCACATTTTTATCAAAGACTACATCCAGATCTGAATCAGAACTATGATCAAAACATAGATGGAGTAGATCGAGTCCATCAATAATACTTGTCCTGGGTCGACCTTTCATTCGGTAACATTAGGTAATTTTGATTTATATGCTGTTTAATGTTGATGATCACGTTATTTTACATATGTTTCTGCTTCTTTTTCGGCTGTGTTTTGATCCGGAGATTCAGAAGATGTGTTACAGCGCCCTCTACCGTATAACAGTGAAAACACAGAAAGCCATAGATTTCCGTCAATAGCGGGAAAGCATGTCTCATAAATGACGGAAATTTCCGTCAATGGCGGGGAAAGAGCTAATAATAAGTGTGGGGTAAGCATATCACGCAAAAACATATAATGAGATCGTACAATTATACGAATTAGCCGCTAATTTGCTGAAACGTAAAATTGTTACAAATTGCCATGAGAATTGTGTTGCATTAGCAGCAATACAGAAAGATTTTGTGGCCAGTTTATCGGCCTTTATACAAAATCATCGTGCCTCAGATCAGAATGCCATTATTGATCTATCAAAATCAAGCACTCCAAAAAGGGTAACAAGTTACAACAGGGTAAAAATGTATTCAATCATGACGACAACTACTATCAATGGTGGCCACCTGTGTCACTCTACTTGCAGTAGCAAAATCTTCATTCAAAGGGTAAAACTGAAGAAGTAAAGTCTAATCTCAGCACATCCTATTGTTAACACATGAGCCACCGTTAAAAGAAACTCTTCACTTTATCCCGCAACAATGTGTCACATGAGAGAAAAGCTGAGAGGCAAACTCAGGGCTCCCCAGATTCCAACGACGAGAAGCTCTTAATCAGGCCAAACAATGCGACCTCCAGCTCCTGCTTTCTTCAGCGGCCTGATCTAATAAGCTGCGGAGAACTTTGAGCCGATCCCCCTGGATTACCTCTGAAGATAGGCCACAGCAGGAAGCCCTGAAGAAGAACCCTGGATACTCCTTAATTCAAACCGGGGATGGCGACCCTTTGAACCCCACAAGGCCGGTCCACAAAAGGGGGTCGTGGAGCCAACAAAGAATAGTGTGACGTTGTCAAACAGGCTTAATGTCTTCATAAGACACCTTCTTAATGAAAAGAAATCTCAGGAATCTGTCACAAGCAATTGGGAACGAAGTGATCTGAAGCACATCATCGAGCTAATATTCACTAGCTCGCGCTGATTAATTAAAACGGTCAGTTTTGATCTGGCTCGAGCTTCAGCGCTCTTTGATTCCAGCTCAAAAAACATTCAGTCACGAATGTTGGACGTCTCCAAAGCCTTGGAAGCGGAGAACATCGGGATTTCAAAAACGCAGCAAGCATGCCTCGCATCGCGCATAGCCCGAAAAGGGCAGTTTCTCTGAGATCTGGATGATCTGGGAAGATCCAGTTACATATAATTCCAACTATGTTATTTCTCCTTGCGCATGTCTTGATCCCTTTAGTGCAAGCTTTATGAACATAAACATGGACTTCGGGGTTACTGTCTGGGTGCTCTGTTTCTGTTTTCAGCTGTAATCAATACTCCACCAAATATGGTTTTGTTTCCATGGAGATAACATCTATAGCAATTGGACATAATCCTCAAAAGAAAGGCCCTTGGATGAAAAGCTTGTCAGGGTGAACCAAAATACACACGGGACCTCCCGAGATCATCGCAGCTAGGAACGTATTTACAGAGTGTAATCTCTTGATTCGTTCATATGTGCAAAGTTTATCAAAGGGCTGTCTTGCTTAGGCGATGCTTGGATGAGTAATTCTGCAGGATAAATCAGACATGTGTGCGTATGTACTGAAAGATATACTGTGTGTAAGTATACCTGTCGTGGCTATATCAGGACTCGCGTCTGGAGAGTGTGAATTGCCTCATGACGAGAGCTGTTACACTCACACAAATGGATTGTTGTTTTAATGAGACAATGATGCATTCACCTAATTCACTCGCTGGGAATTGGAGTTTTAAATAATGATTAACTAACCCTGACACAAATACACACACGGGAAAATCAGACCCTGAAATTCTATCTGTAACATCGATGGTGGAAGAAATAGTCCTAAATTGTTATCACTTTCATATTAACAATTGAGGACTCTTTTTCCTTTTGTTCTATCTATCTAAATTGGATATTTAAAAATGTTAAAAACGTTTTCATGTTGATTTTTTAGACTCAAAATAGGCAGCATATCTAAGGCTGACATTATCCACAAAATAAAGTTTAAAAGAAGTATTTGTTCTTTGAACTTTTTTTCCAGAAAGTTGTGAAAAAAGAAGATTAATTAAGGAGTTTAATTAGAACAGATACTAATTAAAACGGAGACTGCATGCGGATGACCTAAAACATCTGATCAATTAACACATATGCTCATGCTTTAAGAAATCATTCACACATTCTATCAGATTCATCAAGAGAGATGAGTTCAGGGAAGGTTCATCTACCCTCATCTCTAATGAAAAAAAAAAGAATAAGAAGAGAAAACCAGAGAAGAAAAGAAGACGAGCAGAGAAAACAGTGGCTGCAGGGATATCCATCTCTGTAAAAACAGCTGGGTGTGGGACTCTCGCAGAATATGTTTGGCAGCAGAAGTCAACTTGCATCACAAAGTAGACCTCTCAGTCACACCATTGTCTGGCCCGGTCCAGCTAATAATTAACACAAACACGAGACAATAGCCTGGGACCAACAAGTGCTGCGGTTAATGAGCGACCAGCCCCACCTTGCATTCACATGCTCTGTTGCTATAGGCCGTTCACTGGCTGCAACCCTGGCTAATTATTCACACCACTGTCTCCCCTATCACAGCCATCAGTGGAGCGGCTCATTAGCATAGTTATGCAAGTATCAATACTTTCAGACTCTTTCAGGTCTCCCAGCTGGCCGAGGCGTAAGGGCCATCCAGCGTATCACTAATGTAATCAGATAAGAAGGAGGTGGGGAGGACAAGAAGAATGTTGCTGTTGATTTGTTGCCAACATGCATTCGGGGAATGCGGTTCTCAGATGCTGCATTCCCTTTGACTTTGCTTTAGCCGGGGGCTTTTAATTACAATGACCTCCAAATATGGGAGCGCTTTTCAAAAAATATAAAGCTAATTATGTTTACCCATTTATATTGTGTGAGAAAAGTAGTGAATACAATGTCAAATTTGGTAAATGGTATTTATATATTGTTAATGTTATATATAGAGAGACAACTTATGTGTGTAAATATACAGTGGATGTAAAGTCTACACACCCCTGTTAAAACAGTAGAACAGCTGATTTTTGTGATGTATCTGAACTTTTGCACATTTGATGTAAAAGCAATGTCACTGAAAACCAAAGTGACATTTCAAAACAGAAAATGTATTTATATAATTTTTTGAACTGTTTTTTTTTTTTTCCCTACAGTTTTTTAGGCCTGGGCATTGACACAAATTTCACAATTCGATTCGATATTAATTGGGGTCTGTCATGTAGGCTACTGTACATTACAGACCCCAATTTTCATGATTCGAATCGTGAAATTTGTGTCAATGCCCAGGCCTAAAAAAACTGTAAAAAAAAAAAAACCTTTCAAGGAAAATGCAAAACTAATGCTGTAAACTAAACAGGGAATCCCAGCTGGTACAGCATATATTATAATACTATAATACTAAAGGTTCAAATGAACAGATTTTTAGGCTACGTACATTTAAATTATATAAAAAAAAGTTTTTTATAATAATAGGCCTAAAATTTTAATGAAAAACATGACGGATTAATTCAAACATGCATTAAATATTGACATATAAAAATATATGTAAAAATACAATTCTGTCATGAATTACTCACCCTCATGTCCTTCCAAACCAGTACGAATTTCATTCATCTTTGGAGCACAAAAAGAAAAAGAAGATCTTTTTGATGAAATCTGAGAGATTTCTGTCCCTCCATTGACAAAAAGTTCATAAAGAAATTGTAAAACTAATCCATATGAATCAAGTGGTTTAGTCCGAATTTTCTGAAGAGACACGATCACTTTATATGATGAACAGATTGAATTTAGGCTTTTATTAACATATAAACCTGATTCAGCGAACATAAACAGAAGATCAACCGAACCTGCTTGAGGCATGAGGACAAACCTCATTGGTTCTCGCTGAAGCTCAAACATGCTGCGTAAAACACGAGAATGAACCTCATTGGTTCTTGCAGAAGCTCAAACGTGATGCTTATTTTTTTGAAGTGTCAAAGTGTCAGTTGTGTATCTGTCATTGGAGGGGCAGAAATCGCTTAGATATCATCAAAAAGATTGTCATTTGTATTTCGAAGATGAAGGAAAGTCTTACAGGTTTGGAACAACATGAGGGCGAGTAATTAATGACAGAATTATCATTTTCCGGTTAACCATCCCTTTAAACCTTAAACCTTAAAGTAGCAAAATACCAAAACACTTTTCATAATTCTGAAAATGCTTTAAAAGTATATACTCTGTGGATGTCATTCTGAGGTCGTCTCTACAGTTTGAACTGTAATGCAGTAGCATTCAGGCAGCCTCTTGCACAAACACTTGCTTGTAATTGTGTATGTGTTGCCCAACACCAGTAACATGAGTGAACTTTGGACAGTTAGAATAATGTAGTATAAACATCAACACTGGCTATCAACATACATATATATGACAGGAATTGAGGGTGTTTTCATTGGAGGGAAACTCAATAGTGACTGGTTAAGATGTTGTGTTTTCAAGCCGAGGATTCCTTGCATAGTTGAGAGTAATGTGAAATTATTAATGGCTGAGGTCATTGGTGTTCTTCCCAGCATGCTGCCCTCTTGTTTGTGAGCTTGTCAAGAAATTACCATCTTTTACAGCTTAATTTGTTCCTGTTTTTTTGTATATTTGGACTTTCGAATCTATAAAAATATGTGGGCAAAAGCAGTTGCTTTTCATATTTTTCGAGTGCTAAACACTAGATGTAATCATGAAATAATGTGTGTACCTGATTACCCTGGTCAGCCACAGCTCTGAGGAGAGAGTTCTTTTGAGGGGACGGTTAGAAGTGGATCTGCAGGGCAACGGAGAAGCTCCAGATAATAGGCTTTAATGGGACATTCACATTCAGCAGGATATAACAAAGACCGGGCAGTGGGATTGGGAGAGGGGCCGATTGTTACTCCAGAGTGCTTTAATTCCTGGCCTTGGAGACACAAGCTGAGGACGATGGTGGGGGGAAATCTGGCATTGTTCGGGGGAATGTCAGCGTTTTCTTTAGAGAGGCCAGAGGATCAAATTAGAAAAAGTAAGAGATAAACAGACAGAGGGAAAGAGCGGGATGGACAGTGATGTAGAAGGAATAGGAGAAAAGACAAGCTTTTTCAACATCTATCTATCTATCTATCTATCTATCTATCTATCTATCTATCTATCTATCTATCTATCTATCTATCTATCTATCTATCTATCTATCTATCTATCTATCTATCTATCTATCTATCGGCCTGTCTGTCTGTCTGTCTGTCGGTCTATCTATCTATCTATCTATCTATCTATCTATCTATCTATTTATCTATCTATCTATCTATCTATCTATCTATCTATCTATCGGTCTGTCTGTCTGTCTGTCTGTCTGTCTGTCTGTCTGTCTGTCTGTCTGTCTATCTATCTATCTATCTATCTATCTATCTATCTATCTATCTATCTATCGGTCTGTCTGTCTATCTATCTATCTATCTATCTATCTATCTATCTATCTATCTATCTATCTATCTATCTATCTATCTATCTATCTATCGGTCTGTCTTTCTAATCTATCTATCTATCTATCTATCTATCTATCTATCTATCTATCTATCTATCTATCTATCTATCTATCTATCTATCTATCTATCTATCTATCTATCTATCTATCTATCGGTCTGTCTGTCTGTCTGTCTGTCTGTCTGTCTTTCTAATCTATCTATCTATCTATCTATCTATCTATCTATCTATCTATCTATCTATCTATCTATCTATCTATCTATCTATCTATCTATCTATCTATCTATCTGTCTGTCTGTCTGTCTGTCTGTCTGTCTGTCTGTCTAATACATTTGGTCTGTGTTCTTTGTGAAAATGTTATGTTAGTTCGACCGGTTTTAAAGTGATTTTAAATGTATGAAAAGTATTTATTTATTTATTTATTTATTTATTTATTTATTTATTTATTTATTTATTCATGAGTAATGTTTAGCCTTTGATCAACATAATGCGTTTGATCATCTTTATTATTTATGCGCGTGAAATGAATGTGCACTGGATCACCTCCATTGTGGGGTCCAGCCAGCGGTCCCCATGAGGGAAATGGGTTAATAAACATACTAAATGATATTTTTTTGAAAATGTAAAAATGCAGAAAGTTTTCTGTGATGGGTAGGTTTAGGGGTAGGGTTAGTGTAAGGGGACAGAATATACAGTTTGTACTGTATAAAAACCATTACGTCTATGGAGAGTCCCCACAAAGATATGTGCGCCTGTTTGTGTGTGTGTGTGTGTGTGTGTGTGTGTGTGTGTGTGTGTGTGTTAGACTCTTCTCCTCTGGACTTGACCGCGGGGCTCGTCATGCCACAGTCCGCTGATGAATGGGAGAAACGGGATCATTTCAAACCAAGTGTTCCCCTCAGATCCTTCTCGTATAAGCACTTTAAGCCTCACTCTCTCCGCCTCGGGCTTTAGTTCATTTTAACACCTGCACGGTCGCGGAAACTTGACCATGATCAATTCTATTACAGTTTTCACATTAACCGCATGTCCAATTTAAGATGCGCTATAAGATGCTTTGCAGCGAGGACAGGAAACAGTGATTAGCCTACTTTCAATAATAATGTGTTATTTTGAACAAACGTAGCCTATGATCAGTCGCAAATACGTTGATCCAGGAATTAAAAGAAGAAGAAAGAAGAAAAAGCGCGATGTTTCTAAAACACATTCTTGGCATCACCAACTAATAAATCAATTACGCGCGCATTGTGACGTCACGTCTGAAAGGATTAGTGGGAAAGATAACACAATAATGTAATTAAGGAAAGGTGTCATTTACAATTGTTGAATACAGAGCTCGTGAACTTTTCAAAGGAACTGCCTAATTTGTTTTTCCTGCTTATTTACAATGCAATAAATCGAGGTGTAATTTAGAGTTATTTAGTCAGTCTATTTACCATATAAGTGTGGGATTGTTTACTTTTTACATATCAGATTTGTTTTTGTCCAGAACTAAGTTATTTAAAATTCTTACAAAAAAAGAGACCTTAATCAATCTATTCTATGATTTTTTTTTATATATATATATCTGAAATAAGTCATATTATTTATTGGGCTTAAAGTAAAAAAAAGTGGTGTAATTGCCCAGAGATTGTATATAAAAAAACTCTCATAAAAAGTATAAATAAGGATGGAAAACAACATATAACAAACAAAATGTTTCAAACCAACAAAAAGTACACATCTATCTATCTATCTATCTATCTATCTGTCTGTCTGTCTGTCTGTCTGTCTGTCTGTCTATCTATCTATCTATCTATCTATCTATCTATCTATCTATCTATATCTCTAATATAAATAGTCTATATTGCTGGGGTCTGCCTCTGGGGATTTGTTTTTGTGGGTGGGGGATTTAACACCCCCTTCTCCCCCTCTCTCTCTCTCCCTCTGGTTTTAGTCCATTGTTGTGAACCTTCCCCTCAGAGTGCTGTTGTCTCCCACTGCCAGTCAGACGCTTGCTCTGCCTCAGAGTGTAAGCAGAGAGTTGCCAGATAGAGACTCTTCGGGCTCTTCAGTTTTAAACTCACCGAAGCAGTGTGGAGCAAATCATTCTACAGAAACCCAATCGAGAGAGAGAGAGAGCGCGCAAAACCCCACTCCGCTGTCAGTGCGCGCAAATCACATTATTCATGTGAAATAAGACAGAGGGACGCTACAATGTTTTTGGTATTGGATGCTTTCGTTCACACAATCTAAGGCTGGATTTTTTTTTGTTTTTTACATTTTGAGAAGAAAAAATAGACACTATCTAAATCCTCCGCGTCGTTGATTTCTGTGGATTTATAGCGGTTTTGGAGTCGGGAGCGCTCACGAGCACAGCGCGAGACACGGAGAAGCTCATCAAAGGAAAGCAGCACTGGACTTTGAATCCGAAGATTAGTAGTCTTACCCTTGCACTGTCTGTCTATTGGTTTTATTTTTTAAATGGATTTACCAGCGTAACTCAGACTTTCCCAAAAGTTGCTTATTGGATTTCCAAGGATAAAGTATTGTGAATCTGTAAGGGGAAAAAAGGACACATGAGTATCTCGAGGGCCACCGCGATCCAAGGGCACTAAGTACTGCCTTATCGAACCCATAGGGACCGGGCAAAGGGCACACGAAAATAGGTAAAACTTTTTTTGTTGTTGTTTTTTTGTGTGTGCATATGGTTAAATTTAGGATCAGATTCGTTGCATGAATATTAGCCTGTTTATATATCAATTGGTAGCCTATTTATTAACTAATTAGTTGCTTAAGATAAATTCAACTGAAAATGTAGTCTAATTTTTATGGACTTATTGTAGCCTAATTAGATTGTAAATTAAATAGTACTGTTCAGTTTAAACTTCTCTTAAGCGTTATTTCCGCGTAGTTGGGGAATTTCGTATAAAAACGCAATGCTCGCTTTGAATCGTAAATGAAAACTTTTATTGATTAGCTTCAATTCCAATTTTCTGTCTCTGGTCCAAACCGGACCAAAACCAGGTTTACTTGCGCTCAGAATGACTTTCATTAACTCTACCAAGTGGTTTCACACTTGTAAACGGATTTATTTACCTTAACCAAACTCTCACTCTGGTGTGAAATTCTCGTATGTTTTGAGAACACATGTGTCTCCTCGTACTCTCGTGACGTTTGCTCTTATTTATCTCTCATGCTGAGCAAAATAAGTATTTTAGAAGCACATTTGGAGTAAGCTACGTGGAAAAATCTTCAATGTAGGCTACATGATTTTTGTCTAAAAATACCTTTTTAAAAGTTAAGAGTTTGGACAATTAGTTGTTGCAATCGTAGATGTTCCGGGTCCAATTTACGTGTTTATATTGAAACGACCCATCAAAAGCACGATGTACAGGTTCTATTCATATACAACTGTCCTTAACTGCTGCACATTCGTACCTGACGGTTATTCATGTACAAGAGGAGATAGACAATGTCTAACAACGATGTAGGTGTACAATAGGACATTCATTTTCAAATGTGGTTTAGTGGGCAGGGTTGGGATGTGCAATGCATTATGCATTTATGTCATTTTAAAGGTTAATCTTTCACAATAGCTTCTGTGAATTGTAAATCAGTTCTGTTTTCTCTCAGGTTTGTGACTACAGTGAGGTTGCCAATGCCTGGAGTCAGCATTTGAAGCTGACCAGCTGTCTTCCACACACACACAAACATTACCTCAGCAAGATGTTGAGCATCTTTAAGGTTTTCATTACCATCTGCTTCACGGAACTGGCATTTTCAAGAAGCATAACATCTAGGGAAGTCCGGGCAAAAGGTATGGATTACAATTAACAATTTCATTTGAAATCACCCAAATCCAACTTTTCCAAGTATAAAATACAAAGTTGTCAATGTTACTTAATATTTAGAATTTTACTTAAAACGGTTCGAATATCTGATGAATATTCAATATATGAAAAAACGAGCCGAGCTGATTGTGAAGAATTTAAGTCCAGGGGAAGTTGGAGAGGATGTAATCGTTTAGAGAGTAAGAGAATCCCAGTATTTTCTTGAGCCATAAACAGTGCTACCTGATCCTTCCAGAGCCCTGAGGCTCGGAAGTGTAAATCTGTCTGGCCCGGTGCCAGTAACAGGGGCTTGTGGGATGTTGAGGGGGGGGGCTTGGTTTGGGGCAAGATGGGTCTCCTATTTAATTGTACAAACACTGGGTTGTCTCCATTTTGTACCTGCCAGGGAGGTATCCGATTATCTCCAAGAGCTACTAAGACTTGCACAGAACTGGCTCTGAGTTTTTTTGTGTGAAAAAGCCTTATGTATACAAATCAGAGTATTTTTTTTTGTAAATCACAGGATTACCTAAAATCTTTATGTGGCATTTTATGTTAGGCTGTTGATATGCTCACCCTGAGTGCACCATTCTGAGGTCTAGAGAAAGGGATAAGATGTAGACCCTTGTCAATGCTGGGGCAAAGTCTTCGTTAAAAGCATCTTTCTCTGAACACTTGTGAGCTACATACAGTGCGAGGAAGGTGATAAAGGTTGAAAATCCCTGTGGTGCAGCCCAACAATGCCCCACTAAGTTCCTGCCAGGAGAAATTAAAGTCATTTGACAACTGTAAGACTTTAATGGGCCAAGCCACCCAAGCAAGTGAGACATGCAGAGCTAAACGAACAAGAAGAGGCAGAAATTAACTTGTTGAAGAGGAACTAAAAATACACGCATTTCGTAGTAATAATTTGATTCATCAACTAGTAAGTTATATAATTATTTGATATAACTTTTATGCACATTTTAAATTCAGAAATAACGCGAGTCTTTTGTGGATTTATTGGAGTTTGGAGTTTGGTTAATGGAGTTTTCCATTAGTCCGTTAGTACTGTGATACTTCATGATTGCAAATTACCCTCTTATGATAAACCTTATGATAAATGCTAAACCTAAAAATGTAGACTGCATGCCCCTTCAAAATGTGTCCTTAAGAGGCATATTTTTCATGTAAAGTTTGCCAGTTGAGCCATTCAGGCTATTTTTGGTGGCCGCATGTGTTTGTGTGTTTTGTTTAGCTTGTCCTTTATTTTCCTGCTGACCATTCACACCCTCTTCAGGGTCAGATACGGGCCAGGCCCTAGTTTTATTCAGTGAAGTTCATTAGTGTGTTGGTGGAAGAATGTTATGCTTCAGTGCTGGAGGTGACATTGCTTGGTTAGGGGGCGTTCTTCACTCAAATGCTCAAAATCACATTCACCTCCGGGCCACAAGAAACACTGCTGTGAAGTCAAAGTTAGGTCATTCTCAGCTAAGAATTGTGTTTCTGTTCTCTCTTTTGTTTGTGGCTTTGTTTGCCTGATTTGCTCCAAAACAGTGGTGATCTCTGTGAGAAAGGCTCTGGTTAGCAATTAGTGAGAAGTTATGTTAATTAGAAGTGTTTATTAAATGTGGTTTATTCTAAAGACTATTTACAGGAGTAGTTATTCAAAACCTCCTTTTCTACATTCCGCCAGATATCCGAGTTTCTCGACCAATTCTTATTCCTGGTTTTCCTGAGAATGCTACTGTGTTAGTTGGAGGACATGTGAAACTGGTGTGTAAACTCCACCAGCCAGCCTCAACACGTCTCCAGTGGTTCAAGAAGGACAGCAATCGCCAAGGGCCTGATGGATCACCATTTTTTACAGCGCTTACGGTGAGAAAGTGATTTAAAGATCCTCTATTGTGCATATTTTCTGTCTTAAAGAAAGAGGGAGTAATGTTACATTTGTTTCCCCCGCAGCCTCTTCTTGAGAACCTCTCCAAAGTCAACATTCTTCCTTTAGTGAATGTCTCCGTGAAAGATGCTGGAGAGTACGTATGCAAGGCAGAAAACTCAGTTGGTCAAACAACGCGCTCTGCCTGGCTGGAAGTCTTATCAGGTAAGCCATAGCATCTGATAACATCTAACCTTCTCATCTTCAGGGCTGATCTACCATCATTCTCTGACAGGTCAGCCATTGGCGTTTTATTGCCGTGAAAACCATATTACGAGTATTTAGTAGGACAAACCACATAATGTAGTTAAAAGGTCACAGCTAAGGTGTAAGCTTCAGTTAAGTGTGATAGTAATGTCATTGGCAACTTTGTTTTTCATGTTTTGTCCAAAAAGTTTCAGAGGAGCCAACTGAGGAAACATCAGAGCATCTACTTCTAGAGCTTGGAGATGTACTAAAACTCCGTTGTGACACAAACCGTCCTGGAGCTGTCCAGTGGTTCAAGGGTGGTATGCGGGTGCAACACAATGCTCGTATCCAGATAAGGGCAGCAGTCATGGAGATTGCGGATGCCACATATGAAGATTCAGGAGTGTATGTGTGTATGCTGCGTGGCACCAAAGAGGCTCTACGCAACTTCACTATCACAGTGGCAGGTTGGTTCTGACCGTTAAGAAGATTAATAGTCTCATTAATAACCCTTTCTTTTGAATGTTCATCTAATAACTTGAACGCTTAATGCTTCTTTGCAGATGCTGTAGGATCAGGAGATGATGATGAGGACAATGGTATTGATGACGCTGGTCCTGAGATTGAAAATGACCAGGTCTACATCTCCAGAGGTTAGTGTTTATTGTAACTACACATTCAGTTGCGTTTACTTGCGTTTCAGTTTCAGAGTGATAGCTTGAAATGTACCATTGTTTCTTACATTTTAGCACCATACTGGACTCTTACTCAAAGGATGGAGAAGAAGCTCTATGCAGTCCCAGCTGGAAACACTGTCAAATTCCGCTGCCCTGCCACAGGGAACCCTCTTCCCACCATTCGCTGGCTAAAGAATGGCAGAGAATTCAGAGGAGAGCACCGGATTGGAGGCATCAAGGTGAGATATTGATATTTTGGTTTGTTGGAGACATCCCAACAAACTTGAACTTTTCAAAATCTCACAATAAATATCAGCACCGCCTCATGCTTATACATTACCATTTTGTGTTCATAGCTACGACATCAACACTGGAGCCTGGTCATGGAGAGTGTGGTTCCCTCAGACCGTGGGAACTACAGTTGTGTGGTGGAGAACAAATATGGGTCCATTGCTCACACCTACCTCTTGGACGTGTTGGGTAAGAGGGCTTCTGCTTGCCTGCTCTAGACAGCCGCCTGGCTCCACGAGGAGCCATCGAAAGTCTGCCATGCTTAGCAAGTGTCAGAAGCAATAAGCATCAAATCAGTGAGATCCTGTACCAGCAGCTCAGTGGCGTCACATAGCGAGACAGGCACCAAATGCACCTCAGAGAGAGCCACAGGGCACACTGCTGCACCACAGGCACCGGGGTTCACCCGAGGCTCTACATGTCTATACAGATATTTAAGAACTACACAGGAAAAGGGCAATAAATATCATCACAGCAGGGGAATGCAGGTTGGGGGGTTGGCATCGGTCTGTGGTACGTGCCTGGAAGCGCTGTGGGTTGAGGCGTCCAGACCAATTTTCTACCTGACCTGTGACAGACCTGTTTGTTAAGAGTCCGGCGTGGGGTCAACTGCTGTGTCCTAGCAGACAGGGGGGAAAGAACAGGAAATAAAGAGCCCATCGACTTCAAAGCAACCCAATACATGGGCCTGGTTCTAAAAATCCCTTAATGGAACTAATTAGTGAGCGTTGATCAGCATTGGAAGTGCCGCTTGTCTATCCCTGTGCCTTAGACTATCTTCCTTGAAATGCTTTTGAATGTTAACATTCATTGATAACATTATTTTTGGGGGGATGTTGAGAATTTTGATAGAACTGTAAATATCTTTTGAATATAGTATCAAAATACTGAACTTTCAGATTTCTTCTTTCAGAACGCTCTCCACACAGACCCATCCTTCAAGCTGGTCTACCCAAAAACATTACAGCTGTAGTGGGGGGAGATGCCCAGTTCCTGTGTAAAGTCTACAGTGATGCCCAGCCTCACATCCAATGGCTAAAGCACATAGAGATGAATGGCAGCCGTTATGGACCTGATGGCATTCCTTATGTGAAGATCGTGAAGGTATTTAGCGAGTCATTCATTACACTTTTCTGGAGGTACATCACATTACCAGATCGGTATGGAATTAATGAGCATTTTGATTGTTTCTTCCACCTTCTCAGACAGGAAGCTTGAACATGTCTGAAGTGGAAGTCTTATATCTTACCAATATTACAATGGAGGATGCTGGGGAATACACCTGCTTGGCGGGAAACTCTATTGGATTCTCTCATCAGTCTGCTTGGCTTACAGTCTTATTAGGTAGATTTGTTTGTATAGACACACTGACGACACAAATCATAAATATTGTTCATGACTCAGAGGTACAAGTAAAGAAAACTTATCAATTCCACAGAGGAGGACGTGGCCAAGGAGATAGACCTTACGGAGTCCAAGTACACTGACATCATCATCTATGCATCTGGCTTCCTGGCACTGGTGATGGCCATAGTTATCGTGGTCCTATGCCGCATGCAGGTTCATCCCAGTCGGGAGCCTTTTGATACGCTCCCAGTGCAGAAACTCTCCAAATTTCCTCTACGCAGACAGGTAAGATGACACTTCTGAACAATCCTCATGATAATTCCTCAAGAACATGACATTCAGCAGAGCATTCTGGTTTCTAATCCTGTATGTTTTGGACCCTATTTCAGTATTCTGTGGAGTCCAATTCTTCTGGAAAATCAAGTGCGTCACTGATGAGGGTGGCTCGTCTTTCCTCCAGTTGTTCCCCAATGCTGGCTGGAGTTATGGAGTTTGAACTGCCTTATGACCCTGACTGGGAGTTTCCAAGAGAGAAGTAAGTAGCACTAGCAACCATAGCTGTAAAAGATGTTTCTTTTATATGATGGTGAACTGACTATTTATTTGAATTCTCTCGTGCTAGTTTGACTTTAGGGAAACCACTTGGAGAGGGCTGTTTTGGTCAAGTGGTGAGAGCTGAGGCTTATGGGATAAACAGAGAAAATCAAGATCAAACGGCAACTGTAGCTGTTAAAATGCTAAAAGGTACCTTTGTACTTATAGATATCGTATTCAAGTGTTAAGCATTTCTGAATTTCAGACTAAGAAGGATTTTTCTGTCTTTTTTTTTTTTTTTAGATGATGCAACTGACAAAGACCTGGCAGACCTCATCTCTGAGATGGAGCTAATGAAGGTGATGGACAAGCACAAGAACATCATAAATCTTCTTGGTGTTTGCACACAGGATGGTAAGTTAAACACAGTGACATCTCATGGTTGTGCTAACTTCATATGGACATTTGACTTCATTTCAATTTATATTTCTGGATCAGGTCCACTTTACGTGCTGGTTGAATATGCATCTAAGGGTAGCCTACGGGAATACCTCAGAGCTCGTCGACCTCCAGGCATGGACTACACCTTCGATGTGACCAAGGTTCCTGAGGAACAGCTCACCTTCAAAGACCTAGTTTCCTGCGCCTACCAAGTGGCAAGAGGCATGGAGTACCTGGCCTCCAAAAGAGTAAGTTGCTTGCAGGGCTCAATTAGCTTCGGTTTGAAACCAGCCCCCCCTGCATCTTATCAACACTTCCCTTTGTCTGACACGTGATGCCAAGCATTCCTTAGTGGAGTGGTGGTGTGTCGTGTTTACCGCTGTGTCCATCCTGTCTCTGTGGGCTTTGTCCTTTTTAGCACTGCCATAAATCTGTTAGCAAGCAGGCGCTCGGACCCGCCTGTGCACTGGATCGTATTACTAGCTTTTTGTGGCCTGCTAAGAATGCAGTCGTCTGAAACCCCTCCATTAAGGGCCACAAACCAGGGGCCTTTTTCGTCCTCTTTTTCAATCCTCAAATACCACTTCTATTTCAAATGAAAACCAAAATAAACTTAATGACATGCATTTACATCAGAAACTAGCTCTGTGTTGTTTTTCTGTAAAGTCCAAGTCTATTTAAAGTTCGGCTTGTTTAAACTTTTGCAAATGTTGCTTGCTATATGTTGATTTATACAGCAGACCTCATATAGAAAGCAGCTTTCATTTCTGTTTCATCTGGTTTGCGGGAACAAAACTCTAGCCTCAATGTGAACATGTTTATCTACTTACCAGAAGCGGAAAAGAGTCTGCGAAACATTGTTTGTGCCATTTTAACTAAATAGAAATCTCTCTTTTTTTGGCATTCAGTGCATTCACAGAGATTTAGCAGCAAGGAATGTTCTTGTGACAGAGGACAACGTGATGAAAATCGCAGATTTTGGTTTGGCAAGAGGAGTGCATCAAATTGATTACTACAAAAAAACCACTAATGTAAGTAACAATTCTATTCAAGTTTTTTGCTCTTTTGAAGACATCCCATTTGTAAGCAGGACTGCATGGCCCTGTTTGATGCCTTAATGCTTTGAAAGACAGATGTGTAATGTGTCCATAGTGATTGGCAGAAAGCTTAATTGAAGATAATTGGGGAAAGGGGGGCGGGGATTAGCGAAAGAATGGGCAGTCATATTTTTGTGGATCAAAAGGAGGTGGAGTGCTTTGGCTCGGCCTGTGTGGCAGCTAACTGTCCCACTCACAGCCCTGTTGTTTCCAATTTCAGGGACGTCTGCCAGTGAAATGGATGGCACCAGAAGCCTTGTTTGACAGAGTCTACACACACCAGAGCGATGTGTAAGTCTGGCTAATCATTACAGCTATGCCAAAGAATCAGCTGAGCAGGGATCCCCCTTGCTGGAATGCCGGTCCGTTCAGATTAACCAGAATGCACCAGTATAGTTTAATCCTGATTAGATGGTGGACGTTTTTAATGACTAAAATATGCTCTCAACAAGAGGATTGAATTAGAACGGCTCAAGCTGATTATCCTACATGGTGCACTGACATTTTTGGACTCTTGCTTCCACAGTTGGTCCTTTGGAGTTTTGATGTGGGAGATTTTCACACTGGGGGGATCGCCGTACCCTGGGATACCGGTAGAGGAGCTTTTTAAGCTGCTGAAGGAAGGTCATCGAATGGACAAACCTTCCAACTGCACCCATGAACTGTAAGCATCAATCTATTCACCAAAAAACATGTTTAATTTCAGTCTTCAATGTGATTTACTTATATTCAAATTGCTTTTATAGCTACATGAAGATGAGAGAGTGCTGGCATGCGGTTCCAACACAAAGACCAACATTCAAACAGCTTGTGGAAGAGCTTGATAGGGTGCTGGTGTCCATTTCAGATGAGGTAAACGCCTGTTTCAACAAAAGTTTGAGTCCCACAAGATGTTGTTTTTGTATCCAAACCTCTAAAACCATTCATATTTTTAAATTTTTTAGTACCTGGACCTATCCACCCCTTTCGAACAGTACTCCCCATCTTGTGAGGACACCTCCAGCTCTTGCTCTTCAGACAATGATTCAGTGTTTACCCATGATGCTATGTCAACTGTCCCATGCCTCCTTGGCTACCACGATGTGCACTCTCGGATGGACCTCAAGACGACGATGCGATAGGCCCTTTTGGCTGAGGGCACAAGCTTGTGGACATCAGATGTTGCTATGAAAAGTGGTACAAGGATTTTCACCTTTGTTGTTATGCCTAAGAACATTATACTGATGCTTGGCACTATGAAACTTGCTGATGAATCATTTTCACTCTCATATCATCAGATTTCTACTAGAGGACTGGTCATGAGTTTTTATTGAATGGGTGCTGCTAGATGTAGAAAGCTATATTGGAGCAGCATACAGGAGCGTTTTCAAACCAGATTTTTTTTTTTTTTTAAAGAGAACATTTATTTTGATATTAAAAGCGAATAGCGTTGATAAATATAAATCTCTCTCTATATAAAATTATTCTACATTTTTTATTTAAAAAAACTGTCTTAAATCTCAGGATCTTGCATGTTGTAGTGGCAGCAAAGTGCCTGATTTTTTGATTTCCTGTGAATATCTTAAAATATTTTATGTACATATCATTACAGAAAACAATTACATTTTATAAATTATTCTAAATGATATAAAGTGAAGGTGTTACTTAGGTGAAGAAATTATGTAAATCTATTCCGAAGCTATCCCTGAACAATCGACACATTTACAATAGCTATTGTTCGCTGCTCGTACCATTGTACACTGTCAAGGCTAAACCTCTGAGCACTCAACTTCCTGTTGTTCTGTTCATTTCATGCCTCACCGTTTGGTAAGCATGGTTTGTCGTGGTCATCTCCCCAACCATTCACCCCATTCAAACTGAGAAAACGCGGGGACCAGCAACGCTTCAATTGTCAGTACTGTACGGAAGAAAAGGACTCGATTGAATGTGAAATGCCTTGATATTGATTGATTTCAAATGGTGAATCCTCCATTGTTTGGCTGTAACCTTTTAACCACCCCGGCTTGTTTGCGGGATCCAGGCATAGGCCGAGGTGGACAATGGTCTCATGCAGCTGTAATGTGTGTGACTGCTGGCTAGGGTGATTGGGGGGCTGTCTAAGGCCTGTGTGCAAATGAGAAAGCCCCTTATTATGCTAATGGCTCCAGCTGCCCATCTTTATCCTGCACTATCTTTTAATATACAAATGCTAATGCTGGCCTTTCTAAACAAACTCAGCAATGTCCTTCAGGGAATGCAAAGCCTCATCCCACAAGCTGATAAGAAGCCAATGGCTTTTCTCAAGTTAATTTACCTAGTACTTTGCATTCTCAGCCAGGGACGCTCCTACGGTTCCCTTTGGGCATATTCTGGGACAATTGGTGGTTGATTTCCCCAATGAGAGCAAAATTGTTCAATTTCGAATTATCGTCAAAGCTCGATATCTTCTTTTCAGGCAGCTACAGTGATGTTTGACCTCTAAATAGGAAATAAATTCTTAAGCAGTCCATGACACCTCCAAAATTGTAAGAGCAAAAAAATGTGCAAAGAATTATAAAACACATGACATTCCATTTGTGTATTCCCCATTGTAACAATCGATGATATTATAAATTTCCCCTCTAAAGAATTATTTTAGAAATATTTAATTTATTTGTTTATTGTTTGTTTTATATTAAATAAAGTATAATTTAAAATACTGAGCCATTTTTGTATCTTATTTCTGTGAATGCATGAGCAGAGAATGTTTGAATTTCTGAGAGAATGTTTGAAGAATCTCGAACTTGGTTTATAGCCACCGGGTTTGTGATGGGTAGGTTTAGCGTGGGATCTGAATTTCTGATTTTTATTTAACGAGGTCAGTATTTGTTCCATGAACATCAGATCAATGCATTCTTTTCACACAATTCTTTGTTAGTATTTCGTCTGCTTCAATCATGCAGATTGACTATCTGATCACACCTCAGTGTCACCATCTAAATTGTCTAGACGCAAGTCTACTGCATCACTTAGTTATCTCTCATGTGTAACAAACCATTATGAGACGGGATCATTATCGGGACAACTATCACTACAGTCCACATGTGTCTGTCTCTCCATGGAGACAATCTCAGCCAGCTGGTGTTGGTTAGATAAGAGTTTGTCCACCATGGACTAGGCGTCTCTCCTCTTTGTATGTCCTGCATGTTTAGCCAAAGGGCAAAGGCCCAATCCAGCCTACCAAATGCCCTGGACTGCATCAAGCTCTGGCTTCCTACTTCATTTTTTTGTTCTTAGAGTGACCAGATGTCCGTGTTGTCCAGGGACAGTCCTCGATTTTGTTGCCTGGAGCTGTCCTTGGAAATGTCCCTGCCAAACCATACTAGAATTGACCTTGTTTTTTTTAGGTTTTTTTTTTAGTTCACAGGCAATTCATTCAAAACATCAATGATGTAAGTCTTTCAGAATCCGTCAGTAGCGGCCATTTCATCTCTGGTGATTGAATCTGACTTCAATTCAAATTCAAAATTCAATTCAAAAACCTCAATTCAGTCAAACAGTCTCTCTTCTGTGAGTTACTGATTTTTGGAAGCCGCCTATAGTTTGTCTTCGTTTCAAATCATTTAAGTAAGCATGTGTTTCAAGCCCGCCAACCTTCGAGATATTTCTCGACTCATCCCAAGACCATAATCACTGTTCTGGAGTTACTGATGAAAAGAATTGCTGCTTCTGCTGATTGTTGGTTGGCAGCAAGACGTAGAGGTGATCCAGTCATAGCCAGACAAGCAGTTACTACCAAATGTAGCTGAACATCCGCATTTATGCATTAATGCATTTATCCAAGTTCAGGGTATACAGTTAATCAGTTCAAGCATTTTAACCCATAAACGTAGCATTGCTAGCAGCACTGTGCACTAAATAACCTGGTAAATGATGGTATATGAATATATACCATCTTTAAAAAGTGCACTTTTGTAATAATATATTTTTTTAATAATCTTTGAAATACTCTTATTTTGTTGACTAACATACTAAAGCACAAGTAAAGTACTTGATTATAATTTTTTGTACTTTATTTTACTTAAATTTTAGGGTGTTAAATGATTTACCGCAAATGCCTCAGTACATGCCTCAGTACATCTGGCAGTACACTTTAACCATATAAAAAAAATATATAGATATATAAGTAATTATGAAATTACATATAAAGATGCACTTAAGTCCTACTTCAAAACAGCGTTTATTATATCTACATAATTTGCATTTAATATAAATTTAAACTATAATAAAATATTATTTAATTGTAAATAATTACGTGTCCAAAAACATTACATTCACACTTAACAATTTTATTTTAAAGTATATTATTTCCATAATAAGTTTTAAAATTATGCTAAAGTGTACTTTTTTACAAGGGAAATCAAAGTACAATCTGATATCACTGCTTTACCATCGATTCCCATAAGTATTTCTAACTGACACACATTCCTTTTCACACACGTGTAGCCCTGAAAAGTACATTCTTAGGATAAACAATTGATATGTTGCATGCAACATTGCATCATTTGTCAATCTTATTATCAAAACCTCTTGAGGAGTGATATTGCTAAAGAGCAAAGTAATAACAGAACATTCTACAATGGAAACATCTTACAGTGGGCACACTATGTCAATGTCATTTTTATCTACAGAAACCAGTGTGTAGTGCAGTAAGGCCAGCCAGAGTAATTATGTAGCAATTACTTTAGAATATTACATCAGATGTTTGCCTTCCTGTATCCTGTTCCAATTAAGGTCACACACTTACAAAATCTCTCTTAATAGGGACACATTCCCTCACTTAGTGAAGAAAAACACACACAAACATCAGACTTATTCAAAAAACTGATTTCTCTTGTTATAGAATATTTAATCTTGTATAGTTTCTCACTGTTACACACATGATGTAAGGACTGGCTGTATTTGAGTCATGCTAACCATCCAGCAGTTCAAAGTTAATGTTCAACCGCTTAGCCTTCAGCCCAGTGCTCCGGACGAGAGCACAATGGCTTATCTGTGTGTGTGCGTGTGTGTGTGTGTGTGTGTGTGTGTATGAGTGAGTGTGTTTTCTCTTTCTCTCTATCTGCTGATCAAGGGAAGTATTTGAACACTTGTCTATACACAGAGCCTCTGTGGATAATGCTTAGAGTGTGTGAGGCCAGGAAGTGTGAAGGGTAAACATCCCCCAGTAAATGGCGCCATTTTATTTTGGCTCATACGCTTCCACATAGGTTTGGACTTCATTGAAATGGACTGTCAGAACTGGCATACGTCAGAGTTTATGGTGAAGATATATTGCTGCTGGATTATAGTGGAGTTTGACATTCCAGTTAATATGACGTCAGACTCGTATATCTCTCTGTGAGCTCTTCAGTACACTGTAAACGCTAACATGTTAAAGGCTCAAACATGAGAGAATATTTTATGAGAGAATGCTTTAAAGTGGTCTTCACAATGAGTAATACTAGACATTTCTTTAGTTAACTAGTTTGCAAGTAGACGTAACAATTAATGCTGTTGTTTTCAGTTAATTTTAGCTAAAATTGCTAAAAACAACAAAAGCTAAGCTTAGCATTTCTGAGCCCGCACAGGGGATTGCAGTCACTTGCATGCTATGTGTACAACTGGATGGAAAGAGTTTATGCTAAAATTTATTTTATGTGTCTTTGGGAAACACTGGTTATGTAAGGATTTAAAAGGAGTTTATTTTGTGTGGTGATAAGTGGAGTCTGTCAGGTCAGGTCAGAAAACATGCTGTTATTAGCCAAAACACGTCTAAATGTTGTTTTTAATGAAGCAAATACTTTCGTACAACTAATGTGGTGAGAATGAATTGATAAAAATCTAAGCAAATGTGTTATAGTAAATACATCATGGTTTACCTAATTGTTATGGTAGCCAATCCGATCTCATGAGAAAAATAGAAAACGAACAATTTTACGAGATGGCAATTTAATTTGTACAATGAAATTCTTATGGAAACAAAGTTTAAAAAAACAAATGTAAGCATGAGGGTCCCCCCCTAAACCTAACCGTCAGTGGGTGTAAGGAGATACAGGTATGAATGAGACATATGAATTCATACAAATTAGCCACCAATTCACCTGAATGTAAAATAGTTGCGAATTGCCTTGAGAGTGTGTTTGTGTAGCTGAATTCACCCAAAAGGGAAAACTATCCAATAATTTACTCACCCTCAAGCCATCCTAACGGATGTACACCAGTCTAGTTCCGGCAGAAGAGTGACTTCTGATCTAAGCCAGTGATTATAGTTTATAAAGTTATAAATATTTCCTACAAAAACGCATCGCTCCGGAAGGCCTATATTAACCCCCTGGAGTCATATGGATTACTTTTATGATGGATGGATACGCTTTTTGGGGCTTCAAAATCTCAGTTTCTATTCACTCCCATTATAAATCTGGGAAGAGCCAGGATATTTTTTTAATGTAACTCCGATTGTGTTTGGCTGAAAGAAGAAAGTCATATACACCTAGGATGGCTTGAGGATGAGTAAATTATGGGATAATTTTAATTTTGGGGTGAACTAACCCTTTAATAAACTTGCTACATGTCTTCATGAAAGTTACATCTCAAAAATAAATAAATGAATACAATTATTTATTTAATTAGAGAAAAATACAGAATATTAATTTTTTTATTAAATGCAATGCTACATTATTACATTTAGTAGTAGGCTATTAATTACTATAATTAATTAGAATGAGCATTCATAAATAATAAATATCATAATTTAAATATGGTATATTTAGACAGCTTTGCAACATAAATGAAACAAAAAAATATCTGGGAAATTCTAACATGTGAGATATTGGCTTCCATTAAGGGCTACCAAGAGCTCAAGGTCCAATTCAGGAAACAATATAAATGTCTCACAATCCCTGTCGGCTACAGGAGAAGCAGGGCGATTGCTACACACCGGATCACATATCCTAAAGCTGGACTGTAGGTCATGGACAACAGAAAGCCCTGAAACTAGAGATGCAGGAGGAATCAAGGGGACCTAAACTAAAGTCCCTGAAAGAGGAAGAGCGCGGCGAAGACGGAAGGAGGGGGAGAAGAGGGAACCATGAAGAAGCCATGGGCCTCACCACCGCCTGCAAACTCCTTCATATTTTTCTGGGGGGTTATTTATTGCTCTGTAATTTCTGAGGTGGCGGGGGAGTGTAATTGATTTGGCTTGGATTTCAAGCATGGGAGGAGTGGGATGGGCCCCTGCAATCGGAATGGGGAATCTGGGCCCCTTCACCGCCTCACTTCCCTTCATAGTCTGCCATAATCTCCAAACCAACCCACTTTATCAGCATTCCCACAACAAGATGTGTGACGGCAACTTATCCACGGCAATCCTTTAAACCAGCCCAAACTGTGACAAGTTTTTAATGACCTGGAGCGGCACAGCAGAGGGCGACGAGAAAGGGTGGAGGGGTGAATAAATGTTTGTCAGTATCGAATGGCTAAACCAACACGATATGATCTTCCACGCGAACACTTCAGCTAAGGAGCGACGCGCATGCCGAGGGCACAGACTGGGATCCAGCCCAAGACTGTGGAAAACGGCAGCCTCCAATGAAGTGGATCAGAGTGTAAAAGAGCAAGTTTTGCATGTCATGGCACACTGTAAAAATTTAAGTTAAGACCAAAATTAGGGAAATGTCTGCGCTTTAATGAAGTGGAAATAGCATTTCAACTCATTAGTATGTTTGCATGAGAGATATAAAAGTCATTTTTAGGCAAGTCAGTCCACTTGGCGGCCATCTTGGCGGCCCCATTCAGTTACAGATCTTGAATGGGGAAAGACAATCTCCAAAGCTGTTTATCAAGCTTTTAATAACCTGTCTGTCAAATCAACCATAAAATCAGACAAAAGTGCTATAATTTATCTTCTATGGCTAAAATGTCATATATTGCAGATTAGTCAAGGTAATACATGTATGTTCTAAACCAGAGTTTTCTAAACTGGGGTCACAGGCCCCCTCAAAAGGTTTTGGTTTTATTCTGCTATCTAAATACCAGTGCTGTTATCGTTAAGCTAAAACTATTTTATAAAAAACTTTTTTTCAATTGAAATAAAGCTGAAATAAATAAAATATAAATATTAGATGAATAACTTAAATTAAACAAAAATAATTAGAAATGTTGCTTTGGCAACAAACTGAAATAAGTTAAAAGTACTAAAATAACTAAAACCAAAATATAAATGAATACATTTTAAATAAATAATAAATAATAAATTAAAGCAGTTTTGAAAGATTTAAAAACAAAACTATCAAAAATACAAAACAATTACAACAGAATATGTAAAAATGAAATCTAATCCAAAATATTAATAAAAACTATAAAATTATACAAATTATTGTAAAAAGAAAAAAAAGGTGTTTCTCTGTAAAGCTGCTTTGAAATAATATTTATTGTGAAAAAAGTTACACAATTTGAACTGAACCTGTTTTTCTTCAGATTATTACATGTAAAATTACTATAACAGTGAAACAAATACTTATTACATAGTAAATATGTTTTCATATTTTCATTTTTGGCAATATAGGCTTTTAATTTTTTATTATAGTATATTTTACTTTTTATTTATTATACATGCTACTACATGAACATGTTGTCTAATAATATCATGCTATTTTTCTCACAATTTATAAACAGATATACAGTACATGCATATATGGTAGCACTTTATTTCAATGGTCCACTTTAGACATTCTACTAATTACAAGTAACTTTGCAACTACATGTCAACTAACTCTCATTAGAGCATTAGTAGACTGCTTAATATCTGCTAACACTTTATTTTGATGGTCCACTTTAGACATTCTACAGACTATACATGACAACTTATTCTGCTAACCCGAACCCTAACACCTTAACCTAACCTTACAGTCAACTAATACTCTAATGAGAGATAGTTGACATGTAGTTGCAAAATGATATAGTTAGTAGAATGTATAGTGTGGACCATCAAGAAAGAAATGGATCCATTTAAAGAAAGGGATCCCATGCAAGAGAGTTCAAATTCGGCCGTATACATCAAGAAAGTTAAAAGTGTGTTAAAGATGTCTTAAAGACCAAAGGATGCCTTTTCCAAAATAAGCAATTGGCTCATTGTCTTAAATGCGTGTCTACTTGTACCTCTGCAAACATCCAGACCAAGTCAGCCAGAGATTGAATTGGATGTTCTTCAAAGTATGGAGGAGCTTGCAGGGGATTCTTTGCCCACAGAAACCAATAAACAGAAGTGTGAAGGCCAAGGCAAGTGTCGTGCTGACAGGAGATCCCATTTACAGCTGAAAATAAACAAAGGACTTCCTTTACAGACTAATTTGGCCGAGTCTAAATCTGTCTTTTCCTTTAGAGCACATTCCTTTCTTTTCCATTTCAGCTTCGAATGAAAATTGATCAGATTACAGGGCTCAAAAACTCATTCACTGCAAAAAAGATTTTCTCGCAGTCATTCGGTCTTAAAAATACCCAAACCACATTACAGAAGCATCTCCACACTGATGCTATTTTGTGGGCCAGGCTTTGATCCATGGCCATATTTATGTGTGTGGAGAAGCGAGTGCAAGGTGAAATTGCTTAGGCAGGACTGCAAAGCCACAAACTCTTCCAGATTCCGACGCTCGCCTGCTTTCTTGACAGCATTCAATTAGATGCTTCGCTTCCATGTGCACCGATTCACCCGACCAACAAGGACTGCAGGTTTTTGCAAATCTGAATCGGTGAGTATTTATTATCAAGTGTGGAGGGATACGGGCGTCACCACCTCTTCCACAAGCCCTGCACGCTCACAAAACACACTCGTAACCCACCCATCTCAGGTAATTGGCTGTAAGGTATTATCTGCCTAATTATCAAATAAATCCCGCTCTTCCTCTGTGGCGCTGCATTTACACAAAACAGGAAAGGGGGATTAGAGGGGGCGAGATGGCCTCAGATCCGGAGCCCTGCAACTCACTGCAGGAAATCTACTCAGCATTCAGCACACACACACACACACGCACGCACAAGCACACACGCACGCACACACACACACACACACACACACACACACATGCACACACTGTAAAAAAGTTAAATGATCAATAAGTTATGACGACATATGTTTTTACATTGCTTTAACTCATCAAAATAAGTTGTTATACAAGATTCAAAAGAAAAATTTTAAAGTCAGTTTAATGTAATTTTAGTTGAAATGACTCAATCATTCAAGTTGATTGCACTTAAAAATTCAAGGCAGCCACATTTTTTTTAGTACACACACACACACACACACACTG
Organism: Abramis brama; assembly: GCF_963993115.1. Taxonomy (NCBI): domain Eukaryota; kingdom Metazoa; phylum Chordata; class Actinopteri; order Cypriniformes; family Leuciscidae; genus Abramis; species Abramis brama. Next base: position 10,566,003 of record NC_139977.1, read on the forward strand.
TGTTGTAAAATTAGAAAACTTGAAAAACATGTTAGTATTTCAATCAGATTGCAAAAAGGGCAATTAGAAACTCATTTTAAAGTTTACACCTTGCCTTAATTTGTAAGGGAACCTACAATATAGTTTTATATAAATAGTTTAATAGTTAGGTTAATAAGAATATAAAAGACCTTTAGATGAATGCTGGACTTAAAACATTTTGAGCTGCAAAAGATATTCAATTTAAATATATATAGATATAAGATTTCAAAGTGACCTATGACATCTTATGACATGAAATTTATCTAAATTTAAATGATCTTATGGATGTGGCTGTTGTGGTTCACGGTCATAGTGGCACCAGCTGCTGCAGTAAAAGTGTCATATTCAGGCGTCTTTGATATGTTTTTTATTTTTTTAACATTTACAGGGTTTAACTTCATATTGCCTGTCATGCACAGTTACCCTTTAGGCACCGGGGTAGTGGTGCCACTGACTTGGGCCCGTCATCGCTGCTTGCAGCTATATATTATTATTATTATTTTTCAACCTTTCGGGCACTTTTGGGGCCCTTAATGTGCTCGAAAACTCTTGAAACTTTGCACACAGGTCAGAACCCTCGGCCATCAGGGCTGAAGCTGGTACCCGGGCGTAGCAGCTTAAAATCATCTATATATATATATATATATATATATATATATATATATATATATATATATATATATATATATATATATATTAGTGCTGGGCAACGATTAATCGCGATTAATCGCATCCAAAATAAAAGTTTGTGTTTACATAATATGTGTGTGTGTACTATGTATAATTATATTGTATATATAAATACACACATGCATGTATATATTTAAGAAAAATGTGTTATTTATATATAAAATATTTGTATTTATATATAATATAAATTATGTATAAATATATATACAGTATATACATGGAAATATTTCTTAAATATATACATGCATGTGTGTGTATTTATATACAAAATAATTATACACACACATATATTATGTAAACACAAACTTTTATTTTGGATGTGATTAATCGCGATTAATCGTTGCCCAGTATATTAGTGTTGTCAATAAATAAAATAACTGAAACATAACTAATTAATCTCACATTTTTCTGTAATTAATCGCGATTAATTACACCTAACAATCAAGTTTTTAATATATTTTTATATTATAATAATTTCACATTCAATCTCCAAATTAATATAAAGACAGTATATTTTAAATATTTGTCATATATAGTCAGTAGAATGTCTTTTGGGGGACCATCAAAATAAAGTGTTAGCAGATATTTATCAGACGGTCTACTTATACTTTAAATGGAGTTAGTTGACATGTAGTTGCAAAGGTTCTCATAGTTATTGTTAGAATGTCTAAAGGGGACCATGGAAATAAAGTGTTCCCAAAAATCAAATCACAGACCTCCTGCAGACCCTTCACAGGTTTGAGCTGGCCTTAGATTTACAGATGATTTCAAACTTTTCCCAGTCTAAAACTCAGATCCAGAGATTTCTCAGGATGCTGAACTTACTGGCAAGCGACTCTCTCTGTGCTGAACATCTGTTGGAAATCACACTGGGGCAGCGGGCGAGAGAGGCTGATAGAGGGTCCTAACTCTTTTTCCTCTCATAGGCATTATCTCATCCCACGAGCACTCCCGGTCCATCCTCTCCTGGCTGGCTCCATGCACAGAAGCATTATGCGCATCTGTCACCCATTAATCGGCAAATTACGGAAGAAGTGAGCGTCAAAAGCCATTACCAGCAGCCGGTCCCCGGGGCTCTCGCTGCTGTCTCTCTCTCCTTCCCGGCTTCACCTCTGTTTGTCGTTCCTTGCACACCAGAAAATATCTAAGGTCACATACACTGTAGAAAATACTCTTTATAAATATTGCTTTATACATTTTGTGTAAATTTATGTACATTTTCTATGATATACTGTGTGACACAAACAGCAGGTGAGGGGGATTAATGATTTATTAAAGTTATTAAACTTTTTGCAGACACAGAAAAAGAACAATTCTGGACCAAATCCATATTATGAATACATAATATGGTTGCCTTTATGACCATTTGCCATTTTTGTTGATTTGTCATTTAGTCATTTTGTTGTCATTTGTCATGGTGCCTTTGTTACTCTATTAAATTGATCAATTAATTGAAAATACTTAAATATTGTTGAAAATTACAATAATGGAACATTTTAAGTCATGGCAACTTGATGTCTTGATATCAAGACATTTACATGGTATTTAAAATATAAAAAATATATATAAAAAATAATCAAGCAAATATTTCAACTTTTAGTAATAAATCATTAAGTTTTATGTTTTAACATGTTTGTTTGTTTGTTCATTAATTTGTTTATTTATTGCAGTGTATAAGATACATTAAAAAAACTAAATGTAGCAAATAATTTAAACTTTTAGTCATAAATGTTATTTATTTAAGTATTTATTTATTTATGGCATTGTATAAGATTTGTAGATACAATAAAAAAAAAGTACAAATGTAATAAATTAACAATAATCAAGTGAATGATTTTAATATTTATAGGTGCTACCATTTATTTATTTATTTATTTATTTATTTATTTATTTATTTATTCATTCATTCATTCATTCATTCATTCATTCATTCGTTCATTTATTCTGGGCAGTAAATTCATTTTAAAATAAAAAGCAGTTTCGATTAAAAAATATTTGTATTAAATGAGATTAAATAAACAAATGATTACTTTCAGGCATCACACTAATTATTACAGTAATAATGAATGAAATATTCTGCACTCTTTTTCTATAAGCACTCCTTTGAGTGCCACAAAATGCTGTGAGCTGTGCTCCGTTCTCAGCACTGGCATTAGGAGTTTGTTTTTATGTTGCCACTAAAAGTGTCCCTCTTAATTCACTATTCATTTGTGCTGGGCTTTTCCCAAGAGTCATAAATTCTCAATAAAGTCTCTCTATTGCTACGAGCACAATGTCCCATTGGATTCAGAGTTGTTTTGTAGTGTTGTAGACTTACAAGCTATGTATTCCACATCAGACAATCGACCACAATAAATGTCAAATAAATCTCAGATATCAAAGGCATTTCATTCGCAAACATAAAATCTGTCTCATCTGAGACCAAAAGCATCACATCTGTTTCGAGACTTACAGTCAAATTGCGCCAAAAGCTAATAACATAACAGAGTTCGGAAATTCGAGCGTGATTGAGGCCTACTCGAAACATACAAGAAAATCCTCATTTAAAGATTGCTTTCGAAGAGAAAACTGTATTGTGAAATATTCTTGGAAGAGGACAAGCACTTATGCATGATTTGTAACTTTAATTAAATAAATGAAATGCTGATATTTTGCAATGCCAAGGGAGCTATGAAAAGCTCTGGACAAAGTCGATGAGAAAACAACATTAAGTGCGTCAAATTAGTTTCGTAGAAAGCAAACACAAATATTTTGAATTATGTTTGGATTGCCTTTTTAGCTCAGATAGGAGATAAAGCCCACTCGAGGGCAGATTTATGTCATGAACCGAACTTCGTTTGAGCTCTCGCACAGCTGTGTGTCTGAACATTCATTTAGCCTCTCAAAGGAACACACCAGCCATAGAGGTCTCAGGGCAAGAGGCCGTGGAGGATTAAATTGTCCTTGCACTCCCATATCACCATAAGACCAGAAGTACTTTGCCCCTTCACTCTCTCAAGTGCTCTGTTGACAGAGAAAACAGAACAGTGGAATAGAAGCCAGAGGAACTTCGAGATCCAGTTGCAGGTCTCCCTCGGTATTGGTGGGGTCTCCTGGCTTGACAAAGGGCCTGGATTCAGGTAGGGCATAGCAGTGACCTCACGTCACAGAACTGTGGGGTGGAGGGGAGCCGCGGGGAGGCCGGCAGTGGCTCAAACCGGCACTTTCACAGCATGCGGGGAACAAAGAACCACTTATGCAGCCAGCAATGACAGCTGAAAACATCTTTAAGCTTCAACTGTGGCCGTATGCGTATGATTGAGTGAGGCGGTAGAGATAGATAGATAGATAGATAGATAGATAGATAGATAGATAGATAGATAGATAGATAGATAGATAGATAGATAGATAGATAGATAGATAGATAGATAGATAGATAGATAGATAGATAGATAGATAGATAGATCATTATATTCACACTAATTACAAAAGATGTTACAGAAAATGTTCCATATTCTGATCCAAGACCACTCATAGAACTAATTACAAAAAAAGGGGGATCTGACCATCTCAATTGAAGAACAGCAGGCCTCCATGCGTGACCATGGCCACAGGCCCAGGTCTCACCCCTCCTCCACCACAGCTGTTGTTTTGAAGGTTTATCTCAGGGCTACAGGTCAAGACTCTCAGTCCAGCACTGCAGACTCAATGTGGTCTTTGTGCGTGAATGGACAGTAAGGTGCTTGGCCGGCCCATCAGCAAGGGGGGAAAGACCTCCAAGACTATTCACACCAAGAGCAAAATGAAAAGTCAAAGCAAATAACAGAGTAAAAATTACTAATGGTTATCAATCCAAGACTACTCAAACCAAGAGCACAGTGACTTTCCATGGAGTTTGTGTACCTCAAAGTTAATTGCGCTGGTTATTAACCGCATTTAACCCCATCTAAAACGGGGTACATATATATATATAAGTATAAGTGCATAATCAAAAAGTCTTGTAAACGTTTACCATCCTGTAAAAGTAAAAAAAAAAAAAACATCTTTTTTTCGCCACAAGTTTAAATAATCATGCCGTGTGACAAATGCATCTGTTAAAGAATATTGTCATAAATACATAGATTGAAACATCAGAAAACATACCACAGAATCAGCTCTCGCTTTTATTGGCCACCAATGAACAACACAGATGTACTTTCACACTGTTGCACATGCCCTGTCTGTCAGAAAACAAGTGCTGTTCGCAGGACTGGGGATGTGCACAGATAACTGTGTGAAGGCTTGTTCAAAGTCCTCAGGCCAAATCACTGGGTTTTTAACAGTTAATTTGGTCTGGTTAGTCAGGGGTACAGCTGTGCTGGAGAACTGTGCTATGAAGTGCCGGTACCATCCAACTAGTCCTAGAAAAGAACACGCCTCCTTCTTTGTATGGGGTCCGGGACAGTTGCATACGGCTTCAACCTTGTCCATCTGAGGTCTCACTTCGGAATTTCCAAGCTGGAATCCCAGGTATCGGGTCTCTTGCCTTGCCCACTCACACTTATATCATTGATAAATCGGCTGTAGTTATTCTGTATAAACAATGCATAGAATATGTAACTTTTGACAGACAGTTCTTCAATGTAATTCTAAAACTGATTAAAACACTGAGTAAGAGACTGCTTTTAACCCTGAAGCATGTTAAAGAACATGTTAGAGAGCACAAAAGAAAGTGTTTTTGAAAGAAATCGTTTCTAGTGAACTTTATGGAACAATAAAGTTCCCAGAAAATATCTGGACATAGATTGCTGAGATCTCTGGTCAGATGTTTAGTTTGTTCACAGAAACCAATTGGCAGTGGCTTTGGATTCTTGTCCATTCCAAACCCAAGATTCCTCTGCTGGTCACCTCTGTTTCCTTGAACGTGTTCATTTAGACAAGCTGTGCTAACTTCTGACAATTACATATTCCTGCAGTTTTTTCTTTTCTTTTCTTTTCTTTTTGCTTTTGGCCAGTTAAGATTACACAGCAAATCACTTCCTGAGGAAATCTCCTGCACTGACAGCACTCCTGGAGGGATTCTTATGTTAACCTGGCCTTCCCTAATATTGCAGAATGCATGCGACCAAAGTGGGGAAATGCACCATGAAACGCAATAGCTCCAGGCAGGAAACTGGAATCCTGAGAAGGAAGAGGCAGGAAGCAAACAAGCTTACACCTTCGGCTTGCTCTAACCCGGCTGAGTGGGGCAATATCTTGTTTTTAGAGGGGGTCCCATCTCTACCCAATTATACAGCTGGATGGAGAACTTCAATGGAGTCTCTGATGCCGGGTTTAGACAATGGACTGGTAGCCAAACCGGCACGCCAACCCAGGATTTCCTGGCTTATGGCACAAAAAGGTTAGCCACCGTTGCACAATGAAGAATGAGTCTTGTGTTCGGTTGATCTGAATCACAGTTCCGAACCGTGCCATTTATGTATGTTGGTGTTTGCATTAGAGCACAGCATTCCTCCTCTTCCTGTAAAGGAAGTGCTTAACTGGTATTGGAAATGGTGCTGTCTTGAGACAGTCGGGTGGCCAGTTCAAGGGTCAATAACAGAGTTCACGATAAAGAAAAGTTCTTCGAAATGTACTTTTTTTATTCATGTTCCATTCATATGATTTTGAAAAATGTCCTATGGTGTAACTATCAAGTAAAAATTCATATATTTTCCTCATACCTTTAAACCATGTGGCTATACTGAACACAGTAGCATGACGGTTTCTCATGCAATACCATCTGAGGTCACGCATAACAGAGATTTACTGCCTTGCCTTGAATCTTTTCACAATATTATGAATGGTAGATGGTGAAATACTTAAATACTTTGCAATCTTGCATTGACAAATGTAATTTTTGAATGGTTTGAAATTTAGAACTAAGTGATGAGCCATGACCCATCTTTCCTTGCAAAGTCTTTTGTGGATGCTCCTTATCCAAAAACTCAATTATTAACAGTTCACCTGCTAATTGTGGGCTGTTTCAAAACAGTTTAACTTGGATATTATATAGTCTTTTCACTTTTTCCAGCATGATGGAGCACCATGTCACAAGGCAAGAGTGATCGGAGATCAGTAAATTGAAATTTTGAAAACTGAAAAATTGAGAACCTGTGGTCAATCCTCAAAAGGTGAGTGGACAAAAGCAGAAGCCCAAAAAACTGTGATGAACTGTGAGCACCAATAAGGCAAGAAAATCAGTCAGGATTTGGCCCAGAAGTACATTTCCAGGTTATGGAAAAATAAAATGTATGTCACTGCCAATACTTTTGTCCATGGATGTATAATATAATTTCCTGCATGTTTTTGTTTGCTGGTTGCACCAAGATTTGAATTTTGAAATTCAATTAATTATACTAATTTTGATTCCCCACCCCCCGAAAAAAAATATTAATAATAATAGCAACAATAACTGTAATATACGATTATTTTGTGGTATTTCATAAGGTTTTCTTTTCAAGACTTCATTCTTTTAATGACGCTTTATTTTCTTCATTATGATATCAGGACAGCTATATAACGCTGACCTTTTTTACCTTTTATGAAAGAAACTAAAAACATGCCCATCATCAGGGATGTGTATTAAAATTATTGTATGTGAGAATAGCATTTATTTATTTTGGAATAATTTACTAGATAGGACAAAAAATAAATGAGCGCTACAAACATGCCGCTCCTGAGATGAAACAGAAGTGAGACTGGCCTAGAAAACGTGCTGGCTGTATTCATCTCTTCCGTATTGGACTTGCATGGGGGCTGTAAAACCTTGTTAATGGCCTTTAACCGACGTTGTGCCAGTGTGCCATTCTCCAGGCATCAGGATTTGTGCGTCGGGTGCCTGCTGCCAGGAATTTTCCAGATTAACTCCCGATTTCAAAGAAAGGTCCCTGTGGTCTTGTCATTGTGCAAAGCAATACGCTTGTATTCATCTGTGCGAGGAACTATTCATCCCTCCATTCTCATTCATTCACTGAATGGGGTCTTATTTAATAGACCCATCCTTCTCCTCTATCTCAATGTACTCATGCAAACAGCACTTCCTCCCAGATTAGCAAATAATTATGGATCCTCCCGCTTTCCCAAAAAACCTAGAGAACAAAAAGAGGAGATTCCTTTAAAGATGTTTGCATCTCCAGCAAAGCGTGACATCACCGGCATTCGGCTATTTCCTCATCTCTTGTTTGAAAGTCGACCAAATAGTTCACCGAGGGGAGTTTCGAATCTTAACGGAGAGGTACAGCAGCAATGCTCATTCTTTACCGGTCACTCTCTTTAGCTCCTCTGATCTCAGCGGTAACGGCTGATTGGGCCGATACCTTCCTCCTTCCTGCCCCTCCCTCCTTCATCCATTCATCCTGTGCTTCCTACCACCCCTGGGTGAGGACATAAGCCTCTTAGAGTCAGGACGGAGCATTGAAAGGCTGCGGTGGAGGCTGGCTCTGTTTGCCTTGCGCCTGGCGTTTGGGTGGCTAAGCAAACGGCAGGGAGGGCTGCCGAACCGTGCAGGCTCAACGCCTTTAAAAAGGGCCCAACAGAGTTACCATTGTGCGTATGGAACAGGAGAAGTCACTTATTACAAGCAGGAAAGTGAAAGATCCTTCCTCCATAAGTCCGAAGGAAGGCTAAAACCCAAAAGCCGAAGCCAAGCCTTTTGTTTCACCCCACTCACCCAAAACAAAAGTGCAACTTGAGCGCAACATCCAGCTTATGAAGCAACAAATGCGTTTTGATCCTTGAGTTCAGGATCAGGATCAACTCAATTCTATGGTATGTTTTCTGATGTCCATTCAACTCACAGGTTCAGATTCCTTTACTGATTCATTTCAGTGACTCCTTTTGCAGCTTATAGGGTTGTAGCAATACTATAACTACAAAACTATGTACACTTCCCTATTAAAACAGATCAGGTTATACCCTATGAAAAACGGTGTGTGAGATAAGGGTAAAACTTTAGTTTATCACTATGCTTATTATCATGCATATTATTAGGATATTGGCTGTTTATTAGTACTTATGAAGCACTAATAAATGCCTTATTCTGCATGATCATATTCTACATCCCTTAATCCTACCCAATACCTAAACTTAACTACCTTACTATCTATTAAAAAGCAGTAATTAGGAGTTTATTGAGGATAAAGTCTTAGTTATTAGTTAGTTAATAGTGAAAATTGGACCCTAATTTAAAGTGTGACTGAGATGGGTTGTATGTCCGAATTCACAGTATTCATAAAAACAGTAGGCAAAAAGTACCTATTACTTCTATCGAGATTTCAAAGTGCGCATCCAATGGACTGCGCAATCCAATTTTACTATTCCATGAAGCCACGCAAAGGAAATGTGAATGCCGTCTGGACTTCATTCTTACTACACATATTCATACTATAGCCTACAGAACACACTTTTTAACATTTCTGAAATTTGTTCCTCATCAAATGTAGTGCCTAAAGAAGTATGCAAACTAAACTAAGTAGTAAGCAATTTCAGGAGCACCTATTGTCTGTGTGATTGTGTAATTAAATCATTCATTCAACTGATTCATTACACTTATTGTGTCATATTATAAGTTTTATTGTTTAATAAAATGTTCATGTTTACAATCTACTGAGAGAAGCCAGACAGTGTTCAAAGTTGGGCTTCCCGAACAAGAATAAATGTAGGGCAGGACTTGAGTTTGTCCATTGGGAATCGATTGGTTGTGGTTTTCTATTGCAGTGATATCATGTGATTGACAAGTTGTCCCGCCCTCGCGCCAGTAAACACGTCATCAGAGAAGAGAGTTGTGTTCGACTTGAAGCGGAGGAGAAGTTATTTTAAAGATTAAGATTACAAGGGCACATGGATTTTAAAACTTATAATGAAATTCATAATAAATAAGAATATGCTCTTCCCACTAATGACAAAAAAGCAGATCTATAATTTTTTTCATCCATTTCTTCAAGTCTTGGGCAAATTGTGTCCTATTTGTGTGTGTGTGGTCATCAGTCATTTTATGTATTCATAGTAAATTCTCTCCTTGTTGATGTCAGACTGTTCAGGCTTTCTGTCTTATACTGCGTTCTGATTGACAGGATTTACACAGTTCACTGCTCTCTGCTCTCTGAGAATGGGATATCAGCTGAAGTTCACTTTACTTGACATAGCAAACTACAACAATCCAATCAATTTCCCATGGACAACATCATGTCCGGCCCTACATTTTTTCTTGTTCGAGAAGCCGTTTCACTCGGATATACATCACAATAGGGAGGAAAAGTTCGTCGCAACTTTCATTTCATGAGACTTTATACTCAATAATAACATTGGATACTCAACTCATTTTCACCACCTATATTTTATTCAAACTTCTTTAAGTGCTTGAGTGATGCGCAATGTGCAATTTCCTTCTCCGCTTCCTATGAAGTGATGAATAGATGATCAGTTATTTCATATTACCTCTCGAAAATAGCATGTTCACTCCTATGTTCACTGTTAATGTACATGTTCACTACTGTAATTTCACATAAGATGGAGGAATACCGTGTAAAATCCACTTCACAGGGAAGGGACCGTCGCTGCGCTCAAGAGAATCCCGGTTCGAATCCGACCTGAATCATGTTCGGAACTCAGATTCAGAATGAGCTTTAATCCCAAGTATGTTTATAGGAGCATCCAGTGCAGAAAAAAAGAAGAGCAGACATACATAGGAGTTAGGACAATTAAAAGGAATATATCACAATAATAAAAAAGGCAATAAAATTAAAATGCAACACAATACAGTGATAAAAATATAGAAAATACACAATAGACAGAATTACGTATATGCTATTTACAATAAAGTTATTTGCAAAATGCAAGTGTACGAATGTGCAACGTGTGCTATACGGTAATGTGCAAATGATATACTGAATATGAGCATTGCATTATTGTCATATTATATCAATGAAGAGTCCCTGCTGGCAACTTACTTTATCTTCAGAAAATCTAAACATCTAGTTGTTTTCCAATGCTCCATAATTTTCCATCATTACCCTGCAGAAAAATCCGGCATAAACCAGTGTTAGAGTTGGCATAGCTGGTCCACTAGCTATTTTTCAGCAGGATATATAAAATAAAAAAAAGGCAGGGCAAAAAGGAGGCTGTCGCACAGGAAGAAGCTCGGAAAAACCCTGGCACTGCTAGTTACCCAGGGAAAGATCTTTCTGAACCAAAAAGGAAGCTGATTCTTGTTTGCACTCCGCTTTATCAGCTAAAGGTGCTGAAGCTGGAAAGTCACTTTACTAGCTGTATAGTACAAGTATCCAACAGCTCATGCCAGCAGCCTGAAAGAGAAGCATTGTCCTGGGTCAGTTCTCTCCCAGCCAGCCTGCTTTCATTATCTCACTGTTAAGGCCACCGCCACAGATCTGCTTCACATTGAGTGGATCAAAGCGCATGGAACAGGTCCTGCAATGCAATAATGTGTGTCTACAGGGGAACCCTGTTCTGGGAAAGTTCAATAGGTTAGAATATCAGTAAGATTTGCCGGCTGACCGTAACCGCTCACCTGTTGTCTGGTCTATGGGTTCTTAGAGCCGCACTCCGTCTCTGCTTCCTCGGACACTTAAACTATCAAAATGATATCCATCTGTTGGCATTCTGTGGGAAACACCTCCTTTTTGGGGTGAAGTTAGAGATGTGTCATTTTGAATAGGCTCTGAATGAATCAATGTAAAAAAAAAAAAAAGAGAGAGAGAAAAGAAAGAAATCCTGTCGTTTTTTGAGAAAAAAACTGGCAGCTATTATATATCTGTATGTATTAGGGGTGTAACAATATATCATGTATTGTGGATAGTGACAATATGTATTGTGTAGTGACAATAGAGTTTTAGTGTCAGTACTACATTAAACTACTATATATAATGTTGAATATAATGCAATGAGGGAATATTTGTGGGTCCTGATAATGCCAAATGTCTAATGTTACCAGTAAAAAGTGGCCTACATTATTTTAAATATATCTAGTCAGTGACGGAGTGCAAGCATATTCGTCTAAAATAATCCTGTATTTTCAGCTTCAGCTTCAGAATCATGAATATTTTTATTCTGGTGTCACTATTGTCCTGCGCGTTGGGTTTCCAGCATCAAGTCCAAGCCTATTCATTTACACCCACAATGTAAATCAAATTTACCATTTTAATAAACAGTATAACATTTTTTGTTAACCTTTTACCATGTGTCTTGGAGTATCGCAATAATATCGTATAGCGAGTTCATTATCGTCATATGTATCGAATCGTGACATGAGGGTATTATTACACCTCTAGTATATAAACATACAGAACAACCTGTAAATTTTACAATTTAAAACTCATTTACAACACTATCCCCTAGACCTTGTGCTTTTTTCATTCCACTGACCTGCAAACCAGCCTTTAGTATCTCAAAATGGCATTTTTATAATATGTGGATTTCGGGGATTTAAACGCTCTAGAGATGTCTACAAACTGCCTCGTTTACTGTTCACTACTTTTCAAATGTGTAAAACTTTATTTTTGAAAGATCCCAAGCATATTTCTGCAATAATATGTCCCGATAGCTTAGCTGTGTGCCATGCGGTGCCTATCATGTGACAGGGGTCCTGACAGGTGGCTGTCCTAGTTGCCTGTTCACAGGTTGTAGCACTTACTTCCAGCCTGACCGCTGCAGATTAAGTGTGTCCATCTGTCAGAAGAATTAGGAGTAGTTTGCAGGAATTCTCAGATCATGGAAAGGTTTGGCTTGCTGGGTAAAAGGGGGGCTGGAAGGGAAAGGAGGGACCAGAGGGTAGGGGGAACTTTCATTGGGGTGTAATCCGAACCCCTCAGCCACCTGCACTTGTCCCGGAGCCCAGGAAATGGAGTACATGGGACTTTCTTTCAGCTCTCATAGTGAACTAATCCTACTTGAGAATTGCATGCAGACATATACGGCTTCCTTTATGGGGTTTGTTTAGGGGTGGTATGAAATTCACTCCAGCGTGGACTCCTTTAGAAATATCCTGCTAATGTTAGAAATGTTTAGGAGACAATGCTGGACCCTACAAAGTACTGTGATACTTAATATGTCAATGTCTATGCATTATATAACAATGTTTATAAAAAAAATAAAAAATCATTAACATACAGTGACTTGATATACACTTATTATTTTAATAAGCATGTTTTTTTTTACTTTTTTTTAATTAAAGTAAAAATTTTTAGGGGTGCATAAAACCCCCCAAAACGATAGAACTGTCCTGATATCATAATACAGAAAAAGGCCTCATTAAAAGAAGGAGTTTTTTGGTAGTTTGACAATCTTCTATTATTATTATTAATTTTATTTAAAAAGAACTGTTTAAACTGCTTCACTATAATATTTGAAAACTTCTGGCTCCCAAAAAGTTATAATACATCTAACATGCAGAAACAGGTCAATACGTCTCTTAAAATATCAAATAATTCAATTTTTTTATGACAAGGCAAGGTTAGTTCATATTGTGCGAAGTGTGTAATTCATTGTATTTGTAAAAAATAAAATAAAAATGTAAAAAAAAAAGATTTACAGTACACCATATGACATTTTAAACATTTTTTTTAACTCACATGGAACCGTGAACACACAGAGTTTGCCAAGAATTTGGGAAGTGTTTAAACTAGATTTTTCCTTTCCTTTATCATGGACACTCCATTAAGACTCACTTATTTGTTTCCAGTCGTTGTCTTATTCGTTCTATTTTCGTATTTGCAAGCTAAAGCAGCCATAACGCTAAAAAGTCCCAGCCATCAGGCAAACAAATGTTTGGCCCCCTCTTATCACCAGTTCAACATGCTCTCATGTTTGTTGGATTATGTCAAGCAAACATCCGATTTGACGTAATGACACAGCCTTTTTGTAACTGCCCATGAACGTCTGGTGGTGTTAATTCCTGGAACCATGGCTCTCGGGAAATTATGTTTTTTTTTTACATAATAAGTTTGAGCTGAAATCGAACATGTATCTTATGCGCTGTTTGTTTCTGAAGGATAAACACTTGAAAATTATTGCAAAATCTCAGGAGAACGGCTCAACCCTTTCTGTGGCTAAAACTAAGCTTTTACTCAACCAGGGTGAGCCAACTCCAGTGCTTGTTTCATTTCTAATGTGTCTCTGAAAGAGGTTCTTGTTGAAAAGTGAGGATATTGCTTCATTTGTCCATTTTAATTTGCTAAAAAAAAGTCATATTATATTATTTATCCATTATTTATTAAAATATTAAATGAGAATTGCTAATAATTAGTTATGGTCTTGACCAGTGTTGGGGGTAATGCATTACAAGAAACGTGGCTTATGTAATCAGATTACTTTTTTCAAGTAACTAGAAAAGTAACTAATTACTTTTGAATTTTAGGGGGGTTTTTTGGTAACGTTTGGTTATTGTAGCTCTAGACTAAATGTGTGCATTTACTCATCTCACTTGCACAAAAACAGATTCAGTATTCCTCTAAATCACAGGTGTCAAACTCAGTTCCTGGAGGGCCACAGCCCTACACAGTTTTGTTCCAACCCTGCTTCAACACATACACACCTGCAGTTTTCAAATAAGCCTGAAGGACTTGATTAGCTGATCAGGTGAGTTTAATTAGGGTTAAAGCTAAACTCTGCAGGGCTGTGGCCCTCCAGGAACTGAGTTTGACACCCCTGCTCTAAATGAATAAAAACAGTGAAATGCAAACTCTGAATATTATGCAAACCTGCAATAATTAAATATGTTAAATTAGCCTGACTGATTATTTATTTCACTTTTGGTGTGAAAGGGTTTTTTATTAAAAAAAAAAACAATCAAGCAAGCCCAGCCCAGTCCAGGTGAAAAAAAAGTAACACAAGATTACTTTACATAAAAAGTAACACAATTAGTTACTTTTTAGGGAGTAATGCAATATTGTAACACATTATTTTTAAAGTCGGTCTTTTTTAAACTCTTTTTCCTTTTTGTTCTTTCAAGTCCAAGTAAAATTTTACTCTAAACTTTAAGTACCATTTTGTTCATTTAGAAGTAATTTCCTTAATGCAATTTAAATTTAAAGTACTTACACATAATAGGAGTCTTCGGAGAAAAAACAAACAAACAAAAAAAACATCTGGACATATTACAGCAAGAAAATGTGCTTAAACTGTGCTTAATTGGCATGAAAATAATGTCACAAAGCAAAAAAAAACAAAAAAAAAAAAAACATAATTCATAATTAAAAGTACAAAAATCCCAATAGTCCTACATAAACGTATTTATGTATTTAATTAATATTTTGACCGGGACATTCTCAAGTTTTCATGAGATCCATCCTATACTCTTCTTCCATGTGAAAATAAGCAAATTAGCAGCGGCTGCAGTGGGACGCTGAGAACAGTGAGCTCATTTCCATATAGATGTAGTCCATTCCTGCCACCTGTGATCCCCATTTGGTCTGTTCTTATACAGGGCTGTTTTGTTCCCTTCCTCACACAGGGTTTGAGGCATTGACCTCCGGATGTCTCCATCCTAGACAATAACCCCCTGAAACTGTGACAGGCAAAACAGAGAATACAGCCTCCTGCCGCCCACATGCCCCTCAACAACACTTTCTCTCTTCACCCATGAGCAAACCCCCAACCCCTGTTTCCTGCACCCTGACTGTCCACACACCCAAACACACACACACTGTACCATCAGTTCAAATATTCAAAATAATAACACTCTAAAGCATGATTGACTCAATGAGGTTAATGAAAAATCATAGAGGTATTCTGAAATGGACAGTTCAATCAAAAAAAAAAAAAAAAAAATCATAATGAGAATGAGAATGACGTGAGAATAACATCCTCGTGTTATTCAAAGCATAAACAATCCTGTGGGACACAAACAAGCGACCAAGGCCTTTCAAGCTCCAAAAAGGACAAAAAAACCCCCACAAAAGTACCATAAAAGAGGTCCATAGACTTTTTGGAAAGTAGCATAAATAAATAAATAATAAATATTTTATTATTATTATTATTAAGGCAAGACATGCAGGCAAAACCATTTTTGACCTTCCATAACTTAGGCTATCTTCTTTCAGACTAGATTAAAAAAAAAAACACCCAAAATACACATTAAAGTGTTTATTATATTACACTTTATCTATTTGCATCTGTAGATTTCAATGATAATACATATCTTTGAAAGTTGTTTCCTCAAAATGAGTTTTTTTACTCCTGCACGGAAATTCTTCCAGCTTCCCAGTTTTATTCCTATATCTATAATCTGAGGTTTTTTCAAAAATCATTCACAATAACATTTTATTCCTAATACAGTATTACACTATTGAAAGTATTTTCTGATTTATGTTATGTATTTATGTCTTATTTTCTGAGTGATAAAAAGAGATCAAATATCCCTTCTGTAAAAACTTCACTGTAAAAAAAATGTACTTGCGGCCTTAAATTAAGTAGCCTTCAATCAAATTGGCTGTGTAAGTTGTTTCAACTTAAAATAATGAGTTGAATCTTGTATCATTTTCTAATAATAGATTTTTTTTCTGGAAATGTGTGCAAATCAATGCATATTAATGAAACATGTTATTTAAGAAAACTTTGCTTTTACAAACCAGTTGTTTTAATGTACTGTGATTGTTGTTAACATTTTCACCCTATTCACCTGTGGTGTCTTGCCTTAGGAAAACAAAAAAATTTACATAAAAAAGCATTTTGACAGTTTGCTTGAGGTCTTTTCCATGCAAAGCGTGCAAACAGCGAATAAAGGATGACTACACATCCCGAAGAGTTCAGCAAACAGCACTCGGTTCAAACAAGTGTCCATGTGGCCATTCAATACACAAGGGCATGTTTAGAAACGCGAGTGTAAACTTGAATGGGTCTGCCAAAGTCCAGCACTCATTCATCAAGTTACACTCAACATGACCCAAAGCTCCCCGGGCCTCATTTCGGATGAAATGTAGGGGTCGAACTATGAAACTACAGACTATAACCACTAAAGTTACAGCATGTTGCGCTACATCCAGCTCGACACAATCCTCTTTTCACAGCACTGAGGTCCAGGTAATTCAAAACGTCTTTGTCGGGGGGAATTTGTAGAGATTAATCTGTCATGCCTGTAAATAACAGCAATTCACTGGAGAGCTAAACCTAACACGGCGCTAATATCTCTTCGATGAATATACATGCAAGCTTTAAATGATGGTGGGTGGGGTTTGTTCTGCTCACACAGGGGAGTCTATGTTTCAGCATGCTGGTATAGTACATACAACTAGGTTGTTTATACACCGTGGCGCCTCGCTGGAGGGGCAGTACTCCTCTCTTTCAGTGAATGGAAAGGCACCAGATACCTCCCCCTTCGAGTAAATAGATCTTATCAATGAAAATAGTCAAGCCTCCTCCCCATTGCCTTTTTATAAATGGAAATACCTGGCAAAATCTCGCCGCATTGATTTCTTACAGCACATGAGGGATACAGGAACTGGAAATAGTGCTGTCACTGTAAAATCAAACCTAGAATCTACTCAATAAAACTGAGGTAACAATTTGTAGTCTGTAGGTTTATTACACAATTAGGCGACTAACAAAAAGAGAGAGTTATGAATAATACATGTTAGCTTTTCTGTGGCTAACAAACATTTGCAATGGACAAATAAGTTGTTTGTCACTACTAACATTATTACTGCTATTGATTATTGGGTATAGCCTAACAGTAACATTATAAACTTACACACAACCCAAGCACAAGCTCTCCTCTTCAACACAATGGCAACTGCAAAAACATCAATATAACAGAAACTCTTTTAAAGCTGCAGTCCGTAACTTTTTTGGGTTAAAAATGATCCAAAATAAATTTTTGAGCAAGTACATAACCAGCCAGTGTTCAAAACTATCTGCTTGCCTTGATTCAAAACGGTAAGCTTGTAATAATGTTTTTAACTCCAGTGGTACTGGTGGATTTCCGCGGGAAATTCGAGCATGTCTTTACGTCATTACGTCACATCTGTACACATAAAGAAGGAGTCTCGGCTAGTAGGCTATGTTGCGTGTGAGGATGTTTATAGCCTTTTCTCACAGCACTTAAACTTATCAGTTTTGATTGCGGATCCAGAAACGTTCAAACGACAATCACCAGTGACAACTGGAGATTCACCCGTTGTAAAATGCAAAAGACTTCGGACTTCGGAGTGGCTACAGAAAAAAAGAGACTGCAACCGGGCACATGCGAAAACAAGGATGAATATCGGAAGGGCTTTTGAAGGGGTTCCAAACGGACGCAGAGACAGCTTTTTTTCTGCTGGACAGGAAAGACATAAGCGATTTACTGCAATGCTTTTTTCCCTTAGTTGGTCAGAACAAAAGTGGATGCTACTTACCTGTTCAGACGACATTTTCCGGTGAAAATTCTTATGTTGGTCATACTTCCAAAAAGTAGAATCTGTGATTGCGAATGACAGTATCCACACTAACGCGGCGACTAACAGCCACACATTCTCCTCAAAACATTGGATTCATCCGCGCTGTGCCGAGGCACAACCCACGTAAAGTTGATAATTCCGTGAATAACTGTAATTGCAGATTTCGAACAGAGATGGCGACAAAGAGGAAAAACTACAGACTGCAGCTTTAAATGTCATAGCCTAACTGAACATTAACAAACAGGTCTTATTCAAACTTTAATTTTGACATTTAATCTCCTGATCCAGCCCTAGCCCTATGCAAAGCATGCTGGGAACTAAAAATCCACTGTTTAGTTTCCGTTTATGCTGCAAAAATTATTTAGTAGTCTCAAATAAAAAAAGTAAGTAAACTTCCGTTTTTACATAAGAAAATCATTTTTTTCAACTAACTGTTGTTTGTTTGTTATTCATTATTAGAGTTGATTTATTATCTATGTTATATAGCAAAGACAAAAGTTTATTGAAAATAAGCCACAATGACAGTGAGAATCTGTTTCTAATGCTAACAATTCATCCTTGATGATTTACAGATGGCGAATGGTTCTGTCAGCACTATGAGCAATAAAACTGATTAGATTTTGGAGAAGTTTACATTACCACAAATGCATTTCAGAGAAGATATATTAGCCATGTATTGGCCCAATATCCATCTTGCACCAAAAGTGATAAAGAAAAGGTAAAGACAAGTGTGTAAAGTACGCCATCTAGAGGACAAGGTCTGAACATGTATGCTTTTTTTTTGTGGATGACATATATAAAGCATAAAGTTTAGTGCCCTAACACAGTGGTTCCCAAACCTGTCCTGAAGGACCCCCAACACTGCACGTTTTCTTTGTCTCCCTAATCAAACTCACCTGATTCAACTCATCAGCTCATTAACCCATGTGATAATGAGCTGATGAGTTGAATCAGGTGTGTTTGATTAGGGAGACAAAGAAAACGTGCAGTGTTGGGGGTCCTTCAGGACAGGTTTGGGAACCACTGCCCTAACACACACTAAATTCTCACACTCCCTCTCTAATACCACTTCATAGCGGTATTTGAGTAAAAGCAAAGGCCTATCCCATCATTCATCATGTTTAGGAACTCATGTGCCCAGAATCGGAAGAATTCGATTGTTTTTAAGTGTTTTGTAAAAAGTTGCAACTGATTTTTATCACTTAATTAATTAGAAGCATCACAATGACAAAATGGTGTCATCTTTTACACAGGGCCCACAGAACAGACATTCTTCCCACCTGAAGTCCAAGGCCCTGTCCCAAATTGTTCCACACTTCGTGTCACGTTTTTGCTCATCTTAATTTCTCACAACTTGTATCCTTTTTTTCTGGGCGAGATGGAGTGAACTGCGGTGCTGACAGATTCACATGAACGAGCACATCACGTAGCCGCGAACTTAAGGCCAACGTCGGGATTTTTGTTAAATAATACATAATATTTCAGCGATACATTAAAGCTGCAGTCCGTAACTTTTGCCGCTTCTAACAAAAAAAAAAAAAATCACACAGGTTTGGAACAAGTAAATGGGTGAGTAAATGATGACAGAATTTTCATTTTTGGGTGAACTATCCTCTTAACCAATGTCTTTGCTTCTGACCTTCAATGATCCAATTCAACCATACTAATAACCAAAAATGACTTTAGATAACCATCACATTTGTTTAAAAACATCCCATTCTTCTTCAATCCAGAATGGCAGCACAAAGGTTTGTTTGAGCGGCGCCCTCTACTGTACAGGCTTAAACTTACATTTCATTCAGCCTGAGGCTTTTTCATTTCACTTTTGGTGTGTAAGGGCCTCACATTATAGCCTGGTAATACCAAACTCTGCTACTTCGCTTTGCTTCGTAGACAGAGTCTGGCATGGCATAATTGAAAAGCGTTTTCTTTCTCGAGGGGGGGCGCTTGTCTGAAGTTTAAAATCATTGGTTACCCGTAAGCCAATCACATAACGTTTGGTTATCGCGTGTGTTATGCGCATGCTCAGTCACATCTAACTTCCACTGTAAACACATGTATGATGCGAAAACAAAACCATCGAGCGAAATACCGGAGTGAACATGGCTGTGAACGACTTTTGCAGATTATGTGAAGTAAATCTACGCATCCACGGTACAATCAGCGTCTACGTCACGGCTCTCAGCCCACCCTCTGTTCGTTGATTGGCCGGCTGTTTTCAGGCCGGAGGAAAACGGAAAGCTCTGACGCGGTCTCAGACTGAGTACAGAAGCGGAATGAAATTGAGCGGAAGTACGAAGTCTGACGTAGTCAGGCTACTCACATTAGGGAGTAACTCAATACTGTAATGCATTAATTAGTAACTTTCCCTAACACTGCATATAGACGTCTTAACGGTGCAGTAGCAAAAACAGAAAAAACCCAGAATCTGATTCTTCAGTGTCTCTGGAGGGCATTGGGAACATTGCTTATGGCAGCTTTAATTCGAAAGGTCAAAGAATTATGGAAGCTTGTTTCTGCCATGAAATAAAACTATTTAAGAGATAATTGCTATTAAATATGCTTTTTATCTAGCAATTCTGACTTTATAACGCACAATTGCGAGTTTATATATATATTCAAAAGAAGAAAAAAAAAAAACTCAGAATTGCGAGATAAAAAGCAATTACTTTTTTATTTTTTATTCTATGGTGGAAACAAGCTTCCATAAAGAACAAATGAAAAACGGCAAACTTAATTATGGACTTTTTTTTTTTTTTTAATATGGCCCTTTTGAAGTATCCACCTTATTTTAAATGTACGAGCGCAGCCATTTCTAACTTAAATGTGCAAGGCTTTCGGTGTCGGCCGCTTCCAGTTATTTTAGCTGTACAAAAACAGTCCATTATGCTACAAACTGGTATTTATGTTCATTTGTTATCGTAATCTTAAACACGCTGGTTTACCGTTCTATGCACATTTATGAGAGCAATTTCAGGTATGCTCATTAAAACATGTCTGAAATACAGGAGTTCTCAAAACATTTTACTGGATGAAAAGTAACATACATTTTTTTAGGCTCACAATGTCTGTTGAAAAGAAAATTGACCAATAAAAGCAAAATGACATCAAATACATAAATGCTACCAAGTTTGAAGGGCCTATGCATTCACATAATTGCTGTTGTGCTGCGTAGAAGCCTTCAAGATTGCAAAAACATTCGTCAGTGTAACATAACACTGTCTATACTCACTTACAGTAGTTCTTCTGCTGACTGCTATCGTGTTCAATAGCATAACGGATTATGACGAGTCTATATGAATTCAAAGCCCATCAAACATACATCTAACATACCAAGCTTAAAAGAGTAAAAACTAGGCTCTTTCAGCTTGAGAAAGCATTAATGGTCTCTCACATTCGGTTCTTTAATGACAAAGTAGCGTTTCAACCTTTCACAGTAACTTCATATACAATTCCCCCGAATAAACGGACTCTGAAGCGTTTGTTTAATATGGAGGTGCTAAACACTAATTGAACTATTGCTGATTTGACGTCTTAGCATTGGCATCAGTCTCTTATGCCAAGGACAATCTGCAATGTAATGTACATTGCAAAAATAAACAATGCAAGCCATACATTACACATATGCTCAACAGTCATCGAAAACTTGTTACATTTTTGTTTCCCTACTTGAAATTCGAGAGCGTTTTCACATTATACCCTAACAGAGGCTTTCATCTTACAAGCACGTTTGAAACTAATCAATTTCTTACTAGTTTGACTTTGTAAAAAGAGTAACACCAGAATATACTGCAAGAATCTATGTTGTGACAACGTCAAGATGAACTTATGCGTTTGTGCCTAAATGGAAACTAAAATAAAATCACCCTTATGGAGCGGGACTAATTTTTTATGGATTGGACAATTTTAATCACTAGGACAAATTCAGTTTGGATGTGAGAACTGAAGCTTTAGCTTAAATCTCTAAGTATATGAAATTACAACGTACTTCCTACTTAAAGATTCACGTTTACATGGAAATGGAAAGGAGCCATGAGAAATGCAAGACAACTACTGCCCAGCCTAAACAGAAATGACTAAAATTGCTTAAAAATACATAGATTTCTCCAAAATTGCTGTAGAAAATCAGAACTTAAGAAATAAAGCACTCTAAGCTCCCAAGAAAAGCAAACTTTCCAAATGTTGCGCACTATCAAATCCATCGGCTTTGAACTCCAAAGACATTCATTCAACACAAAACGTGGAGCTTGAGCGTTTTAAGATAAAAAGCAACAAATAAGAGTATCGATCGTATAGACAAAACATCTCCCGAAACCACCTTCAGGACCTGCATCTGTGTGTGGAGAACATGGAAATTAATTTTTGTAAACCAAAAAAAATACATAAACGCTAACAAACACTCCTAACACTCGAGAAAAAAAAGAAAAAGCAGCACTCTTAAGTTTCACCTCCGTTGCTTTCAGATATGGAGGGGGGGGAGGGGGGTGGGTGGAGTTGTGGAAGTTTATTGTGGTCCCTTCAACTGTGTGTGAGAGTGACGGAAGGAATCAATGGACGGGAAGAGATGTATTGTAGTGAATAGCTGGCATTAGGAGATGCACAGTGCAGACACACATTGACCTGTGCCTAAACAGAGGAAGCTTGTCACAAATGAGCAGAGGGCAGCCAACGTCGAGGGCATCTTCTCACTCATAGCCTTCAGTGAAGCTGTTCCAGTCCCCCCCGGACTCCAGACCCTCCTGGTTGGGCGGATACTGGAAATCGGGCTGGTAGTTGTCGGGTGGGCAGGCGAACGCATTTGGCCCTTTCTTGAGTCTGTTGCTGTGGAAATGGGGGAAATACGTTATTTGTTGACCAATAAGAAAGGGAAATGTTTTCAGGAAAGCAGCTTGAGATACTCACTGGTTCTTGTGTTTGGAGCCGCTGATGTGGGCTTGGTACTGCTCCACGGAGTTCAGCTCAATATTACACACAGTACATGGGTAGCCCTTCAGTGAGGAGGCTGAGAGAAGTGACATTTAACATTTTAGTGACAAAAACACAACAAAGAGTCATTGACTAATTTCAACTCTGAATAGAATTCGATTTGATAGATTCATTTGGATATTTATCAGGTACATTTTTCTCAAGGAAATACAAACACTGATTTCTATACAAATTTACTAAGATTTAATTTTATAATATAATTTTTTTTATAATAACTTTTTAATAGGGATGCACCCATATGAAAATTTGGCCAATACCGATAACCGATAATTCTTTATATTTGAAGGCCGATAACCGATATACTGGTTGATAAATCTAAATCCAAATTTTTATATCATTTTTGACAGCCTGAATACAAAAACAAGTCTCACCATTAAAAGACATGCCTCAAACACACATTTATAATGTTCTCATTATAATGTCATATAGCCGATATGACAGACTTGCGCTGCACGTTGCAATTAACTCCTTTTTTGAAGTTATTCAAATCATATTTCAAGTAATTCAAAACCATCACGGCGAACAGTGCGCATCTGCGTCTCAGCTGAGGGAAATAATACATCCTTATACAAATAAAGGATCCTTGAGCTCGGCTCGGGACATCCCTATTTATTTGATGTAAATTTGTGTATGCTGAATGCTGACGGTAGATGAGAAAATATTATAGTTTTGCTGTCCAATTACTAATAATAGAAAAGCAAAAAAAGCAAACTTGATGTGCTTTTTCATAAACTGTTTAATCTTTGTAAACAGAGAAAACTTTTTTTTTATTCTATTTATTAAACTGAACTGTTAAACAGTGACAAACTAATAAAGACTGTGTGCTCATGCACTGCCGTTTTCAGCGTCGTCAAAATAAAAGTCCGGCCCATCTTCAAAATGAAAGTCCCACTTCTGACACAATGGGCCAAAGAGAAACTTATCGTACAATGCCTATAATTTAAAAAATGCCAATACCTGCCGATATATCGGTTGACCACTACTTGCAATAACCATATATGAAGGAATATCAAATTCAAAATATATATTCAACTCACTGTTTATTATGTTAAACAGAATTTGATGTGCATGCAAATGTATTCAGTAAGATTCCTTTTGTTTTGTGCAACCTATTCAGTTATGGCATTTGCAATGTGGCAGCAAATATTTAGAAGAAAAAATAATGTAGACTAATAGGAATTTAATTGAAAAATAAAGGTTAAAAGGAACATTCCAGGTTAAATACAACTTGTATTAATGACTTCTAAAAACAAACAAAAAATGTTTTTCACAGAATTGTGAAGCCTGTACTTTTTTTTAAACTCTCTTCATATTTATATATGAATTATTCATAAAAAAATAAAAAAATCAATAAAGCCACCAAAATGAATGCTATTTTTCTGACTGGATGAAATTCTGAGATGTAATTCCTTACATGAGAGATGTAAGTGTAAGTCCTGTTTGATGTCATGAAGGCTGTGAGACCCCCCTTCTATGTTCTGACCTGGTACAATGGACGGCCCATAGGTCTCCATCAGCTTCTGTTTAGTCAGGTGTTTTTTATGTTTCTTGCCATTGTAGTGCTGCTGAGCCATGAGGGGATTGTTGAAGGAGGCCTGGCAGATGGAGCAGAAGCGGTTGGGGTCACGCTCTGCCGGCCCCTGCACACCTTTAGGCAGCCCTTCATCCTTCTTCACCTGTGCTTTGGGCTGAGGTAATGCTGGAAGATGAGGGAAAACACAGCAGGTCAGCTTTTTAGGTGAAATGACCAGTTCGGAATATAATATTAGCGCCGTGTAATATATACTGAATATTGTCTAGAATTAGCATGTGAAGTCAGTCATTGAATCGTTCATTTAAACCATTTTAAAAAAATCGTTCTAATTAATTCTGAAATAAACTGCAGCAATTAATATTTGATCAGAACCTCTACATGTTATTTTATTTAGTAGTCAGTTCAGAATTGTGGGAAATCGTTGAATGTTCCATCATGATTTTGTCAAAGGTTTAATAGACATAGCCGAATGGTTGTCATTTAGGTATAAGATCACGTGGGTTATGAATCGAGATCACAATCTTTTAACGATTAATCGTGAAGCTCTACTACATTGTATGTTTTAAGTCAACATTTTTCTTTTCCTTATTGTGACGTATATCAGAGTGAAACAAAAACATTTAGAGTTTGTCCATAGGGAATTGATTGGATTGTTGTGGTTTGCTATTGGTCGATCTCATGTGAGTGACAGGTTGCCCCGCCCTCGTGTCAGTAAACACGTCATCAGAAAAGAGAAGCAATGTTGTTGCAAGAGGGAGGGGAAGAGATTTTGAAAAACTTTTAGGTTTTATGTATTACAAAAATAACCAGTGCAAAAGAATTGATCGCAAAGCAAGACCATCTACTATAAAAAGAGTACAGCTTAGTTTGTTCATTCCTGTATTGTTCATTCCTGTATAGTCTTCTTACCAGGAGTCTGCTGACCGTAGGTCTTCAGGTGAAGGTTCTTGGAGTGAACTTTGCCCTGGTAATGTGACTGTGCCACCACCGGGGAAGAGAATGACATGTTGCACACATTGCAGGCTTTGTATTTGCCCTCTTCGTCGACATTACTTGTCTGCAAAACAGAACACTGCCCATTAATACAGGACACAAACATATCCGTGATCTAATATTCAGTAAGCCTCCATGACATCTGGTTGCTCATCTGACTTACAGCATCATCTGAAGACTTGGACCGTTTTGCAATAGGCTCCTCATCACCGTGAATGCTCATGTACCGGCGTACTTTGCTCGCATGTTTTTTGCTCTACAAGAAGAGACAGGAAGGTTAACATTGAGAAGGTCCTTTAGCTGTTGTTTTATAAAGTGATTTTGTCATGGGACAGGAACTTTAACCACTAAAGTTATACCATCCTCAAGTACTATTCATAGTTCAGTATGTGAAACAGTGTATGCTACATACAATGATAAACATTTTATCCAGTAGTACACTACAGTTGTCACATGACCTCAAACATTTTCTGAGCTTTATTCAGCAAGGGGTAGTCAGTCTTTTAGGAAATATGTATAGCATTTTCCATTCACATTTGGGGGAAAAAAATGCCTTAAACTTTGACAGTCAGATCAAATGACCAGATGATTTTCATGGGTTATGCTGGAAAATGAAGGTCATGTTGAACATATCGCATTGTGGGATACAGTCTTTGCACTTGACCCCTTGTCTACTCACATGCCATATTTCCTGTACTTGGCCCAAGAGTTGGGCGTGAAGACCGCAAGTGTGTAGAACTTGGATTACCCGATGGGACACACGTACAACATAGTTTGTAAAGTAAAGTAAAAATTGTGCGTGTGTGTGAAAGTGTGTGTAGACGTTGGTGGGTCCTGATGATGAAAATTATAATGCGGACATCCAAAGTATACCTCAAATACTGCTCTGAAGCGGTTTTAGAGAGAATGTGGATTTAGTGTGCGTTATGGGCACTAAACTTTAGTGTTTTTAGGCATTTTTCCAACCTGGGACATGCTTCTTGTCATGCGCACTCAAGTGGCCAGGCCCACAAGTGTGGGTATTGGTACAAGTCCTTTGTACACAAAAGTACCTTTTAAAGCAAACCAGCTGACTCGGCGGCCATCTTGGGAAATATTTAGGGTGTGTTCACACATCGTAGAAGTTTGGTTTGTTTGGCCTGAACCAAAAAAAAACATTTAGTCCTGGTCCGCTTAGCGTTCACATTGGTATTTTTAACACCAAACCTAAAGATACCGAACCTAAAGGCATAGGGATATGTTCACAACCTGATTGGTTGGCTTTAATGACATAGCCTATATTTCGCCACGGAACTTACCGAACATCCAAAAACAATGCTGTGTGCTGGGATAAATGCACTTGTTGTATGTGCATAGCTCCATATGATGGTATTTTGACCAGCTGAGAACTCGTGAAGAGCTAATAAAGTGTGTAAATGAGTCAAAACAGCGGCAGGAATCCCTGCATTCCAGATGACAGCGTTCACACTTATTCAAATGAACCATGAGCAATCACACCAGGGTTCGTTTTAATCGAACCTAACATGCCAAGTGTGAACACACCCTTAATTCAACTAAACATTTGAATAATAGGCTATATTTCAAATCAGCAATTCATTCTGTCATGAACGTTATCATACTCTGTTTTACACTCTCTTATTTGGAACTTTCTTTATTAGATGCACCATGTTGGGTGTACAAATTTCTCCCTTTAAATGTAATTTAAGTGTCCTGCATCTACTATACACTGTCTCTGATAGCACTCAGTACAGTGTGCTGTTATATACTCCAGAGTTAATCAAATTCAGTAAGTCATCTGAGTATTGCATGCATGCAATTTTTTTTAAAGTATGCATACTGCAGAAATAGTACGAGTAGTATGCTAGTATGTCATTGTGAACACAGCCTGAAATACTTGCAATCAATATTTAGCCCTTAAAACCACGTTTTGTACTCTATCGGCTGACGAACAAAGGACGTGTTGCGATCATATAAACTTTGTCTATGTGAATGTGAAAGCTTACCTGATAATGTGCAAGTTTCTGGGATTCTGAGATTAAGACAGCGCTACACACTTTACACTGAGAATCGGAGAACAAGTCACTGTTCTCCTTTATCATTCGGTTCACTGAAAGACAGGTCAGCATCAGAAACAATCACTAGGGGCATTTCATTGTTGCATACAAGAAACATACAAAAAAAGCTACAAGGCCAAGTATGCAGACCTAAAATAGACTTTCTATGCATTTAATTGCAAGTATCAGACTATGTCTTACATCGACCTTGTGTACACTGTTCTGCCTATAGACACTAAAGCAGCAGTCCTGAGAGCTTGAGCTAGGCTACCATGCTTTACACTCCTTCCCACTCTCAGGCACTGTGCATTCTCGGAATAAATGTCATGTTTTACTTATAAATAATGCATCGAAAGTAACACCATTTATTCTGATTGAGTGTCGCCGATCTCTTACCCTCGGCCGCCCCTGAAGGTAAATATGGAAAATCTCCATTCGGCTCTTGCTGCGCCATGATGGTTGCAGGAGGCGGGCTGCGCATGCGCAGACGAGACATGCGCCGCACAAGTCTCTTCATGCCGAAATGCTGTAACCCATTTTTATTCTGTTTACAAACAAATATGTGCACCATTTATCCTACATGCTTCACAAAATTATTTATATACGCATGACACAAGGATATGTAAAATAATCTAGACGAGGTAAACATGTCGTGTTGCTATAATTGGAGTGTAATTGAAGTGTTTATTTGCTAAAGGAATCATTACTTTTTTAACTTGGCAAGTAAAGTTGGCATTCTTTTTAAGTTACGTCGAATCTTCCAACTAGCTGTTTACCATCTAACAATTTGAAGTAACGCAAAATAAACTCTTAATTCCCCTTAAGACCATAGATTTGACACAAATATGTAATTATTATCACCTCAAATGTCGTACTGACGTGTGCTGGTTTGAGAATAAATTTTGAGTCCAATTAGTAAATTCAGGAAGTGGTCTGACTATAAATCGATCCAATTCTCGCGCTAACTGAACCACAATTTTGTTGTTGGTGAAAATTATAGGATATTTACTTTTTATTAGCTGAATTTTGTCTTCAGCAAACTAAATTGGGACATATGAAATTATAAACAATATTGTAAATTAAATTTGAAAAAATATATAATAAGCAGTAGGGCAGGCTATGTGCCTATAAAGTAATTACTGCGATTTATGTAAACGTTGGAGGATTAATATACCACGCTGATAACAATCTATCAACAGTTTTACTTTACCCAAATTAACATGTATATTATGGATCTGTTTTTGATATTAGAAAAATCATATTCATTGGAGTAAGTGGAGTGACTTAAAACCCTTATTGGTTCATTTGCAAACAGCCCTTGAAACTTATTTTGAGTCTATAAAAATTCCCCAAAAAAATATCTGGTAAATTATTTATTTTTTGTGATGTCCTTTAATTTCATTATTTGTATGTATTTTATTATTGCATTTGCGTTTTTTGTTAAATGTCTTGAGAACCTATGGATTTTTTTTTTTTTTGGTACATTTAAAATTCAGCGTCATGTGGCGACGTAATGACGTAAAAGAATCATTGAACCGGTTCTTTGAAACAAACCGATTCACGGAAATGATTCGATCCAGCGCGCGCGCTCTTGGCTATGATGACGTAACGTCTTTCTTGGTCTCTCTTGTCTCACGTGACTCTAGTTTCGTCGCTTGTGAAAATTTCCTGGAATTGAAATCCTTGTTTTTCGAACCTTTGACTGGCCGAACTAACATTGTATTACCTGATATGAACATTGAACGCGTTCAGCAGAAGTTTCTGAGCAGTTAGCTGACGTAGCGTCTCAGAGAGCGTGTCAAAAGGTGTGTAAGTTAGAGAGAGGGAAAATTAATGTTATTGAGGTCGCAGGATGCCCCGCCGGAAGCGCACACCGGATGAAAGCGGAAGAAGAGCTAAAGTCAGCAGAGTGGAGCACAATGAGGAGACCCTGGTCATATCTGATTCTGATCAAGAGGTACTGTGTACCACCTAGTGTGTGTGTGTGTGTGTTCGTTTAAAGGTTTGAGAGTTGGTTAAGTGGGAAAAACAACAACTTCTCCTTTAAGAAATACCATGGTGACAATTGTTTCTGCTAAACATTGTTAGTACCACATATTTAGTATTGGCTCAGTTGGCTGTGTTGTGTTGTGCTCATTACAATGCCAGTAACGTCACCAAATGGAATTGCAAAATGTGTTGTTTTTGTTTTTCCAAACATTCTAGATTCAATGCACAACATTAACAAAAAACAAAAATAATGTGCCCCTGTAATCTTTAATCAAAATAACTTCCCTTCCCTCTTGCAACAACTTCTCTTCTCTGATGATGTGAGGGCAGGACAAGCTGTCACTCACATGAGATTGACCAATAGCAAACCACAACTATCCAATCAATTTCCCACAGACAAAATCAAGTCCCGCCCTACATTTCTTCTTGCTCCAGAAGCCGTTTCACTCGGATATACGTCACAATAGTGAAGAAAGGACTATTGCAACTTCAGTTTCATGCGATTTTTATAACTATGACATTTTTAAACATAACTGTGGTTCATTTTAAATGAAAGGAATAAAATGACAATAAACCGACTTTAGATTTGACCTTTTTATCCTTAGGAGGACGATAGTCCCCTTAAACGGTCCTCTCGGACATCCCGGAGGAGACGAAGAGAGAACGAGTCCCAACTACGAGGTACCGCAACTCAAGATTTTCTTAACAAATCGTAAATTGTGTCTGAAATATTAGGCGTACGTCTCATTCAGACCCTTCTGTGCCTCAATTCTCTGAAATTTCAGAGATGACGGAAGAAGAGATGCTGCTCTTGGCCATGAGACTGAGCGCTCAGGAAGCGGAGAGCGCTGCCGCAGAGAGACGACAGCTGGAAGACAGCGAGATGCAGAAAGCCATAGAAGAAAGTCTTCATGTTGGGGAAACACTTTTTCTCATAAAGGCTGGAATCCACTACACGACTTTTAAAAATGGGAACAGATTTTAAAGGGGACATATCATGAAAATCTGACTTTAAGTGCTATAATCGGCTCCCCGGTGCATCTACCCAACCCGGCGTCGCCATTTGGAGC
The DNA here is from genome assembly GCF_963993115.1 of Abramis brama. Taxonomy (NCBI): domain Eukaryota; kingdom Metazoa; phylum Chordata; class Actinopteri; order Cypriniformes; family Leuciscidae; genus Abramis; species Abramis brama. Next base: position 10,596,727 of record NC_139977.1, read on the forward strand.
AGAAACTCATTTAAAGGGACACACAAATTTGACAAGCTATAATAAATGATCTGTGGGGTATTTTGTGCTGAAATTTCACCGACACATTCTGGGGACGCCATAGATTTATATTACATCTTGTGAAAAGGGGCATAATATGTCACCTTTAAAACACTAGGCATTATACACTTGCTGACTTTCTAAATGGTTAACTTACAGAGAAAAACTGGCACCATGCACTAAACGACTGAGGATCACACACTACCAGACTTTCAAGTCATTCCAAAAACAACCAACATGCACCTCTGCTAGGAGATGACACATGAAAACAATACGTGTTCTAAAATCGACTCAAAATATCAAATTTGTTTAAAGCAAAAAAATCGGAGTCTGTGCCTATCATATACACTATGTGATTTTCTGATGAGAAAACTCCGACTTACCAAAATCTGCAGACTTTCGGCACCTCGTGCAGACTGCAAATCGGAGAGGGGGTGTAAGGGGAAGGTCTGTGCAAATGTGTAGTGGATTCCATCCTTAAGTCTCACAAGTCTCATACCAAAAGAGCAGAATGGCATTAATCAAAAATGCTGTGTGTGTTTCTGCAGGAGAGCGCTGTAAAAGACTCACAGGGTCAGGATGAAGCAGCCAGCTCTTCAGGTCAACCACAGCAGAATGTAGCAAATACAGTATTGCACTTGAGACGAAAGCTGTCTTACCCCAGGCAAGATCAGAGACACAGCGAGAACGAGAGGGAAAAGGCTAGTCCGCTGCAAGAAATGCCTGATCTGTCACAGGTGACCTCTTCGCAACTTTCATCGAGGAGTTTAACTCAGGTCTCCAAGACTCCTGCTACCTCTCAGGTTAGTTTTTATGAAATGGCTTCACATTATATATGTTTTCTTCTTAACCCTATAAAGCCTACTGTATCATATTTGATACACAAATTTCCAAGACCTCTAAATTGTCAAAATGATCTCAACCTTGCTTTTGTACGCAATCTATTATATACCTTCTTTCTTCTGATTGATAGTTTATACTGTTTTAGCAAGTAAAAGGCCTTTTTTGCTGTATATGATACACACAAAAAAATATGATACACAACACAACAAAAAAAGGTCTAAAGGTTCATTTAAAAATACAGTTTTTGGACTTTTATTTCATATATAGTTAAAGGGGTAAAGGGTTAGTTCACCCAAAAATGTAAATTCTGTCATTAATTACTCATCCTCATGTTGTTCCAAACCCGTGAGACTTTGAATGAAGATATTTTTGATGAAATCTGAGAGCTTTCTGATCCCTCCATAGGCGTCATTGCAACTGTCAAGACCCAGAAAGGTAGTAAAGACATTGTTAAAATAGTCCATGTGACTACAGTGGTTCAACCTTAATGTTATGAAGCGACGAGAATACTTTTTGTGTGAAAAAACACACCAAAATATGACTTTATTCAACAATCTCTTCCCTTCCACGTCGTTCTCCTACGCTGTTGACGTAGTGTAAACAGTGCAGCGCTTCCTGGTTCTACGTCAGAACATCGACTCAATATTGGCTATACTAGCTCCTGCGTCAGCATCATGCGCATGTGTCGTGGTGCTCACGTGACCAGCGTCGGCCAATAGTGAGCCGGCCCGGAAGCGCTGCACTGTTTACACTACGCGAACAGCGAAGTAGGAGATCTGACGCAGAAGAGAAGAAATTGTTTAATAAAGTCGTTTTTGTTTTTGTTTTTTGCACACAAAAGTATTCTTGTCACTTCATAACATAACATTTTTTAACCACTGTACGTCACATGGGCTATTTTAACAATATTAGCTATGTTTCCATCCACACGTTTTTATCCGAATTAAGTGATATCGAATGAAAAATTCCTTATGGAAACAGTAAAATTCGATTGAATTTCATGAATATCGAGTCAAATGAAATGCGTTCGGTCTCATCGGATTTTATCTTGATCTGTACGGATTATGCGATAAACGCTGATGGAAACGTTATATGGCGCGATCCATTTTGTCTAGCAAAACTTTGTTCGCAAATGTTTGCTTGAATGTTGTGCGATTCAGTGCGAAAATGAATGGAAACACCTTAAAATGTCTCAAATCAATTCGATATACCAATTTGATCGCAAAACAGCATGTGACGTCATTACGCACAGGTTTTTATTCGCTTTAAAGCCGTTGGATGGTTCAGAAACCTCTCGGATTTAATAAAAAATATCTTCATTTGTGTTCCGAAGATGAACGAAGGTCTTACGGGTTTGGAACAACATGAGGGTGAGTAATTAATGACGAATTTAAAGTTTTGGGTGAACTATCCCTTTAATTATAAAAGTATTAACCTTCCCCTTTGTTTCCCACATGTTGATGCATATTCCCAGGACAAGACCTCAGATAAACTGACAGTCATCAGAGACACTCCGGAGGATGAGTCGTCCCCTGTCTTCCCCAGGCATCGCAGCTTCATTCGCCAGCCTATAGTGTGTGTGGAGAAACTGAGTCAGGAACTCATCCCGGGGAGCGCAGGCTCGATAAACTTTCACACAGAGGACAGCACTGCCACTTCCACCTGCGCCGACAGGTTTCTGTCCCCACAGAAGGATTCACCTCTTTCCAAATGGCCCGTTTACACTCAGGATCGCTTCAGACCAACAAGGGATCTGCCAGAGGACAAAGATGGCCAATCAAATGCTAACGGGAAGGAAGACGATACTCAAATACCTGATGAAGACACTCCTTTACCACAGCTAAGCCAAGGTTTGAGCACAGATCCAGATTCGTGCCTTTCACCTTCTAGAAGATCCCAGAAATCAAGCCCCAAATGTGTGCCCGAAAACAGCAATGAAGACGTCACTGAAACAAGTGTAAGTAGGACAGCTTAAAACTATGTAGATGTTTATCAGTTACGCTACTGTTCAGCCGTGTGGGATTACTATGAGCACGGATCAAAAGTGAGTTAAGACTTAATAATGTTACAAAACTTTTCTATTTCAAGTAAATGTTGTTCTTTTGAACAGTGAAGTAAATGTATCACACAAAAATATTAAGTACCACAATTGTTTTTAACATTTAACACACAAAAAAAATGTTTCTTAAGCACCAAATCAGCATATTAATCAGAATGATGGAAGGATCATGTGACACTAAAGACTGGAGTAATGATGCTGAAAATGTTGCTTTACCATCACAGGAATGAATTATGATTACGTTTGAAATGAAAAAAGGATTTTAAATTGTAAGAAATTCAGAATCATACTGTTTTTACTGTATTTTGATCAAATAAATGCAGTATTGGTGAGCATAAGAGACTTCTTCCAAAAACATTAAAAAGTCTCACCAACCCCTAACATTTGAACAATAGTGTGGATATTCTTCAGAGAGCTTCATTCTAATCCCATTCACATGTTTTTTGTAAAGACTAGTTCTATTTTATCAGGTTTTGACTGGATTAAAGGCCAATTCACACCGAGGATGACAACTATAACAATAAAAGTATAGTTTTAAAAATCGTTCTATAATCAGAACGTTATTCTGCATTGGTGTGTGGATAGTTATCGTTCATGGTGTCAACAGGCCTTAATCCTCTGTAATGCATGTTCTAATCATTTTTATTTCAAAGATTTAACTTATAATTGCACAATTCTGCTCTTGGAGAGCTACCCAAGAAGGTATTATGTGTAAAAATCTTTGGAAATAGTGTACTATATGTAAAATCCTCGAACTACTATGTTACCCATACGTTGTCATTCTGTATAGGATACATACAATGTGAATTGGGATTCGCCCTAGATCTCCAGAGATGAGATTGAACATCCCTGACTCTATCTATCATCTCTATTTGTGTTCTAACTCTATTGTGTTATCATTTTCACAGAAAACTCCTGACCAAAAGCAAGTGGAGGATCAAACCACTCAGGGTGAGAATGTAAAATCTGACACTGGTATGTTGTTTCTTACACTCCTCCTCTCTACTGTGGCCATACTGGCAATGTTTGCTCTATTGACTCTGAGACATATGGCCTAGAACCAAGAGTTTTCAACTTGCCATCTTTGTCTAATGCTGCCACACAAATATAGATTAACTTGCATAGTTCATTTCTAAGTGGTACTTTGGGGATGTATAATCATGTCAAACGAAGTGCTTAGTGTTGAGTATAGAAGTAAGGCAGTTTGATTGTGAGTTCTGGCAATAGAAACGCATTTACTTTATGCTTCAAGTTGCATGTGTGGTTGACCCACTGTTGCTGCAAGACTGAGCTGTGTTTTGTAGTATTCGTCACCACACAGAGCGAGTTTGGTTCCTGCCGACAGGGCCTGACAAGTTATTGGGTTCTCTGTGCGATGGTTCCATACAAATGTTAATTCAGCAAGGCCAATTATTCAGCCTTTTTAATAAAAAAAAGTTGAAGTTGAAAAGCTCCTATTGACTCTACCGTTAATAATTTTATACAGAGTGACCATAAAGACATGTATAATGGTAGAAAAGATTTCTATTTCAAATAATTGCTGTTCTTTTAAGCTTTTTATTAATCAACGAATCCTACAAAAACATATGTAAGAAGTCTGACAAGAGGCTTCTTTCAAAAACATGTAAAAATATAGCTGCAAGCAGCAATACGGGGCCAAGCCCTGCAAGGCAGAGCAAGCAACAGCCGCTGTAGCGCAATGCGGAGCCAGAAGAGCAAAACATCAGAAATTTAATGTACATCAAGCACAGTAAGCACATCAATTACAGCAGCACAGCTAGCATTTAAGCACCAACAGCAGTGCAGAGCCGGAAGGAATTTAAATTATTATTTTATACACAATTTCAAAGTCGCCCCACACTGGTCTCGAACCCACGACCACAATGGTTCGGGATTCATGACGCATGGTTGAACCACTTGCGCCACCCAGAGGACATGTTTTACAAAGCTGCAGAGGAGAGGCTTCAGTGTGTGAATGAGCACACAAAATCATGTTAACGAGATTAGCATGCTAAGCTAACTTAATGCTAATATAGCTTATGATGTGGTACATCCAATGCTGGCAAAATAGATATCCTCAGATTCGACATGACGCAAGGAATCGATAGACACCAATTTTATGATTTTGTGACAAACTGTTCACAAGTTACAGCCTCTGAACCAATTATGGGTTGACCTCATTAAGTTTGCGACATCATAACTTTTTTTTTCCAGTATAGCAAAAAAATCGGGGACAGTACTTTTATGCGGCTCAGTCCGAAGATCATTTGAGTACATGTTTGGACAAAATTAGACCAATTTTGAAGGAGGAGTAGCGAAAAAACTGTTTTACATTCACTCCAATATGGCGGCCAGTCACATTGTTGATAAATAACATATGAGATATCGTTGAAATCGGCATAAGCCAAGGAATATATTGACATAAAGAAATCAAATTTCAAGCAATGTTAGCAAAAGTTATAAGCGTTTTTTCAAAAAACAATGATATCTCTGGAACACTAGGTGGCGCTGTGATCAAATTTCTCAGGTACCTTCGGGCCATGCTAATGATGATCCATACCAAATTTGGTGAAGAAATTTCAAATAGTTTAAAAGATATTGCAAATTATGACATCATTCAAAATGGCGGACACGTGGTACATCCCATCATGGCAAAATCGATATCCACGGATTTGTCATGACCCAAGGAATCGATAGACACCAAGTTTATAATTTTCTGACAAACTGTTCATAAGTTATTGGCCAAAATATGCATTTTCCATATCTCATGACCCGTAGGTGGCGCTGTTCCCAACTTTGGCATGGAACCTCAGATCATGCTTCCGATGAAGTGTACCAATTTTCGTTTCGATTGATCAAAGTTTGGCCGAGCTATAGCTTCTGAACCAATTTTGGGTCGACCTCGTTAAGTTTGCGACGTCATAACTTTTGATCAGAGAAGAATAAAAAAAATCGGGGACAGTACTTTTATGCGGCTCAGTCCGAAGATCATTTGAGTACATGTTTGGACAAAATTAGACCAATTTTGAAGGAGGAGTAGCAAAAAAACTGCATACTGTACTTTTCAAAATGGCCACTACTGTAATGGGCGGAGTCTTAATGTAAGATATTGGTTCTAATCAGCATGATGAGATGAATCAGGTGTACTAAGTTTCATTTTTCTAGATCAAAGGGTTCAAAAGTTATAACCATTTCAATGTTGAATTTTTGAACTGCTGGTGGCGCTATAGAGTTGGACCTAGAGACTCAAAAATTGCTACAATTACTTTTCATTACCATCACTACAAGTGTGCCAAATTTCATCATTTTCCTATGTATGGTTCATAGGGCTGCCATAGACTTCAAGAGGAGGAAGAAGAATAATAATAATAATAATAAATATAGCTGCAAGCAGCAATACAGGGGCCAAGCCCTGAAGCAGCAGCAACTCTCCCCATCACTCCCCTCCCTGCCCCTCTCCTGATCCCTGCCCCTCTCCTGACCCCTGCCCCTCTCCTGCCCCCTCTGCCCCTCTCCTGCCCTTCCTTGAATTTTTGAACTGGTGGTGGCGCTATAGAGGTGGTCCTAGAGACTCTAAAATTGGTCCAATTGCTATTCATTACAATCACTACAAGTGTGCTAAATTTGAAAAAAAAAAAAAACAGCTGTTTTAGTAGTACAAGTGAAAATGAACTCAATATGAAGATGTTTTATATAAATTTGCTGCATGTTATATTTATGGAGATCCTTTCTCAGATACACATCATGTGTGGAACTAAAACAACTTTTCCACCACTTAAGGCCACAGTACCTCTTCAGTCTGGACATGTGCCACACAGGAATCGAACCCACGACCGTAATGGTTCGGGATTCATGACACATGGTTTAACAACTTGCGCCACTCAGAGGACGTAAATTTCAAAGCTGCAGAGGAGAGGCTTCAGTGTAAGAATAAGCACACAAAAACATGTTAACGAGATTAGCATGCTAAGCTAGCTTAATGCTAATGTAGCTTATGGTTATCCTGATAGCTCTAGAGCCACATTAGAAAGAATGGCATCTGGTTAGCATGCTAACCAATTATTATGCTAAGGTAACTGGCATAAGGCAACATACACAGGCTAGGTCAAATTCGGAGATGAATATCTCAGGAACGGTAGCGAATATCAAAAATCTGTTCAGTCATTTCTGTGCAGCTCAGTCCAAAGAACATCTGATCAAATTTTGGACAAAATTGAGTAAGATTTGAAGGAGGAGTAGCGAAAAAACTGTTTTTCATTTGTTCCAATATGGCGGATAGTCACATTGTTGGAAAATGACAAATGAGATATCGACGGAATCGGCATAAGCCAAAGAATGTAATGACATAAAGAAATCAAAATTTGAACAATATTTACAAAAGTTATAAGCGTTTTTACAAAAGACCTTATATCTCTGGAACACTAGGTGGCGCTGTGCTCAATCTTCTCATGTACTTTCAGGACATTGTGTCGATGATCCATACTAAATTTTGTGAAGATATGTCAAATAGTTTAAAAGTTATTGCAAATTATGACAAAATTCAAAATGGCGGACACGTGGTACATCCCATCCTGGCAAAATCGGTATGCATGGATTTGGCATGACCCAAGGAATCCATAGATACCACATTTATGATTTTCTGACAAACTGTTCAAAAGTTATTGACCAAAATAGCTATTTTCCATATCTCATGACCCGTAGGTGGCGCTGTTCCCAACTTTGGCACGGACCCTCAAACAATGCTTCCAATCAAGTGTATCAATTTTTGTTTCGATTGATCAAACTTTGGCCGAGATACAGCCTCTACACCAATTTTGGGTCAACCTCATTAAGTTTGCGACATCATAACTTTTGAACAAAGATGAATAAAAAAAATCTGTTCAGTCATTTCTATGCGGCTCAGTCCAAAGATCATTTGAGCAAATTTTGGACAAAATTGGACAAATTTTGAAGGAGGAGTAGCGAAAAAACGGAATACTGTACTTTACAAAATGGCTACTACTGTAATGGGCGGAGTCTTAATGTAAGCTATTGATTTTGATCACCATGATGAGATGAATCAAGTGTACTAAGTTTTATTTCTCTAGATCAAAGGGTTCAAAAGTTATAACCATTTCAATGTTGAATTTTTGAACTGGTGGTGGCGCTATAGAGTTGGTCCTAGAGACACCAAATTTGGTCCAATTACTATTCATGGCTATCTCTACAACTGTGCCAAATTTCATCATTTTCCTATGTACGGTTCATAGGGCTGCCATAGACTTCCATTGGCGGAAGAAGAAGAAGAAGAAGAAGAAGAAGAATAATAATAATAAGAAAACTAACAGATACAATAGGTGCCTTGCCCCTTCGGGGCTTGGCCCCTAATAAGAAAACTAACAGATACAATAGGTGCCATAGCCCCTTCGGGGCTTGGCCCCTAAAAATAAAATAATCTTTTGAACGGTAGTGCACAATATCTGTGATTCTGAACACTTGGGTTCACCCTAATCATTTCATCATGTGTTAATCTGCAGAAAAAGCTCCAAACCAGTCTTGGAATGAAATTACCAGTCACATGGTCTTGCATTTAGCAGATGATGATGATGATGAAGATGATGATGGCAGTGAAGAGGTAGGCAGGATACTGTACTTTAAAGTTAACAGTTTGTAAATTTAAAACAGCTGCATGTTAATGCACAAGGATATTATTATATTAATCAGTATTTGAATGTATTTCCGATTATGTAAGCCCCTTGTAAGCACAATATTGCCATAACCAGTTACAGCTAATGTTCTGGTTTCTAGAAATTCGAATCTGCCAGTACTCAGGATTTTGGGTCAAAACATCCACATAAATGAACATTCACTTGTATCAGTGCATGTCCAAAAAATATAATATGTGCATGTCTTCGATTATTGGGAATATGCTGATTACAAAAATATTCCAATAGCTACATATAAACATCCAGGTTTAACCAGAATTGGAAAATGATGTCATTTGCAGGTTCTCTTCCCAAGCCCGGTCAAGAGGATTTCAATCAGGACTAAGCTTTCTCCAAACCAGTCCTGTATCTCTTCAGCTACCATCACCCTCGATCCTTCCACACAAGACACACAAATGTCTCAGTCTGTCCTGGAGGAGGACTCAAGAGCGTCCAAAGGTGCTGAATCCCAAACCTCTGACTGTAAACCTACACATACTTCAGTGGGAAAAGGACCATGCACGATCTCCTACTACTGGGGAGTGCCTTTCTGTCCAATGGGGCAAAGCCCGGACGAGTACACGCGTGTGATCATGTGTCAGATGGAGGTGTACGAGAAGAGCCTGAAGGAGGCCCAGCGAAAGCTGCTGCGCAAAGCAGATTGGGGGCAGCCAGTGAGTGACATCAACTGTCAAAACGTCACATTACAGCGTTTATAGGAACAATCTGAAACTGATCAGCTTTCCTTATGAATATTCCTCAATCCTCAAGATTGTCAAATGATACATTTGTTTGTTTTTAGGTGTTGCCTGGCTCCTCAGAGAGGCCGTTCGCTGGGAGGAGATGGAAGCGCAACAGAGCTCCTCAGCTGTCAGAGGATGAGGAGGAGAATGAAGAAGAGGGAGGGAAGGAAAAGAACAGAAAAGCGGTAGAAGAAGAGAGGGAGGAAGAAAGGCAGAGGTCTGTGGTGGGGTCACAGGAGGAGGCTGAGGGAGGACAGAGCGAAACATACGTAGTCGTGTCTTCTCCAGAGACAAAAGATGAGCAGGTAGTGAGTATACTGGTTTTGGTATTACTGTAATCTCTATATCAGGGTGATTGTTTAGATCTAGGGATGTCGGTGTCGTGTGAAATTAACCGATTTTGTTGTCAGAACTAGAATTTCAGCATGATCCATGGCTCCAAGTAGCTTTGTAGGGTTTTTTTGTGTGTGTAATACCATCATCAACCACAAGATGACACTCCAGTTATTGACTGTAACAAAGACAGCACCTGTTGCTGATATCTTGTTTGCCTTCTCAACAGGAAAAAAGCCCTTTCCTCAGCCAAGAGGAGCCTGTAACTGCAGCTGCAAATAGATCTTTCAGGTAAAATAGCGTGTAGTTCTGGTGTTTCCACCAATTATGTCACACATTCTACCCTTTGAAAGAACTAGGTGGAACACTCAGGAACACTTTACTTAAAGCCTTTATGTGAATGCATTATAAAAGTACTTTTAATGTAGTAATTATGCCTTGTAATGCATTGTATGGTCTAATATACCTTAAAACATTTAAGGGTCTGCAAGTTAAAAAGACACAAGACATGTATTATGTTACAAAAGATTTATATTTAATTTGTTAATTATTAATTATATTTAATTTAAGATTTATATAATAAATGCTTTTCTTTTGAACCTCCTGTTCATCAAAGAAAAAATGTATCATAGCATAATATAAATGTATTGTATATCATTTACCTTTGTTTTATTGCATATGTACCCATTTTAATTTTCTCATTTCTTATATACAGTATTTGAAGGAATAGCTGGCATAGAACTGAAAGAATTACTCAAAGTGATGAAGTGGATGGTGCTGAAGCTCTAAAAAAGGACAAGTAGCATCATAAAAGTATTATAAAGCTGTCGTATCGCATCTCATTGACAGGAAGAAAACTCCGTGGGATATTTCAGATGAAACTCAAATAAAAGGTCCAGCTGAGCTGGAGGAACAGGAAGTCCAGACTCATGAGGGTTGTGACGAGGATGAGATAGTTTGTCCAGGTAAGTGACTCTACAGTAGATGATGAAAGCCTTTCCTGTGGCATAAACATAATTCGGTTGAATGTGAATACAGAGACTCAGATGACTGGAAACAGCTCACCAGAGCTAATGATCACCAGTCCCGCCAGTCCCGCACAGGTACAGTAGCACTATACAAACACACAGGCAGCATCCTTAAAGAAATACACAAGCAGATTGAAGGACCTTGTAATTATAAGAGAGCTTCCCTGGTTCACAGCCCCAGTCTCGCGCTGCCAGCGAGGTGATGGAGGTGATGGAGGTGGAGGAGGGAGACGGTGCGTCTGTGGCAGCGGAGGAGATGATGGAGCAGGAGATCGATCCAGCAGAAGCTGCTCCTCCTCACGGTCAGAGGATGGAGTGTCCCATGTGCAATAAACTCTTCCCCTTCAGCAGGATCGAGATCCACGCCGCTTTCTGTGACGGCGAAGCAGATCAGCAGGAAGAACAATCACAAGGTCACCTTTATTTATAGAGCGCTCTATACCATGCAGATTGTTTCAAAGCAGGGTTAAACAGGAAAATAATGATTCAGTGATGGAAATGAAAGACCATAGTAAAGTCATTATTGAGCTGAAATCAGTTCTGAGATTATTCAGATCCGTTCAGTAACTGTAATATGAAATGAGTTCAGTTCAGCTATAAAGCAGCTCTGTAGAAAACAGTGATGTCATCGTCTAGCTAAGTTCGGTTCTCATCCTATAGTGTCAGTACAGTCAAATCAGTAATATTGCTGAATATTATGTGTGAAGCATGTATGCTGAATATAATATTCAGTGTGCAAATAGATCTAGGGAAGAAGATCAATCATATTCATTATGCAAATATTATGATTATTATAATGGACTCCATGCACAATCGTGTTCGCATTTAACATCAGTGTCCATCGTGACTTCCGGTGCTGTGCTGGGTATGGAGATTTAGCACAAAATTAAGTCTTCAGGAAGTGTCACATAACAGAACAAATTAACATTGATCCGATCCACCTTCAAATTAAAGGAATTACGTATTACTAAAACGTTATGGTTATACTTAATAATGTATTAATATATAATGTAATTATTTGTAATCAACAGTTATTAGACATATGACAGAAAGAGTTTGCGTAGCACTGAGATTTTAGTGGAAATACATATGCAGTCGGTGTGCATAGAGTCTATTATCCGTGAGATATTTGTGGAAAAGGTCCATAAATTTGTGAAATGAAATATTTTATTTTATTGTAGTTGTTGCCCGACGGAAGAGGACCAGAGGAAATTTAACAGAGGCGTCTCAGCGATCTGGCAAGTAGGTGAAGCAAACATGAACATGTTGAGAATAAATTACAATAGTAGTGTCATAAAAGACACGACACACTGTCTTTTAATGCTCTTTTTCTTCACAGATCAGTAGAGATGGAGAAGTTGTTTTCTCCCCAGGAGTATCCAGAACATGTTGAGTCGTGCTTTAAAAAGAAAGACCCAGGAACTAATCAGGTGACCGTTACATACTGAAACAAGTATGCTTACTCATCACTTTTAAATGTTTTGTATTGTGTCAGGGCTCGACATTGTCTTTTCATGTTCTTGTCCTTTGGACAAGTAAATCAGTCATTCACTTGTCCGAGTAAAACATTTGTTTTATTTTTATTTTTTGTGTTGTAAATATAATTTATTCTGAAGCAATATTCTCATCACTGTTCAGTCAGCGTTGACATATTTAAATCTGCATATTTATGATATTTTCACCTTTATAAAGGGCATTTTTACCCTCTAATATTATAAATATATGCTTTATCTTTCATTTTAAATCCTTAAATTTGATCAATAAATTAAATTAGAATAAAAAGACACTATAGGGCTGTTACCAATCAAATTAAATAATTTACACTGAAAAATTACAACTGCTTTAAATAATGTTATGAGATTTGTTTTAAAACATTTTTTGAATATACAAATAAGAAATGTTGGAAAGAATGATACTTTTAAACACTAAACCGCCAGTAGGTGGCGGCAGGTGACCGTCTTAATGAGCGAGTCATTCATTCAAACGATTCGTTCAGTGAGTCGTTGAATCTTTGACTCAACCGTCTAAAATCTAAGTGGCTTAATATTAATTACTTGTTTATTGAACTGTCATATTAAATCAGCCACATTTTCAGTTGTGATGTTATTCACACTCTTGGTCGTGTGATGTTGCTTAACTGTATTTAACTGTACTGTTTTTTTACCGCAGTGTGTTAACTGAGTTTCTTTTGTGTGTGCTGCGCTCATTTGTTTCCATTTCTCCTCTTCTCGATAACGCAACCTGGTTACCGTCAGTACATTATAAATGTTGTATTAGTATCCACTATCAATTGGCACTTACGCTAAATGAATGCTGAATCGTTCTCGCAATTTGGTGATTCCCTAGTTAGTTTGTTATTGCCGTTTTAATCAGGCTACTAATTATAACTCTCTTTCACTTGATCCTTCAAAAAATCCACTCGTCCCAGACAAGCGTTAATGTCGAGCCCTGTGTTTGTATCGAGTTTCATTATTGTCGTGTTTTTGCAGGAAAACGGCCTACTTTCTGCTCTGGAACGGACAGAACGGAGACCCACTGGTGTGTAATATTGATTTACATTTACATTTATTGAATACATTTACATATTGATTGAATTTCTGCTGTTTATGCCAATAAAGCTTGAGCGATGAGGCTTTTTATTATGTTTAATTCTTCACTTTCAGGCAGTGATGAACCTGGACCATCCGATGTTTCTACAAAGAGCAGCTGGTACAATTTCAGTATTGTTTGCTAAACATTGTATGTGCATATGCCTTTAATTTTCCCCCCATAAAATCAGCACTGATCATTTCATGAATGCTTCCCCAGCGATCCCGCGGTGACGGCGACGTCTGAAAGCGTAGACTCCTCGTCGATGACTTCCTGTCCCAGTAACACCTTCAGTCCTCGATCAGAGAACACCGACTGCCTTATTGACTCCTCTAAGAACAGCCTAAGACTCTCAAGAAAAAGAAAATTCAAAAGATAGTGTCGACGTGCGCTTTTAGTAACACTGGTGTCTGTGCTTTTCAATGCCTCTCCATTTCTATGGCTTTTTATAAAATGAAAAATGCACAAATTTATACATTTAAAGCCTTTGTTGTGTTATAAATGTGTATTAAATGATATTGACAGCTCATGACGTTTGTATTAAGTTTCTGTTTTTAACCTATCAAACATAACTTCTGCCTTTGCCCTTTTCTTCAGTGAAATTTCACGAGGGAGAAAAAGTTCCCCACGCATATGAAAGAGAGTTGCTTGGTTTGAAATTGAGCGGTGCTTCATCGAAGTTTTTGTGAGCGCATTTTTACAGCAGTCTTTTCATTGAGAAGCTTGCAAATATTTACCATGTCGTTTTCTGAATGTCCCTTCTTAAGTGCTGGGTATATTTTAAGGGCTTACAGATATGTTGTCTTTCTCTAAACATGCTAGTCAGTCTCCGCCCAGATGAACTACAGGTTGACTAGAAATATTTAAGCCACGTGGAATGAAGTAATGCAACATTAATATGCCATTCTGGTTTCTTTTTAGTTGGATATATACACACACACACTCAGGATCAGAGGTTTGGGATAAGCAGTGTGTGATTTGTGTATTGTGTAATGTAATTTTATTTGTGTGATGGCAGCGCCATCTTGTGGAATTTGTATGATACAGCACTTTTGTAATTTCTTTTATATTTCTTTCACACTTTTTCCAACATTGATAATAACTGAGAATAAAATCAGCATATAGAAGCATATTAGATCATGTGACACTGAAGACTGGAGTAATGAAGTTGAAAATTCAGATGATGATTGAAGAATTGGTCTGTTTTCATGCTTTCCCCCTGCACATGTGCAAATGTCCTCAAAGAAAAGAGAGAATATGGAGGGAAACAGGAGGAATGTATGTCACTCAGTGAGGGAGGGGGTGACGTCTCTGTGGGACACTTTGTATTGAAATTGTGACCCAGTTATGTGGGATTCATGAGAATGTCCTAAAGTATGGACAGAACAAGTTTTCTGCACTCCATATCTGCTGTGGAAAATAAAATGTGAAAACTTTGAAGGTCCAATACATTTAAGTTTTTAACATGTAAATGTTTTAATGACACTTTTTCTGTTTTATTTTAGTACAATAAGGCTCAATGTTAATGCATTAGTTGCAGTATATATGATAATGTAATTAGTTGATGAATTAGTACTCCTGATGTAATGTAACAACATTTATAGCATTAATGAATCTACTTTATAGATAGGTTAGGTTAATTATAAATGCAACATTGTTCATTGTTAATTCATGTTCATCCATAAAACGTGAACTAATAATAATTGACACAACTTGAAATGTCAAAAATGCATTAGTAAATGCTGTAAAAAAAAACAAAAAAAAACGTTCATTATATGCATTAACTAAAAATTCATGTAAACAAATTGAAGTTTATTGAAAAGTTTTATGATTATTTTATGTTTAAATAAAGAAAATATTTAATCAAATGTATTAAATAAACACAACTGAAATAAAGAGCCAATATGTGTAAAATAATAACGGTTATGATGTTTGCAGGCATTATTTGCAAAGCCTCAGAACAAGTTCCCATGTGATTTGACACTGAAATATGCGAATATTGTCTCGGTATCTGCTGGAGAGGATCTGTATGTGTATGATTATGTAGAAATTCTTGGAAATGCTCCACCCTCATTTCATCTTAAAAAACAAAGAACGTTTGGGTTTAGAGTGTGATACACATACAAAAATAATAAGGAAAACTTGGTGCACATAATCTTTGAAAGAAGCCTGCACTTCACACATTTTATGTTCAAAAAATCAAAGATTATAAACCATCCCTGCTAAAAAACAAACAGCTAAAACAAGCTAGGCTAGTTAGCTGGTCTTAGCTGGTTTAAGATGCAAGTAGCTGGTTTTAGCTGGTCTCGGCTGGTTTTAGAGGGGTTTTGGCCATTTGTTTAGCTGGACAAACTGGTGTTCTGCTGGTTTTAGCTGGTCTCGGCTGGTTTTAGAGGGGTTTTAGCCATTTGTTTAGCTGGCCAAACTGGTGTTCTGCTGGTTTTAGCTGGTCTCGGCTGGTTTTAGAGGGGTTTTAGCCATTTGTTTAGCGGCCCAAACTGGTGTTCTGCTAGTTTTAGCTGGTCTCGGCTGGTTTTAGAGGGGTTTTAGCCATTTGTTTAGCTGCCCAAACTGGTGTACTGCTAGTTTTAGCTGGTCTCGGCTGGTTTTAGAGGGGTTTTAGCCATTTGTTTAGCTGCCCAAACTGGTGTACTGCTGGTTTTAGCTGGTCTCAGCTGGTTTTAGATGAGTTTTGGCCATTTGTTTAGCTGGCCAAACTGGTGTTCGGCTAGTTTTAGAGGGGTTTTAGCCATTTGTTTAGCTGGCCAAACTGGTGTTCTGCTGGTTTTAGCTGGTCTCGGCTGGTTTTAGAGGGGTTTTAGCCATTTGTTTAGCTGCCCAAACTGGTGTTCTGCTGGTTTTAGCTGGTCTCGGCTGGTTTTAGAGGGGTTTTAGCCATTTGTTTAGCGGCCCAAACTGGTGTTCTGCTAGTTTTAGCTGGTCTCGGCTGGTTTTAGAGGGGTTTTAGCCATTTGTTTAGCTGCCCAAACTGGTGTACTGCTGGTTTTAGCTGGTCTCAGCTGGTTTTAGATGAGTTTTGGCCATTTGTTTAGCTGGCCAAACTGGTGTTCGGCTAGTTTTAGAGGGGTTTTAGCCATTTGTTTAGCTGGCCAAACTGGTGTTCTGCTGGTTTTAGCTGGTCTCGGCTGGTTTTAGAGGGGTTTTAGCCATTTGTTTAGCTGCCCAAACTGGTGTACTGCTGGTTTTAGCTGGTCTCAGCTGGTTTTAGATGAGTTTTGGCCATTTGTTTAGCTGGCCAAACTGGTGTTCTGCTAGTTTTAGCTGGTCTCGGCTGGATTTAGAGGGGTTTTAGCCATTTGTTTAGCTGGCCAAACTGGTGTTCTGCTGGTTTTAGCTGGTCTCGGCTGGTTTTAGAGGGGCTTTAGCCATTTTTTTTTGCTGCCCAAACTGGTGTTCTGCTGGTTTTAGCTGGTCTCGGCTGGTTTTAGAGGGGTTTTGGCCATTTTTAGCTGCCCAAACTGGTGTTCTGCTGGTTTTAGCTGGTCTCGGCTGGTTTTAGAGGGGTTTTGGCCATTTTTAGCTGCCCAAACTGGTGTTCTGCTGGTTTTAGCTGGTCTCGGCTGGTTTTAGAGGGGTTTGGGCCATTTTTTTGCTGCCCAAACTGGTGTTCTGCTGGTTTTAGCTGGTCCAACTAAATAAATTGGCCAAAACCTCTCTAAAAGCAGCCAAGCAGCTTGGGCTGGTTTTAGCTGTGTTGTTTCAACAGAGGCTCTTGCTTTTGTCACTTGTGTGTTTATCAAGTTTTTTTCAGTTGATTCACACTTCCATCATACACATATCACTTCACACGCTCTTTGAGCATGCTCAGGTTTGTCAATGTGATATTGTGACGTATATTTTATTCTGGGGGGAAAAAAACAGCTGAAACAAAGGCTTTTGTGTTGTTAAATTTGGAACAGATTTTAGTTCTGGCTTAAAGGATTTTATTTTACAGCAATAAGACTTTATGGACTTGTGAAAGGAAACTCAGAGGAGTTAAACAGGTCTAGTTTTGTTCCATTATCGGCCCAGCACTTCTGCTACTATTTGGCAGAAGCCCAGAATCCTTGTGGCCTCGCACAGCCTCGAGAAGTTGAGCAAAACAAGGAAGCTCATGAGTTGTTAATACTGAGCAGTATTTCTTGCAAGATTGCAAACTAAAACATGAAGTGTCATATTTCAGATTTCACTGCCAAGAGAGAAAGGAAAAACCACTGCAATAAGTATGTTGACATTTGAGCTAAATCTGATTTCAGGATGCCACAAACTTCCTGAGAAAGCTTGCTTTTCCATCGGGTCAAGGTCGGTTTTAAAAGAAAATTCAGGCAGACCGTCCCATAACTCGAAAGTACCATTGCCATGTTTCTTTGTCCAGTTTGTGTTCCAGTTATTTCATACACTTCCTGTGGAGTGTTTCCTCTCTCTAGCGTCTGCCTATAGAGTTTTGTTTGTTTTTGATATGATATCATTTTCGTCGCCTATATTAATTTAAATACTTCAACATCCCACCCTGGTGGTCTTGTATTATTCCCATTGCTATGGTTTTCCTTCGAAGATTACTTAAATTTAGCTCAATAATGCATTTTCCACTTTTGCCTGATTAGCATTCTTAGAACCTGCCATTGGTTCGACAAACAAGTAGCCCCGCCTCCAAATCGTGCCATTGGTTGAGCCAGTTTACAAAATACTTTAATAGCTTTGATTGTAAATGAGTTTATCATAGAGGTCAATCAAAAAAACATTATTATTATCACCAAATGTAAAAGTATACGCCAAAACAAGCTATTAGCATACATGCTAAAATATAGTCTACTTAGCATTGTTTTCAGCTTCTCTTCCCTTGTGAAAAAGATGTAGTATACACTTTAGAGTACATTTAACTATTTTTTTTAAGTACACTTAAATGGCCTTTTATTGATGTGCAATTACACTGTTTTTAAAATATAGGCCTACCTTTAAGATTTGAAATACACATTCAATACAATTAAGCACACTTATTCACAAGAGTGAATTTCTCTTGTAGAAATTGTTAGTACAGCATTTTAAATGAGCCTTTTAATAGCAAGATGGCACAATGTGTTCACTGGTCACTCACACAGATAAGACTTTTGTTGATAATTCAATTTGTTATGAAAAAGTAGGCTATCTGTTAACTTTCACAATGGCTCAGAAGGAACCATGATG
The DNA here is from genome assembly GCF_963993115.1 of Abramis brama. Lineage (NCBI taxonomy): Eukaryota > Metazoa > Chordata > Actinopteri > Cypriniformes > Leuciscidae > Abramis > Abramis brama. The sequence continues at coordinate 10,615,229 of NC_139977.1, forward strand.
AGCTGTGAACTAATCTGTTCATGAGTGTTTATTTCCATCACAGAATAAGAGTCTGAATATTAAGCCACTGTTTATTTCTGGCTATATCATATGAAGCTAATTTACAAATCTATTTTATTTGCGTATTTAGAGAATGCTGAAGCACATCTCAGCTGTCATATATCAGAGAAACTGAAGGATAAATCGACTGACGAAACCTGTTGAGTTTGACACTGACAAAAAAATGTTAAAGGTAACAGCGCCTCCGTGAGGTCTTTTAAAGCCAGTGTGAGGAAGAATGCTTCCTGTGTGTGTGTGCGTGCGTGCGTGCGTGCGTGTGTGTGTGTGTGAGTGTGTGTAAGCAGATCATATCATGACTTTGTGTTTTGAGCTTAGTGTGCATATTCAGAGCCAAATGTGAAACAAGAAGCAATTGACCTTGACTGTGGCTTAATGGCACAATTCATAATTACTTCAAAATGTTATTATACTGTATATTTATAAAGCATATAATATCTCCAAAACTATTGAATCCAATATACAATTATTCTTTATATAGGCCCTACATTCCTACATTTATTGCTACTTTTTACTTTTGTTATACATACAGTATATATATATATATATATATATATATATATAACATAAGTTTGTTTATATAACGTGTGTGTTACACAAATATTAGTGCTGTCAAATCGATTAATCGCAATTAATCACATCTAACCTAAAAGGTGCTTATGTGTGTGTGTGTGTGTGTGTGTGTGTGTGTGTGTATATATATATATATATATATATATATATATATATATATATATATATATAGCCTATATATATTTATACATATGATATACACTTATAGACATATTATATAAACAAACTTTTATGTTAGATGTGATTAATCGCAATTAATCAATCTGACAGCATTAATATATGTTTAGAGTTAGAAAATATAAAGCTTGTGGATGAAATGAGAAGAATGATGATATTATTAATGATATAATGATACTACTGTTGTTTTTTCCTTAAAAATCCATTTTAACCTTCATACTTTCCTCATTTTCAGGTTTCAAGTTACAAAATTGAAAACATGAAAACTACACTTCTTCTTTTTTCTCGTCAAGAAATCTTTTATCAGTTCATTATAATAACAAATAATTAATTATATTTATGCAGTTATAATCCTATATAATTACAATATTACTTATTGCCTTTTCTATCATCTTATTCATTCATTCATTTATTCACCAAAGGATGACCATTCAGAATTCAGAAGATGGTGGCTCCATGTCTTCAGACTGTATTTTAAAATCTTTTAAACATGATTAGGGGGAAAACAACAGAAAAACTATATTGAGTTGCTTCAGATACCCAGACATTCTACAATGACCTAAAAGAATAAAAATACAAATGCAAGAGGCTGTTTATAATGGTGTTGTGGTGTGACCTCCTGCTTTCACATATCCTCTCAGGACTGATGCGGGACAGCAACATTTGTTCTGCCACAAGACCACGTGGAAATAATCAAATTCTCAAGAACATTAATCACTATTGTAAAGTTTGTATTTGTTGCCCTCCGCTTAAGAAATAAGAGCTGGCCAGTAATTGATATCAAATTGTTAAATAACTTGTAATAATAATAATAATAAAGACTATTATGAGGATATTTTGTCGTATGTTTTCAGGTTTCTGGTGTCAGCAAGAGCAGGAAAAATGAAATATCACAGCCATTGTCTCGTGGATCACGTGGACACTCCCCCTGCTGGAGAACAAAATATAACTATTTTGCATTGTTTATTATATAAATATTTTAATATCGTTTAGCCTATACATTTAATAACACTCTCGTCTAATATTTTCAGAAAACGACTGTACTGGCCAACAAGACCAGTGTTTACAATCGGAAAATGTACATTTTTAGAGGGAAATTTCATACATATATTATAGACCAGACATTATATTTTTAAACATTATATTTAAAAAATAATAACACAAAATATTAAATATGTCACGTCAGACTAGTAATGCAAATATTTAGAGGGTTCGCTGCTTATTTTATGCATTCAAAATGGGCTATTTTATTGAAGAACAGCACGCATGCTCTGTACTGTAGGCTACATATGGATTTTGTCTTGAAATGCTGATTTCAAGGCTCCATGTTGAAATTGTGTTGTATTTCGTGATCACTCTTAGTCACTGGGTTAAATTAAACCGCGAGCATGTTTCCACAGGCAATTTTGTGTACAATGCATAACATATATTAAAGTTCTTTTGGCAAATGGAGTTAAGCCACACCTAGATCCTGCCCTATTTTCACCAAAAGGCACAAGCTTTTCTTCAGCTACGTTTATGTGTGTGCCGGTGCTGTTAGTACCCGGCTGTGTAACTTGATAGGGGGCATCGAGAGGGATAAGGGAATGTTGAGTTGCAATGGAGCAGAGTACGATACAGGTAAACTGAATTACAACTTTAAACTGTTACTTTGTTGCAGCTCAAGGCGCTCGGCGCGCGAGCTCGAAATTCGCTTTGTTTTTAAAAATTAAAATCCTATTTTTTTTTACCCGCTGTTCCCGCGACACGTCGTAATATTTGAAGTTCGCTAAAATGCCGAATTGATTCCTATCCAATAAGCCAACGAAGACTTGAAAATATTGCCTCATATTTCGCCGAGAAACTTTTATTTGTTTCGAAATGTATTTGAAATTTCCTCGACGCTGTGTGGTTTTTGTGTGCCGATTTATTGTTATATCAAGAGCGCGTGCGTTTGATATTTCGATTTTTTCGTTAATGATTAATTTCTTTGTGTGTCGTGTTGACTACCTAGATTCTCCCTCTTTTGCCCCCCACCCCCACATTTCACGTTTGCCAAGCAGATTTTGTTTTAATTTCTTTATTAAAAACGATACGAATCGAGCCCACGATTTTAAAGGGAAAGCTGCATTGTTAATATTCACGATCTGTCGACACATTTTTTCGATGAAATCCCGCAAATATTAAGCCTGATTTTAAAATGAAACTTCTAGGAAGAGGTAAACTTGGTGGAGCTGCTGATTTTATTTGAGATTACGAAGTTTTTTCGTCAAACTTAAGTTATTTGATCGTTACACGAGCCGTGATGTTATTATTTTTTTAAATGTTGTATTTAGCAACAATAACATCGTTTATTTATTTTTTCAATGCTTTTAATATTAAGAGATTATTCGTGTTGGCTAGAAATGCTAGGCTACAGCAGTAGCCTACATTTTTGTCATGATATATGAGACTTTTATGTATGTGGCAGTAGGAAGTTGGCTGAAATATGTTGTTTCACATATTGAGTGAATACCAGTATTATTAGCTTCAGAGAGCACCCGGATTGAGGATGTTGTTTATCAGTTTTTTATTTTATTTTATTTTATTTTTTAAATGATTGTTTATTAAATATAATCAGTTTTCATCCTCATGATCAGCAACTCTGATATGAGTCATTTTTCATTATTCATGCTAATAAATGTAAACAATTTTGGGCTCAGTAAAAACTCCAAGGTCATTTTGGTTATTCTTTCGAAGTCTTTCTCAAGCATTCCATGTAATATTTTTTTGGATTTGGATGAAATACTCACTTAAGTGCTTGTTGGAGTATATAAAGTGAAAAGTTGACAGTCACAGACGTGTATTGTGGTTTAACTGTAAGACTAGTTCTCTTTTTTTACCAGTAGGCGCTCGACATGTGGACGCCGAGTGTTGTGGCTTCTGATTGGTCGGTTTTTCGGTGAAAATGTGGGTTACCAGTGGGGGTGGGGCGGGGGTGATTGACCCTCGTGAACGGGTCCTGTGATTGACATGTTGAGTTAAAGTACACAGGCCACGTTCAAGAGGCAATGCAATTTTACTATGGAAAACAGATGACAAACAATGCTGTGCATGTGCGAATTGTGCATTTACAAAATGCATAAGGATAAATTAAATAATTTCCATGTGCATATTGCACTATTTATCATTTTTCACTCATATTTTAATGTCAATACCAATCATGACAGCGAAAACAGAAAGGTCGCCTATAGTTAAAGAGCTTATTACTTTATGATTTGTCATTGTGTTGTTGACTGTTTAAAAATAGTTTGTAGTGCAGACATTAATAACTTTTATAGTTTAAGATATTTACTTCAAATTATGTATTTTATCATAGTTAAAAATATAGGCTTTCATCCATACATACACACCATCCTTGTAAAATATTTGCATTATAGCTTTTACTATTTTATTTGTTTTTATTATTTATTTTTAAAACTATTTTACTATGCTAATAATACAACAACAATAACATTTCAGTAAGTTATTAAAACAACAACAAATATTGATACTAGTATTAAAACATTTGAAATGTTATTGAAATAACATACTAATACATTTAAACACTATTATACATTCATGCTTTTAACCAAAAACATGTTATCAACTAAATTATCTTCAGTATGTTAAAGATAAATGAATCAATCTTAATGTGTAGTTCTTTAAATAATTAGTTTTTGTGATATTCAGTATAGCCTCCACATTTATTGTCCATTTGATCTAATATCAAAATATCTATTATCAAATGAATTCATTTTGTTTCAGGTAAATGAGTTCTCATTAACCTTTTGCATTACTTTAACTTTAACTATTTTGTTTTATTTATTTAGTATGCTAATACAATAACCTTTTAAATAAGATATTACAAAAACAATAGTATTAAAACATTTTAATGTTATAAATATAATTTAAATGAATATAGTTAAGCACTACTCTACATTCATGCTTTTGACCAAAAATATGTTATCAACTGAATTATCTTCATTATGTTGAAGATAAAATGAACCAGTCTTCATATGTGTGTATATATATATATATATATATATATATATATATATTTCTTTGAATATCACAAACAAAAACATAAAATATTTAGTGTAGCATTGACATTTATTGTCCATTTTTAGTTACAGTTTTTATATTTGATAGCCGAAAACCATGTTTTGCCATCATCTCTGTGGGATTTTTATGTTTTACTTTCTGCAACTCAAATAATAGCAAAATCTTTGTGTTTTTCCATTGCTATCAGGCCATTCCTAAGTAGATTAATACACTGGAATGTGTTTTCAACCATGGAAACTTTACCAAACTGAGTGGGTTACGTGAACAATTAGTTCATGTGCAATTTGCCCCACTCTATAGGATGTTTTTGTGTCTGATGTTTAGCAAAAAAAAAACCTGCTAGAAGTCGAGACGTCGAATATTTTTGTCTTAGCGCTCAGCTGATTTGAGAAGACAGCGACGCTGTCATGTGAGTCATGTGAAGGGTGTTTGCATGTGTGTTTTTGAGCTCCGTATGCATGCGTTTCCTACCAGAGCTCTGACTGTTGCAACGACAACACTTCTATTTGCTTAAAATATCTGCGCAGGAGCAAATTCCAACTGAAATGAATGAATTGATGAGTTGTTTTTTAACCACAGACTGCTTGTGATCTTGTGTAGGCTAACTTATAATTTTGTGCTCTGACTCATTAAAGAGACGTTCACCCAAAAATAAAAATTCGGTCATTATTTACTCAGCCTCAAGTTGAGTTTCTTTCTTCAGAACACAAAAGAAGATATTTTGACTTCCATAGCTTTTTTTTTTTTTTCATACTGTGGAAGTCAATGGGGTCCATAAACAGATAGGTTACCCATAAATATCATCTTGTGTGTTCAGCAGAAGAAAGAAATTTGACTTGAGGGAGAGAAAATGACACAATTTTCATTTTAGGCTGAACTATCCCTTTAATACTGAAGGTATTTAAGATGTTTTCTCACAGCTGCACAGGATTTTTTTTCTCATACGTGCATTCAGTCGTGTGTTCATTCCCTAACCTGTTTTCTTTTGTGCGCTCTTGTCTTGATCAGTGGTTAGGTGCTCCTAGCTGCCTTCGAGGCTCCTTTGCCTTTTATAAGTCAGTGGGTTGCAAGCAGGAATCCGGGGGTGCGACTCGGGTCTGGGAGCTCGGGGAGTTCTACTTCATGCGCTGTGGCCCTCAGGAGCCGGTGTGCATAGCGGAGGTCACATTGCTGTGGGAAGATCAGACGCAGCGCCGCCTGCTGGCCAGTTCTAGACTCTACTTCTTACCTGAGGACACTCCGAAGGGCAGAGCGGTGGAGCATGGAGAGGTGAGAGAAGAGGGAAAGATACAGAAATAACCTGTGGTTAAGGGGGAAGTGTGCATGAGCGCCACATTAATTACTATGTATTATCAGTTTGAATGTGGATATCTGCAACGTTTTGTACATGCATAGTAATTTAACAGATTTTGCTGTTGTGTGTTGTAAACAATTTGACGTTACCGGATGTAAACCGGGCAAAGACTAATTTACGCAATCGACGTAATCGATTACGTCGATTCCAGCCCTTATACATGCATACACACACACACCCACCCACACACACACACACACACAAACACACATAGTATCATGTAATGCATTTATGGCTGTGAAACGATTAATCGCATCCAAAATCTAAGTTTGTGTTTACATTATATCTGTGTGTACTGTGTATAAGTATTTTTTATAAATAAATATACACACATGCATGTATATATGTAAGTGTGTGTATATATATCTATATCTATATATCTATATAAATATTTTATATATAAATAACGCATTTTTCTTAAGTATATACATGCATGTGTGTGAATTTATATTTTCAAAATAATTATGCACGGTACACACATATATATTATGTAAACAGAAACTTTTATTTTGGATGCGATTAATCGTTTCACAGCCCTAATTGCATTACTAAGTAGTTACTGTAATTTAATTACTTTTCTCTTGAAAAAGTAAAGTAAGGGATTACTCTTAATTTTTCTGTAATTTATTTACAGTTACTTCTGATGTAATTGCATTAAATACTGTATAGACTATAGAACAATTCTATTTAAAACAACAGTGGATTTAACATCAATATTTATTTATGATTTATTTATATATTCTCCTTTCATACATGCATGCATTTATACTCTCACATTCACATTCATTCTCATTTCACATACACACATTTCTACTGCCACACACATACATTCTCCTTTCACATACACACATTTCTACTCTCACATTCATATCATTCTCCTTTCACATACACACATTTCTACTGCCACACACATACATTCTCCTTTCACATACACACATTTCTACTCTCACATTCATATCATTCTCATTTCACATACACACATTTCTACTGCCACACACATACATTCTCCTTTCACATACACACATTTCTACTCTCACATTCATATCATTCTCCTTTCACATACACACATTTCTACTGTCACACACACACATACATACATTCTCCTTTCACATACATACATGTCTACTCTCACACACACATACATACATTCTCCTTTCACATACATACATTTCTACTCTCACACACACATACATTCTCCTTTCACATATATTTGTTGGTTTTTTTGGTATCAATTAATTCCTCTTTAAGCAGGAAGTCACATTCAGACCAGGAAGTACATATACAAGACTTGCTCAGCTCTTCATCACAACTTTACAATGATTCTATTCAAAGTAATCTTGTTTTCGTTTTAAGTACAGTTTTTACTTTTTGGAGTAAGTAGCAATGAAAATGAAATCAGAATATGTTTTAATAATGTGCTGGAATGTACAAATGCAAAGAGAAGCAGATTATTGTGTGCATGATAGGCTGCATTGAGAACTCTGTGATCACATTCAGACCCTATGTGGATTTCGGTCAGTCTCAAGATTTGTTGAGGATTCAAGAAATAGAGCCGCAGTAAATACATTGTTTACACACTTCATATTTATTCCATAACTTCAAATCAAGACATGACCAAGTCATCTTCACTAGGTGCCGACTGGGTCACTCAAGACTTATAAGTGTGTTTTTTTTTATTTTTATTGATAGGCAAAGTTCCTTTATGTCTCTCGTGTCAAGTTATTTGACTGTCAAATATATTCTTATATTCATATACATTTTTATGACATTGCTAGAAAACGCCTTTATTCAGAAACATGTTTACATGGAATATTTCAGAATGTATCGCCCGAATGTATTTCAGATTTTCTATCTTATGTCAAGTTGAAATGTTTTATATAATAATACAAATTTTATGGATTATGATATTGACCTTGTGTTTGCCATGTAAATAGCCTCGATGCTAACTGAAATAATGTTAAATTGAATAAACAAACATCAATATTTAACGTTTAACGTTAAAATATGTTTCTAATGTAACCTTCTTCCTTTAAATACTCGATACAAGAATTAATGATGGAATTTGTTATTTATTTGATAGAATTTTTAGGGTAAGTCCTTACTGAAGTAAAAAAATTATAATAATATTAACAAAAATATGTGCATTTTTTTTATTTTCAGCTTTGTTTTATTATTTTCAACTTTGATAATAAGAACCTTTAATAATTGTGCACCAATAATTATGACTGAGCACCGAATCTGCATATTAGAATGATTTATAAAATATCATAAGGCTTTTTTTTTCTTTTTTTTTTTTTATAAATTACAATCCAGTGATGGACAATAAACACATGGACTCTACAAGACTTTAAGAAAAGGTTCTGTAAAAATTATTATTGGTGCCTTAATTATTTAAAACATATATAAAACAATAATAGATATATAGAAATGATGTGATAATACTTATTAGGAACATGCATCCACACATCACAGCTTTATATAACTTTAAGTGTTGTCTCTTGAATGTTGCCTGAGAATGACATACAAAAGAGAATGTAAAATCAAACCCCTCTTTCTGTGGTACTCAACTGAAAAACTGCTGTTAAATGATTAACTAGCAATATTTTTAGTAACCGAATGATTGAAGGGACTCTTATTACTGTAAACCTAGAATGAAGAAGAGTTTTTGAATTAGTAATGAACATAAACTAGTTCTTTTATAGTTTATTTAGGAGAATCCAGTCATATGCGGACCACAACTTTCAAGACTGCTCTCAGATTCATCTGAAGTTGAAAGATACTCATTCATTTGCTGTAAGAAGCAGTCATGGCTAAACTAGACAGCGTTTTAAACAATGTCCTTTGTAATGTTTTACTTCTTCATAATGTGTTTAGAACAAAAGGCCATTTTGTAACAAAATAAATGAGTAAGGAGAAATACTAAAGCTTTTCAGGGTTTTCATTGTATACAATAGAATGTGAGAATGTCGCATAGATAAGCATCTAAATGTCTACCGGGCTTTTACCCCTCTTTTTCTTTTAAAGCGGTTGGTTGGTTGTTTTTGCCTGAGGTTATGCGTCTCTTGTTAACTAGTATAACATAGGAAAAAGGGAGAGGCTTCTCTAGCATTCATTAATGGTGTTAAAGTTCTTCAGGCCATTAAGCCAAACCCGATCCTGCCTGTAAGCTCATGTGAAGGTATGAGATGCGTCGTTTCGCCCTGTGGACGTTTACTTTGCATTTCTTTGCACAGGATGAAGTCCTCGCTGTATCAAAAAAGATTGTAGTCAGAGTGGAGGATCTGGTGAAGTGGACTTGTCAGGAACCGCCACAGTGGAAGCACAGCAGTCCAAACGTTCACGAGCCTCTGATAGGGTCTGATGGCTCACAAGATGCTAGTTCTCCACAGGAAGGAAAAACGGAGAGTGACGGTGAGTAATGAAAAATCCTGAACTGCAGTTTTGTTTCTTTAAAAAAGAAAGTTTGATACAATGTACTCATTGTGTTCATGTTGTATTGCAAAACACTTGCTGATATTGAGGTGGGATATGTGGTATGAGTAGGTTTAAAGGTGGGTTAAGGGGTCAACAGTGTAATTATAGCTGTAAATACATGCAGGTGTTTTTAAGTGCAATGTAAAAACATGTATGTACACTTAAGTGCATTGCATCAAATTATTAATTTAAATGTTAATTGCATAGTAGTTAAATACACTTAATATAAAGTGGGTCCTTTATCAGCTTGGCTCATGAATATCAATTGTGTTGTCTTGTAATTAATATACCTTATCTTACCTTATTTGTTGAGAGGCAGATAGACATGAATGTTGACTGGAATTTTTCATTTTATGTATTATTGACATACATTTTTTGATCGTTTTCTGTTATATTGAGTTTCTATATATATATATTGAATTAGCTTTCAGTTATTTTATTAATTTTGTGTGCTTTTGTCATTTTTTATATATATTTATATTCACCTTAATTCTTTATTTCAGTTTTAGTTTTATTTAGCTTAAGTTGAAGAACTAAAATCATGGGAGTTTTAATTTGTTGTTGTTTTTTTCCTTTTAAGTTTTTCATCCAGATTTTTGTTTTATCTCAGCTTTATTTCAATTAACCAACAATTTTTAATAGTTTTAGTTTTGGTTAATAACTGCAAAATCGCAAAGTACATCTTGCCTTATTTTCTTATGAAACTTGTGTTGTTAGGCTTTTGTCAGGAAGTGAATAAAGAGGAAGGCTTATGAAATTGTCCATTGTGTCTGTTTTTCAGCCTAAAGGCAACTCAACGCACGTCACATTATAGTTAAGTATAAGTAAGAGTGAAATGTGTGAATAGGAACTTGTAGGCAGCATTTTGTGAGGTTGTGATAGAATAGAAATGACATTTTAAAAGTTTACTATTTTAAAAATAAAAACAGAGAACTACTTTTAATTTCAGGGGGGACCCGAAATTGAAGCATTCGGATTATTGTGATTCAGCTTACAAAAATGTCAAATTGCCTTATTCATAATATTTTGCAAACAGAACCCTGGAGTGTGATAATATAGTCGAGCCCAGGGATTGTAGCTAATATTGAATGAGTATATTTTCTATTTAAATATATCGTTTTTTGTTTGTTTTTTGCACGTGAGCATTAAAGCTGTTGTGAGGGTGTTGCTGACACTGGTACTGATCATTATTTGAACGTAGGCTAATGTATGGACTGACTCTTGTGTTTTGTGTTCTCTTTCAGACGAGTCTCTAGAAGTACAGCAGAAGGTTAAGGTCCTCAGTTACCCCCAGTACTGCCGCTTCCGTTCCCTTCAAAGCCGCGTCCCGGATCAGGCTAGCTGCCCTGGTCTGCAGGACCCCCATCTGCTGGCTCTGGGGGGAATAAAAGTGGCCCTCCAAAACACACGAGTCCTCTACTGTCGGGATACCTTCAACCACCCTACTCTAGACAGCAATGCTAGCATACTGACACAGCTTGGTGAGTAATACACTCTTGCTGGATTGTGACAGGGCAAGGTTAAAAATATTGATTTCTCGATTTTAATCAACTCTCATTTGAAAGAACCCCAAGAATTAGGGATGCGCCGAAATTTTGGCCTGTAAAGATAAACAGAGCAGAGTCTGTCACAGACTCATTTTTAACCGTGCCCCAATTAATCGAGATCGATATCGAATGAAATGAAATCGAATCTCAAGCTTGTGAATCTTAATCGAATCATAACATTTTGTGTCAATACCCAGCCCTATTATCCATAAACGTTGCTGTGATGTGGCAGGCTAATTCAGTTGTCAAACATGTAGACAGTTAACTCAATTAAAGACAACCAAAATGACTATTAGATCAATTGGATGGTAAAACACAGTGTACATCCTAGGTAAAAGGCTGATTTGTGAGTTTTAGGGTTGTCAAAAGTACCAGTACTTCAGTACTAAGTCGTTACTTAAAGGAGAACTCGGCAACTCTAGCGAACTCTAGTCACTTCTTCGCTGATTTTCCCTTTTGTTGTCGCGTGTTTTCCCCACGAGCTCCCCCTACAGCTGTGGGGGGGCGTATATTTCACAACACGGTCGTAAAAAACTCACTTGCGGCGGCCTCCTCCCCCTCTCTACCGCTGCTCATGTGCGTTTGTTGTGATCGGAGCAAGCCAACTGTATCGTGTGGAGCTATGTCTACCGAGGTGGGTAATCTGGTAATACATCATACATGCGTGTGTGTTTATGTCGAATTGCCGTAAAGCAATTCGTGTTTCGCGCTCGTTCTCATTCTCGCTTCTCACGAGACTTCCAATTTCTATTTTGCCGGGACGGTAGTCCCCAAGTTGCAAGGTTGGTGTTCCGCCTGGGGACGCTGGGGGGAGCGGGGAAAGTCACCAATATCACCAGAACAGGTTGTTTAACCATCCAAATGATTTCTAGACAGTTTTATTAAGTTAAAAAAGTTACCAAGTTCTCCTTTAAACTTTAAAAGCATAACGGCACCAGCCTTTCTATCGGACGATAAATAAACAATTTTATCCATTGGCCAAATTTAGAGCTGTTAAAGAAAATGAACGCATTAACAGTTTAAAAGAACGCAACGTTAAATCAAGCTCTTTCTGAATCACCCGTATTTCAAGCCAGGGTTGCCAGGTCCATGGTTTTTTAATCTCTTTGTGCTTTGTTACTTCTGATAAGAAAAGTCTCAGCTTTAATATGATGTCCTTTTTATCATGAAATCAAAAAGTTATTGGCGTTTTGATGCTCTTAAATGTGAAGTTTCAGATCCCTGTTGGGAAGTTACAGATCCCTGTTGCGTAGTTAAAGCAGCAGCGCGGAGCACGTCATGTCTTCCTCTATAATGCATTTATAGAACGAAATGGAACAAAGAAAAAAAAACATGAACATCAAAAGGCATGTTGAACGATACAGTGCAACTTACCGCTCTAGTAAACGCTCTTGTGTTTCAACCTTGGAAAGAAATCAATAAAACGGCTTGTGAACAATGCCACTTAATGTTCCGTTAACCTCAGGAAAGTTAGCTAATGTTCACAGTTCATTAGTGAGCTATAAAAAAACACTAGAGAGGCGCTTATTTACTGTTAATTATACTTGTATGTTTTAATAAATTAGTCATGAAGACACTTTATGAAAACTACCTTGTGTGTAAGTGAGCTGGAGCTTATTTACTGTTAATTATACATGTGTTTGAATAAATTAGTCATGAAGTCATGTTTATGAAAACTACCTTATGTGCAACGGAGCTGTAAGTATACAAACATTTCAGTTGTTCTTTTAGTGTAATTGTTATATCTGAAAATGCATTTCAGTTGAATATAATATTTTAACCTCTAATATTAAAGTAATGTACCATATGAGAGGGTTCCCTGTATAGTTTACAGCAATAGTTGGGAGAGCTTTTTTTTCCCCTTAAGAAAATCAAACTATCGGTATTGGCAGATAAAATCTAAATCGGTATCGGCAGATAAAGTTATCGGTGCATCTCTAGTTTCAATGTATTATTTACTTATCTTTAATACATGAAATTGGTTAATTTTTAATGCTATTTAATATTTTTAGTTTTCAAAAAGTAAAAGAAAATAATAATTTAAACAAAAGTCACAATGGTTTTTGCACTGGTACTAAAATTGGTGCAAAAAAAACGTGAAATTTGACTAGTATTGGTACTGTGACAACCCTACAAATACAATATTTACTGAACTGAGAAATACTTAAAGGCTACCTGCTCTTTTTTTTTTTGTAATTCATTCACATTAATATTTAACTAGAAAGGAGTGTGTTAAATATTGTATTAGTTTGTACTTTATTAACATTGAGAAAAGTGGAATTTCACTTGTGGTATTCATGTAGAAAACCCTAATATGTAGTATGTATTCTCTTACAGTATTTTAACTCAAACAAATGGCTGTTTTATTAGTTGTATTTCATTGTACTAATGGCACTGAGATCTTTCATAATAACCAGACGACACACTACAGGAAAGAATCAAATGGGACTGTTCACTTTGTTTTGTAAAATGATTTTGCATGTTATGACAAAAAGCTAAAAAAGTTAAGTACTGTTGCCTAAAGATGATATATGTTTCTGTCCCAGGATGCTCCTCTCTCAGTCTGAAGGGGAGACCTCGTAAAAGAAAGGGCAGGGATGGCCAAGGATCCGATCAGCTAAACAATAACAATTTATCAGAGTCATGGATGGAAAGAATGAAGGTATGCTGTGGAGTTTGCTACTCGATTTGTTCTATAGACTTGTTTATGAATACAGATCTGATGGCCAAACAGGATGTTTTAAGATTTTGAACAAAACGTGAAGAATACTGTGATGTCACTGAGTGCTTCCTGTTTTGTTTTAACTTTGAGATCTTGACTTCCTTTCACACCATTTGTGACACTGTTTGCCAATTTTATCATATTTTTAGGTTTAAAAAAAAAAACTGATCTTGGGTAAAAATGTATATTCTATGAAAAGCCATTAAATAAACAATCCTGATCATAGATTAATCAACATTACAACAATTGAGAAAAAAAGGTATAAGGCTGATAATACTTTATTAAATATAATTTATTTGAGAACACTGCGGTTTTCCATGCTTCTAACTACAATATCCAATATTAAATATTGTGAGGTGAGTAGCTAGTTAGCCAGGGTTGTCAACTTTTGAGTTTAGTTTGGAGCAAGAATTATTGTTTTATTATTATTTATTTATTATTTTTAAATGTATACATATATTTATTAGATAAATATTATTATTAATAATATAGAATTATTATTTGAGAATTATTGGGGTTTGTATTGTTGTAAAAATAAAATGCCCCAAAAAATCCTTGCATCACAATAAGTGTATAGTCAAAACATTCGCTGAGTAAACAGAATTTCATTAAGTTTAGTTACAACATGTTACAATGTTTACATGTTACAATAACTGGTCTACTGTTTTTATTAGTGCTTAAAACAAATTTCACAAATTCAATTCATAAGCTTGCGATACGATTCTGATCTTGAGTCAATATCGATTCAATTGGATAAATATCAGGTACAGTAGCTACATGTTCATTTTTCTCAAGGAAAAAATCTCTTAACTAATGCTTTAAACAAACATGCATTGCCTGCAGATATTTTTTTCTTACACTTAAAAGGCGATTTACACCTTTACAAATCTTCTCTTGCACATGCAAATTTAATTTACGCTTGCAAACTTATGTACACTTTCACAAATCTTACCCTGCGTATGCGATTCTTTATGGCATCATATTACTTCATAGTAGACCTCCTGGGAAAACTAGGTTTCTGCTGGAAGAGGTGTTAGTGAGGCCAGTAGGGGGCGCTGCTCACCCTGGGGTCTGTGTTGGTCCTAACGCCCCAGTATAGTGATGGGGACACTATACTGTCAAAAAGATCCAATGAGACATTAAACTGCCCAAATTTGCCCACTGGCCTCTGTTCACACATAAACCATTTGGCCTCATCACTGTCTCCTCTCCACCAATAAGCTGGTGTGTGCTGGGCGTTCTGGTGCAATATGGCTGCCATCACATCATCCAGGTACATTGGTGATGGTTGAGGAGATTCCCCCTTCTATGTAAAGCTCTTTGAGTACCCAGAAAAACACTATATAAATGTAACTTATTATTATTATTATTATTATTATTATTATTATTATTACAGACTCTGCTTATTATTATAAAAGGTTAAAATGAACAACTCAAATTAATATTAGTTGCCTTAGAACTAATATTATTAATATTGGTTACCCTTAGGCCGTGTCCACCAAAGCGTTTTTTCAATTGTTTTCAATGGGAGCGCTGCGTTTTTAATACGCCATGAGCGTAGTGAGGCGCTGAGCATTTTTTTCACGCTGAAGCGCAGAGTGCTCTGCGTTTTTTACAGGTCGCCGAGAGTTGAAGAATGTTCAACTTTGGGTAAAACGCTGCGCTCATCACTGTCACTTTTTACCCAACGATTCCAATCACAATGGAGGAGGGGCGGGACTAATACCACATCGACCAACCGCCACATTCTGCTTGTACAACGTCAACAGATGACAACAAGAAGCATAATAACGGAACAAAATCATTTAAAACAAGAGCCAGAGAAAATACATTACATTGTATCGACATTTTAATATAGAATCAACACAGAAACAAAATGTGTGAAATGAGATACTAGTAACACTTTCGTGGATATTCCGTATCATAACGAGCAACGTGTCTCAACTGAAAAAAAAATGCAACGCTGCCAAAACGCTCTCAAGCGCTCACAGCTAGGCGTTTTCAGTAGAGCGCCTAGCGTTTTCAGCTGGCTAAAAACGCTTTGGTGGACACACGGCCTTAGGGATGCACAATAAATTGGCCAGCATGTCGGTAACGGCCGATATATGTTTGTTTTTTAATGTAATCTTTATCGGCCTGAAAATATATATATTTTAAAAAATTGGCCGATATATATTAAAGCCGATAAATAATGTATTATTTCCTTCAACTGAGACACTTTTCGCTTTTCACTTTTCGCTATTATCACTTCGAAAATGGAAAACACAGACTTGCGATGCAAATGTTGCACTTAACTGTCTTGTAGGCTATATAAAATTATAATGAGAACATTGTAATTGTGTGCTTGGGACATGGCTTTTAATGGTGAGACTTTTGTCTTTGTAATCCACTCTCAAAAGTTATATAATAATGTGGATTTAGATTTATCGGCCAATATATAATTTATCAGCTTTCATAAAGAATTATTGGTTATCGGTATCGGCAAAAAATGTCATATCGGTGCATCCCTAGTTACCGTGTAAATCTGCTTTGTGTACAAATACTATGTTTCTCAATGCAGTCTAAACATCTTCGGTGATTGTCGTGCAGGTGGGGGTCAGCAGCTTATATACAGTGACCCTGCATGGTGTAGGGATAATGTGATTGGTACAAACTGGTCCAATCAAGAGGTTGCAGGTCTTCATTGGTTTAATTAAAACCCATACCTTGTCAATACATGTGTTTGACTCATACGCCAAACAGTATGTGCAGCACACTGACTTTTTTAATTTGGCGTGAGATTTACTTGGGCAGCAAGAGACAGAGCCTGAAAGCTTGTGTCACGCCAAATGTGTGAGAGTTGGCAACCCTGAGTTCAAAACTTCAAAACAGCTCTGCTTGCTGGGTAGTGTGAATTATTTTAAAAGTTCAAATTACAATTGCCTTTATAGAAATATGTGCCATTTCTTAGCAACTTCAAGCTTTGAATTGGGTTTTAATGTCCAAAACCTGATTGGCGCGATCCCATTTACCACTTTTGATTGAATTTTCGGGGGCAAAATCCAGACATTTTAATAGAAATCCAGTTGGACATGCAGATTTGCCACGTTCACCAGGAGAAAGTTGCTAGGTCTGAGTGACTTCTGCACGAGCTGTGATTCATACATCGCTACACTATTGATAGGCAATGTACCTTTTATTTGCTCACAAAATTTTCTAATGTGCCTTAATGTTTCGATCTGTCAATTTGTCAGGAAAGATCTTCTAATGTGTTGTAATTTTTATTTATTTTTTTTGTAGGAGAATGTGATGGGCAGTGTGGAGATGCATTGGGATGGGAACTGGCTCCCACATCCAGAAGAGCAGCTCTTCCTGGATCAGCTATTTATCTTTATGGAGCGGAGGGGTTCCCCTATAAGCAAAGTTCCCAACCTGGGTTTCAAAAAGAGTATGTATGCATGACTGCTTTTACATGTGAAAAAAATTGAGCACCAGTCACTCACTAGAATAATTTCTCTGTAGTTTTTTTCACCTTAACTTATTAATTAACCAAGCCGTTTTCCTATTTGCCCACAGTTGACCTTTTCCTCATGTATTCAGTTGTAAAAAGACTGGGGGGATATGAGAGGGTAAGTTTGTCATGTCGTTTCATTACTTGGCCCTGCTGAGTAAGCTGTAATCCATCATAATGGAATGAAAGCATTAGCGGTGAGCTCAGTAGTGTGAGTCAGAACCATTGTCCTCCCCATCGCCTGCAGGTGACATCGCACCGTTTGTGGAAGACCGTGTACAATGAGTTGGGTGGAAGCCCAGGCAGCACCAGCGCTGCCACCTGCACAAGGAGGCATTATGAAAGGTGAGCGTGAAGCTCTGATTACAGCAACAATTAATTCCTGCTGCTTCAGAGGGCTTTTCTCATCTAACTGAATGCCCACTTTCAATCAAATTCTAGGCTGATGCTCCCTTATGAACTGTATGTAAGGGGAGAAAACCCAGAACTTGGCAAGCCCAGAGCTACATCTTTCTCACCCACTACCATCAAAAAGACTGTACGGGGCAGAGGGGTGTCAAACAGCCCAAAAAAGAATGCAGTTACAAACCAGGTGAGGGTTTTATTTTCTATAGCACTAGAAAAGGGAAATGCTGACCCTTTTTTGTTCCGTATATGCAAGATCTCTCAATAAGATGAGCTAAACATAATGTTTAGTCCATATTAGATCTGATTATGGTTTAAGAACCATGCTTTGTTCATACATGCTGTTTGTCTGATATACATTATGCCACACTACTGTAGAAAACCTCAAACAAAGCTCCAAAAGGTTTGAGGTCACAAATTTTGGTAAACCAGTGATTTCTTTATTCTCAAAAATGCTTGCTGTATCATCCCGGTACTTCGTAAGCTTTGTTTTCAGACCGACTAATAAAATGAGCATAACTAAGATTACCTTTCTTTGCCCTACTACTTTTTTAGGCCTCACCGCCAGATGGTGTTGTTGTTGTTGTACGGAAAAGAGGAAGACCACCTGGAAAACGCAATGCTAAAGTTCTGGCCAGAGGCAGAGTTGGAAGACCGCCCTTGCATCCCAAACCTCCCTCAGAGCAACCAGAAAGACCCCATCAGGAAATCGTGCAGCCATTGACTATTTTTCAAGAACTGAAGCTCACCAACCATCCTCATGGCCAAGGTCTGGCCCTTGTACCCTCTAATACGGTGCTCCACCAACCCGTACTGGGACGAGATGTGAAGACGGAGACTGTAGAACCTCAAGCTCCCTCTTTTCTGTCGGTTCCTTGCAAGTTGCTGGCAGGTGGTTCCCTTGAAGGATTCAGTCCCACTAAAGGACTGTGTCCTTTGGACCTCTTTAGAGCCCGTCTCGGCCTCAATGGAGTGAGTGCTCATGAGGTAACTCCTCAAGATTCTTCTACACCCCACCAGACAATTATGGTCCATCAGCCCAAAGTCAGTACACCCGAGACCCCTGAGAGTCTCCAGCACCAGTGTTCAGGGTGTAGTTTGGATGCCTCGTCCCAAAACGGAGGACTGGCCATGAACAGAGCTCCCCTGCCCCCTCTTAGGATCCTTCCGCTTGACATCGGCTGTAGCCTACAGTTGCGTCAACTGATGCGCACCCGCCTTGGCTCGACACACATGAACACCTTCACCAAGAGACTTTCCGAAGTTCTGGCTCAGGATCTTGGCAAGACCTCCCAACCCAACGGGAGTGCACCTCAAGATCAATCCCTTCCACTGAACCTGAGCAAGAGAGCCATTACCAAGAGGTCTGCTGGAGACATGGAGTTCACAGAACTGCAAGGTCGGGATGTCCAGTCTATGACCAAGAGACCAAAGTTGGAAACTGAGGATCTCGGAGCATCTCTAAAGTGGAATGGCATGTCCTTTCTGGTGCCTTTGAATCAAGATGAGCCAGCTGATCTTAGCTCTCCTAGCAGGGCCAGAGCTTTAGTTCAGGACAGGACCAATGTGGCTTTGACTCTTCCCGAAGCCACTTGTTTCTCTTTAGTGCCCAAATTGGATGTCCCCCTTGAAAATCCCTACAGTATTGGTGCTTCCCCAGACTCTCTACCTTGTATTTATCACATGAATCAAGGGGAAGACAAGACCGGCGTAAGCACAGTGACAGTTAAGAAAGAACCAGAGAGCGCATCTCTGGATCCAAATCTAGAACCTCAATCAAACAGTGACCTCTACTCGCAGCGTGTACCTACTGATGATCTCAAAGAGTCGGATGCAGTTTCCTCTCTCAAAGTACTCTCTAGTTCCCTCCTTTCGAAGCCATCTAGCTGTTAGCATGCAGGCATGGGAGCGTTACTAACTCTTGCATACTTTATCACTCCTCTCTGCTCTGCCTTTCCTGCAAACACGTTTGTGTTGTGTATGATCAAAGAGACAGTTCTACAGATGCATTGCTATCTGCTAATTACCTGCTTTTAAAACACTACTAAACTTTGAACTGATGCAGGTGGCCATGGGTTTTTACCAAAGATAAGGTGCCTTGAACTTGATTATTCTATATTTTAGTACTTTTAAGTTGAAACATATGCTGTAGATAGTGGATCATCAAGTGGCCAGCCAATAAAGGACATTTAATATGACTCATGGAGCATTTGATTTCTTTGGAAAAAAAAATATACAGGTATTTAAGAAACACATGGACACAGAATCTGGGTCTGGTTACTGTTGGATCCAGATATCATAAACATTGGGACATCATTGCAGAAGATTTGGTCAGCTACTGTACTTTTTCCTGAGGCATAAATTGCTTTGTTTATAAATGGTCATTTGTTTTTATTTTATGATAAAGCAGTGTCATTTTGTGGGTGTAGGTCATACTCTCAGTTATTATTTATGTTTTACACCTTTATCTAGGTTCTTCTTTACTGTTCTTAGGCAGTGTGAATTATTATTATTATTATTATTTCGTTCTTTTTTTTTTCCTCTTCTCTTTGTGTATTTGTTGAACCTTGCTATTTAAGAAATGGGCTCCATATGACCTCTGTGCTGGATCTTATCATTATTTTCCATAGCTACTCGTTTTAGAAACAATGTACTGTATTGTGCAAATGGTATGCATATTTTGGGTCCCAATGCAAATTTTCTTTTTGTTTTTCTTTTATCATTTAAAAATGCATTTTAATAACATATAGTCATATATTGTAGTTAATTACTATTTGTGTTCCTGATAAACCATCGAATGGTTTACCACAGACATCATTGATATGTGTTTACAGAGAGACTGATGTAGAACTGCCTGTTGTGAGAAAATGGGTTACTTAATTTGCTTTTCACTCCTCCTAGACCGACCTCTTGATGCAATGTATTTCACAGGTTTACAGATGACAAATTATATTTAATAATTTTCACTCGGTTTGCTAATGATTAATTACTTGTGTAAAACACATTTGTATGATCATTCTTTATTATTCTGTTGGTTGTATGTTTCTTTCATTTAATTTCTGTACTTGAAAGGCAGCCAAACAGAACGCTAATCCCTATTTAATGTTCTATAAACTGTTGTAATACCACCAGGTTAAAAAAAATTATATTTCTTTTCTTATTTTGCATGCTATGCTAATGGAACATGGACTCTGTGACAGATCGTCACTGCAGACATGTTTAAACACTGAATATTTATAATAAAAAAAATATGTACTTGCATGCTGTTATTTTAATTGATGAAAGATTCTTACACTTTAAAGAGATCACATAATTTATTATTTTACTGTAGTAACTATAGCTATTGTAAAATAAATTATTGTGATCTTTAAAGTGGCAGAAGCTTTGTCTTTTCTTTTTAGTTATTTATTTATTTGACAGTGGGGGCTAAATAGTTGGTTATTCATGTAAAAAATTATTTAGTGAGGGCTAATGTGTTCAATGGATTGTAGCCTACTTTTGTTAAAAACATTTCGATTTGTTCAACTGACAAAACGCCTTTCCAAAAAACTTCAAATAGAGGTGTGAGCTTTGAAAATTGGATGTGATCTAGTACCTTTTATACAGCGCATGAAGACGGTAAATCTCTCCCTCACAGCCTTGCTTTCATTTGCGTAAAATTCAATATGGCTTCTTGCCCATTTAAGGTCTACTGCGGGATTTATGGTAGTAACGAACTGCATTAACTACACAGTGTATGGTAATTTTTGAAAGGGGAGGGCACTCTCAACTTTCTGTTGCAGCAGCCTGTGGCCACCAGGGTGCGATATCATCTCGTGTTTAAAGGCCATCCAATAACCTCTTACCAATATTGAACTTCCAAACATAAAGATTAACACATTTTCAGGCCTAATCAACATTTGATACAAAGCTGATTTGTCCTTTGGGATTTGCTATAGATTCCTAGACCAGTCTCTAGAATCAAACTAGTCAAATTTGACTGTCAATCTATAAAGTACTTAAGATAAGACAAAGTACTAGATGCAGTTTTTCATGAGAGGATTTTTGTTGTAGGACTGAATAAATAACATGGTTCCCCTCCCCTCTCCTTTAATTTTTTTTGACATAACCCACGGGTCTTTCCGCTGGTCAGGCTCTTTGTTTTAACTTAAAAGGCTCTCCATGGGTCTCGCTTTCATATGTCTGGTATGTGGATTGTATTTTCACAGAGCTGCTGTGCTGGTTTAACCCTTTACAACCGTCTAACATATTACTAACTCTTACTTGCAAATATTTGAAATCCAAACTAAACGGCGAACATGAAAGTATTTGCATGCACAAAGACATCAAGGTAGTCTTTTCTTCCTTATTGTGATGTATATCAAGAGTAAGCAGCTTCTCGAACAAGGAAAAATGTAGGGTGGGACTTGATTTGTCCAAGCGGAATTGATTGGATGGATGTGGTTTATTACTGTGATCTCGTGTGAGTGACAGGATGTCCCGCCCTCATGTCATACGTCATCAAAGAAGAAAAGAGATATCCCTGCAAGTGAGGGGGGGGGGGGAGTTATTTTAATCGAAAATTACGATGACATTAATTGAAAAAGAATGTGCACAGATACAGTACTTGCAGGTTTTATACTGCAGTCTGCAAGTACTTGAAAGTGAACTTAACATTATACTTATAGTTTACTATTATTTTTGCACTTTAAGTATACTATGCTTAATGGTTAAAGAGTCCAGACTGGTAACCCGAAGGTCGAGGGGTTAGATTCTCAACACCGGCAGGAAACCACTGAGATGCCCTTGAGCAAGACACCTAACCCCCAATCGCTCCCCAGGCGCCACAGCAAAATTGCTGCCCACTGCTCCGGATGTGTTTCTGCGGTTTGCAGTGTGTGTTCACTACTCACTGCTCCTAATGTGAGTGCACTAACTCGGATGGATTAAAATGCAGTGGACAAAGTTACTTCTTCGTCACTTAATTTTTATACTTGAAATATTCCTTTAAATCAGAGCTATTACGCCCCTTTTTACAAGTCTCAGTTGTCACCAGAATGTGTCTGAAGTTTCAGCTCAAAATACCCCACAGATCATTTATTATACCATGTTGTAAATGCATTTTTGAGTGGAAGGAAAAACATGCGCTGCGTCCCAATTCGCCTACTTATACTACGCCCTAAAAGTATGTACTCTTTTTGGAAAGAAAAAGTACATACTTTTGAGTGTGTAGAAAAAGAGTAGGTAAGCTTTGGGACATACTACTTCGTCATCTTTACCGGACAGCTCTGTCGCTTAGTTACGTGCATCCTGTCACAGTTTAAACCCTGTCAATCATCTTGTCTAAGTCAAAATCCTCCACTATCAATTTAATTTAATTTCCTACCGTTTCGGAGAGTAATGTAGGCTATAGCACGTTGATCTGCCAGTCGTGGGTCTTTCATGCAGAGACTCTGCTCATGTGTTTGCAATTTGAATATAATGATGCATTTGAAAGTTAATGGCCAAACGTTTCATTACAAAAGTTCACAATGCTGCTGCAGATGAAATATAATGTGGTAAACATTGAATAAATACATTTTCTTCAGGTTAGATACTGATAATTAATCACTCAGTCAAACCCCTTTATCTAAACCTCTCTACATCTACGGACTCGCACATACTCCATGTCTGTAGTTTTTTTTAACACTTTTTACTCGTGTTTGTAGTTCTAATCGAATCCTCGTCCACAGCGTGATGGGTTGTGGGTAATACACTCTCAGAAAATAAAGTAGGCTACATAACTGTACCTTTATGGGTACAATGGCTTGTCACTGGGGCTGTATCCTCAAGGGTACAATATTGTACCTTAACCTTTAAAAGAAACGGTACATATATGTACCTTTTAATGTACATTTTTGTTTTTGACCCTCAAAAAGGTACATATATGTTCCAATAATAAGCCCTATGGGGTACGTTAGTGTAGATTGTACCTTGGGGGACAGACATGGACTCCTACTGTACCCCTATTTCTGACAGTGTATTAGCCATTAGAGTGTGCATCGATCAGCACTTCGGATTCTGACCGGAAATAGTAGACCATCTGGGTATCTTTGGAATACTCATTTCAACACACTACAATTTGGGACTAACTAATTATATTTTCGAATACTATTTAGGACGGATGGTATGCAAATTGGACGCACAGATGCGGTTTTCGTGCATGTATCTTTAAATGCAAATGAGCTGCTCCTTCCCACCCCGCTTTCCAGAAGAGGGAGGAGCCTGTACAGCGGGTGCATCAGATACTCTGCCAAAAACTAAAACATCTGTTTGGTTTTGATTATCATCTCTATCGCGGTGATAATCAAATCCATCACTTCATCATCATGAAAATGT
The DNA here is from genome assembly GCF_963993115.1 of Abramis brama. NCBI lineage: Eukaryota > Metazoa > Chordata > Actinopteri > Cypriniformes > Leuciscidae > Abramis > Abramis brama. The sequence goes on from NC_139977.1 coordinate 10,639,447, forward strand.
ATTATATGCATGTCCTTTAAAGCCATATCAGTCTAAACTTCTGATATATGGTTTTCTGAGCGCACACATCCGAAGCTCGCGCACAGAAAGCTGGATGTCAGATGTTGCGTCCTATGAGAATTAAACTAAGTTCTCTTTCACGTCTTATTGCGCTTAAACTGTTAAATACACACAGTTCACAAACAGTTGGTTATGTCTAACATAAACAGCAAGTAAATAAATCGTTTGTGTATATTAGATGTGTATTAAAGTGAAAACAGCGTAATATACAGTACCTACTGCTATATATGCTGTTTATATGAATCAAACAACAAAAGAAAAACAGAAAATAACTCACTGCTCTTGATTGAATAACTATAGCTTTACATTTCTTACTCGAATGCTGCTGTTAAATGCTCTGTCGAGGAGATAAACATGGCAGACAGTGTACAGCTCACTGAGGGCGGAGTCTATGCTAATAGGGCAGAGTCGTTAGAAGTCGTGGGCGGGGCCTGTGTATTGTGATGTCACATTGCATAGAAACTGCAAATGGCTTGTTCTGAGACACTGCTTATGATTAATGGGGATTTAAAAAAGGAGTGGGTGGATTTTTACCATTATAGGGTGGTTGTGTACACACACTGCCGACAGACATTTATGTTCAAACATTATGTAAAAATGAATTTTGCATAATAACTTTAACTGTAATTTAAATGTGTGTGTGTGTGTGTGTGTGTGTGTGTGTGTGTGTGTGTGTGTGTGTGTGTGTGTGTGTGTGTGTGTGTGTGTGTGTGTGTGTATGTATGTGTGTGCCTGTGTAGAGCATGAATGAGTAAAGTGTTGAGGTGGTGACTGGAGTCCACTGTCAGTATAATCAAATTTCCTAAAACCATGTTCTCATACTGTTCACATACTGTCATTTGATCACTCATCACTCATCTTGTGACACTGGATCATTTGACATATGAATGGAAAGAAAAAATGAAGTTTTTGTTACACCATCTCAAACATATTCACACAATTGCATGGACCGTGTTTTACCGTGGACTTTGTACTTGTGCCTATTGGTGAGCAAAACACAAATGTTATACATTACTGAAATCCATTAATATACAGTATAATATATTTAATGGAACAATTTTATTATAAAAATGTTTTCACAAATTAATTTTTTTATAGTTTTAAATGAAACTATAACAATTAAAGGTGCTGTAAGCGATTTTAAAGAATTGTGTAGAAAATGTATAGATATATCCCTGAAGTAAGTATGAAGTGGTCGCAGTCAGATTCTTTGTTGGGCCGATCAGAAGGTTTTTGAGGTGCGTTCTCAGTCTGGACAGTTCATTTATAGGAAGCCAGCAGCTGAGAGTGCGATAGACGAACTTTCATGTATTTGGAGGGTGCAAAATGTTTACTATTTCTAATCTATCACCAACAGCTTGCACAGACAAACATCCTAAAACTAATAAGAAAGCAGAGGACTTTTCATCATTGGAGGGAGCCGAGAGATTCTAAGTGCCAGGAAACAGATGCCAATTATGGTTGTCTTTGGGCTTAACAGGTAAATATATTGCTAGCAAAGAGTTCACATTGGCAGAACTTCGGTGACATTTTTTGTGCAAAGTAAGTCCACTGTCAAGAGAGTGCATGAAGACCGATTTTTTTATTCATGTGCCTTTGTAATCTTTAATCAAAATAACTTCCCCTCCCTCTTGTAGCGACATCTCTTCTTTTCTCTGATGATGTGTTTACTGGCACGAGGGCGGGACATCCTGTCACTCACATGAGATCGACCAATAGCAAACCACAACCATCCAATCAATTCCTGATGATTCCCAAAATTAAGCCCGGCCCTACCTTTCTTCTTGTTCGAGAATTTGTCTCACTTGGATGTGCATCACAATAAGGAAGAAAAGACTATCGCAACTTGTTTCATGCTGACTTTAAATTAGATTTTAGTAGTTTAGAATAGTTTTTTTGTAACATATTTTATAGTGAATTGGCATTATTTTTTAGAAATTTAGAAATACAAAAGTGTCATTGATTTCTTTTAGTGCAAAAAATTAAAAAGTTGCTTGGCACGTTTAACACCAATTTTCAGCATTGCTACTTTGCGGTATATTTGGAACTGATAATTAATAGCAAGCTGAAGAGAATGTGTTTGGGTGAAAAATCACCTCTGGTGCAAACATCACAGGAGCTGTTAAACACACAATAGCAGTTCAATCAGAGACTTGTATTGTGCCCACAAAGTTGTATTCCTGAATGCCTCCTTCTGGATGCCTGCCGAGGCTCTGCCGGACAGATGTCTTCCCTAAGAACAATCCTCATCACCACGGAATATAATTGCTACCTTTGTAGGCAGTCGGAGACGCCAAGGACCAGATGAGTGAGAAGAATTAATTAATGGTAACCCATTTAGTGGGCAGCCAAGGGGAGGGGAAGCTCTGAGGCAAACACAGATCCTGATTGGATGAGACTGCAGTGGAAGGTGTGTGTGTGTGTGTGTGTGTGTGTGTGTGTGTGTGTGTGTGTGTATGTGTGGGCCATTAATGTGGAGGCTGGGCTGTGAGGTGGGTGAAGGGACTATAGCTTATAGCACTATAGCTTATTTCTGTATGCGTGTGTGTGTGTGTGTGTGTGTTGTGTGTGTGCGTGCCCATCTCCCAATGTGCGACACAGCAAATGTGTGTTTTTGGGTCGTGGGATTAGATATGCTGCAATTGTTTTCAGCAGGAAAGCAGCACTCTACTGGAAGTGTGTGTATCTTGGATGAAATCTGTGCCGTAGTTGAATACATTACACACACTGACCCAGTGTGACTGACAGATCATGGCCTTGTGCCATTATATGGGACTGGACAAAATCCTTGGAGCTCTAAGAGGTTGTTAAGTACAGGATACTACAGGATAAGGTGCGCATTTGTTTACTCTTTGGGAATGGAGATTTTCCCACCATGCACAAGATTATCTTTCGTGTTTGACTTTGTTGCTGCCCAGAAGAACAGGACAATGCCAAATGCCCTTACAATGTAGCTGACATTTGAAAGTGTGTGGTCCACTTGGTCTAGTTGAACACATTCAATCACAACTAACTAAATAAATAAACAATGTTTTTGAGCATCTGGAAACATTTTGGGATCAAAAGCCCAGAAAATGCTGTCTAGGTAGGCGGCACAGCATGTTTTGAGATACAGCCGTAGTCTATACATCCAATACATAGACAACTTGAAAGCTCCTTCCCATCCCATCTAATGCCACATATCATAAAGGAAATATTAATACTTAAATCCTATAATAGACTTATCCCAGAGACCTCAGAAATAAGAAGGACACTGACTGTGCAGCTTTATGATTTATGTGCTTTGCTCTGATGCTGTTTGTCACTAATTTTTTAATATTTTAAATTATTTTGATAAAGATTTTACAGCTTGTCTGATTTAATTGCATATGCATTATATTAAGTTATATTAAGCATCATTGAGCGGCGTTATATAAATAAAAATTCTTAATATTGCTTAATATTATATTAACACTATCGTTCAAATCGTTTTTGATGTTTGATTTTTTTTGGGGACATCTTTTACATTTTGAATTTGAACATGGTTGAATTTATTTGATTAAAAATACAGTGAAAACTGTATTATTGTGAAACACACACACACACACACACACACACATCTATGTATGTCTGTATATATATATATATATATATATATATATATATATATATATATATATATATATATATATATATATTAAAATGCAATTTATTCCTGTGAATTTTCAGCATCATTACTCCAGTCTTCAGTGTCACATGATCCTTCAGAAATCATTCTAATATGATGATTGGGTGCTCAAGAAACATTTATTATTATTATTACTATTTTTTACACTCTTATAGCCTATAAAAAGTACAACTTGTAGCATATGACTAAATCTGACAAAATAAAGCATTTTTGTGCAGTTTATTTTCAGCGCCCCATACACACTAAGAACACTAAACAGTATGAAGCCTTGTAGGATGAAAATGATTACATTCCATGATATATTCACTGTTTTCAATGACCAGTGCACACATGCAACATATGACGTATTGCTCTTTGTTCTGCGTCTCTTCCATGAGCATCGCGTTTTTAAAATGACCAGTTAAACAGTTTGGCTTATTTTACTACGTTGCGTTCCATTGTAGCTGTTATGAACACAAGAACGCACTAGGACCGCGCAGCGCGTCGGAGCAGAGCGGCAGCAGCGTCTCTTTGTTCAGCGTGCAACATCTCTCCTCCTCCTCCTCCTCCTCTCCTCTCGCGCTCCGTCCGCAGTGACTCTCGCGCTCCTCATCATCACTGCTACACTGGGCTGGATGATTGCAGTGGCAGAAACATGGCTGTGAATCTCAGCAAGAACAGACTGGCCCTCTTAACAGCCTACCAGGACGTTATCAACGAGACGTCGGCAACCGACTGGTAAGATAAATCAAACCTGACTTAAAAAGACTCCTTTCTTTTAGTACGCTGTTACTGCATTGCAATTAAAACAATTAAGCTGGCATTCTAACTATATGCGGATGGGTCGCACAGAATGGGATGCGTGGATTAATGCGTCTGGGATGGATCCTGGATCTCTTGTTTCCTATTTCTGGGGGCTTTTGTTTGATAAATCGACCTTAATTATTTTTTTTGTGTGTTTTTTTGGGGGTAGTTGCATTTTAATAGTGCATACTTTGATACATTTTAGTGTAAATGACACATTTTTAATTTGTTGGCATCTTTAGCTTGTACTCGGGTTTTACACTAGGTTGCAGTTCATGCTTTGACCTCCAGAGAGTTGTGCAAGGGATTTTGTACTGTTTGCTCAGTTCAAGGGAGTCTTCACTACAGCGCTTGTGATTTGCCAGTTAGAAAGCATGACCAGATAATCATGCCAAAACCCAAACATTTGCAGCCTTACTAATTATTTATCTACTGAGTGAAGTATATCAGTAGAAATATTGGAGCTCCTTTCCATTTGCATGGCAGGACAGGGATGGGCGAGGCGACGGCATGTCTGTCAACCTGTCAGCCGTTTATTGTGCTCTCATCTCTATCTTTTGTACCAGACGGAAACGTTACCTCTGTTATAATAATTACTTTCGTCTATATCAGCTTTTTGTACTGCGTATATGTTTTTTTTGTATGGCCCTTGTGTTTGTGGACCCTGTACAGGACAGTGTATCTGATCTCTTTGTGTTGAAACGAAACTGTTAGTTCTGAATCATTAGTAGCCTAATGCGTTGTTGGTTTAGCACCTCAGCCAAAAGTTTGGTTTGGATTATTTTGAGAAAATGTTTTTCGTTGTACAGAGCATAATTTGGACCCTGACTGAATGACGTGTTATGAGTAGGGATAAACCAATATATTGGTCAGGCCCATTGATTTGGCTGATATTTGAGCTTTTTGAGATAGTCAGCATTGGCCAGTTGAGTCTCTGCTTGGCCAATTAACAGTGTTAGTATAAAAATCTACCCACAGCCTGGCTATTATATATATATATATATATATATATATATATATATATATATATATATATATATGTAAATAGTGTAGGATCTTTTTTTTTTTTTTTGGCTATGCAGTACACACGCACACACACAAAAGAAACTGGACATAAAATCAATCACTTTTTCCCTGAAGGATTCATATTCTCTCATTTTCATTGAGATGTTTGTTTTCTGCATCGGCACTCTGTAATTTGCTTGATTATATGATTATATATGAATAAACTGATGTCCCACAGTTGCCACTTTATGTGACATTGACTTGAGGGGAACAAAGACTTTCAGCCTCTGTAAACAGCCGCCTTCCTCTATATTCACCCTAAAACCTTGGTCCAAACAATGCTCCTGTTCTACGTGCGTAAAAACACATGACAATACCAGACGCAAACACTACTCTCCTCTTTCCTGTACCCACATAGTTGACATTATCATTGAGCTAACTCGCATTCCTCTTCCTGGTATTCATCCATGTGTCATTACAATACAACCAACACCACGTTATGGAGCCTTTGTGTCTGGAAAACCTTAAACACAAACTGAACTCTGTGTTTAAAAGATGAGATCAAGCCCAGAGGGTCAGCAGCATTTTACTAACCACCATTCATTGCCAAAGGAACCTGAGGGTAGGCTTCAAAACTGAGTAGATAAAGCTTCTAAACATATTGAGGCGCATCGGACGTGAAAATCAAATTGTCCTGAGTGCATGTGTAAGGTTGGAGGGCGAGTTCCAGGATGTTTTTCATAGGCTAAGGGCTGTCGTAATTATTTTAAAAGGATTTTGATGTGTTGGGTGCCGTAGGGTTTAGAAAAGAAAGCTTTTGAAGTTTGTCAAGGATAGGTGACGCTAAGCCATTTGGGATAGAGAGTTGGATATCAGAGTACTCTCAAATATCAAAGAATTGTTGCAAAGAATGTTCGGGCTGCTGATCTGAAGAAAGCATATGGATATGTGATCCTCAGACCTTATGATGAAGGTACAAGACAAGGGTAGTGAAGCTAGTGGAGTATCTTCTGGTCACCAGTCACATTATATCAGCTGTCTATAGTGCTTCTTAGGCTTCTGGAAGGAATTTTCCAATTTTTCCATTCTTGGTCTTGGTTGGTCCCCCACCCCATTCTTTAGCTCTGTTGGGTCATTGCAGTTTTCATATGTCCATGATTTTGTAAATCAAACTTCAGTCGCTTTGAAAACACATAAATGAACGCAGTGCCACTCTTCACTCTGAAAAACGCAGCACAACAGACTGTATACATCAATTAAATCACAGCCTTTGTTTTGTTCATCGTGTATTGATTAGATATATTTCATATTTCATTAACTCACTAACCTCCTGCATTTCTCTCACGAACCCCTGTTTGAGAAAACCTTTTGTAAATGATAAATAGTTTGTTTCAATCAATATTTCATGTGAACCATTGCAGCAGAAGTGGACCTGCATACACGGTTTCCTTTAACCTCAGAGCTGTTGGAGATTTGTGGGGACCCAATCGCACTGCGGGGCATCATGGCACAGGATGTCTTGTGTAACACTGCAGTAGGAAAATGCAGGAAGAACACAGTTCTTGCAGATTTTACTAACGGCTTTTTAAGCAAGTTACTCCAGTTTAAATTTCACAAACATCCATTATACAGTAGCTTATGTAATTCCAGTAATATAACTAGAGCATGTAAAAGAAAAGATTCCCAACTTGAATTTGGTGGGAAACATAATCATACATCATGATACATATTATGATCATAACAGATCTAGATTAATGACTCAAAGAAATACACCATTAGCATCTACAATTGTTGTTAAAGCTCCTCAAGTGCTACACTCTTAAAAATAAAGGTTCTTTATTGGGATCAATGGTTTCATGAAGAACCTTTAACATCCATGGAACCTTTCCAGCGACCGAAAGGTTCTTTATAGTGGAAAAAGGTTCTTTTAGATTTTTAAAATGTTCTTCACACTGAGAAAAAGTTGTTATTTTAAGATCTGTTCATTGAAATTTATTTTTGGCGAACCAAAAATGGTTCTTCTATGGCATTGTTGAGAAAACCTTTATTTTGGAACCTTTATTATACAAACAGCAACATTTGCCACAACCAAAACACAACCACTGCCTCTTCAGCCAGAAGATGTCTGCTCTTTCAGCTAAGCTCAAGCCTTTTTGGTTTTTGTTTAGGTCTTCTGAGCACAAAGAAAGCACATGAGAGCCCCAGAGACAACTCTTCTGTTTGCATTCGGCTGCCAAGAAATGTCGGTGAAACCACACAGAGGACTGGAGATTCATATTACGCATGGTCTACCAGACTCTGTAAAATGTTACCATTTCCCTAAAAGTGCGGTGTGAAGTCCAGATCTCAACTTCACCTGCGGGGAGTTTATCTCCCACATTCCCACAGTCTGATGCCTGCATTCCTTCTGCATCAGGTCACTATCTTAGTCATCAAGTCATCTATCATGCTGAACCAGTGCTGGGGAAGCTACATTAAAACTGTAGCTTGCCAAGCTACAAGCTACTCAACATTTAAAGTACTGCATTTTCCAGAAAAAAAGTTGCACATGATTATAAGTTGAAATAAATGTTCCCCTAGGGTCATTTTCCTGGTTGCATTCAGACCGCCAGTAGGAACTCTGAAGCGATGCAAGCCGCGCTTGTTGTTGTGACCTTTATTTTGACGGCATGGTGGAAATATATTTTAGAACGCCAGAGCCTGAGCACACAGCGCTCACATTCTCCGTCTTTATTAGTTTACAGTCTGTTTAACAGTCCTGTCTAACATGTTATTAGATAGAACGTTTGTTCAAAGAAAGTAAACAGTATATGCAAAGGTATTAGCATTTGCCTCGTGGTTGATGCCCAATGTTGCTAGCTGAGCAGAAATATATAATCATGCTTCGCTTGGTCCCTTCAAAGTTGCGTTGGATTTTCTCCTTAGCGTAAAGGTTGAGAGGTCCGTCTATCACTGTTTTACATGTTCGTAGAGTTAGTTTTGTGGCATAAATATAGACTATAATTTGTGTGTTTGTGCTGTTTTTAGTGCTGGTGTTTCGCGTGCGTTCAGCCAATCAGCGTACACTTCATATAGTACATATTGTGCTGGTTTAGACCCTACTCTGAAGTAGAAGCTAATTTAGTTCCCCCAAAAGGAGTTCCTTGAACTAAAATTGTTCCTAGTTCCTGTGGTGCGAACACGGCAAAAAACAAGTACTTCTGCCATTAGTTCTCCCAAACAGCAACATAGTGTTGGCCCAGATCTGGGCCACATCTGGTACATGTGGATTCAGCGTGTACCAGATGTGGCCTGAATCTGGGCCGACACTATGTTGCTGTCTGGGCTAGGAACTATGAAAAGGTTCCTAACCCTAACCTTACATCCTACTAATACTCTAATGAGAGTTAGTTGACATGTAGTTGCAAAGTAGTTGCAAGTAGTGGGTGCACACTGTACGATTTTGGGCACGATTTGGCCGTCTGAGACAAATTTTGCAAATCCTAAAAGATTCCTCTGATCCTAGGCTAAAATCTGAAGTCTTGATCGTTAGTTTGACATGTTCACCGACAGCCGATTAATGACCATTGCGATCAAATTTTACCTCGGACGAAATTCTAGCAGAGTCAAAAGGTCCTGCAGTGTGACTTCTCCTACGACGACCGTCAAATTGTCTTTGTTTTTCAAGACAAGCCATGACCAAAATTTACGTTAAAGATTTCTTTGTAGCCACCATTTCAATCCCGCGTATAATGCAGCTCACTGTGAACGAACGTGTCACTGATCGATGATGTAAAACTCCGGACAAGTTTTCTTGCGTGTGTCCATTTTTAACGCGTCTTGACTCTCGTACAGTCTGACATCAATGACAACTGAGATCTTACAGTGTGACATGGCTTACAGCGATGATCATATTCGTACAGTCTGACAAAGAACAATCGTAAAGGACGATACACAGTGTGCGCGCGGCTTAAAGTAGATGACCACACTGTTGAATTAAAGATGAACAGTGAAGATGCTATTATTTAATTCCAAAATCATAACATTTATCTTAATGTTAAATTTATATTGTTTTGCATAAAAGCATGTAAATTAGGCTAACAACATTATATTGAACTTAATTTTACAATAAAAACACTGATTTCTGGAAATGTGTCGAAACATTAGTGACACACATCTTTATTTAAGTAAATATTTGACTCAATTAACTTAAACGAATTGAACTTCTGTCATAACAGAAGTTTAAATGCAAAATAAGACATTTATGCTAATAACCACTACAGCGCCCCTTGTGGCAATGCTGAATATGCTGTATATTTTTGCATTATGCATTGCAGTCTGACAAAGTTTGGAATGCAACGATGCATAAAATGAGTTTTTCAAAGCATCTGTTATCAGGTTTTTGCGTCGAGTAAGTCTAAAGCTGTGGGCACATTAATGTGATAACAATTTCCTGTTGGTATTTCCAACTAAAACTGATCTTAAATGTGGCGGTACTCTGTTACAGTTCAGTTGTGATGCATACTGAAAGAAATGCAGTCTGACTGCAGTATAATTGAAGAGAGGACATGCAGTGTTATCACTTTCCAGACATAGTGGTGCGCTGTGTGGGTAGATGATACTTTGGCTTCTCTCTTCATGGACTCAAGGCTGTCTGTGAAAGGCAGCTGATTCAGATCATGGCTGTGTATTTTCCCTTCTACTCGCCTTGTGAGTGGCATATATTAATAACAAAGACGGCTCCTTGCCTGGCTCTCGACCCTTGACATTACAGGAGTGCAAACATGTCCACATCCCAGCTCTGATAAGATCCAGGCCACAACATTCTCAAAGTTCAAAGTTTAGCATTTTCTGATTTTCATAGATAGCTGGTAAGAACAGCTTTTTTTGTTTGTTGGTTTGTTGAACTCTTTTTTTTTGTCAATATAATCAGTTATCAAATAAAACATGTAAATGCATATACATAAATGCATATACATTGGGTGCACAAAAGTTTTTCCCATCAATTATATTGATCAATTGTTGGGGAAAATGTTTTTGCACCCAATGTATAACATTTACATATTTTATTTTGCATTTACAATATATACATACAGTAGAGACTGTAGATTAATTACTGATCCATTGATTATCAAAATAGTTGTTAGCTGCAACTCTGATTACTGCAGTTATTATGAAGTTGCAGACTATTTGCAGCAGAAGATTTTGAGAAGGAATGAGAACTCTTTTGTGGGAGATTGTTTTCATAACCTCAGCAAATGTGATTCCATATTTAAACTCTACTGGAAATGAAACAAGATCGAAAAATCTTTTTGCTTTTGCTGCGTTGGTTGTGGTTTGACTGTGCTTTCAGCTAATGATTCTTTAATGGTGGTGAACTGTTGATTTACTAATTTGTGGTGTCGACAAGTTGTGTCAGAACGTTTGGCAACTCTTATGATTGTTTTGGCAAAATTAAAATCATGCACGGACACATTTCGCTTGCACACAAGAATGTGGAACAAAGAAAATGTCATGTGGTCATATGAAACTTTCTCAGATATTGTTTCTCAGGAGTTTTAATGGTCATAAATTTCCATAAGGGGAAAATCTTTTTTCATTTCCTGGACAGATCACCAAATTTTGTTCAGACAGTGTATATGAAAGGCCTAAGACGAGGTGACCGATTCGTTTTAGATGGATTTGCTTGTGGGGATGAACATCTGGCAGTTCCTTCTTGCACTGGATTAACTACATCATTGAGAAACTGGTAACAGTGATAAGGATGATTAGGATGACATGGCACTTTTACATCTGGCCAGAACGATATGAGCCATGAGATCACAGTTGGATGATAACAGCTCTGCTAATGTGTTTTGGATGCACAGATAAACTAAACTATTAAATATCTGCTGGTGATACATTTGCCGAAGAGGTTCAACGTAACATGCAAGCTCCTGTTTCAATGCATAGTGAGGTGACGATTCATCCAAAATTTCATTAGACAAAAATGAGCTTTCAGATAGCGAGATCCCACTGAGTTTTGACCTGATGGAACTTCCCATCAGGAAACTCTTCTGCTAAAATAAGTTTCCCAGTTTCCCTCTGGTAACAGCTACTGACTTCCCCACATCAAAAAGCTCTTTGTCTTTTGGCATTGGTCTGTCCATTCATTTCAGTTTTCTTAGTTGGTCTAATTTTAGCTGTGAACAGAAGACCAAAATGTAGTGGTCACTAAGGGCTGTGAATATTTGTGATAGTTCACACTGTTTAATCTTTAATTATTAGGACATGGATGGTGGAAATAAGTAACTTATTGTTCAAACATTTCCCTCAGCCCTGTTAAAACAATTTTCCAAAGTAGTTTACTTCCCTAAGTAGGTCTGAGTGAATGTACAGGTTTTTGAGGCCATTCTCATATTAAACAGTCAAACATGAACAAGTGTTGGGAATTAACTTGCAAGATTTAAAACTGCCTTCTATTCAGGACAATTTAAGTGCTTCATTGGCAGCACTTCTTAGAAGCAGACTAGTGAAATAGCATAAGATTGTCTAGGGTGCTTTAAAGTGGTATTAAAAAAAAACATTGTCTCCATTCAAACGGACATGGGCACAATTTGCTTAGATTATATAACTGAAGAGCCGATTTAGCTGTTTTTGGGTCACCTAAGTTTGGTCAATTGAAAAGTTAATCTTTTTTTACTCTATGAAAGTATTCTCCCAGTGATAGCATTGAAAAGCACACTTAGCTCTGAGCTAAGTACTCAGCTCAGCCCCTCGCTGACATGAACAAAGGTGGGCATTTTTCTTTTTTACGTTGCTCTCTGGAAAACTTTGTTCTGATTGGTCAATCAAAGAATTCTGAGGTAAAATATGTTTGTATAATGGCCCCTATTGTATAATTTAATATTGCGTCAGCAATCACTTTTCATATCTGCTAATGCTAGTTTTATGTCAGTCTTATATCATTCTACACCAACTTCTTATACTTTACAGTTAAATCAGTTTAAGTCAAAACTATACTTCATTTTCATATAGTTATTTATTTTTTATACCCCTGTTTCGCATATTTTGCAATAATGACTGGCTGGTTATGCATGATCACCTACTGACTGAATCTCTTGAAGGTGTTGATTAGTGTTTGAACTCTACATAATTACACTCTCTGATAAAAATAGACCTTGTGCGTCACTGTTTTTCCATTAAAAAATCATTTAAAGGACTTGTCTTATGCTTTATGATAACTGTTGTAGTAAATTGTCAAGAAAGCATGCTACATTACTAAATTGGTTCTATAGGTTTACTTGTTGCACCTATAAGTGGACATCATTGCATTACTGAGATTGGATCTATTTTTAGAGTTATTCTTCATTCAAGGTCATTTATCTCACTACAGGCTCTCAATAGGGAGTCTCAATAACCATCTGCACCAGTTAAAGCTTTAAGATCATCTTTCCTCACTGAAACTGTCAAATGGCTGTGACGTTTCTGGAAATTAGATTCCGATTGAGGGGGAACTTTTGTGGTCTGAATTTGAATTTGAGTTTTAGTACTTTGCAATGAACAAACACAACATGTTCCATGTAGAGCACCAGCATGAATCTCTTTATTTCAGAAATCGTAAACTCAATTGTCACGGATCATCGGCGATGAAGATATGAAAAAATATTTTGAGTGTATTTATTGTCTTTGATTTTATTTTCAGAGACATTTTCAGTTTTCCTCCCTGGATTCTATTCTAGAATATCTTATTTTAAGCCGACAGTGAAATATGTGCTGAAAAATGTGCTCTAATCCTTTTTGAAAATGTATATTTATGTCTCTGACAGGGACTAGGCTTATGCTAGTGGATGAGGCTCGGGGATTTATGGGAAATGATTTGCTTAGTGTGGGTGTCAGTTGAAAGCTCAGAACTATCTGAGACAGGGAAGGAGAGGTGAGGTTTGAATCTGAATGCCATCGTGAAGAGCCTTTTATCTTTGAATATGTTTCCTATGGCGTTCATAGTGCAAATGAGAGACACATTTGGTCAAGTCAAATCTCCTTCATTTATATAGTACTTTTACAATACAGATTGTTTCAAAGCAGCTTTACAGTGATAATGGGAAAGTAATGGAACAGAGTAATGGACAATTCATGTTTTTGATTGATTCATTTCTGTTGAATAAATCATTAGTTATTAACTTAGGGGCCGCTTACACAACACCATTTTCAACTGAAAATAGAAGAATTTTAATGCGTTTTGGCCGTTCATTTACACGACAACGGCGTTTTGGTGGCCTGAGAATGCAAACTTTGAAATAGAGTTCAAAGTGCAAGTTTTTGAAAACGATACCGTTATCATCTCTGTGTAAACTTCAAAAACGTGAATCTGTGAAAACGGTGACTCATTATCACTTAGGGTCACTTAATCTATAAATAAACATTATGTCTTCATACATTTCATGTTTCTAAAGTCACTGGCAGTGGCTCGATCTTTTATCCTAAAATTTAGAAGTGATTGGTGAATCATGATTTTTGCGTGAAAATATTTATTCTCGCGTCTTACACACAAAAATACATGTGTATGCACAGTTAGTGAATGAGACGTTGCTATTTACACATGCACAGATTTCTAATTGAAAGTGGAGTCTGATATGTTGATGTGAAGAGCTCAGTGCACTGTCGAGTTAGTTTTGTGCGGTCGCGAGTGGAGGTTGGCGTCGCAGTGAGCACTGAGTGCCCCTGTGAAGACCATCTGGCTGTGTGCTTAGCCTCGCTCTCATCCACAATAACATTCGCCAAGATTAATTCTGAATCCTGCAACAAGAGAAGTTTGCTTGCCTGTCTGCTGATTTGGGGGGATTTAAGGAAGAGGAAGATGTACTCTGAATGACAAAACTACCAGATCTAGCTAGTTCAGCTAACCACAGTGGCCAGTGGTTGTAAGTCTGCTAAAGTGAGATTTTCTCATTGATAGTTTGTTGATAGTCTGATAGTTTGTGTCTGCACACACTAACTGTGAATTTTCATATCAGCCAGGAAAATGGTTGAAATGTGTAGTGATGCACCAAAATAATTTTTTTACCAAAACACTGAAACCAGAAATAAAGCTTCAGTAATTAAATTTGGATAATTGAATTAATTAATTATAAGTTGCTATATTTATATAGCATTTAATACATTTCAATCTCCTCAACCACGACCAATGGATGATGCGACGGCAGACATATTGCGCCAAAACGCCAACCACACACCAGCTTATTGGTGGAGAAGAGACTGAGTGATGAAGTCAATCAGTATAACTGACAGAACAGAATTGTCTGATTCACAGGTAAATAAAAAATGTAGATATTGCAACTAATGGTTGATATTTTTTAACATATTGCTTCATTTTTGTGCGTCCACAACACGGATATTTTCAACTGTTGTATGAAATTGACACTAGCACAGCCAAAACGCATCATCAGAGAACCACCAACTGTTTTAGTCGATGATTTTGGCCCTTCAAAACTATTTCAGACAAATTGCTTTTCGTTTTTGGCCGAACCTTTTTAGTTGCCAAAATTTCACTAGAAATGTGTGCTAAAAAACTCATGTAGTCACACAGCCAACATTTTGAAATACACAAAATACTTTCAAAATGGCTGTTTGCATATTTCTTGTTTTTTATTTCTAAAGTGAAAATAATTAACCTATAATAATAATTATTTTAATGCAGATTTCCCAAGCACGTTCAAGACAAACAGATCCTTTCAAAAGCTTACAGCATTGGTTCAGCCAAAGTTGCTTTGTCTGGCCTGGTCAGGATGCAATGATTTGATAGTGCCACAGTGTTTACACTTTTTGTTCAAATCAACCTGCCAATGCATTATGTATAGTTTTCTCAGCATATTAAGTTATGAGAAAATATTTTATCATATGAAAAAAATTCACACTTCCTCTTTAACTGTTGGACGGCTGATTTTTATTTTAAGCTTGATGGTTTCCTTGCAGTTAGCTTAGCTTACGTTTTGGGTACATGGATACCCTTGTGAAAAAGAACACTTTAGCTTACTCTTAAAAAGAGTACTTATTATAGAAATAATATACTTTAAATGAATATACTTTAGTGCAAACTGAATGTTGTTTTCAGACACTTAATTGCATGTTATGCACAATTAAATGAAAATGTGTTATAGTTAAAATTTATATTAAATTAAATTACATGCAATTATACCCATTTAAGTAGAATGCACATCTTTATATATAATTGCATAATTACTTCTACTGTCTTTGAAATATGGTTAAAACCTTCTGCCAAATGTAATGACAAGCATTTATGATAAACTAAAATATAGTTTATTAGTAATATAGTATTTTCTTTTGAATTTTTTTTTCATGTGTTTATTATATTTGCAATTACACATTATGATGAAGTTGCAATTTAGTAAAATTAAAATATATTAAATATCAAACTACTTTACATGTGCTTTAGTATGTTAGTCAACATCAAAATAAGTGTACTTTAAAGTGTGACAAAAGGTTATAATGATTTAAAACGCATATAAAAGTGTACTCAAGTGTGTTAAGAAACACAGTCATTAAAGTATAATATCTTTAAATACACTTAAGTGGCCTTTTTTCATTTATATTATATTATCTGTAAGTTTTTTAATCAGCGTTAATATACATTTTATCTGTAAATTGTTTAATCAGCGTTTCCCATACATTGATTTATCTGTGGCGGCCTTCCACAATATCAACATTGACCGCCACAAATAGATTTCAGTGCTTCCATTTCATAGACTGTCGTGGCTGGAAAATATATTTAAATTCATTTAATGTCATGTTTTGCGCCATTTCTGGTCTCTTCACTCACCTGATCAGCATGTGATCAGCTTCGCGTCTCAGTTCAAAGTGAATGAATGCAGTGAACTCTATCTGTTCATGTGCTGAGTTTAGCGGGCATTTGGGAACACAGCTACGCATTATTTTCACATTTGCATAGTTGATGATTACAGCATTTCACTGGATTTGTAATGAGACGCATTTGTAAACTTATTTTCCGCCAAAATAAAAGCTCGACTGCTGTTTCCGTCACGGGTTTATCTCTTGAATGTATAGAAATTAGGACAAAACTAATAATAAAAGTTTAATTTATTTTTCAATGCATTTGTTTTACAATATATGGTTATTAACCACTCAATTTCGCAAAATTTGTTTCGCGTACCTACCCCGAATTGACAAAATAAAATAAAATTCTGTATCAAAATATATAAGGAAAGACCAGTACTTTGTTTAGGCTTGGTTTGTAGGGAATTACAAACCTGCGCACATATATTCAAACGCACATAACTATAGAACCAATTCTTAATGCGCATGTGAACGCCATCAGCGTTTATCACAGGTTCGTCTTAGCGGCCACTAATTTAATAACAAATGATCGTTGCGATGGAAGCGAATCAATCAAAACTAACTTTAGCTGGAAAATAACTTCATTAAAGAACCGCTATAAAGCCAAAACAATCTCTGATACCTTAAATTATACGTTTATCTCTGTAAAGCTGCTTTGAAACAATCTACATTGTAAACGAAGATGACATGACTTGACTTATTACTGTCATAGGAATATATTATTATTATTATTATTATTATTATTATTATTATTATTATTATTATTATTAGCTCTTCATTTTGAACTCTCAAAGTGCACCTTTAACTTTAAAATGTACCCCATGACCCCCTGGTGGGACCGAGGTCCCCCCACCACACATTTACAAAATCCTGTGGGAAACACTGTAATATACTTTTATAATTTGAAGTAAACAAGTGCACATTCCATACAAATATGAACACTTCTTTTTCACAAGGGAGCCATTAACATTGTTCAAAGTCATATGGCTCCAGTCTCTATCTCTTGATGATTTAACTCAGTAAATCAAGGTCTTGGACTTGCTCACCATGTCGGGAGGGCACAATTTGTCTAAAGGGCACGTTTTGGCAGGCCGGCTGGGTATTCAAACAAGCAGGCGGCCAGACCGGCTCCCAGCCTGCAGGGACAAGATAACAACCATGATGTTGGAATCAGTACATCAGTATATTTAGACCAATGGCAGTCAGTTGGTCGGTTTTGGACACTCACACTACCTGTTGGCTCCGACAGGCTCTGTACCTGCCATTGAATGAAGTCCAAATCCCTCAACACTGTAATCTGTATCAATCCCAGAGAATTAAGGACACAGATTTACACAAGTCCCCACATATGCAAGAATGACACAGTTTAAAGAAAAACACACAAAATGCATATGAGTAATTTTACCATTTAGGTCAGGTTCTTTGGAGCTTCCGGGGGAATTAGCCTAGTCCTTATTAACATTTAGATGCTAGTGAGAACCATTTTGATGTCATTTCACCCAAATTATAATGAAATGGGTTCAGATCAGGCAGGGTTTTTTAATATATTTTTTAATTCCAGGATCGTTTAACCACATGGCTGTACCTCAAGTGATTTGTACTACTAGTTTTGGTCTTTTTGATTTTAAATTTGAGAGGAATAGGAGATATTCTGTGACAGAGGATTAGGGAATTGGGGCCAGATTTATTTCCCCACACCCACAGAGCGGCAGGACAAATGCTGAATCGCATTCAGAAAGCCTCAGCTGAAGCTATTGATCAAGTGAGCTGCAACCTACTTGAGCCGATCAAAGTTAAATGTCACAGAGACATGAATACTGTATGCATGAATGAGTATTCAAATGCACATAAGCAAAACAATCAATCAAAAGTACAAAGGCAGCGCTCTTGTTAGTGCAGGATTTAGGTTAAATAAAAAAATAAAGCTATGAAACTCAACTTTGCCTTAACCAAATCGATTTGCTCTTGAACAAGTAATAGATTAATAAGACCTAAGATGTACCGTTTGATATACTCAAAATGAATTATATCTTGTTAACTACTATCTACATAAGAGCCAGTGAGACTGGCCGATATGAAGCTGTTCTCCTCGGGTACATGAGCGCTGAGCGGCCGCTGATGGCCTGGAGCTCACATCTCTGAAAACGTCTAAAAAAATCGTCAAATAGGTTCTATGTTTATATATAAATCGCATATTTGAGGTCTAAACAACTACATTCTTGTCTAAAAATAGCATATTTGTACGAAATGCTGCAGTGTAGGTCCGGTAGAAATTGTGAAATGCTTTCCGTGTGATATTAGTGTAATATTGGATGGATATTGGTTGGAAAAGGCTCTCAGCCAATCAGATTTGAGAACCAGGACTAAGTGTTGCATAAAGTATAATAAATCTCAAATAAAAGTTTATTTGTCGAGAAAGTTTGCGATTGTGAGGAATTTGTAGATGGTCGCGAGATAGCACTGAAAATACACAATGAACATGAATGTTAAAAGAATACCAAACATTGGTATGATTGAGTTGTTGTTTTTATTGCGTTGTGTGATATATATAATTAATTACACCAAATAAAGACCAAATAAATAGCATTTAAATATACGTAATACACACTTTTCAAGGTTGTGGTCGGTAAGATTTGGTAATGTTTTTGAAAGAAGTATCTTATGCTCATTTATTGAATCAAAAATACTGTAAAATTGTGAAATATTATCAAAATTTTAAACAACTGTTTCCTCGTTTAATACATTATAATATGTAATTTATTCCTATGATGGCAAAGCTAAAATTTTCAGCACCATTACTCCAGTCCTCAGTGTCACATGATTCTTGAGAAATCATTCGGATATGATGATTTGATTCTCAAGAAACGTCTTATTATTATCAATTTTGAAAACAGTTGTGCTGCTCAATTTGATGAATTGAAAGTTCAAAAGAACAGCATTTATTTGAAATAGAAATCTTGTAACATTATAAATGTCTTTACTGTTACTTTTGTTCAATTTAATGTTTCCCTGCTGAATAAAAGTATTAATTTCTTTAAAAAAAAACAAAAAAAAACTTACCACAAACTTTTGTACGGTAGTGTACACTCTATATATGGCTGAAAGTTGCTAGTAATATTGTTTTAGTGTCATCATTATCATAGTCCCAGTATTCTTCGGTTATTTACAGCTGTGAGACAACAGATCGGCAGTTATGGTGCAGGCTGCATCAATAAAATACACACAATTGATTCTTTAAAGCAGTGTCTCAGAAGCAATAGTGTTTCTGCAGCTGGAGATTGATTGTCTTTGTGTCTCTATTCCTGTGGATGTTGTCCTTCCTGCTGATTATGAAGGCATTTTACATTTGAGAAATTTGGAGGTTTGAAAAAATGGATGTCAAGCTAAGAGATTAGGAAGTTAAGAGAAGATTTAGGAGGAGAAAGACTGAGAGAGTATGATGTCTGGATATAAGAATGATTGTAGATCTTAGCGTTTTGCTGAGGTAAGCACACTGCTTAAGCGGAGGGGGCTGAGGGGGCATGGGGGGGATTGATGGGTACCGGTTTAATGCCAGGCCATGGAGACACCGCTCTGATCTGTTCTTTCTGGCCGGATATAAAAAACGACTACACCCAGACAGAATATCCAAATCTCCCCCGCCTAATTCATCTCTGTTTGTTCTGTCTCTTGTACTGGGTACAACTTAAACCCCATCGGATCACCCACCCAGTGTCCAGTCAATGGCTGATCCTTTTGCACTGACTTTTGGTGGCAATACTAAAGGCCTTTAGCTGGGAGATGAAACTGCACCAGGCCACGTCATTCCTGGCAAAGGATCTCTTTTCTGCTCTGGTGGGGGCAACCGGATTGCCGCAGTGGAATTTTAATACCCTGCAGGCATCAATCAGTCGGAAAGGAGCTCGGTACATTCCACCTATGTTTGCCGTTTCCTGTCTCCCTTCTTGGTCATGTTACAAATTGGTGTGTGGCAAAGAATGCCAGTTGGACTTGTGTTAGAAATTGCCAAGAACATATCAGATGTTGACCACAGCTATAAATGTACACAAATGTGTTTTTTTCCAAGGTTGTAGCCAAGTTTGAAATATTTTTGTTTGCATATAACAGGGTTTCACTTTTGCAAACCCTTGCTGGTTTTCTGTATATACTTGTGACGCACCATGCCCATTTAAATCAAATGAATTTGTAGTATTCTCTGACTCAGCATAAGAGTAAGGAATACTAACAATTAATTCTGCCCATAATAAGGAAAAGAAATATCTTTCAAAAATGTTTGTATGTACCAAGTTGGTTTCATATGGTTTTGAATTTTCATTTTCAAGAAATGTTTAAATTAAATAACTAAAACATTTCGTGTGGTGTAAGAAACTTCTTGTGGTTCTTTACACCATGAATACATGTGAGTGTACACAACAAGTTTTGGGGGAGTCGCACCACATGTCATTCTACAACCTGAACTAACATTTCCTTGTCATAAAAAAGGTCAAACGTTTCTGAATATTGGTTATCAACAGCTTTAAAATCTTTCTGCTTGAGAGGGACATTTTTTGATGATGAGCCTCTGTCCTGCAGAGCCAGAAACTGAGCCAGAGTTAGATCTGCACAAAATAGATAGGTACTTTGTGTCGGTTTTCAATGGGATAACAGAATGAGACAGGTTTTTCATAAATTAGAGTGCTAACCTTCCTTTTGGTGACACATTGAGTCAGCGTGAGGTTATGTAAGTCAGGAACTCGTTCCTTTTCATAAAGCTCAATAGATAAATTACTAATTCTTTTGTTCACATTTTTCAATCCCTTTACCAAAGCCAGCTGTTTTTTTAGGAATTGTTTGAACAAGAAAAGGTCTGCCAATGTCGATGCCTTTCCTTGTCCAAGAATAAAAACGCCACAGTGGATATCTTGCCTTCATTCCGAGAGCGAAGATCCATGATTGATGCGGCTACAGGAGTCTAGATAACTGTCCCCGCTAAATTTAGCCATGGAACGACTGGGACTGTAATTGAAAACGTAAGAGGGATGCTGCACTTTTTTTAAAATCAGGATCCAATCTCTGATCACCCTTCGAGATTAAAGTGTACCTAATGATAAAAATAACCAAGGATTGACCCGGACATGTCCTGTACTTTAAAACGTTTTTTCTTGACTGGTTTGTCCAGGTTCTAATGGCCTCCTTGAATCTTACAGCCCGACAAGCAAACCCATATTTAATCTAATCTTGGTGATATTTTTGTTGTGTGTTTTTGTCCATGCCTTTTCCCCCTCTAAAGCCAAAGTCATTTAGAGACACAGCAAACCAACAAAGAACCGAAGCAAATTGCTGATTGACGTACTCAAACCCATGTGTGGTTCCCATAACAAATCCTACTTGTGATGAGAAACCTCACAAATAATCCAGTCCTGAAATGTAAGGATGTTTCATTTTAACCCAGTTTTTGGACCTACAGGCCCTGAGATTAGTTGTCAAGTCCATCCAGATCCATTTCCCCTTGTTAACGGTCTGGAAGCTTCTGTGGGTGTTTTGCGTGGATAACAGGATTTGCCCCTGATGATGGAGGCAGTTTCACAAGAATGGCATCAGCGCTGGCGTGTGATCACAGCGCAGCGTTGGACAGAATGGAGTGTGAATCTCTCCAACTTCTACTGACGGCACTGGCGACATATTTCTGAGATTTCAGTGCCCCAGAAACACATGAACATCATGGTACTGCAGTTGAGTTAATGATTGTGCTCAACAGGGGCTTTTATTGGGGTATTTCATAGTGATGCATGAACATCTTTGATTGAGATTGAAACCAAAACTTCTGGACTCAAACCAAATCAAACGGAAAAAAGATTTTCCCTTCTTTGCAATAACTATCAGTTATTTTTAGAAGAATCCTAAGAAACCCTTGAACAATAACAGTAGAAATCCTTGCCAACACCAGACACTACTGTGTATCTAGTATTATGATACAGTTCCACCCTTCTTGGATCAAATTAAATATCAAGTACAAATCATCAGATCTTCAAAATAGACAAATTATCTTGATCTCAAGCTCTGAGGATTTTAAATTCAATTTTAGGGCAGCACACGTACTGTAAGCAAAGGGGTTTTCCACAAAGCCTTGATGAATAGTCTTGGTTGGCAGACGTACCAAGAGTATGTCCTGTTTTCCCACCTGTTTCTCTCTCTCGTATTCACCATCTCTGCCTGTCTCTCTTTCTGTTTCCATTCACATATGACACTTTTATTTTCATTTTCACTCTTTTTCGGTGCTTTTCCAGGCCCACCACTTGCTCACAGCTATGCTTTTTTTGTTTATGTATATACCATTTATACATGGTCCTGTCATTCGGGACAGGAGTTGGGAAGAAATGTCACTCACAGATTACCCTTACCACCACTCAACTCGAAAGCAGTGTCATTGCTAATTTGACTTTCAGTTGTCACAGGCTATATCTAATATACTTGCATAATTCACCCTAACCTCGGTGTATCTCAATGTCATGTTTGTTTTCCTTGTGGTTAATGGTCAGAGAGTTTTCCAAGGGTTATGCAAGCACATGACACAGCAATGCAACAGACCTTAGTCAGTTTAGATGCTATATGTTATGTGACGCTATGTTATGTGAGGTATGTGAGGGATGAAAGTACAGTTTGATCAAAATGTCATATTATATAAAAAGGGAAACTTCACACATAAAAACAAAGAGGTTTTGTCATCATTTACTCCCCCTCATGTCATTCCCTGTGAAAAAAGAAGTGCACTTAATTGTATTGAATGTGCACTTGTAGTATACAAGGGCTTTTGGATTTTTGCTGAAAATAAGCTCTGTGACAAACAAAAGTTTTAATTCATCATGATAATCCAATTGCCAGAAGAATTTTCTGATCACATTTACTTAATTACAATCAACATGCAATTAAGTGTCCGAAAACATATTCAGTTCACTCTTATTATATTATATTATTACGTACCTTTTTTCACAAGGAGCACCAAACCTTAATGGCTTTCCTTTTTCTATGGAACTCTATTGAAATAAACATATTTTTGGGCCACATTGACTTTCATTGTTTGTACAAAATAATGACAATGTCCTTGTTACGCGTTACATGTAGTTACTGTAGTAATAACTATAAATTATGCATAATTACATGCAACTAACCATAAACCAAACCCTAATCCTAACCCTATAGTAAGTACATGTAGTTAATTAATTATTAATACTCAGTACTTAAATGCATAATTACACTTGAACACAGACACCTTATAATAAAGTGTAACCAATATTTTTTGTGTGTTCCACAGAGTAAAGGAAGTCATACAAGTTCGGAACAACATGAAGATGAGAAAATGATGACAGGATTGTCATTTTAGTTGTCATTTCTTTAACAGCCATTTAAGAGTAGTGCAGTGTAACAAAAAAAAAATATGCCTATTATAGTTGGCAAAATCTCAGTGGTTTAGCATCAACTTCAGTCTTGACTTTATTAGTGCACCCGATGATATATTCTTACAGTGCTCTAATCTTAGCAAAACACTCTCTTAATCCATTTCAAAGCTCTGCATTGCATGCTTCCAGAATTAGCAAGAGGTCCTTAGGAAGCACACGGTGGCAATTTTTGGGACAAAACTCCCACTGCCAGGCTTATAGTGTGCTGGTGACCAAGAAACAAATCTGTGTCAAGCCCTAGTAGAAGCAGTCTGCTGACTCATATACTAGCATCTACTCCCTGAGGAAAGACCATCCTTGGCACTTTACTAAGACTGATCCCTTATATATTCAGATGAAGGACTGTTTTCACCAATGTAATCCATATGCATTGCATCCTGTTTTTCCTAATAGCTGGGTAGTACACATGGGCTGTAACCACAAGCCAAGTCATCTGTGGCTTCAACATGTTGTTTTCTTCCTCTGACAGATGGCTAGTCAATATTCAGTGTGAAATGGTGGTACAAATTATGTTTGTTTTCCATTTGAGCTGTGCAGTTTCAATTGCTGACGCTGGTGAAATCCATAGAGGGCCAGTGGATATACTATTATTATTTATTGCAGTCTACCATAGATCTTCCTCCATTTTGAGTTTCACATTTGTAGCTTTTTATTTTTTCTTGAAAACCACTTATAATCTTATAAAGATGTCTTGCACCAGAAACAATCCGAATTTTCTGTATTTGCACTGTACCTTTAAGACTTTTTCAAGGTAAATTAGCTCTTTTTTGATTGGCTAACCTCTGAAAAGTTCACATTGTCACATTCTTCACATCAGGATGACCAACTTACTGAATAGGCTCTGATAAGCTTTTAATTGTTGATATTACAGTATGTCTACAGTATCCCTTGTGAAGTAAAAGAGTACTTATTGTGAAAACAATATACTTTAAAAAATATACTTAAAGGAGAACTCCGGGCAATTTTTAAGTTAATCTTGATCGTTATACCTTTGTGAGTACTGTCTATAGAAAAAAAAAACGAATCGGATTGGTGCTTGCAACAGGGAGCTGCTACAGCTAATGCCCAGAGCTCCCACTCAGCTAAAACGGCAGTTATGGGGGCATATACATAAAGAGTGTCTTTGTGCCTCTTAACAGACACAACATGCAATTAAAATGTCTGTCCAACATGAACAGGGCCCTTACATGACAACAAGATGCGTTTAGCAACTTAGCCATTGTTTAAATTCACCTAAATATTGTTTTAGACGGCTAGCTGTAGTCTCGCGCTGAAGTCCCGTGCGAACTTTTTGAAGTGTCAAAGTGGTAGTTGGAGTGTCAATGGAGGGACAGAAAGCTCTCAGATTTCATCAAAAAGATCTTCATTTGTGTTTCAAAGATGAACGAAAGTCTTACGGGTTTGGAACGACATGAGGGTGAGTAATTAATGACAGAATTTTCATCAAACTAACCCTAAACTAACCCCTATAGGATTTGTATTGGCTATTTCCTAACATCTTCTAAGGGAATGACCAAATTTGGTGAGAAACTGAAACCTTATCCTGCCACCCACGGTCTTGTGTATAGAGATGAATCATGTTTTTTGTGGTCCTGTCTGAATTTTAATCATATTATCATGGTCACAAGGGGGTAGATATGATTCAGTCAATAACTGTAAGTAAAAAAAACCAGACCTCCAGCACTCAAAGAGCTGCCACTTCTAGAGCTATTTGTGTTGTATAAAAAGCGAAACAATTTGCTCAATCATTCATTGAAATTTTCACGGTCGGATTTTACGAGGCCCTTAATTTGTTGGCCATGCAACACCAAAGCAACACGGCTGTAGTAGCCAGCCAATCTAACGGTTTTATGATGTGTGACTTAATCAAACCTCCTGTGGGTATTGTTCCCTTTTTCACTGAGGTGATTGTAAAACGTTAATGTAGTTAGTAGACAGATGTGCTCAGAGCTGGATTTATGTAGTTCGAGTCGGGATGGTGGAAGGGTGAGTGGGTTGACTGAAGCATCAGGCTATTCTGGATCATTCTTTGTTGTTCCTGTTCTCTTACTCACTGCTGCATCTGCCAGTTCCACCTCTTTGTTTCCCAGTGACGTTTCTTTTGTGTGTTTCATTGATGAAGTGGAAATGACCCCTGCTGATGTGGTATCAGCCCACTCACTAGTGGACATCTGGACAGTCACGGCTGCACTGTCCACACAGATGGTCCTTTCAGAGCGACTAGTGAAAAGATCGCAGGCCAGCGAATGCAGTGACATTTTGAGAGGCTGATGAAAGCTCAACTCTTGTCATTGATCCCATAATTTACACCCCAGAAAGGATTTTTAGGACCATTTTTGTATTGTTTTCCAGTTGAAATATTCAAGCATCTTTGAAACACAATATATTTACTTGAGAAGCAAAATTAAATATTTTGAAGTAAACCTTACTAACGTTTATTAGATTTACATTCAGTTTGATGTAATTTAAAGTTGCAGTCCGTAGCTTTTTTGGGTTAAAAATTATCCAAAATAATTTTTTGAGCAAGTACATAACCAACCAGTGTTCAAAACTATCTGCTTGCCTTAGCTCGATTCAAAATGCGTGTGAGGATGTTTATAGCTTTTTCTCACAGCACTTGTGTAATTAATCTTATCAATTTGATGGCGGATCCAGAAAGGTTCAAACGACAATTACCAGTGACAACTGGAGATTCACCCGTTGTAAAATGCAAAAGACTTCGGACTTCGGAGAAAAAAAGAGACTGCAACCGGCCCATGCGAAAACAAGGACAAATATCGGAAGGGCATTAAATGTAGTCACGCAATGCTGATGTTGTTAACATTAACAATTTGAGAACAAAGTATCATTTGCACGGTTTGACGTGACAATTACGGCAATGCTTTTTTCCCCTTAGTTGGTCAGAACAAAAGTGGATGTTACTTACTTGTTCAGACGACATTTTCCGGTGAAAATTCTTATGTTGGTCATACTTCCAAAAAGTAGAATCTGTGATTGCGAATGACAGTATCCACACTAACGCGGCGACTAACAGCCACACATTCTCCTCAAAACATTGGATTTATCCGCGCTGTGCCGTGCCGAGGCACAACCCAAGTAAAGTTGATAATTCCGCGAATAACTGCAATTGCAGATTTCGAACAGAGATGGCGACAAAGAGGGAAAACTGCGGACTGCAACTTTAAGCTGAAATGACTTAAACATCCAAGTTGATTGAACTTAAAAATGTAAGGCATTAAGAAATAGTCTCTCTTGCTATGCTGTAAATTATACTGGGCAGTTTTTCTGAATGATTTCATTAAATTAAGTTATTTTTGAACAGTTCATTAAAAGAACCAGTTTATAAGAGTTTGTTTCTGGAATCAGGCTACACTGGTCATGGCTGTTTTTGATTCTTTAAAAAGAACTGGACCACACTGGTAACCAGTGTTGGGTAAGTTATTCTAAAAAGTAATTCTAATTACACCTTCAACAGTGTTATTAGATTACTGTATTAAATGTAAAAAGTATTGCATTACTTATTACTATTTACTTAATTACTCTACTAATCACTCAACCTTGACCAGTTGAACAATGCAAAGATAGACATGAAACTTCTCTTTTAATTCTTTCAAATAAATAATATAAAAGTGCATGAATTATTCTTGAACTGACCAAAGTATTTAAAGGTAGAAGGTTAGATTAAAAACATATTTTAAAATAATTTTGATATTAAATCCATATAGAATTGTTTTAGTTTATACAGTATTTAAATTACAGTAATTCATTATTAGTAATAAAATATGTAAATGTATTTGTAGTATACTTAGCATAAAATCAATGTATTTCAAATACATTTTGGCAAATTTATTTATTTTTATGTATATTTATTATTACTCTTGGGTGAGCACGACTGTAAGTACAGTTTTTACTAAGTCCTTTTCTGTGACACATTTCCTTTCAGGTTTATTTTGGAAACGCACATCATTGCACCTCATGATTGCCTCTTCACACCTCAACCAGGTGTTGTTGTCTCTTCACCTTTAGACGGTAACAATGGGCAGTCCTGGTTATTTCGAGCGCTGTCTGGGTTTGTTTTTCAGTATTTCGTTGCTTTGGTGTAGACAATGGTTTACTAAGCCTTGAAGCTGAAGACAGGCTTGTGGAGTGCTGGCCCTGGTTGGATTGTACAGTGTGTGCGGTTAAATATTCTTGGTGGTGAAAGGTCCAGATGGTCTGATTTGTCCCGTAGACTGCATGTCACACACTGCATGCTTCATAATACTGTAAACCTGCCTCATTTGATTAGTGTTCTGCTGCGAATAACAGAGCTTTATGTGATTGATTCGGACTTTTTGTCAGCAAACGAATGATCAGCATAGTAATGCAAAGCTGTGGACTGCATTTGACTTATAATCAATTTGGTTTATCATGGAATCTGTCAGTGAACTCGTTGTTCATAAAGCAGCGATCATTCATTTCCTTTACAAATATGCCTTCAAGCAATGCTATGAGTGATTACGATATATTACGATTGTGTGTGTCCACACAGGCCATTTGCAGTTTCAGAGTCACTGGCTTGTTTTTTTTATTATAAATCCGTTTGACTCAGGCATTGGTGTACTTGAAAGAGCTGGTGGGGTGCCCGCACTTTTTAGGGGCCCCTCATGATGGTATGAGCTCATTAAATTTGCATATCTATGAGTAGCCTTTTCTAACTTTTTTTTGTGTGATTTGGAACAATGATTTTCAATTGGAACTCTCCTCGTCACTTAACTCTTACTTTATGTCACAGTACAGATTATTTTTATGTTATGGCCAATAAATATTTGCTCAGTTAGTTTGTTTTCATGGACTTTCAGTTGGTTTTCATCAGTCACGTGTTCTTTGTCTTTGTTTCCTTCCAGTCATCGGTTGTCATGGACACTCATTAGATCATCACACCTGTTCATTATCTCCTCATTATCACTGAGTATTTCAGGGTACGTTTACGTGAGTTCTCTGCGTATAAACGACACCATTGTCAAAACGATCCCCATTCACACGTATCCACGTAAACAACTAAAAACGCTGTATTCTGCTGCCAGGCCATTAGATGGCAATGTAACATGTTAGACTGAACACGTAATACGCATGTGCATGACGTCATCGTCTTCAGAGATTCGTGTTTTTGTTGTTTACACGGAGACCGTTTTCAAAAACTTTGCAATTTGAAACCCGTTTTCAGGCACCCAAAACACTGTTGTCGTGTAAATGAGCGGCCAAAACGCATACAAAGTTTTACGTTTTTAGCTGAAAACAGTGTAAACAGCCTCTAAGTTCCTCCTGCCTGTTTGCCTGTTATTTGAATTATTATTATTAAAACTTTGTGTTTGGAAACATTATCTTCGTCTGCCTTCCTGCAACCATCCGTGACAATATTAAATGGCGGATATTAAAATGTATATTTATTCTATTTTGTCTAGAAAAATTAAAAAGATAAAGCACTAAAATCAATCTATTTAAATATGTTTAGTGAGTTTAGGCATCACAATATTGTAATGTACAGTTATAAAATAGATATTTTTTTATTATTTGCTATTTCTCTATTTGAATATTATTCATGTTTTTATAATAAATATTGCAATTCCATAAAAAATAAGAAATGTTGATTTTGATTTCATGGTGACTTTAATGAGATAAACAGGGTTTTGTATCTCTTTCATGCCGTATATATACGCCTACTGAAATAACCAGACCAAACAATTCAAAACAATGTCCACATTAGATTAATGAACAGTAACACACAATTACTGAAAGAATGGCTGCCCATGTTTATTATCCAGTGAATTGTTTTGGAAAGCGGCTGAGAGTGAGATGCCGAATGTGTCATGCGGTGGAGTCCTGCAGGTGGTGTGATTGGGAACAATTTTTTTTTAAGTGGAACTGGAGTAGTAATAATCAAACACTGTAATTGTGTTTGTGTGAGGGGCAGTGCTTCAGTTTGGCTATTCTGATAAAAAAAATAAAAAAGTGTGCATAGAGATGAAATGATTAGCACCCAGCTGGTGTTAAAGTGGTTTGAACTTTGAATCAAAAATGAAAATGATGTGATCTTATTTTATTTAGTTTTAAAACAAAATATGTAGTTTAAATTACAGCAGTTGCAAATCACAATAATTATTTACTTTTCTAAAACAGCCAAGAGCATGTGCAATACAACTGTGATTTTATAAAGTTTTTTTCATCCCCCTAACCTTTCATGCTTAAATGTCAACCAGCCATTATATAGTCTGGCCACAGGTTCCAGTGGCTGTTTGCACTTGATACATTTCAGTTTTACTCTCTTTGCATCGGCTGAGCGTCTGCACAATAAATGGACACACTGGCATTTGGAATCCAGCACAGAAGTTCAGTGGTCATGCTTTCACATGCACTTCTTGGCTAAATGTCACTCTGCAAGAGCTTGTCTTGGAGCTCTCGCTAGCCATATGGAGCCGGGCTTGTTCTAGAGGCTTTCACTCACGCCTTCTTCCTGGAGCTTTTTACAGTCACCTCCAAGAGAAGAACACAGCGTTTCTGTGAGCTGCCACCTCCCTCCCGATGCATTAACTGCCCTGCTGGAGAAGACAAGAGGACAACAGCTCCAATTCTTCACAAGCATATTCTAAAGATATTATAAACCTGTTGCTCTTGTCCTCATATGTTCTGGTTATCTGTCTTAAAGGGATAGTTTGTTCAAAAATGATTATTATGTCATTATTTACTCATCTTCGTTGTTCCACATTTTGTTCCATACATATTGGCTGAAATTGGATATTTAATTATGCATGCTTATTCCCCTTATTTAAACATTCAGGGCCCTAACTTACACCCGGCGCAATGCAGCGCCATGCGTGACGCAAGTGTTTTTTGCTAGTCTCAGCCCGACGCAGTTATCATTTTATAATGATGAGTCCTGCGCCACGTTGTTTAAATAGCAAATGCATTTGGGCCCATTTGTGCACCCATGGGCGTGCTGGTCTGAAAACGAGGTGTGTACTGGCGCATTGTTATTTTGAGGCAACAGAAATAGACTGCGCCATTGACCAACAAAAACCTGGTCTAAAGTCAATGGCGCAATATTTTTTTCGTTATTTAAACAGCGCGTTAGTAATGTGAGCCTATAGGCGGGTCCACAACGCGCGTACACTCTGCTTATTACACACACAGGGATGCGCAGCAGCACACAAACATGCCACATATTAAAAATAAAAGGATTACAATGTAAAAGATTATTATTGTGTACATAAAGATATGGTGGAATCCGGCTTATATAAAGTATTTCTTTAGTTGGACTTCAGCACTATTTCTGCACTGTGCATTAAGTACAAAATTAGTTGTTCCAATTTAGCAAACTTTAAGTATACCAGTTTAGTATACCAAAAGTACAGTTGCAGGGTATCTTTATTAAGTACATAAATATGTAAATGTATTTGTAGTGGACTTAGCACAAAATAAATGAATTTCAAATAGATTTTAGTATATATATATATATATATATATATTATTATTATTATTTTTTTAATTATTTTTTTTATGTATGGGTATGTGGTTAACACAAGTTCAAGATATTTTCAAGATATTTTTTTTATTCTATAACAAAATAAATCATCAATACCCCCTTTTTAAAAGCTTTTACTTATTTTGAAAAAGCTGTTTGCTGTTTAAATGGGACTACAGAGATTGTTGGGGACATTAAACATAACCACATTGAACTGATAATCTTATCTCACTAGTCTGCTTTCACAGCCTCGTTGTTTTTATGATCACGCTTTTGCGAACTATCCTAACTCAAACTTTCAGGGAAGTTTTGGAGTTGTTGGAAATTGAGCGTCAGCGTCAGTTTTGGCAGGCCAAGTAGTCAAGACGCTGTCTCGGGAACCAGTGTGATGCCAACTTCCGGGTTGCCTACACTAATACGTCATCACCGCAGCGCTCTATTTGCAGACAGCTGAGGTTTTTTACCTGCGTGACTGTTGGTGCTTGGCAACACTGATGTGAACAGGTTCGCTGCCCTCCCACTGAAGGGTCTAATTGCATGTGCATGAGAGCAGGTGGCACCGTTCTACACTTCAATAAGGAAAACGTCAGAGTAGCTTGACTTCACCCACTAAATGACAACATGGATGACAACTGGAACCAGTATCCCATGTGGGTGTGAAGCCTCCGTTGTCCAGGTGCGAAGAATCTGTCATGCGTATTATAGTGGCCTCCATCTTCTGACTTCAGGCAGATGTGACGCTATATTTAGCATCCTGCTAGAGTGCTGTTGAATTATTCTGCTTTTTTTAATGCCATCAAGCTAAGTGGACTCTTTTTAAACATGTACATGTTATAGGCTTTGAGCAAATGGCCCATAATTAATATTAGTATTTGGTTCCGTTGCTTTTAAAGGGATATTCCGCCCAAAAATGACAATTCTCTCATCATTTACTCACCCTCATGTCGTCCCAGATGTATATGACTTTCTAGACTTTTTTTGAGTTTGAAAAAAATAATCCATCTCTGTGAGTCCATATAATGCAAGTGGATAGATTCCTAAAAGTTGCTTTCAAAAACAACACAAAACCAACACGACAGTAATCCACACAACCCCGGTTGACGAATCGGTGCGTTACGTGTCGTGAAACTCGTTCAAAAAGTGGCGTCTTCTCTGCTTCCACGTCACTTCTTGCAACACGCATCACTTCTTGTGCATGCATCACAATTCACAAAGCGACGGTTTATTGTTAAACAGTAAAAAATATCATAATTTTTAGCTTCAAAAGACATTGATTCATCAAGTGGGGTTGCAAGGATTACTGTCGTGTTGGTTTTGCATGGTTTTTGAAGTGTAATCTTCGAGGGTCCCATCCACTTACATTATATGCAGATGAATTATTTTTTTGAATCTGAAGAAAGTAAGTCACATACATCTGGGATGCTATGAGGGTGAGCAAATGATGAGAGAATTTTCATTTTTGGGTGGAGTTTCCCTTTAAATGAACATCAGAAGCTGGACCTTGTTGAACTGTCCCTGTTCACACCAAGGATAACTATACTGATAAATATAACTAAAGTTTTTATAATCATTCTAATTCTATCAGAACAACTATAACGACAACATCACAGAGTAACAATATTGTTGGAATTACTTGCTAGAAAGTTACTGATGAACCCTATAATCATTGACAGCCAATCAGAATCCACCGATTTTAAAAAGCTTGAGCGTTTAAAGTGGCAGACGACATAACTGCTTATAATAAACAGAATGTTATCGCATTATAGTTATCATTCTTGGGATGAACTGGCCTGAAATCTTTCTTTAAGATATCATTTGTCTGTCGAAAGCTAGCCGAGAGAAACCGGCAAACTATTGCCTGAAGGAAAAGCAAAAGGTTAATGTGACTGGCCCGATTGTAGGGTACTGACCTTGCAAGACAGCTCTCGTATTCTTCTGCTTGAGATAAATAACACTCGTATTATTCACGCCAAGCACTTCAGCTCAAGGAGCTAACTGTCTCCCCAAAGACCAGCTGGGTTTTTAATGCATGTCTGAAAAGATTTGAGTGTCCTAATCAGAAATAACCATTAGCAAGATGTGTCCTTGTCTCTTGTGACTCGAGTGAGAAAAAACTCAAAACAGAATGCTAATCTGCTGTTAGCATTAGTATCGAAGCATCATCAGCAGGCATAAAATGGGTGACATGGAAAGTGACTATGACCCCAGTAACCACAAAACTGAACCGCCTGCTTGTGCAGTGACATCATGACCACATGACACAGACCAGGGCGGCTGAAACGGACCAAATGTGGGATAGAGCATGAAATTAGAGAATTTCACTTGGGAAATATTACAGTTAACCTTCCAATGCAGAGACAACTGGCCGTTCCCTCGTTTGTAATACAGTATGAAATGTGTTTTGCATATTGTTCCAGGCTTTGTTTTGCTGTTGGGGATTGGAACAGAAACAGTGTGTAACTCTTCCGGTCACAGTTTTAGCACAATTTGTATAGGACTGCATGCCGTTGATTTTTATGAATAATATTTTAACGAGATGATAGAGGGGTTTTTTTATATAGTGCCCTGTGAAAAATAAGCGTGCTTAGTTGAATTTAAGTATAATAATACATAATAGGTGCATAATAATGAAATTAAGTGTACTTAAAGAGAGTACACTTTCATGACTATAATTCTTATACACTTTTAAAAAGTGCACTTTGTAATGTCAGATTTTACTTTAAAGGAATAGTTCTTAAAAATGAAAATTCTGTCATAATTTACTCACCCTCAAGTTGTTTCAAACCTGTATGTAATTTCTTTCTTCTGCTGAATACAAAAGAATATATTTTGAAGAATGTCAGTAACCAGAAGGTTGATGGACCCCATTGATTTCCATAGTATTTTTGTCTTACTATGGAAGTCAATGGGGTCCATCAACTGACATACAGGTTTGAAACAACTTGAGGGTGAGTAAATTACAAAAAAAAAAAATTTAAGTGAACAATTTCATGATTTCCTCCATGATTTCTAAGTGGGAGAACTTGCAAAATAGCAGGGTGTTCAAATACTTATTTTCCTCACTGTATGTCAACAACAAAAAAACTATCTTAAGCTCTAATAAGAGCATTTCATATATATATATAAAAATGAAGTATATTTAAAAAAAAAAAAAATCATTTCCATTACAAGTACTCTTTTTAAAAGTAAAGTGTAGTTCTTTTTCACAAAGGGTGGCAGAACTGCTGTTAATCCTAAAAATACAGTTGGATGTACGTCCCAGATATTAAATCTCATAAATTAATAAATCTCTTACGTCACTGCAGTGAAGACATAGTGTCAGTTCATGTAATGGGATAAAACGGACTATGAGTTCTTAGAAACAGGACATTGCATTTTGTGGCCTTGCGTGGAAGGACGTTTTAGTGTCTTGAAACCTGATTATCCAAAGGGAATTGGACAATAATTTCATATGAAACCTTGCCCAGCCATTGTAAAGTGAAGCCGGCCTTTTCCAAAGCAAATGAGAAGCCTCAGGTTAGCTCTGTGACGGCCTTCTTGGCAACAGCCTGAAGACAAGCACGTCAGCTTGGGTTTGTTTGCCGATTCAGTCCCCAAATCTTGTTTACAGCTGACCATCTGCTGTTGGTAAGGCTGCGACATATCCTGGACATTTCAGCGGTCAGTTTTAGTTTTATCACTGAAAGGGAGAACAGTCATGCTGTCTCCAGAGCAACAGGAAGCAGAGGGAATACACACTTAGAAGAGAGAAACTCAGAAATCGCTTGAGGTGATAAGGCAAAATGAAAATTACTGCCAGATTAAACTGAGAGTAGGTAAAACATACGAAGGACATGAAATGTAGGGTTGTCACAATAGCAAAACTACTTTGCTACTGCATGCACTTCTTTGGCCCTGTTTACACCTGGTATTAAGATGCTAAATACAGGTGTAAACGGGGTCTAAAACTTTTTGAGCTTGTCCACTTTCGACCACTTCCAGAGGTAGTCGAAAACGCATTAGATAGTGTAAACGCTTATGTCGTCGAATGTGTTCGAACAGCCACAAAAGACCGCCTACTCTTCGCTACAAACCAGGGCCCGGTTTCCCGATAACGCTCACTCTTAGCGCGCTAAGAAAGCTCGAAAGATATATCTTACCAAAGTTGTTTATGTTCCTAAGTGTGTTCCCCGAACCATACCTTAGGAAGCTGCTTAAGATATACCTTCTTACGTGCGACGTTACCCGGCGCTGTCCGTGGCGATGGTGCTGAATTGGTTGATATCGATGGCTCGAGAATCAATTATTCTCTCGTGCAGGGGCTGTTTATGTGAGAAAGCGGTGATCTTTATAAATGAAGCACTTCAGAAATAGTTGAAATTGCAATTTATTATGATTATTGGATATTATAAAAAATAATCCAAACTATAATAGCCTAGCCTACATATTTTAAAATTGTAACATATATTGCTGCCACAATAACCTTTTCAAAAATTGACGTGCCTTCTTCTCTTTCCCATTTTTGTTCGCTGAGGTGGAGCTGCGATGAAATATTGTTCTTGTAAATACTTTCCAGCATTTCAGTAATAAAAGTTTACATCTTGCGTACGGTGCTCGGCAGTGATCAAAAAGGATTTAAACCGTGAATTTTGAATCTCTTGTAAACTCAGAGATGTGGATTCAGACGGCAATTAAATTACCACACGACCTGTTTGTCAAAAAACAGAAGGTACTAATTTGGCCAGGGATTTTTACGCGGGTTGGGTGAGAAAAACACTGATATTATGGATTCGGACGGCACTAAAATCACCGACTTACCCCTGTACATGTTTAAAATACCGGACGAGCCCATGAGAAACAATATTAGCGTCTGAATAGGACTTAACTGACAGTAGCCTATGCTTTCACTGGCCTTTAAAAGAGCGTTTTAATTAAATTAATAATATTGTATAATAATATAATTAAAAATCTAACAACAATGTGTAATGACAATTTTATTCTTTGCATGAAAACCACTTGAATTAGCCTAATTGAATACTGTCTGGGTGTATTAAAACTTCATAATTATATTCATATAGACCTGCAACAGTGATAAGGTAAAGCTAAGAGTGGTCCAGACCAACCTTACGAAAGTGTGACTTACAGAAGATATACTTAGCGAACGAACGTTTCGGGAATCGTGCCATAAGGTTAAGAGAGAGGTTAAGGAATAGGTTAAGAACTACTTGGAGATAAGAACGCTTTGGGAAACCGGGCCCTGATGTGTAAACATTATTGGAAGTCCGTAAGCCAGACAGGATTTAAACTTTGTCAGATGGAGACCCAAGTTTGATTTGAAGACAAAAAACGGCTGTACAAAGCACAATGTTCTCTCATCATTCCTGATCTCTAACACACACTCACAGTGTTCGGTGTGGTCTTGCACCTGTCAGAGCAGAAATGAAAGCTCAGAGGAAAATGATTTGCTGTCGTCTTCGATCGCGTTCATATGTAAATTGCATGAGCTTATTTGGTCCAGCAGTTATTTACCCACCCATAAACCCTCCCCTCGAAGACATCAGGACAAAAGTGGTTAAAAAAGTGGACAAAAGAGACACCAGGTGTAAATGGGAATGTGTCTCCTTCGTCTGCTTGTGATCAGAACAACCAAAACACATCTTAATACCAGGTGTAAACAGGGCCTTTATGTAATGATTAAAGTATTATTTTTTTCTTGCTTGTTTGATAAGTATTAACAATATTATAAACAGTGGCATGTCTTTTTATGCTGCACTTATATTAGGCTACTAAAAATGCACTTTTTAAATAATTATATTTTAATATTTTGTCATGCTTCACAGAAGTACACTTATTTTGATGTGCTGACTAACATAGTGAAGCACATGTGTACTTGATTATAATGTGTGTTATTTGGTATTACATTTGCTGTTACAAGTTTATATATTTTAAATGCACTAAATAGCAACTTCACCATTACAAATGTGTAATTACATATTCATTTAAGTTTCAATGGAAATGCCATTAAAGTATATTGTAGTTGACCATAAATGCTTGCATTCAGCAGGGCACTAGCCATATTTAAAAGACAATTGAAGTATTTCTGAAATTATGATGTATAGTTACATATAAATATGTAAAGTTTATTTTAAGTTTTCCTTATAAATTTAAACTATAATCATTTTCATTGTAAATGGAATAAAATTAAGTGTCCGAAAACATTACATTCAGTTTGCACTTAAGTATACTACTTTAAAGTTTAAGTATTAAACAATAATAAGTACACTTTTTAAAAGTATTCTAAAGTGTACTTTTGTCACAAGGGTTCTATAACCTCAGATATGAGACTTTTATGAAAGAAGAAATAATTTTGGTGAATCTCCTTGATCTTGAATGACGTTAACTTCAGCATTTTGATGACTGCAGACAAACAGGCAGCTGTACCCACAAGGATGGAATTAACTTGCACTTTAATCACTTTCTTTGTGTTTCCTTCCATGTGGCAGTAGCACAACTTGTTTAAATGAATTGTGGTGACGCTTTTTTATGCAGACAAGCAGCCTCATTTAAATGACAATGTGAGTTTGTCAGCTGTGATTGGATGCAGTGGAAGTTACGCCTAAATTATCCTGGACTCACAATTAGACTTGGCATCGAGCGACTGACATCTTTCTCAAATGTCTTAAGTCAGATTAAAGTGCATTTTCTTTTTCAAATCTTTTTGTGGTTATGGTACATTCTGTTTTTTATCTTTCTTTTTTTCTTTTGCTAGATTAATCCACACTGCTCCAAGAATAGATTTTCATCTTTCACTTTGGATAACTCTACATAAGGCCCTTGACATGAATGATTTCAAGCGTTCCTTTCTATTTCAAATCTATGCAATTTTCCTGCTGGTTCTACATTAAATAGGCCCTTTGAAGAGGCGTGGGTTCCCTAATTATAGAAACTCTTGAAGAATAAAGTTTTTTTTAGTTATCACTCATCCCTTAGCTGAATGAAACAGATGTGACTGTATGTTTGTGTGTGTGCAGGCTTGAAAAATCTCGGCTGTTAAAAAGAGTAATATAACATACACTGTTTATGCGTGCACAATGTGTGTAGTATTTCTGAATCTGGAGAGCTTGAGTAAGCATTAAGTGCTGGAGAGGGTATTTATGTCTGACAGAGTTTGAGTCAGAGCAGCGCTGATGCTGGATGGGATGTGACCTGATCTCCATGAGGACCCTGTGACCCCGTTTCTGCATTAATGCATCTCTGTATGCTGTTATTTGTGTGCATATGTGTGAGCTAGGGTGGATGTGTTTAAAGTTGACATTTTTTACATTTTACTTCTGTATTGTGATGGATTTCAGAATACTCAATGAGAGCAAAAGTCATGTAAGAGGCAGAGCAACTTTTTTTGCAATAAAATGCACTGATGAATCATGTACAGTAAGATCAGGAACATAAATAGAGCCAGTTAAGGCTGCATACTATTGGGAGAAAAAAAAATCTTACCGTGAAGAACATTTTAATAATCTAATGGAAAGTTTCCATGGATGTAAAAGGTTCTTCTTGTAACCATAGATGCCAATAACGAGTATAGGCTCAATGTCAGCATGTTTGTTATATGTTTGTGGGTGTGTAAGTTCCACATCATCATTGTGTCAGATGTCGATCATTATTGCTCACCCATTATTGCTTCGCAGTCACTGGAATCTACGGAAGCTTGTTTCCGCCACAGAATGAAAAATAAAAAAGGTAATTGTGACTTTTTATCTCCCAATTCTGACTTTTTTTCTCCCAATTCATGTTCGCAATTGCAAGTTATAAAGTCAGAAGTGCGTGATATAAAGTCGCAATTGCGTGTTATAAAGTCAGAATTGTGAGAAAAATCACAATTGTGTGAAATTCTGACTTTTTTTCCCCTCAGAATTGCATGTTTATATCTCACAATTCTGACTTTATATCACGCAATTGCGACGTTATATCTGATGTATATGAAGATGTAAATTAAAATTAATATGTTTAATTCTGTGGCGGAAACAAGCTTCCATAGGAATCCCCTGGAGTGGCTGAAATTTGCTTTTATTCATGTCCTATTGTGGAAAATCTTTTTCTCCCACCCCATCTGCACAAGCTTTGGCGTCCCCATCTCCGAGTCCCCATTTCTACCTTCTAATCTAACCTATTACTCGGAAACTCAAAAATGGAAAACCTTGTGGAACCCGTGTAATCACTGCAATTACGTATAATTATTCCTCAATGTTGCACTGAAGTGGTAATGAAAGCAGATAGCTCTGCAGGTGGCTTGTATTTCCTCTGAGGTTGCCCAAATTATTGATACCAATAGCATTTTCACCAGCAGCACATGGTCATTTCCTCATGGATTCCTAGGTCTTGCTGTACCAATGACTATATAAGGGTATTTTCCCAGCTTCTTGACCTCCTCCCAATGCTAATACACCGCCACATACTCCCAACACATTCCCAGACTGAAGAAATACTTTCGGTTATTCGCCACCCCTTCTCAGCCCCTCTAGTTTTACAGAACGATGACTAACCAAGCCGAGGGAATGATGTCACCATGTTCTAGCTGCGGGTCAAAGGGCGACATAACTCAGATGCCCCCCCTCACGTCTGGTCGTCACAAACAATCTTTGCCAATTAAGTTCACTGCGTTCTTTTCAGGCCTGGTAGAGCGGTTGATCTGCCTCTGGGATAGTTTGCCAATGTACCATCTAGAGTCATGTTGCTCAGATTCCTTCTTCACCGCACTTTCGAAACAGGCTGCTCCTGATTACAGGCCATAGATTTTCCAGAGATGTGCATATGATTCATATGCCTCATAGACAGTCTCTAAAGCCTCATCAATTCAAGTTATTTATTTTTTGGCATGTCCCTGAAACAGGAACATAACATGTGAGGTATTTTAATCCAGGAAGTGCTCGAGAGTTTTCGCTGTAGATATCTGGATATCCTGAGAAAACTTTGTCTTGGCTGATCATAGTGGTAAAAACCCCTATGGAGAGGAGACTTCTACTGAATTTATCTGATTTTCAATAACCTTGAGGATGCCATATGAATAAGCCTTCACTCATCGTTCTCCCAAGAAAATGTCATGCATTGCCATGCTTGATGTTGAGGAGGTTTATTCATACAAATCAATGATTGACTTTTAAGAGGTTTTGCTCTTGTGTTTAGACTCTTTTGCGGTTTTGTGTGTTTGTGCTACAATTTATTGTATTTTCCATTACCTAGCACTTGGGTAAGAAATGACAATATTTGCCCTATGGGTTTGATTGCCATGGCCTTTGTAAGGCCAATTTACTTATTAAAGTTATCTCTGTTGTCTTTATTTATTATTAATTAGATTGTTTAATGCTGCTCCAATGTTGTATACATGTATATGTATACATACAACAATTGCATGATGTGAATAGCCTACATAAAGATTATAAATTATTAAAAAAAATATTATTATTATAAAAAAACGGAACTCATTACAGGGTAAGGCAGCAATATTATGACAAAAAAAACATTATTGTCGATTATTGCAGATTAGAAAATAAAGACTTCACTATTTTAGTTCCATATTCAAACTGGGAATACATTATACACAGAAAGTGAGCTAAGAATGTTCCCCATCACTGAAGTGGTCCTTACAAAAATGAAAATTCTGCCATTAAATACTCACCCTCATGTTGTTCCAAACCCGTAAGACTTTCGTTCATCTTCGGAACACAAATGAAGATCTTTTTGATTAAATCTAAGCGATTTTTGACCCTAAAGAGATCGTAAAACTAATCCATGTGAATTGAGCGGTTTAGTCCAAATTTTCTGATGAGACGTGATCACTTTATATGATGAACAGATTGAATTTGGATTATGGCAGCTGCGTAACACGAGAATGAACCTCATTGGTTCTCGCATTCCAAGCGAATATGCTTGAGCTTCCATTTACCACAACTCATGTGTGAGTTGATGAATGTTTATATGTGAATAAAAGCCTAAATTAAATATGTTCAGCGTATAAAGCGAACGTGTCTCTTCAGAAAATTTCAGAAAAAGTTTTTTTTCCTAAACATTTACTTGGGAGCCACTGGATCCTATAATGAAACCAAGCCCGGGTCCATCTGTCTTAGGTTGGGCCGTAGAGTTGTCACTAGCCACTTAAAAATAAAAAATAAAAACCTGCTAACTAAATAGTTATAAAAAGGACCATGGTATTGCACGAAAGCATCTTATAACGGTACATTAATCATTCAGGTCGCTCATGCTCACATTCCATTGCAGTGGTTGAAGATCCACATTTTTTTCTCATTGAATATCCTGTTTCACTTGGAAATATGTCAGGTTATTGAAGTAAAATGGTTTGTGAATGTCATTTCATGTTGACTAATGTTTCAAACATTTCAAATCATTCTCACACTTCTGGTAAGTTGGTTTACGCACGTTCACAATTCAAAATATTTGTGAGTATTTAAGTTGCAGTCTGAAGGCCTTTTTTAAACACTTTTCACGGAGATGCTGTGTGAATAAGCTCCGACCCAGCATGTCCAAAACAGGGCGAGCAAATCTGCAGCCCTCAGCACAGTTTTCCAGAAACTCATTTCCTTTGCAACAAGGATCTTTATGCAATTATGTGCAGAAAATGAACCAAGTTTTGTGATCGTCTTTCCTGAAGGAATATTTGTCTTAGTCAGCATGAGGCTTTTCCACGCATGCAAAATGTTTTTTCCATATGTGTGGCAAATATGCTCCAGTTTTTAAAACACGTTTGCTTGGTTTGTCAGGAAACCACGGCGCATCAAGATCTGGAATGATCATTAGCTGAGCAAAACGCTATTGTTTTTACTAGGGCTTTTCTTTTGTCACAGTCGTAATTTCCAGAACATTAGCAGATAAATCTCCAAAATATTCAGTCTTGAGAGCAGTGAATTATGGTAGCTCAGCCATTTTAGATGCTGCATAGAGGGACCATACTCCCCTATGCATTTTATGGGAATTTTTGGTTGCCATGACAACAGTGTGATATGCCTGTATATCCTGATATTCTGTATATGGCTGTGTAAGGGTAAAGTCACCTCTGTATTTTTGCACTTAAACTCAGAGCTTTCTAGAATCATAAAGTGATGTTTCATCAAGCAGTCTCATTTATATTTCAAAGTCAAATACATATTCTGTACTTTACAGCTGTAAATGAGCTAGAGCCTCTGATTGGATTTTGCTTGACTGGACCGAGCTGTGACAAGACAACTCAAGATGGCAGCTTGCACTCAAACTGACAAATAGACATTGACATGCACATGCATACACACAAATGTCGTGCTCAAATGAAAACGACCTACTTGTGTCAGCCACTAGAACAGTGACAGTCATTTCTGGGGACATTCCATGTTTTCACATTACATGCTTTCACGCTGACACCGTTTTGTCTCTCTAAAGTTAAATGAAAGCACAAAGGTTTATATTTAACTTCATTAGCAGTTTAACCTTCCTGCTAGTTATTTAATAATTTGAGCATTAAACTAAACATTATTGCTATTTTCCTTTGATATTACAGCCAAACCAAAATTTTATATTGTATGTGTTTTTACTAATATAATATATTAAAGAACAAAGTAGACAAAAAATATTCAAGGCCATGCGTTGCAGTGATTTTACCAGTTAGTTAAACATTATAAAAAGTATTACAAAAAGTGCCATAAAATAAATAAAGTGCCATAAAACTGCTACAATTAAAATGATTATATTATATTATATTATATTATATTATATTATATTATATTATATTATATTATATTATATTATATTATATTATATTATATTATATTAATCACTCGAATGTGAGAGCAAAAGTTATTATATTATTAAAATGATTAATGTCATGTCATGTGATGTTACCTGGAACTAAAACTATTTTTAAACTAAAATTATTCTTTCTATTGCATGAAATTAAGTCGACGGTCCAGTTCCACACACATAATGGGTTTAAAACAGGTGTTTCTGGTGTGTTGAATTGGCTAGTCTTATCTTGCAAATGCACTGTGTACTGGTGTGTGTGTGTGTGTGTGTGTGTGTGTGTGTGGACCTCTGTGGAACATCCTAATGCAGTGGGCACAGACTAGAGCATGAACACACCCCTCCAGCAGAGAGATGCCCGTGGACCAGCGTTGCCATGGTAACGGCAGGGATGCTGCTGGCTGTCCTAATGATGCTCTGCTGGGAGTGGAGAGGGCAAGCTTGAACTTGTTCTGAAGTGAGGGTAGAGAAGAGAGCATGGATGTGACAATATGTGTTGCTTTGTGTCTGCATGTATGTGTGCACAAAATCAGCTGTGGACTAAGATTATTTCTACTTAAGTGTGTGTGGTTTGTGTGCACATTGATGTAAATTTGTCATGTGTCTGAAAAGCTCTCTCAGCAGTCAGCTGGGACAGTTCGGCTCAGGGTAGCAGATGTCTGTGCTAGTAGTTCACCTCTATTTCAGATCCTGCTATTGATTTTCCTTTTTTTTGACCGTCTCATAACCCCCTCCCCCACTTCCCCTTCCCCATCTTTTTCCTTTCTTTGCGGTGGAGGGAGGGGGCTTCCTGTCATGAATAAGTCAGCAGCTTTTCACTTCTAGCAGTGAACAAGGTTAAGCTTAAATTATTGATTTGGGGATTTTAAGATGGTCTGAGGAAAACTGTCCGGGAAAAGAGGGAGTGATGACAGACGGTAAAATCCACTCCAGATTCCAGACTCACACACACGTTCAAACATATGCTTATAGTCATGTAACAGGCAGTTGAAATAAATCAAACATTAATATTTTAGGTTAAAATGTATAAAAGAAAATTTAAATCTTGCATCCTTTTTTTTAAATTTGATATACAATTTAATTGCAATGCAAAAATGATTCGATTTACATTTAGCAATTCAATGTACAAAATACAATGCACATTATACAACACAAAATGCAATTTATATAAAAAAAATATATATTTTGTGCATCTAATATCATCTTAATTAGTCCAAAATATCAGTCCTCTAATAATAGCCGATACCAAATTGTGCATTCCGATCGTATACTGGAATTAACTGGTGAAGTTAAATAGCATGTGTATCCTACAGTGAAAACAAGCAAATCTGCCAAAAAAACATTGGCATGAATCTCCATTTTCTTATTTTGAGAGGTGTGAATAACAGGACCCTATGTGTGAGTATATGTGCAATCTTCACACATTATACTGAGACTTGGTTCAGAATCCCTTCGTCATGCTGTGTCCTGCTGACATCTGTCTGTGTGTCGGCCACGTGTCGCTCTGACCCCTCGACTCATGACCCTTCCCCCCCGACTCCAGCCCGCAGGCTTACACTGCCAGATGCGTCCATCTGCTGCTTTCTCTAGCCCTTTCTTTCCTTCTCTTTCTTCCCTTCTTCCAGTCTACAAACCTTATTAAGAGTGCTATATTTAAT
This sequence comes from Abramis brama, assembly GCF_963993115.1. Lineage (NCBI taxonomy): Eukaryota > Metazoa > Chordata > Actinopteri > Cypriniformes > Leuciscidae > Abramis > Abramis brama. The sequence continues at coordinate 10,684,153 of NC_139977.1, forward strand.
TGTCTTAAAACGAATAGTTCATCCAAAAATATACAAATTCTGCCATTAAACTCTACTTGTTGGAAATCTAAATGGCTTTGGACAGAAAAGGAGACTCTACACAGAATCTTCTGATTTTGTGGATTGGGGACCAGAATCTATTCTTCTTCTATGTCTATGGCAGCCCTTTGAACCGCTTATGGGAAAATTATGAAATTTGGCACACAGATAAAGGACAGTCTGAACATTAACCACAGCAAATTTGGAGTGTCTAAATCAATTGCTCTAGCGCCACCAACTGTCCAAAGTTGCGCTCATGTTTATGTTAATAACTTCTGAACTGTAAGGGCTAGGAACAAAACATTTGTTCTCTAAGTGACCGTTCGCAAAGACCCGCCCCCTTTAGTTACTGTTGCTATGTCCGATAAGCCACGCCGCTCTCACGCCCCACCATGTTCTCATGCAGTGAAAAATACATCGCAGAGCAAAGAGGAACAGCAACGCGCTGACAGACAGGACAGACCAGGTTACTTTTGATATGAAACAAAGTCTCAACTTTCAAATTTGGTCATTTTTTAACAAAATTTAAACAATAAATACCGTTTTGTGGCTCATTAATGTGTCTGACAGATCGCGGTAGAGCCTCAGTTAAAGCTGCTCGTGAACCGATCATCTCTTCCTTCTAGTTAAGTTATAGCATCAACTAAACATAAATGAACATAAGAAGGAATGATGTTTTTAATCGCAGAAAGATGTCAATACACCGTTTTTCAAGTTCAAATCCTCCAACGTTAATCTACAGTACTAACTCTCCTGACTGCTTTGTCAGTCAAAAATGGCGGATTCGGCGTATGGCGGATTATGATTGGTCAATCAAACTCCCTGCGAAGGGTCAATTCCTTGACTCAAGACGATTTGATTTGACGATCTTTAGACAATGCCGGCAAAAAGTTATGGATTTCATTTCATGTCGATATATGAAACTATTTTTCCTGGCAAGAGGCTGTATCGCTGCAATGCTTTGGCATATTAACACCAAATTTAGCATGTGTCATTGTCACCTTACTTTGACCACACCACATCAATTTGGTCACAGCGCCACCTATAACCAGGGCTTGACATTAACTTTTTTGCTCACCAGCCACTGTGGCTAGTGGTTTTCCAAAGTTACTAGCCACTCAGCATTTTCACTGGCCACAATTTTGACATCGATACCAAGAGGAAAAACTGCCATATAGATATTTTTAATACTATCTCATAATTTGGCAGCAGGTATATTAGACTGCTATCACTTTAAGAACTGACACACAGATCCATTATACTGATACACATGCATTTTCTTTCTCAACTGTTTATATTCACTTAAAACATAACTAACTGTAAACATAACTAACTAACTAACTTACGTAAATTCTCGACATTTTGACATTATTTTCAGTGTATTTGACTGTTTAAGTGCAATAAGCAGTGAAAAAGAACTCAATTTAGTACTGAGAGGTGGCTTTATGTGCGTACACTCCAGGCGTGAGCACAAAATTGTGAAAAATTCACAAAAAATTAAGCGCAATACGCTCAATCCCACGGCACAATTCAAGCCATGTAACACCAAGAATATTCATCCAGAGCAAATGAAACGAGTGAGTGAGGGGAGGCGGGTTTGTGTGTCAATTCGCTGTCGGAGAGAAGAGAGAGTGAGAAAGTGCAGCTTGTATCGTGTGTCTGTTCTGCGGGAAATGAGTACTGGAAGCCTTTCAGATATTTCAGTATCGATATGTATCGAAAAATCAATATTTTTTGACAGCACTACATTGCACTTAGTTTATTATTTCAGATGCCTTTTTAAAAGACTACAATTGAAAAATGTATATAGATTTAACCCACTAAAGTGGCGAGTAGGAGTGACTGCGTTACACGCCACTGCTGAAATCCACCGGCATGTTTAGTGGGTGTTAATGTCAAGCCCTCCCATTAAATCATATTACTAGTGATTGTATTCATGATTTTTCAACCTTTTCGCCTAAAATCATCTTAATATGTCTTTAATTGCTCATTGTTGCAGTTGGTCTGATGCTCCCAGCCATGCTAGCATAACTTATCGTGCCTTCTTTGTGCTTATCCCATTAATTGCTGCTTGTATATATATTTAATATTATTATTATTATTATATGATAATATACTGCTTATTCAAATGTAATTATATTTATTTATTTTGTTAACTTTAAGAAACAGGTTTTCTTTTTCTCAAAGCTTTTTCATCACAATTTTCAATCGCTCTGTTTTCTGAGGCTACACAGATTATTTGAATGAACATCTGGGCTGTGTGTTGGAAACCTGCTGCGATCTGGCCCAGAGGTGGACAGAGGTGACGATTTAGTGCTGGACTATAATCCAGCATCAGCCCTAATCAACCGTGAGCCGAGAACGAGAAGTACTGTTCTATTTCAGGCCATTTCTTTATCTTTAGCACCTCCTTCGCTCTTTGAAGTGCATGTCATTTTCCCCTTTAATGAGCTTTTCCTTTTTTCTCTCATTTGTGTTCCAATTAAAATGTCTGTTCTTCAGTACATCAAACGTAGTGCATATATATATGCACAGGGCTGATGGCGCTCAATTTGGCCTATTAATGGACATTCTTAGACTGTTGTGTATCACATAGAGGCTGTCAGGTCCTTCCATGGACTGTGAGAGTTACATCAAGTCTCATTTATGTTGTTTCTCCCATTATTTCTTTTGGATGTGCGTCTCATTTTCTGCAGTTAAACAGCCGAAAGATAGACATATTTGTGCATTTACCAAGTATGTGGTATTATATAAATAAATAAAAAAATTTCAGTACTTTTATTTTGAATTTATGTGATTTTTAATCCATTTATTTTCACACAAATTTTGTTACTGCGTCAATATTTTTTGGTGCAGAAACAGAATTTGTGTGAAAATAAATGTATGTTCTATATTAGGGCGAATGCGGGATTGAATTTTATACACTACTACTGGACCTGGAAAACACTTTTCCGTTAGGACATTTCAGTCCCCACTGTACTGTAATGCAGATTTACTAGTGTTATTAGTTTACTGACTTGATAGGTTTGAAAACTGTGATTCAGGATTGCATCCTTTCTTTTTTTTAATTAGAACTGGCTGTATTGGCCAATTATATTTAGATGGCATCTGCCTCCTACCGTTGATTTGCAATCCACTGAATTTAATTGCATGAGCTCCTCTGTGGCTGGACGTTTTGCTGAGCTTTGTTATTTACAGAGAGGCAATCTCTTCGCAAGAGAATAGCTGGGTGAAGTTTGTGTGTGTGTGTGTGTGTTTTGTTTTATACAAGATGACCTGTGCATTTTATTTTGCAGTTAATTTTGAGTACTACTAATATGCAGTAATATATACACTGCCATTAAAAAATTTGGGGTATTTAAGATTTTTTGATAAGAAAGAAATTATTACTTTTATTCAGCAAGGACTCGTTACATTGATCAAAGAAGTTCCACTTGAGAAAAAGTAACTAAGTAACACAATTAGTTACTTTTTAAGGGAGTAACGCAATATTAAGGCATTACATTTCAAAGTAACTTTCCCCAACACGCCACACTACTATCTTAAGGGTTCATATTATTAGCTTAAGGTACTAATAAGGTAGTGCCTTATTGATAAGCTAAAGGTAAAGTTTTTGCATAGGGTATATCTATATTTTTCATCTATGTACTTTATTACTATGCTATATTATATTGGTTATCGGACACCGCTTTGATAGATATCAACACAAGGCACTGAATAAACCATGTTCGTCTACAATCTTTTAATCTTCCCCAAAGCACACCTGATAATATTTAATAAAATCTGTTATCACAGACATTTCTCTCCCTGATCAACATATTCTTTCCCACACAAAACACATGAACTACAAATCCCGTGACCTTTTCTTTTCAATGTCACAATACTTCCTCTTCTGCACAACAAGAAAGAGACTTTCAGTACTGTGCATGTGCATTCACTTTAGAGAAAACTACCTGTGTCTCGTTTCTCATAGAGGCAACACATGTGGAATCAGTTTATGAGGCTGTAGGAAACATTTCGGAAATGTTTGATTGCTTTGGCTTCCTGGAAAAAAGAGCGCAGTCATGGGTATGGGGCAGATTGGACACGGCGACCCTCGGAGAAACAATCAGATTAGGAGCCCCTGCTTAGGCGTGCGGCGGAGTAATCATAATGACACGGTCGAGAACGAATTCCGAAAGCCAGAATGGAACTAATTGCAGCTGTGTGGAACTGACCAAATTCCGTGCACATTCTTTTCTCGTCCTTTGGCATACCTTTTAATTTGGCCATTTCTGTATGTCTGCTATGTAATTAACAATGAGGAAGGTCACTAGCCGATACTTTTACTTAAACCATTCACATCTTTGTAGCATCAGGGTCAGTGAACTTCAAGAGTGTTTTGTTTCATGTCTTATTTTGAAGTGTAATCACAGTCTTATGTGATCTGTCATGTGCTTCCATAGTCTCATGTGTCACATTCTCATTGGTTCATTCATTGTTCATTGCTCTCAGGTGTGTCTTGTTAAGTCATTAGTCTTTAGGCTTGTTCGACTTCATGCAGCGCTGCGCAAACTGATCGGTGTCTGACTTTAAAGGGTTAGTTCACCCAAAAATGAAAATTCTGTCAGTAATTACTCACCCTCATGTTGTTCCAACCGCGTAAGACCTTCGTTCATCTTCGGAACATAAATTAAGATATTTTTGATGAAATCTGAGTGCTGGATCACTTGTCCATAGGCTGCTAGGTGACCGAAACTTGCTGGCCCAGAAAAGTTATTAAAGAGATCGTTAATATAGTCCAAGTGACTACAGTGGCTTAATCTTAAGTATATCAAGCGACGAGAATACTTTTTGTGCGCAAAAACAAACAAAAATAGCGACTTTATTCCACTATTCATTTCCTTCTCTCTGGGCCTCGTAGTGTTTTTGCGCAGCGCGTCTGTGTTACACGTCATCACGCATCACACACATGACCAGTGTCGGCCAATAGTGAGCCTACGTGGTGACGTGTAACACAGACGCGCAGCGCAAAAACACTACGTGAACCAACTAGAGGCACAGAGAGAAGGAAATGAATAGTGGAATAAAGTCGTTATTTTTGTTTGTTTTTGCGCACAAAAAGTATTTTCGTCGCTTGATATACTTAAGATTGAGCCACTGTAGTCACTTGGACTATATTAACGATCTCTTTAATAACTTTTCTGGGCCAGCAAGTTTCGGTCACCTAGCAGCCTATGGAGAAGTGATCAGCTCTCAGATTTCATCAAAAATATCTTAATTTGTGTTCCGAAGATGAACGAAGGTCTTACGCGGTTGGAACAACATGAGGGTGAGTAATTACTGACAGAATTTTCATTTTTGGGTGAACTAACTCTTTAAGCAGTGCATGCCGGTTCGAAATTTTGTCCGACTTGAGACAGCGCCGACGCCACGTCACTGTGACGTATGGCATCAAAGTAGCGCGAGAGCAGCTTCTCCAGAGCAGATATATATCCATTCAAGTTCATGTTTCAAGTCAGGTCTTTGTTTGTTTGTTTTTAAATAAACTTCACATGGGTTCTCACTTCATCTCGCCTTCAGTGGACATTCGTTACAGTTACGTGTGAACCACAGACATACAAATGTGTATACAAATCCTTATTTATGAATATTCAAATCGTGGCATTAATATTTTGATTCTATTGTATTCCGTAGTCATATTAATGTAATTGTTTTCAGTCGCATTTATTAAATGCAGTTTACTCACCTGCTTAATATGAAATGATAACATTTTGCCCTGTACTGTTTGACTTCTGCTGCAAACTTGTTTCGAAGGATTGCATAATGTTAAACAAGATTACACTTTAAAACCTTAAAATGAAAAGCATTTCTGTAATCGTTTAACCATTTATTATGTAATATTTTTATTTAGTTTGTCGTGGGACACAAAAGGTGTTTTCTCAGTATATTTCCATGCTGTGACTGACAATAAAACCATGAAATACACTAAAACTGCAACATAAATTCACAAAAGTAATACATCTTATTTGTGCGTTGTAATCCAAATCTTCAGAATCCATATGATTGCGAGGAACGGACCCAAATTCAAGCCTTGATTCAGCGATATTAATCTCCATTCTCAGCAGCGACTGTAAACATCAAATCCCGCACTCATTATATATTTAAAAATGGCCACCTCAAGAAGCTTTACAACACGTTTTTCAGCAGTGATATCAAACTCTCATTGGCTCTCGCCTGCTTCGTCACACATTTTTCAGCGATTAATAACTTACAGTAAATTCTGCTCTGTACCTCATACAAAACTATTATATACCCACAGAGGCGACTGCAACATATCATAACTTGGACTACTTTTGGTACCGCTTTTGGCATTTTAACAACGAATTACCCTAAAAAATTATTAAGTATATTGTATTCAAGTTATTGTATATGGTTTGCATTGAAATGTGAATAAATGAATCAAACAGAACGAAACGAGCACTGCAGTAGGTCATGTAGTGTTATTAAGGCAGGAATGCCTCAACGTTTCATTCACGCTAAGGGAACGCTTTAATTAGCATGGCTATAGAGAGTTTGTTCGCATGTTTCCCACCCTGCGAGACAATAGAGGAGCCCCCCACTCTGGGGCTTGAGCAAATCGCGCTCAGCTTCTCCCTGGGCTCGTTGACGCTCTGAGCCGCGTTTCTAGGTCATGAGAGTCTGTTATGAATAATAAAACGAGTCAGATTTAAATGGAATATTTATAGAAGCGCACAACAGCAAACACTGCACCTCCTCCCTGTATTATTTTCTCTGATGTCTGCGGTATTTCTTATTTACTAATATTTCCTCCATCTTGTACTCTTTACCGTAGCATATTCAGCTCTGTGTGTGTGTGTGTTTGTGTGTGTTTACCGTTATGTTAGCCAGGGGGATCGTGAGACAGACTGTGAATGAGCCAGGGACCTAATGACTCAGGCTGAGGCCCCTGACGGGAATGGTGATATTTGGTTGAGGGGAAATGTTTCGGTGATGAAAGAGGAACTCGGGAGAAGGAGAGGTTTTAGAATTCTGCCCTAGATGTTTAATTGTGAGACCACTCAGTTGGAAAACAATTAGAGCGTAGTCAAGTAGGTCTATTTCGGTGCTGTAGGCTATATATTTTCCAGTGAACTTATTTTCAGCTCCTCTATAATCAACATAATAATTGCAGGTTCCGAGTAATCACATGCGATGGATTGGAATCTGTCAACTCTTTCTGTACTGGATACTCAAAATGCATGGCCTTGCACTGGGGGCCAGTGTTATTCTTCTTCAACATTATTGTGTCTATCAGGCTCCTCCGTATTCCAGGGCGCCTGTAATAAACCACAAACTAAAATAAACTTTAAGGGTTGCTGCTGAAGTTTCAGCAGAACCATATTCACTCACCCTATGAGCGAATCTCAACTCATTAGTACACTTTTATTAGTGTAGCCTTCTGCTTAGGGTCTCCTCCAAGCAACCCCCTAGCAATGACCTGGAAAGCACCTACAGCTGCCGGAAAGTGTAAATATGGAGTTGCCTGCTGAGTAGGGATGCACTACTATTAAAAGTCTATTTACCTCTTATGGCTGATATTGAAGAGAATCTATTGGGGTTTTTTGGGGGGGGGTTTTGTGTGTGTGTGTGTGTGTGTGTGTGTAATGTTGCTGTTTGAGCATGAAAAAGGTCTGCAGAGTTAGTAAGTCAGTAAGCACAGTTTCTGAACTCCCTGAAACGCCTCCATCGTAGTCTTGAGTGTTCTTCCGGGAACGAACACATCACAATATTCCTCACTTAAATAATTCCCACCCAAGGACTATGCAAAATAAAGGGGGCAAGGCCTGGTTGAGTTGCGTAAGAAGTGTGTTGTCGCCATGTCCAAGAGATGCTGTTTTTTTTTTTTGTTGTTTTTTACCCCAGATCGAACTCTGTTATGGTAAGGGGCGTGTTACCGACGCATGTTTGAAGCAGTTGACCAATCACAACACACTGGTCCAGCCAACCAATCAGAGCACATTGTGCTTTTCAAAAGGAGGGGCTTTCGAGAGACCGGAACAAAACAGGGGTGCGTTCCTCTAAAGCATTGTTAACAAACTATGGTCGCAAGTTCCGTCGTTACCAACATAGTTCAACAATTTGTCGTTTCCCGAAACCATAGTTCCAACAAACATTCACAAACAGCATCGCAAACTTAAGAGGTTAGAACTATGGCTCTTGGGCTGATAATGTTTTTTTATTTTTTTATTTTTTATTAATATTCAAGCATGAAAACTATTCTAGTAGAGCCCAAAAACAAAATCAAAACTTTGTAAAAAGGGCATAATATGTCCCATTTTGTCTGAATAAATGAAAAATAATAATGCTAAAACCAAGAATTTTAAATGATAGAAGTGAATTTAGAGATGCTGGAGATTTCATTTAGCAGTGTTATTAAATTATTAGTGTTTTTAAACTTTAAATAGTTCGTTCACCCAAAAATAAAAATTATTTACTCACCTTTATGTTCCAAATTCATATGGCGTCGTTCACCTTCGAAGCGCAAATGAAAATATTGAGAGATTGTGAGATTCTCTTCATAAAACTTTCTGGATTAAATAGCTAGATTATTTTTGGAATACTTTAACGCTTTTCCACGGCGTGGTACGACTCGGCTCGGCACGACTCGGCTCGCTTTACTTTGGCTCGGTTTGCTTTCCCACTGCACTTTAGTACCGTTTCAAAGTGGATGGGATTATAGACTAATCGTTATAGTTGCGCCGCCTCCACTGCCGTGACATCGCAAACACGACACAAACAAACAAGACGGTCATTTAAAGCAAGTCGTTTAAAAAAAGTCGTGCGAACAAATGATACTGCGGTGGCTGTTGTTGACTATGTAGTGGGTTTGGTGTCTCGTGTTGCAAATCCAATGATGCTGGTAGTGACGATTCTCTCTGACCAATCAGTGATCTGCAGTGTTTACACGTCACATTTTAGTATCGTACGACTCGCTTGGAACCTCAACCGAGGTGGTACTAAAAAAAAAAGTACCAGGTACTAATCGTACCCCCAAAAAGTGAGCTGTACCATGCAGTGGAAAAGCACCAGTAGTTTTGGTGAAATGGACTTCCACAGAAATCTCTTAGGTTTCATTAAAAATCTCTTCATTTGTGTTTCAAAGATGAATAAACAATCTTATGGGAGTTAATGATAACAGAATTTTCATTTTTGAGTAAACTACCCCTTTAAGTGGTCTTTAGATTACAACAAATGTTATCTAATTGCAAAAATAAGGTAAGTGCATATGCACAATTTAATATCCAATATCAACCAACACCAATGCATTTATAAAATCTGTAATAACCAATATGATATCAACATACATACATGTTTATTGCATTAAATGACATATTACATTATTTTCAGACAAACTTAACGTTAAGAGCATCGGATGCTGATGCACAAGTTAAATTGTAATTGACAAATGAATGATGGCAGAAGCCGTTACGCTGCGAAGAACGGATACTGTCCTAATGCTGTTAGTTCATTTGACAAGATGAACTGATTTCTGGTAGATGTCATTTACCAAAGTTGATTATGTTTGATTATTGATGATTATTAAATGGCCGTTGCACACAACATTCCTCTCATTATGACACACAGTCAGATGAAATCTACATATTTCAAACACATCCACATCAACCCCGTGGACCTTCAGCCACTCTGACATGCTTCTCTGTTCTACCCCCATAAACATGTGACAACATAATTATTATTTAAGAGCTGTAGAGTAGTTTTACCCTTGGCTGCAGCCAAACTTTTTCTCTGCCAGCGCTCCAGAATATTTGCATGTGATTGTTTGCATTATAATAGGGGTCTCTTTGTAAGCCTGTCAGTATAAAGGCTGATAAAGGCTGGAAGATAGTGTCAGGTGAGGGAAGTCCTCACTGTTTAAATCTGCCTGTTTGTGCTTTGGACATGTTTTTAGCCTTGCGAATTATAAAACTGGCAGAAAAGTTCCACAGACTTACTTTGATTAGAGCAACCACCTGACAACCATTCACAACACCCTTGCAGATAAATTGAAATGCACTAAAAACCACTTAGAATAACCAAAAAGCAACACCCTGTCTTACGCAACATATCACAAGGGCACTGGCACATTTTAGCATACTTTTAATGAGTACTTTTTGCTAAAAATAATACACTTTTAAAGAAAATGCTTAAAGGGATACAGTAGTTCATCCAAAAATGAAAATTCTGTCATCATTTACTCCAAACCTGTACGAGTTTCTTTCTTCTGTTGAACACAAAAGAAGATATTTTGAAGAATGTTGGTAACCGGACAGTTGATGGACCCCATTGACTTCCATAGTAGGAAAAAAAATGGCTACCATCAACTGTTTGGTTACCAACATTCTTCAAAATATCTTCTTTTGTGTTCAACAGAAGAAAGAAACTCATACAGGTTTGGAACAACATGAGGGTGAGTAAATGATGACAGAATTTTTTTGTGAAATATCCCTTCAAGTGGGAACTACTGTAAACTTAATGTTTTTGTACACTTTAATTGTATGTTAAATAAAAATGTATTATAGTTTAAATTATATTTAATGCAATACGTTTTTTTTAACACACTTGAGTAGGAATTAATTACATCTTTATATGTCATTACATAATATGTCTTTGAAATATGGTGAAAGTGAATACTGCCGAATGTACTGACAGGGATTTATGGTAAACTAAAATATACTTGTATGAAAATGTAATTTCTATTGAAACTTGCATGCCATGTATTTACATACATATTTGTAATTACACATTTGTACTGAAGTTGCAGTTTCTGTTTTTATTAGGCTTTGGGACAATATATTCACAGCATTGTACATCAGTTCATCTAAACAGCAAGACACGCCATTTTAATCCATTTCCCATGCTTCATGCGGTAGCTTACGGCAGTAGAACTTCTGTTCCTCTCTTTGTTGTCTTTACTAGCGTAGCACCAAACTCCCACTCATTATTTTTGCAGTGATGGGGGAATGAGATTAGCTGTGCACTACAGTATGTTAATGATTATCTCCATTATTTAAAGAACGAAACATCAAAGCTTCGGCATGTTACAAATGCCGGGATATATTTTATCTGAGCGTACGCAATTCATTAATATCTCTAGATATCGCTTGTACCAGAATCCTTCTCGCTTTTGCAGGTGAGCGTGAGAAAGGATGAAAAAAGCAGCAGATGCACTTTTATTAGAAGCATAACAAGTACTAGTGCTCCATATTTGATCCTCCTACACACACACACAGCTCTCAGATGACAGAGGATAATGCCTTTTTTTCCTCGGAGCTAACAGCACCCTTGTCCCAGAGTGCACTGCTTTGGCCTTCTGGATAGAACGCATTCCAGTCTTTCAGAGATGAGTTTGGCAGCACTTTATTTTATAGTCCTGTTCCCCATGTACATACTATATACTTATAATAGCAGAAAGTGTAATGCATTAAAACACATGGCAAACAATCAATTTTAGATTTGCATTTTGGTTGCAATTATTTATGAATAGATATAATGCATTATAATATACATTATGAATACTTTTATAATGCATTATACATAAGGGCTTTACGTAAAACCAATATTTTAGTTCAACCTCCTTCATAACTGTTATGATTTTTGCATTGTATTGTTGTTGTTGCTGAATTCTTTGACTGAACAGACATTTACTGAATTTTCTCTTCTTTCTCTGTTCTCCAGGGCCTTATACACATATGAAGACGAGAGTAATGATTTGATCCTGTCTTCATCGGGAGGTAGGCTACATCTCAACATACCTCCTGTGCAAATATAGACGATCTAATAATAACCGACTAGAATCTAGTCATGCACTAGCAATAACGCTGTCGGCTGTGACTGATGACATTCATTTGCATTGTTGATGTACCATGATTATGCCGGTGAACGCCACCCTGCGATTATATCGTGACACGGAAGCCAAACGCATTAAATGTGATATTAACACTGTTGGAGTTGTGCAGGGACAAACATCTTTATTGATTTGCAGCTTATCTAAATAATCTTAAAACCCAATGTACTGTAATCCTGCCAGCTATGAACAGAACAGATCCCAAACACTGGCGTCAGTAACCGTCACTCAAATCTCACTGCGTTTTCAAACTATTATGGTGCATCAAACTGTACGGTCTGTATTTTCCCTCAGAGCTGGAGGAGGGAAACCTGTCATTTCTCTCTGATCACAATCATTTAGTCTGTGACTGAGGGAAGGTTATTATTAAGGGCCGTGTTGATTAGCACAGAGGATTTAGAAGTTCGATTTGTTGTGGGAATTCTGTTTGCAAGAGATTTCCCGCAATGTTTATTTACAGTGAACAGTTTGATTTTCTTGTTTCTAAAGCCATCATTTTGCTGCAGTTTTCAACATCATATCTAAGCATTGTTAAAAATGCCTGTAAATATGACAAAATGAGAATGATGCAAACCATCCATCCAAACTTGAGATATTTTGTATAACAATGTAACAAATAAAAAAATAAAGAATATATATAGCTCAGCCAATCAGATTTCAAAGCAGAAAGGATCCAATCTATCCAATTGCAATTTCAAATGGTCCGTTTAAATGACCAGGATTGGTATTTTATTTAGATCAGTTTAGTAAACACAGAGTTGGGGAAAATTGGACATTGAAATTAAACACATGGAATTAAAATGTTTTTATGTGGGCAGTAAGTAGTGGGCTTATGTGTGTCTGCTACTTTGTGTAATTTACTTTTTCCGGAGCAGGAAAGAACTTCCACCAGACTGTGGGTGTGTGTGTGTGTGTGTGTGTGTGTGTGTGTGTGTGTGTGTGTGTGTGTGTGTGTGTATGTGTGTATTCATGTCTGTCCAAACCCTCTCCAGAGATTTGTTTCTGTCTATTGGCACATTACCTCTCATGAGAAGCAGTAACTAACCGATCAGTCATGGTTGGCATAATGGGCCACTTAAATAAGAAACGTTTGCAACTAATATTACAGAATTGTATTATTAAGAATTTTGTTTTAACAGTTTTTATTATTTTGTTTTTATTTATTTTTTTATAAATTAAAAAACATTTAGATATTCATAAAATACTAAAAATACTACTACTAATATATACAGTGTGTATATATATAAATATATAGAAACTAATATATACAGTGTGTGTGTATGTATATATATATACATACATACATACATACGTATACATAACTTTTACATTTATTTCAGAAGCAAAACTGCAAGACATTAAGACTATTACATATTTAGAGAATATCTTAAAGTATTTTGAATTGATAAGTATTTTCTTATCCCAAATGGAATTTTTAGTGAAAGTTTATACTTAAAAAAAGAAAAATACTTCATTTTATTCTCTGAAAAGAAACTTAATATCTTATGTCTTATATCTTGATATTTCTGTTTTGATATTTTTACTGGAAAACAAGACTTTATTTAATTGCATTTTTTTTGTGTGTTTTTTTTGCAGTACTGTACCCTAATAACTGCTATAGAAAAATGTCTCTAACTGTCTAACAAAAGCAAAAAATGATTTTCTGATGGTGGTGGTGGCCAGACCCCAAACATATCCCCCACAATCCTATTTCCTAAATAGTAGTTAAGAAATGACAACCTCACTAAAGATCCGACATTTCGAAGATTAGACTAGAAAGCATGTTCTATTACTGTGTGGTCGGGCCAGTATAGGCCATATTTTAACTGAAAAACAAGAAAAAAAAAACAATACAAGTATTATTATTATTACTGCAATTGCTACACTACTAACTGATGGGAAAAAATGGTCTTTTCTTTCTAAACTCTGTGATTGTTGTGTCTGACAGATGGCGGTCTGGCAGAGATCGCAGTCACCTTCGATAACACCCGGATCATGTACGGTTTCTGCAGTCTGAAGGAGCCCACGGCAGCCCTGCCGCGCTACGTCCTCATCAACTGGGTGAGATGACGCAACAACCTGCGCTCAGTGACACTGACGCTTTGCAAGCCGTTAGCAAGAACACTTCAGCTCTAGAGGTCGACAAAGACAGAGCAGTCAACATAACCACAGTCAACCGACAGCAGTGCCACCCTTTAATCATACATGCATTCTTTTATCTTACAAAAGCAGGAAATAATTTTGATATGGTGGTGGGAGCGAGACCCCAAGTCTTATCCATATATTTAGCCCCCACAATCCTGAATTAGTAGATATGAAATTACTACTGTATTTTGCTAAAGATCTAAGATTAGATTAGATTAGAAGATACATTTTGTTACTGTGCGGGCAGCCTGATATAGGCCAGTATAATAGTGACTTGAAAGCATTTTGATTTTTGAACATGAGAAAATTATAGATGAATCACTGTATAATCTTGCTTAGAATAAAGTAAATGTAAGCCTCCAGTCATTATTTTAGCTCTCCAATTAAATGATTTACACTACTGGTCAAAAGTTTGGAATAATTACATTTTTTGTTTTATGTTTTTGAAACATTAAGTATTTTATGGGGGCAGTTGTGGCCTAAGGGTTAGAGAGTTGGACTTGTAACCCAAAGGTTACTGCTCAAGAAACATTTCTTATTATCATCAATGTTGAAAACAACATTGCACCAGTATTTTGAAGTGCATACAAATACTGCATAAAAAGCAATTGCGCACAACTCATATGAAAGACACTCTTAAATACTTTCATTATTTTCTTATGTTCGTTTAATTACAAGCATGTTTTGTACTTTGTATTTTTAGTACTTATCTCTTTATGTCACACTCACAGCAATTATTTTAAATTGTGTGAGCTTCTTTATTTTGAATGGGTGCTGATCAGAGAAGTACCTCTATTGTTAGTTGAATTATTAAAGCGACAGTCTCTCTTTAAATGTATTGGCGCCTTGGAAATGCACCTAATGGTTGCAGTGGAACACAATATTCACCTCAATTTAAGGTTAAAGGATGTTATTATATGTTATTATTTTTGGTTTTCTGAATGCAGTGGGAGGTTGTAACTACCTAGGGGAGCAATCTGAGACAATTATATATTGGCAGTACTCTGCAGTTTGCTAGACTTTTTTTTATTTTATTTTTTTATTCACACTGCAGTTGAATTCTCTGAATAAACACAGACTTGACAATGTGTGTTCAGGTTGGTGAAGATGTGCCCGATGCCAGGAAGTGTGCCTGTGCCAGCCATGTAGCCACCATAGCCGAGTATTTCCAGGTGGGTCTCCCCAAGGTAAAACAAACATCTTTTACTTCCCTTTTAAATTAGGTAATGACCCATTTCAATGACATATGAACCCATTGTCACTCATTTTGACATCATCTATCCTCTGAGCATGCGAGGAGTGTTAGCTGTTAGGTTCATCTTTTCTGACTTTCCTGAGAAAACTGTCTGGAATGAAGGAAATGTGATTCATCCAAAATAATTTTCTTTGTTAGTGTCGGGGTGAAGCTAACAAAGCAGGTCTAGTTCACCACAAAATCAAATAAAAGAAATAAGAAATTACGGTATATTTTGCATGAAAAAATAAAAGATCATAATGTGACATTATTTTGGTGATTAACCATGTTCCCCTTCAATTCCCATTTCCTTAATGTTTACAAAAGCTAGTTCTTATTATCATTATGCAAAAAAATATTTAAATTAAAGTCATAACATTTACAAGGTATTTACATTTCATTGAAGTTCATTTGACGTGCCCTGCCTTTACATATGCAGATTGTGTCCAGACAATATGATCTTCATTACTTAGTTACAGTAATGAGAATCAAATGGGAATCATCATTGAGAATAATGAAGATTAAATAAAAAAACAAAAAACTTAATTCACAACAAAGAGAATTGGTGAGGAAATTTGGCAAATTGTCTTTAAAATAATTTTAATTTAATAAATCGCCTCAGGTTAATATGTTACCTTGCTCCCTGAGAAGGGAATGAAATGCTGAGTAATAGAGTTGACACTATGGGAGCGCTTCTGCGTGACTGGTGTCTGAAACATGTGTAAATACACCAGTCTTGATTGGCTAAGGTGATGTCAAGTTACGTACAGTAGCAAAGCACGTAAGCATGACCATAAAAGGGCACCTATGTCACAGAATCTCCAGATTTTGATTGTCTGAAGGAAGCCACAAAGGCATGCCCGAAGTGTGGCAACGCAGTGTCTCATTCCCTTCTCAGAGAACCGGGTTACATACATCATCAGAGACATTCCCTTTTGAATGTAACTCAACGCTGCGCCATGTCATTGCCGCTGTGGGAATGTCAACAGCGACGCTAGCCCACTGAGGAAAGATGCCTGCCCATCAAAGCAAAAGTTGCCAAGCTGCCGCAAAGTCTGACAGAGGAATAATTTTTACGACAGTATCGGTTTGTTCAAGGCCCTGAAGCAGCGAACTGGAAGGACCACCCGAAGTAACTGAAGGGAAGATTCCCTCGTGAGCGAAGATGAGGCAAATGGCCCGTCGGACACCTCCACCTCCCGAATCACCAGGGGTGGCAGGATAAGTAGAGACACCCCCTGAGAGCCCCAAAGAAAATCTGGTACACAATATCGAGGTATGCCCAGATTCCCCCTGGGAGGGGACACTCTTAGGGATTTTGGATAGTGCTTTGTAAGATGCTTCATACCTGGGTGGAGGGAGCTCTGACACCTAGAGTGAAGCCATTCCACACGCCTCATAGGCCAGAGAAATTGCATCGGTTATTCAATGCGAAAGGCGTTGCTATGTGAACACAGGTGCTGCGACCTCTAGGTAGACCAGCATTTAAGTGCATAAATGCCACTGGCCTGAGCGGCACACGTAAATCCTAAGAGTGTGAATAGGTGAAGCCTTTCTTGCTCCAGTGATTCATGCAGCGGAAGAAGGCATGAAGTATGACCAGATGTGCAGTCGCGTAAGCGTGACTATCTCTAACTCGTCTGAGCCAGATGCGGACAGCATTGGTTCCTCATTAGGATCAGAAGAATTCGCTGGATTCTCAAAGGATGCTCTGAGTCAGTGGATATAGCAAGAGAAAGAGGGACACCTGTCTTAAGATCCTCCAAGTCCACCTGCAAACCCCATGATTTAAGCCGCCGTGCTGCCTCAACAGGCACAGAACCTGAACCAGAAGCCTGACTCCCATCCCTCGAGAAGAGAGCCAGGAAGGAGCGGTAAGCCTTATGGAGAAATGCTCACAATGAATACGGTCAGCCCCCTTCAAGGACTGACCAAGCATGTTTTGAATGTAATCAGGTCTGGGGTGCAAAATCCAAGCAGGAGGAGGTTAAAGAAATAATTTAAAGAAATAATTTAGTAATTTAATTGAAAAGCCACTTAAAAAAAGTCAGAGCCTACTCTGTGGCTGACTCTAAGGGTTCAAATTGAGCTTCTGATAAACTTTTCAGGACCACAGGAAAGTGAATGCAGTCAATGCAATTCAGTACACGGATGCCCATGAACAACCTTAAATGTCATGATGCCCTCTGAAGAGCGAGGCGGGTGCCACACTCTGGCAGAATTTCTGATCAGAGTTCAGGTGGGATCCCGCTAGAAACGGCTGCTTCCCAAAACACTGCTTAGTGAAACAGGTTCTTGAGGGAAGAGTGAGCACCCAATACTGTGGTGTGACCATAGACTGTAAAAAAAGATGGACAACGCCCCTTCGCTCTCTTCCATTGATGAGAACTGAAGCCGCCAGTGTCCTGATATGGCGTTGACATATTGGAACTTGAGTCTGCGCAGTAGCGATCTTGGGACCAGACCTGCGCAGTAGTGAGCAGGAAGTAAAGCCGCGAAATCAACGCTCCGCCCTCACTCTCGCCGAATGCACTCAGGGAGAGTGGATTATGCACACTTTTTTAAAAATTGATTGCAGTATGACAAGAGGCTTGTTAAAATAAAGTAAATACAATCTCCTCAGTCCTCCGAAGATCCCGAAAAAATGTCCGTTGGTGCTTCAGTGACTACTTCGCTCAGAGAACCTGTCAATCACAGTTGTCAATCATGACGTTACACCACCGCATCACGTAACTAACTAAAAAACAACTTATTTTTGAAACAGACACTTGAACTTACATCAGCGTGATAAAAACGACAGCAAATGAAAGAAACCACCTTTGGAAAAAAGATATTTGAAGTGTAATTTAATTGTTTAGTTGGTCTCACGTCCCGTTGAATAACACGGGGAGGCGGGGCTTATGACCTATTCTAGGACCAGTCACCGGGGGGCGATCGAGACGTTTTGGCTTCACTTTTCAGGGCTTGTGCGGCACGCTTGGGTGTGACACATTTACCTCCGAGGGAACTTGCCCTCAGTCCACTGAAAGCCATAATGGATAAGAGATAATTGCTCCATTCAGCTCCCTGAACAGCTTACTGGCAGGGAACAGCCAAATTTTGCAACTATGTGCCACGGATCTATGAGAGAGGACTCAAGTGCAGAATGACAAGGGTTTTATTGACAAGACGAGAGATGGTGGGTGAGGAGGTGATAACAGTCCAAACAGTAAGTGACAGGCAAGCTGAGAGGGTGGCCGCTGAGACCAGCCCCAGGTGAGCAGGCTGGTGTGCTGTGGTTGATGTGCAGCACAAGGCCAATGGATGCAGCGAGAGCCAGACAGGATCATACAGCACACGTACTGTAGATAGACTCACAGGGCATGATCAATCACTGCACTGGTCTTGCTGCTTGACAGAGAGAGGAAGCAGCTAGAGAAGCTCAGCTTGCAGGGCTGGAACAAACAGGATACACAACAGACACAAGACAAGGTATCCAGGCACTATCTTCAACTTGAACAATGAAAAGCGATGCACAAGGCAGCACACAAAAGTACACTGTGGCACAAGTAGGCACACACACAACGAACTGGCAAAACAAGAGGGAAAGAGAACACATTATAAAGGGAGCTGAGAACATGAGGAACAGGTGTACACACTTCGACAAAGAACAGGGGAGCACACTCAGACTAACGAGGACTCATCAACAACCAAACAAGGCGGCGTGGAAATTGGTAACAAAGATGCAGGAACAGAGGAGCACATGGCCAACACAAACAAAGACAGAGCCATGTGCTCAAGCACTACACAAACAAAGACACATTGAACAAAGACAGGACTGTCAGAGGAAAACCCTGACACTATGGGTCTGATGGGACAGTCTGGGCAAACTGCTGTAACAACCTTACGTGTGTCCACAACACTCCGGCAGCATTGCTGGGTGGAGATTGGCTGAAACCCTACTGGAGATTGCTGTTCCCCGAAACACCACAGGTGTTAAATACTTACTGGGCATAATCCCTCAGGAGACTGCTTCTTCCCGTAGCATGGAACTTGGTGGGATAGCAAGACAACTGCTTGAGGGCATCGAGGAAGAGTGAGCGCCCATTTTATTGTGGTGTATATTTATATTTACAGTATATGCACAGAAACACAAAATTTCACTTTTTTTCACTGAAACGACTTTTAATTAGAAAACGGTACATTTATTTGCAGTATATGCATAAAATATCTTTTAAATTAGTTTTGTTTTGTTAAATGAGACTTGGTCATGTTTTCGTGAGATTCACACATTGAAACATAATTGGTGTTTTCAGAAGTTCATCAGAAGTGTTCATTTCAAACATTGACTCATAATGCATGAATTTTTTACTAATATGTTTTTTAGTGCTTTTCAATACCACCTCTGTTGTTGTTTAGGCTTTCTCTATGGCTTTGTTTAAAAGCATGCCTCTTTAGTTCTGCTGTAATTCAGTCCTGTGCTCCAGCAGATAAGAGTAAATCTAGTCATGTGGGTGGGCCACAGAGTCCTGTTGGGTTTGTTGGATGTGTGTGTGCTTCTGAGTGTATGCACCTAACTGCTGGTATTGTGCAGCAGAAGATGTTTTTAGATGACTAAATCGCTCCTCTTCATGGCTATTGTGTTGGAGGTGTCTGCCGGTGTGAGGCATCTGAATGGGGGGCCGCTCTGCTTTTCAAGCCTCTCAATCTCTTCAACGTGGGTGCGTGGGTGAGAAAGGGAGAGAGGGAGAATAGAGGTATTGAGGTAGAGAAACTCCACTATAAAACATCAGCGAGACAACCAAGGCCGTCGCAGAGATTGTGCTTTTGGGTTGAAAGAGAGACGGTGTTATCAGGAATGAATTGATCTAAAGTGCCAGTCAACTCACCGGTTGCTCTTTTTGAGCTACTGAAAACATTAATGGCAGAATTCATGTAGATATGTCAGAAAAATACACACGAACTAGTCGGTTTGTTTGATATTCTTACAAAAGCTTAGTTAGAGGAAGATCTCTATATTCTGTGATGCTCGCACAAGCACATTGAAGACTTGTTTTGTCTTGCATGAAAAGCCTAATTGCATGCGAATGAATCATTCATACTCATTCATAGTTATTCCTTCATATGTTATTAACTGCAGTTATTCACTTTGGACTAATTCTTTCATTGATTATGCTATTGATGAGTTAATAATGTACACCACTGTTCAAAAGTTTGGGGTTAGTATGATTTTTTTTTTTTTAAGTTTTAAAGAAGGTAATACTTTTATTTATCAAGGATGCATTAAATTGATCAAAAGTGACAGTAAAGACATTTCAAATAAATACTATACTATTTATTGAAGAATGCTAAAATTCACAATTTCACAACAGTATTTGAAACAGCACAACTTTTTTTCAAAATTGATAATATTAATAAATGTTTCTTGAGCAGAAAATCAGCATACTTTAATGATTTCTGAAGGATCGTGTAACACTGAAGACTACAGTAATGTCTCCTGAAACAAATTCCATTCCAATTCCAATTCCAGTGGAATTCCAAGTCCATGTTTTATAATAATATAAAATAATAATAAAAAAAATATTTTAAATTGTAATAATATTTCACAATATTATTGATTTAAGTGTATTTTGATCAGATAAATACAGTCTTGGTGAGACTACATTACAAATCAAAAACATTACAAATCTCACTAACCCCAAACTTTTGAACAGTAGTGTAAATTTTGTTGCAGTTGCACCAATTGAAATTATGGCACGGCATTAGCTAGAAAAATTATATCTTGATATTTTATAGCCTTATTTTCAATATATGTGTGTATTTGAATAGAAAATGCCACTGAACATCAAAAATTCTCTTAAATGGACAACTATTATCATTTTTTTACTGGTTTGTGGAAATTTATCAGACTTCCAGTCTCCAAAACCCCTTCTTTTTAACGGTGGCACAAACGAGTCACTGAAGAAGACTTGTGAACCAATCCCATTAAATAGACAGTTTGAACTGATTCACAGAAATGAATCAAACTTACCAACACTGATCAGACTTTTACTACTGGACTGTATATTTCCCTCACAAGAGTCTCATACAAAGTCACATGACAAGGTAGAATCACAAAATGTCTTTAGGAAACCTGTCAAGTAGAGTCGGTCAATGCAGCCTGATGCTTTTGTGACTTTCTTCTTTTGTCTGACTCTCTTGTGACAGTTAAAAGAGTTCTCGTCATTTAAATGCGCGGTTGATGCTGGTTGCCAGGTGACGTGTGTGTGTGTGTGTGTGTGTGTGTGTGTGTGCAGCAGTACTACTGATGAATTTCTTCTCTTTCTTCAGGGTGTTGACGTCGTCGTGAACGCTAGCACCATAGACGACATCGACCCCTCAGCCATCGGACAGAGGCTGACCAATGGGACGGCTCCAGTGGCCAGCCCAGTGCTGAGCCGCCTGCGAATGAAAGACGAGGAGAACGCAGAGAACGTTGTGCGTGATTTTGTTTGCATGCACACTGGAAAGGGGTCGAATCAAGTTGTCTGTGAATGGCTCTCTAATAGTGTGATGTCTGACACAAGGGCACAGCCTTGTTGCTGTTTTTAGAGGAAAGCGCTCTTAGAGCCACATTGTTGATTCAGAGGAACTGAAACAATGATTGCTTATGTACCATACGAAACAGACTTTAAAATAACCTAGATCCTTCCTGCTGTTTTGCTCACTTATCTGAATGACAGTCTCTGCCAAGTACACACTACGTCAAAAGTTTGTAATAATTACAATTTAATGTTTTTTAAGGAGTCTCTTATTCTCACGTTAAGTAATATTGTGAAATATTATTACAATATGAAAGAACTGCACTGTAAATTATATGATCAATAAGTTCTACAATAATGTTTTTACATTGCTTTAACTCATCAAAGTAACTTTTTTTAAAGTTATACAAGATTCATTTAATTTTAAGTCAGTTTAATGTAATTTAAGTATTGTGATTTGAATATAATTTAAAATGTAACCTTCAGAAATCATTCTAATATGCCGAAACATTTCTTATTATTATCAGTGTTGAAAACAGTTGTGCTGTTTCATATTTTTGTGGAAACCGTGATACACTACCATTCAAAAGTTTGGGGTAAGTAAGTTAATACATTTGTTCAGTAGGGATGCATTAAATTGATCATAAAATTAAAGACATTTATAATGCTATAAAAGCTTTCTATTTCAAATAAATGCTGTTCATTGAACTTTCTCTTCATCAAAGGATTCGGAATAAAAATGATCATGGTTTCCACAAAAATATTAAGCAGCAAAAACTGCTTTCAACATTGAAAATAAGAACTTTTATTAATAACTAAGCACTAATTGGTGGCAATTGAGCAGTAAATCATCAAATTAGAATGATTTCTGAAGGATCATGTGACACTGAAGACTGGAGTAATGATGCTGAAAATTCAGCTTTGATCACAGGAATAAATTACATTTTAAAATATATTCAAATAGAAAACAGTTCTTTTAAATTTTAATTCTTTCAGAAACGTATAACATATGCAACTTGTATGCTTTATTGTATCCCCTAAAATTTGGTATTAACCAATAGCGTTTCAACCAATAAAATTCAAGAACCAAGTGATGTTGTTATAATCTAATCACAAAGCCAGTTTGTACATCTTTCAAACAGTCTCCACAAGGATAGTAATGCCAGAATTTGTTGGACATTTTTTGGAAATTGTTTTTTTGAAAATCTAAATCTGTAGAAAGTTTTCTGTGATGGGTAGGTTTAGGGTTAGAGGATAGAATATATAGTTTGTGGAATATCCCCATAAAACATGAAAACCCAACATATGTGCTCTCTAGCTGACTTTATGTTTGGAGAAGAAACAAACTGTCCCCACAGTGCCTCCCTTGGATCAACATCTTTGTCCTTAGCTGGCTGTCCAATTAAAATGGCCAGTACTCACACTTCCCCTTTCCTCCTGACCGCAGGGCACCACCTACCAGAAAACAAATGCAGAGATCGAGATGAAGAAAATCAATCGAGAGGAGTTCTGGGAACAAGCCAAGGTAGAAATGTTATACTTTTGTGTTTCTGCTGCTAAGATGCTTGATCTGAGACTCTGAGGATGGCAGTGTGAACCACTGTAACCAGTGTAAGCAAAATGTGACGCTTCTTCTGACTAGCCTCTTTGTTTTAACATTAATGAGGAAGTGCTCCTGTCAGATTATATTTCAGATATAAATATACTGTAATTTTATATATATATATATATATATATATATATATATATATATATATATATACAGTGAGGAAAATAAGTATTTGAACACCCTGCTATTTTGCAAGTTCTCCCACTTAGAAATCATGGAGGGGTCTGAAATTGTCATCGTAGGTGCATGTCCACTGTGAGAGACATAATCTAAAAAAAAAAATCCAGAAATCACAATGTATGATTTTTTAACTATTTATTTGTATGATACAGCTGCAAATAAGTATTTGAACACCTGAGAAAATCAATGTTAATATTTGGTACAGTAGCCTTTGTTTGCAATTACAGAGGTCAAACGTTTCCTGTAGTTTTTCACCAGGTTTGCACACACTGCAGGAGGGATTTTGGCCCACTCCTCCACACAGATCTTCTCTAGATCAGTCAGGTTTCTGGGCTGTCGCTGAGAAACACGGAGTTTGAGCTCCCTCCAAAGATTCTCTATTGGCTTTAGGTCTGGAGACTGGCTAGGCCACGCCAGAACCTTGATATGCTTCTTACAGAGCCACTCCTTGGTTATCCTGGCTGTGTGCTTCGGGTCATTGTCATGTTGGAAGACCCAGCCTCGACCCATCTTCAATGCTCTAACTGAGGGAAGGAGGTTGTTCCCCAAAATCTCGCAATACATGGCCCCGGTCATCCTCTCCTTAATACAGTGCAGTCGCCCTGTCCCATGTGCAGAAAAACACCCCCAAAGCATGATGCTACCACCCCCATGCTTCACAGTAGGGATGGTGTTCTTGGGATGGTACTCATCATTCTTCTTCCTCCAAACACGTTTAGTGGAATTATGACCAAAAAGTTCTATTTTGGTCTCATCTGACCACATGACTTTCTCCCATGACTCCTCTGGATCACCCAAATGGTCATTGGCAAACTTAAGACGGGCCTTGACATGTGCTGGTTTAAGCAGGGGAACCTTCCGTGCCATGCATGATTTCAAACCATGACGTCTTAGTGTATTACCAACAGTAACCTTGGAAACGGTGGTCCCAGCTCTTTTCAGGTCATTGACCAGCTCCTCTCGTGTAGTTCTGGGCTGATTTTTCACCTTTCTTAGGATCATTGAGACCCCACGAGGTGAGATCTTGCATGGAGCCCCAGTCCGAGGGAGATTGACAGTCATGTTTAGCTTCTTCCATTTTCTAATGATTGCTCCAACAGTGGACCTTTTTTCACCAAGCTGCTTGGCAATTTCCCCGTAGCCCTTTCCAGCCTTGTGGAGGTGTACAATTTTGTCTCTAGTGTCTTTGGACAGCTCTTTGGTCTTGGCCATGTTAGTAGTTGGATTCTTACTGATTGTATAGGGTGGACAGGTGTCTTTATGCAGATAACGACCTCAAACAGGTGCATCTAATTTAGGATAATAAATGGAGTGGAGGTGGACATTTTAAAGGCAGACTAACAGGTCTTTG
Source organism: Abramis brama (assembly GCF_963993115.1). Lineage (NCBI taxonomy): Eukaryota > Metazoa > Chordata > Actinopteri > Cypriniformes > Leuciscidae > Abramis > Abramis brama. The sequence continues at coordinate 10,709,098 of NC_139977.1, forward strand.
AGGGTCAGAATTCTAGCTGATAGACAGGTGTTCAAATACTTATTTGCAGCTGTATCATACAAATAAATAGTTAAAAAATCATATATTGTGATTTCTGGATTTTTTTTTTTAGATTATGTCTCTCACAGTGGACATGCACCTACGATGACAATTTCAGACCCCTCCATGATTTCCAAGTGGGAGAACTGTTCAAATACTTATTTTCCTCACTGTTTATATACACGTATATACACAGTATATCAGAACATCAAAATTTGAAACATTTATGTAAAGAACTGAAAGACTTCTTTCAGACTTCTTTGTTTTATATATATATATATATATATATATATATATATATATATATATGTATGTGTATATAACTACTAATTACAATGGAAAAAATGGAGGCCCAAAACATTGATTTACTGTTCAGTAATGTGTTGTACAATGTTTAGATCTATCTATCTTATTTAAATACATTTCACTGATATTTTTCTGACGTGTGTCTGTTTAAAGCGGGAAGAGGAGCTGAGAAAGGAGGAAGAGAGAAGGAAGATTGCGGAGGAACGGCAGCGCTTTGAAGCAGAGAGGATGGAGCTGGAGAGAAAAGAGCAAGAGGATCGAGAGAAGCGGTACCGCGAGAGGGAGCAGCAGATCGAGGAACACAGGTAGGAATGACGCCACAGTCGCCAATACCCATGACCCTCAGCCAGACATTATTATGATGCTATCTGTGTTTATATGCGCGGTCACAGGAAGAAGATGCTGGAGGACGAAGAGGCCAAAGAGAGGTCAAGGAATCAACCCTTGATTGTAAGAGTGCGTGTGCTTTGCATACAGTAAACCAGGATTTGTGTCTTAAAAGATGTTCTGGCCTGAAAAATGCAACGAATGCATGATAACCTATGGGTGGTAAGACCTATGACCCATGTTTCTTCAGTAATATTGTGCCTGTAATAAGTGGACATATGTGACTGCTGAGTGGCCAAGGGCAGTACACAGGCTTCAGAAGTATTTACACAAAATCTGTTCAGATTTATTGCACCAGTCATTTGTAAAGTAAATAAGTTACAAACATCGGTATGTGGAGGAACCCACAGTTAACTGTTATAAAAAACTTTTTGCTGCCCCCTGCTGGAAATAAACGTGCACTGATTCTCTTTACAGACAGAGCCCAGCTGTGAAGACCCAAACCTGGAGAAAAAGGAATCAGAGGTTGAGGTGGGTTGAAACGAATCTGTTAGAGCCACACTAACATCGCTTCATTTCTCAGATAAGTGTATTAAAAAGGAGAGCAGACCCTACCAAGCTGAAATGTGGAGCAGATTTGTTTTATGTGTTATGATGACAGATATTCTGCTGGGATTTACATGTGGGTCAGTGGGATTCCTCGGGCTATTTAAAGACAAGTGTGTTTCTGTGTGTGTGCAGTCGATAGGATCTTCATGATGAGAAGGGGCCAAAAAATCCTAATGCAAAACTTTCTTACCTGCGCAGCATGTTATTATTACATTTAATACACTACCGGTCAATGTCATGACTACAGGTCAATGACATGACTACGGTTATGACCTGCATTGTTTTATTATTTTATAATGTTTACTGAGGTGCACTTATAATGTTAGTGTGATTTTTACATCAAAACTTGTCATAATTTAGAAATAAAATCCCATTTCCTACCCTGATTTTAGCCTCTGATTTGAACGCTCTGTTTTAAGGGGCGTGTCTGCTGAGATACTTCAGTGTAAACGCCCACTGCTGTGATTGGCTGACAGCTTTGCATAAGAAATAGCTAGTATTACATGTGGAACTCTCTCGAAAACATTTACTACGTTTTTACTATTACAGCTCTCAAAGTTATCTAATCATGAAAAGTGTTGATTATAGCATTATATTTAGATCTATAGCATTATATTTAGATCTATAAAATTATATTTAGATCGTGGCATGAAAGGTTGCAGTGATGAGCATTGTAGCCGATCACAGACATGTTGAGTGCATGGATGCAGTGATCTCATCATTGCAACTTGATTTCTGCACACTAACAAATGCTTTCATCATAACTAACAATGCAAACACAATGTAAATAAAAGAGTTTTGGTGAGAGTCCAGGACTCAGTCACTGAAAAACATACACTGTTTGATTGACAACTCCAGCAATTGTGAAGGGAGTGTAATTTGATGGTTTTCTATATATAATTTAATCACAGTTTAAATAACAGATTATTTTCATCCCTACTAAGAGAAACAATGTGAAGTTGACCATTTAGTCACTGGTTTGATTTACTGACGCATAGACAAAGAATATCTGACAAGTACCTACATGAATCATTTCATATCAGAAATCACTGGTCACAGATCAGGCATTAGAATTAACACATTTACTTACATGTTGTGGCAATACTGTCGAGTCCATATCGTAAAAGTCTGTTTGCAAAGCCTGCGCCGAAATTGCGACTGATTTACCAAAGAATCCACAGTGAAATGTACCGAATACAAATAAATAATGCTCAACTGAGACATTCACATTGTTGAAAATAAATAACCACATTCCTAGCATTAGGATCCTTTGGAAGGTAATGTTATTATAGGCATTGATCTTCTTCTGCAGAGTCTGTCTTTTACCTGTCTTAGATTGGCTCATTCCACAACGAGTTGTTATATGGTCTTGGTTACAATAAAAGCTGTTTTTGGAGTAACAAGGAAGTTTTCAGTTCTGAAACTTACAGGATATTCTTATAGAATGATGAGTATGATGATATGTTAAAAGCTCAAGGGAATTTTGATTTCTTGATTTTTCAGCATCATTACTCCAGTCTTCAGTGTCACATGATCCTTCAGAAATCATTCTAATATGCTGTTATGGTGCTCATTTAGGCCTATTATTGGTGCTCAATTATTAATCATGTTATTAGGATCATGTGACACTAAAGACTGGAGTAATGATGCTGAAAATTCAGCTTTGCATTACAGGAATAAATTACATTTAAAAAAAAATATCATAATTTGACCGATAGCATTATGTATTAAATATTAAATATGTTTATAGGAGGCAGCAGCCATCATTGCCCAGAGGCCTGATAACCCACGGGAATACTTCAAGCAGAGAGAGAGAGCCATAGCCAACAGTGTGGACATCTCACCAGTCACCACGCACAGGACCGGTAAGATCATAGTGAAAGGTGGAGAAGAGGAGGAGGAGATGCTACTGATCCTCTGTTTGTCCTGCTACTTGCTCTTCACTTGTCTCTCAATCTGTCATTTAACAAGAATTGAACAACACAACTCAGGAGAGACCATCTGTCTGAAATCTCTGCTCTGAATCACCATGACCGATTTCTGAGGGTCATAGACAGATTATTCATATAGTTAAATTATATAGACAGATAGATATTGATATGTTTATATAGAGAACAGAGGTTAAAGAGAGACGGATTTAAACTTCATATATGCTGGCTGGCTACAAGTTATTGTAAACCACAGTTATAAATGTGAGAATGTCTTTGGATTATAGAACAAAATATCAAAGGAAGTGGCAGCATATATGTGCTAAAACATTCTGGTCATTTTGATCAGTACAAATACCCAATATTTCGTTGTTGATTGTGCTTTGCTAAGTCATGGAGTTTGCTGGTTGATGTTGTTTTTAGTTGAGAAAATACTTTTTTGGTCCAAATTGTTGTTTTGCTTCGTACTGCAACTTACTTTTAACTTTATCACAATAGCTTCAATTGTGCCTTTTGGAGGCTGAGTGAATCAATGCTATTTTAGAGAAACCATCTTAAACCAGCAAACCACCTTAACCTAGTTTAAGGCAGAAGGTTTTTTCAACAGGGATGCTAAAGCAAAGATTAATTTACTGTCAAAATGCTTTATTAGTGCCATTTTCCAAAAGACTGTATGATCCTGCTGAACAATGCAATATTATTTACTGGGTGATTGTCTCATTTCATTGTTTATTTAAGATCATAGACTTTTCAGTGTTGGAGTGAATGTCAAACTCCTCACTACCATCTGATGTTGAAGTGTGTGAGACCATCACACTAACAGCTGTTTTCTTACCTCTCTCCTTCTACCTTACTTTCTTTCTCTCTATTTCTTGGTAATTTCTTTTTTTTTCTTTTCTGCTCACTCCATCCTTTTGGTTGTTGACATTTCCTTTTTAACCATCCGTCCATTCCATCTGTCCTTCTGACGATCCTGGATCTTATTTACCCTCTACCCAACTGGTGCACATCCGTCATCACTTCTGTTTTGAACTCGTGCTTCTCTGTCTCTCTGATCTTTCACTTTTACACAAATTTCCTCCCCTCTCTATCCCTGGATTTATTTCCTCATGTCTATCCGGTTTGGTCTTCTTCTGTCACACCTGTGTACGTCGCTCTTTGTGTGTGTGTGTGGGTGTCCATGTGTCCCACACGATGGTCCCGTCTCCCGTTTACCAGGCCGCTTGGACAGTCCATTCTTGAGGCAGCAGCACAGTCCATCCGATTGCAGCCCGCCCCCTTCTCGCACTCCGCCCCATAAGCGGCGGCAGCCAGGTCCACCTGGTAGGTACTGGACAGATCTTGCTGAGGGCCACTGCATCAGCGTAGGATCACCAAGTCACCAGTCTAGCCTGTAGCCACTCTTCTTACTGAATTACCGTTTTTCTTTTGGCTTCCTCAGCAACACTAAGCACATTCACTGTAGCTGCACTGCACTGGGACGCACTAGGTCTTCCAGGGTTAGTATGTGCTAGTATTAAAGGGATAGTTCGCCCCAAAATTAAAGTCTGTCACTATTTACTCACCCTCATGATGCTTCAAACCCTTATGACTTAGTTTCTTCTGTGGAACACGAATGAGATATTATGCAGAATGTCCAAGCTGCTCTTTTCCATACAATGACAAAAAAAAATAAAAAATTCTCATGTAACACAAACAGTCAAACCAACATTAGGCAGTTTGAGTTGATGCATTTAAGAAAAATTTACACGCAGCCCAACATGGTAATAATTAAAAGAAAAAAAATGAGAACGTGCATCCGTCGTGTAAACAATACAAAACTTTTGCCTACATCAAGTGAACAATCTGCCCATTCAGGCTATTTTGAACAAATGTGCATACATCACACAATAGGTTATACAGACGCTTAGAGGTTTAATATTAAATGAACAAATAGCCAAATATGAGCCATATACTGCAAATCGCATTGTAATTAGAAACCTTTGGTGGTCTTCAGACTACAGAGCGTGAACACAAATTATTTTATCATGATTTTAATGTTTTATTAACAAAGTTCGGGAGGAGCACGTTAAAATAATCGATCCAATCAACTCGTCAATCGCAATTGGCACGTCTGTTCTATCAGCATGAGAGGAAGCCTATATATATACACAGTTGACTCATCTACATTCCTCGACAGTTTTCAGCATCCCTCCACCACCCCGACTCCACACTCTTGGCTTCTTCCTTCCACAGTCAGGAATACGGGGGGAGTACTCTGGTTTCGGGCCAAATACCGAGCTCGGAGCGCTCTCCTTGGACAGCATGCCAAATACGCATACCATTTATTAAATCTGACTTACAGTACTGTGCAAAAGTCTTAGGCATGTTAATACCCCCCCCCCCCCCCCCCCCCCCCCCCCAAAAAAAATGGTTTTAAGTCAGTTATTTATATATTTTGCTGTAGTGTGTCAGTAGGAAATATCAGTTTACATTTCCAAACATTCTTTTTGCCATTAATTGTAATAATCCAGTGAAATTTGTGTATGCACAAGGAGTCTGACAACAGCCGGTATGATCTGATCTCACCATCATCGAGTCCGTCTGTGATTACATGAAGAAACAGAAAAAACTGAGACAGACTAAATCCAGAAGAACTGCGGGAACGTCTCTGAGATGCTTGAAGAAACCTTCCTGCAAAGCTACCTGAAAAACTATGCGCAAGTGTACCTGGACAAAAGCCGTTTTAAACACAAAGGGTTGTTACACCATATATTGATTATGCCTAAGACTTTTGCACAGTACTGTATTTGTAAGTGTGAACTCGTGAAATAAGCTCGGGACCATTTGAAATCAGCTGCCTATCAGTGGGTACAGATGACAACGTAAATATTACTCCACCCATTACATCAAATATTAGCGGTTCATCCGTCAGATACCCTCGGGCACCCATCCGCGCAGGACTCAGACTCCCAAGGCTTGATCGGGCCTCATCTGGGCCTCCTTGGGGCCAACAGCCAGGGGTTGTTTGGCCTGCCGAACACTTTGGTCCAAAGCGAGCCAATCGAGGCTTAAGGTCCTTGCACATTGAGTCCGAAATTTTCGAATGCATTTTTTCGTATTCGTGATTCAGTGGCTCTGAATTGTCAAAAAAACATTCAAAATGCTTGCTACGGATGCGAAAGTTTCAAGCATGAGTTCTAATTCATTTTTTAACGTGCGAAAATTTCGGATGCGAATTTCGGATTAAGTGTGCAAGGGCTTTTAATGCGTTAATATGTTGGTATTTTTGTACATTTTTGTACGTTTGGATAGATGCTGCAGAAGTAGTCCAAATGATGATGTGTTGCAGTCGAAGTCCTCTCCGGCGAGATACAATAGTTTTGTGTGAGGTACAGTGCAGAATTTAAGTTGCTAATATCTGAAAATCTTATCCCGATCCACTCCGTCAAACACACATCACCTGAAACAGGGCATGTTGCGATCTGTGATGAAGCAGCAAGAGCCAGTGAGCGTTTGATATCACTGCCATAAAACATGTCATAAAGCTTCTTGATTTATAATTTATAACGAGCTGCTTGGATTTGACTTTTATGATCGCTGCTGAGAATGGAGATTAATATCGCTGAATCAAGGCTTGAATTTGGGTCTGTTCCTCGCAATCGTATGGATTCTGAAGATTGGATTACAGCACAGAAATAAAATTGATTACTTTTGTGAATTTATGTCGCATTTTTGGTGTATTTTATGGTTCTATTGTCAGTCAAAGCATTGGACTTATCTAAGAAAAAAACGTTTGTATCCAACAACTAACAAAACAAATATGTGACCCTGGATCACAAAACCAGTCACAAGTCGCACGGGTATATCTGTGGCAATAGCCAACAATACATTGTATGGGTCAAAATGATCGATTTTTCTTTTATGCCAAAAATCTTTAGGAAATTAAATAAAGATCATGTTCCATGAAGATATTTTGTACATTTCCTACCGTAAATATATAAAACATTTATTTTTGTGAGTGAATGCAGCACAATCGCCAACATAAATGAACAACTTTAAAGGAGATTTTCTCAATGTTTCGATTTTTTTGCACCCTCAGATTCCAGATTTTCAAATAGTTGTATCTCCACCAAATATTGTCCTATCCTAACAAACCATACATCAATGGAAAGCTTATTTATTCAGCATTCAGACTATGTATAAATCTCAATATCATAAAATTGACCCATGTGACTGGTTTTGTGGTCCATGGTCACATATTACATGATAAATAATGGTTAAACGATTACAGAAATTTGATTAATTTTAAGGTCCTAAAGTGTAGTCTTGTTTAATATTATTCACACAGATTAAGTCACACAGAACAGAGCGAAATGTTATCATTTCATATTAAGTAGATGAGTAAACTGCTCTTAATAAATGCGACTAACATAATGGCGTCCTGATGATGACAGACCCACAACAGTCAGGTCCTCAAATCTGTAAAGTAACCATCTCCCGTCCTGTATGTCCCATCTCAAGTAACCTGCTGTACTAGCTAACGGCACTACGGCCTTCTCAGTGTCACGATCCATTTCGTTCTTAAGACGTCTATTTGATCCATATTGCCATCTTCTCTGGATCCATAGTCAGTATATGTGTTCTATACTTGTTGTCCTTTGACTTTGTATTTTGCACAGGAAACATTTAGCATGTGTTATTTTGAAGCTATGCCATGGACGTTCGGAGGACTGAGACAAACTGATTCTTTTGGTTAGGGAGATCTGGTTGAATCTCACCAATGTTACTCCCCTCATGTCCCCCTTCCTCTCCTCCCATGCTCTTTCTGACGGATAACCGGTGGCCCTGCCTGCGCTTCCTTTCGTCCTGTTGACCTGTGAGTGTACGCCACGCTGCACCGCATGTGATTGTGGTCTCCGAGCCCTTGGGCTTGCGCTCCGTGGACCTTGTGTGACTGTACTGTTGTGGAGCCGACCTTGTGGTGTGTTCAAGTATAAAGTTAAATAGCAACACAAGGACAAATGGCGCCCGTGAGGACTAAACACTGGGTCTGTACTAAGACCCAATATCTAGAGTTTATGTAGAGTGATACTGTGGATTTCTCTTACAGAAATGGGTGAATTTGAATTGTGTCACTTGGCATGTGCAAGCAGTTTTTACAATGGTCATTGTGGTTTCACGAGTTGTGTTTGTTATGTGTCGTGTGAGGTCTTCACTAAGCTGTATTAATCACCAAAATTTGCTTCTCAGTGTTTTTGTTCAGTGTTCATTTCAAATTGGTGACTTCCATATGAAACATTTCCCAACTATCAGGGAATGATCTCAGAACGTTCTGACAAGGTTCGCTCAAAGATATGAACAAACATTCTTTCTAGTAACATTAATATAATGTTCATTCAGTTATCTGGTCTTTAAGATTGTTCTCAAAACGTTAGCACAAAAACATTGTTTATATGTTGTTCATGGATTTTTTTTTTTCCTGAAACAGTTTAGTTGGATGTTCATCGAACATTTTTTAAATGCTAATACTTGTTTTAGATTGTATAAAAGAACATTGAAAATTAACATAATGTTTGCAAAATGAGCAAATGGAAGGTTTCCTTAACTTTTACATAACAATATTATTATTATTTTTTTATGTTCTTAGAACATATTTTTGTTAGCTGGGTTCATAGTTCAGAGGTTGCTCTTTCAGAGCTCAGGAGACATGACTTTTCAGAATGTTTTTTCAAAAGTAATTTTGTCTTAAATTTATAAAACAGAAATAAATGAGACGATTGTTCTTGAATAAATTTGATTACTGTTTGAAATCTCTGCAACCCTGAGCACAATTTGTGATATTTTACTGTATATCTTTGACTATATTTGACCCAGACAGCAACATAGTGTCAGCCCAGATCTGGGCCACATCTGGTACATGTGGATTCAAAGTGTACCAAATGTGGGCCGGATCTGGGCCGACACTATGTTGCTGTCTGGGGAGATTCTAAAAAAAAATTAATTTGTTGTCGATTAAATATCATTACTGTCCAGGAGAAAGAATTGAGATTTTAAAGAGAACTCATCTGTGATTGTTCTTTCCAGTGGGTTGTTATCATTATTTAGATATTTCCTAAAAATTGCATGAACAAGTCAAATAGATTCTAGATCTGTTCTGCATTATTACATTGTAATTTTAAAATCTTGTCTTATATTGACTACCTGTCACTTATAAAAAAAAATATTTTTTAACCTGTCAGCTTGCTTTAGCTGTTTTGAGTATAAGACATTTTTTTAATAAAACATCATTCTTGAGTGCATGTTCAGAAAACAACATGCATTTGTATATTTGTGAACTCATTTTCTGTGCTGCACACTGTGTTGTGTCTTCATGGTCACAGCGGCATGTCTGTGTTTTAATGTCACAGTCTTTGATGAGAACGCTGTGGACGATTCACTTTTTGACAGACAAAACACTGCTTGCTGTTGTTTGGCATTGATAGCAATCCTTTCAGACTGTTTGTAAATTTTGTCATCTGTGTTGTGATTGATATTTTGTCTGGCATGTGTTGCTTGAGATCATCAAACATTTACCTTCTTTTTGATGTCTCAGATGACTCTACCGAAGGAATCCTCGAGCGCAGCATGACCACTGGATGCTCTCCCATCCCTAAAATCGCCATTCAGGAGGAAAAAGATGACTTCTTTCGAAAGGAGTTTGGTAAGGCCTTAAAAACAAGGGATCTCTTTTTGATATTCATATAGGGCCAGATTTACTAACAGCTTGCTCCAGTGCAAACCCTCTTTTGGCGATAAAAAAACTACTGTCAGGATTTACTAAAGACACGCAGTTAAAAATTTGCTGTGGACAGTTTTTTTTTTTTTTTTTTTTTGCGGCTGACCTTATTAGCATATGCATTTGTAGGAGTTTCCCTTTCAGACGCAACATTTATGGGTATTTAAATGAATCATACAAGGTGATTTACTAAAGTTTGCACTTGTCAATTTACTGGTATTTGCACCATTATTTACCACCCCAAAAAAAGCATGTCTTAAACCAGACGCTAATTTGCGCTTCTCTTTGTAGATTGCGTCGGTCATTATGGAAATGATCCGGCTGCGTCTGTGTTTTTTTATGTGCACTTCTTCAGTAGATCACATGCAGAACTTTCCACTCCCATCTCCCTTTTTTTTTTTTTTAATTGCACTAATGCTTATTTACCCTGTTTAGTAAATCTGGCCCTTAGTATCATCTTTTTTATCCTTTTGTTGTATTTTACATGTGGGTTTATGGCACGTCAGTACACCACTGAAGTTGAGCCTTTTGGAGACAGAAAGAAAATGATCAACAGACCTTTAATATATAAAGCAGCAGTGCTATTTTAAGTGATAAAAGTTCAGATCCCAAAAAAGAATCTCCCACCATGTCCTCCAGAAAACTAGTTAATAAGTCAGCAAAGACTGTTTGGGATGTAAAATGTTGAATCTCATCAGCTCAAGAAGTTAGACAGATGGGAGGCTGTTATTGCTCCCACAGAATTATCTAGCGCATGCAAACCGGCCCCTGTGATGCAGCCTGGGGCTCTTTTGTTTGTCCAGGTTGTGTTTGCCTTCACAGCTGACTGACTTTCTCAGCTCTTGCGTGTCCACGCTGACTGCACTGAGTATGCTCAAGAAAAGCACTTCACTGGGGCGCAATTTACTGCTCATAATCAGATCAGGAAGAAAACTTTTTGGTTACACTTTATTTTAAGGTGTCTTTGTTACAGTGTAATTATACATTTAAGTACTGAGTAATATTAAGTAACTACATGTACTTACTATAGGGTTAGGATTAGGGTTTGGTTTGGTTTAGTTTAGGGTTAGTTGCATTGTTCACAATTTATAGTAACTGCATGTAACATTGACTCTAAAATAAAGTGTTACCTACTTTTTTAGGTACCATAACCATAAATAAGTGTAAATAGGCAATTGTATATTAGAACTGCATAGTTAATTAAATAATATGTGGGGTTATGAAAACCTGTAAAAGGGTGCCAAATGGGCAGTTGTTACCTGAATATCTGATTTGACCCTTAAAAATGACTTTTGTTGGCTTAACCCAATATTGACAGATTGATTTCAAATACTTTATCACATGAAATATTTTTTTAGATTAGATTACCCAACTCTCTGATGCCAAGAAACCCCAAATATACCTCAAATATTAAATTTTTACATATAAGGACCGACTTTCGGTGAATTTTAACCAGATTTGACATTATTAAAATGTCATAATTAGATTTTCAAAAGACGTTATTACGATATTATCTGTAAAGTAGATTAAAATAATACATTTTCTTTAGAAGGCAAACTGCAACAGTAAAAATTGAAATTCTGTAAATGTTTTACACTTTTTTTTCTCTCTGAAATGTTAGGCCCCTGGTAGGCCCCTGGTGTAATGCATTGTAGGTTTCATAGAAAGTGTTATTGCAGTTCTTTCCAAATAAATTGTTTTTAACATGAACATAATAGTCAAGTCACCTTTATTTATATAGCACTTTATACAGTACAGATTGCTGCTTTACAGTGATAACAGGAAAACTATGCATTTCAGGCTGTTAGTCAATTCAGTGTTGATTCAGTCCTGTTGTAAAGATCATCAATTATTAAATTAGTTAATTTCATATATAAAGCAGTAAAAAAGTGTCATCGTCCAGCTCAGTTCGGTTCTCATACTACAGCGTCAGTACAGTCAGATATTAAGTGTTCCCAACAAAGCAAGCCAGAGGCGACAGTGGTAATATAGTTCTATATGTTCATGAGTGTTTCCTAAATGTCCTTTTCCCTCCCTCAAGCCTTTGACACTCCCAAGCAAACTCCAGTGCAGGAATCCGGCTTCAGCAAGACCTCTCCGAGTGTCTCCCCCCAGCCCCGCAGCACAGATGACACTCTGCTAGACATGTGGGATAGCAGCCCAGCGCCAGCCTCGGCCCCCTCCCAGACCCCCGCCCACATCATGGACCTGATGGAGGACACCCCGGAGCCCCATCGCCCCGGCTCCTCCCCTGCTCTCCCGCAGCCGCTCATGAGCTTCGATGAGGTGCCCGACACCCCCTACTGCACCGGCCCCGAAGACGAGCCCTCCAGCCTGGTGGACGTGTCGGGACCCCACCAGATGACCCTGAGTTACCAGCAGGCCCTCCAGCACGCGTCTGGCTCCGACAGCCAGGACCTGGATGACGGACAGCTGCTGCTGACCAATGGAGACTCGCTGCTTAAAGAAGGGACCCAGGTCTGTTAAAACAGCCTATCAGTCTCCTATATGTTTCATTTCCTTATGCATGATATTTATTTTGCCACTAGGTGGCAGCATATACTTTCTATATTTGACATTATCTTAATGCCAAAGACACATATTCAGGACACTATGCTTGCATGGAGCTTTATATGTTTACATATAGCCATCATATGTTTGCATTTATGCAGGCGAGTGAAGGCTACTTCAGCCAATCACAGGAGGAGGATTTCGCCCAGTCAGAAGACTGCACTGCAAAAGTCAACCCAACACCAGTTTTTTATAACAAACCACCAGGTGAGATCGCCGCAGATTGAAGCACATCAAATGGTTTGATGAACGCAATTCTTGTTTCTGTTTTGATGGGAAACAGGAAGTTTGGGTGGGACATAATGAAGGGCTCATTCTTCTTTTTTTTTAAGTAGCCAATAACCTTTAGTTCACATTTACATTCTATTGATAATCAAATGTAAATGGTATTTACAGTTAATGGGAAGGACAGTTATCATTTTAAAGAGATTTCTTGGACAAATGTTTGTATCAGTGTTATTTTATTATCCCTTGAGTCCCTATTATTGTTTTATATTTTCTGTTTTCATTATTTTACAATGTTGTGTTTTCGTCATTTAAAAAAAAAAAATGTCTCTATATCGTTTTTATTTTTTTATTTCAGTTTGTTTTATTTATTGTAGTATTAAACTACTGTAAATGAAAATGAGAAAGTAGCTGAAACAAGTTTATTAAAATATTTTATTTCAGTTACTGTTTATTTTAAGTAACAACAAAAATGCAGCACTGCATGTAAAAATTACATTGACACGGCACCATAACGGTGTGTATATATATATGTGTGTGTGTGTGTGTGTATGTGTGTGTGTGTGTGTGTGTGTGTTTATATATATATATATATATGTTTAATTTAAACTTCATTTTATTTTAAACAAAAGTTTTTTTATGGTTTTAGTTAACTATAAAAGGCCTGGTTTGTCTACACCCCTTAGTAAATGAGGGGACATTAATATTTTTGGTCCATTTTCCAAAAGAGAAAAACTGTCAATTTTGCATGTGTTCTCAGGCTGTTCACAGTGTTACAGCAACACTAATTTCTTAATTATCTGTCGTTACGGTACATCCCACCATTAAACAAAAAAATCCTAATATAAGGTGTTTGTCTTATTGTCTTCTGCAGAAATCGACATTACGTGCTGGGATACAGACCCCGTGATGGAAGATGATGATTAGGAGCGACCGAGGGAAACCGAGGCGACGCCTCGGCGAAAACTGATTTTACAACAGTTACTGAAGTCTTGCATCAAAATGTTTTAGAGAAAAAAACAACAACAATGTTAGCCACAGAAGAAAAGGACTCGGGTTATTGTTAAAGATGCCAGTGGGTATGAGCGCTTTCGGTTCGTGTATGTGTGTGAGAGTGTGTTTATTATTTATTTCGATCTCTTTTTTTTTTCTTTTTGCTATGCAGAGTATAGCACAGTGCGTCTCTAGCGATCACCTGTGTTGTATGGATCCCTGTGCCTAACAGGTGTGTGTAGTAGCAGATTAGATTCCGTTTTAGTTTCTATCTCCTTAATCAACGCCGAGCTTAGGTCTGCTCAGCGCTTCAATCAAGTTCCCCACAATCCTAGTTGCTTAGTTGAATCACATGTGTTTGAGTGTTATGCCCACAGGGGTCTTTGCTTTGATGACTCAATCGGTCAGGGACGCTCGAACCCTCACCCCATGTCAGAACTCAATTTTAGCTTCAGTTGAGTCAGTCGTATTTAGCAAACGGAAAATGAAGGGGGTTTATATGTGATTATGAAACAATTTTGTGTTGTGCCAATTATTTTGAGTATGACGTGTCGGTGTAACGGCCTTTTAGGACTTTAGCGCCAGGTGACATATGTATATTTTGACTACATATGAGACAATGTGTATAAACAATGGCTAAAACTGACGTTTGGTTTTTTTATGAACAACTGCAATAGAGCTTTGATTTGTTGAGAAACTTAGGCAATAACAATTGTAGTGAACTCCTTTGGGAATTGTTTTAGTTAAATATGCGGTAGTGTGTGCACATAAACTGTATGCGTGTACATCTAGTTTAAAGATAAAGTGAGACGAGAGTCCCTTATTATTGGGGAGGTTCAGGCCTGAAAGATATTCTACATAAGTACGCAAGCGTCGACGCCAATGCAAGCTCGCAGTCCCAGATGTTAGCATGCGGCCTTACTGTGGCGTTAACAGACCTCAGTACTTAAAAGGATAGTTCAGACAAAAACTCGACCTTGTGTCGCTTCAAATCTGTGTGACTTTTCCTTTGTGGAGCATTAAAGAAGATATTTTAGTGTTTTATGTCCAAACAGTGGAACAAGCTGTTTGGTTACCAACATTCTTCAAAATATACAGAGCCCCTAAGGTGACATGTTGGTGAAAACAAAATATATGATATGGGAGGAAAAATAATAAGTCAATGCACTCGCAAAACCTTTGCAAAATGTTTGCGTTCGCTCGCAAAACGCAAAGTTTCTTGGGGGAACGGAAACATTAGCGAGAGAACGCGAAAGCATTGCCAAATAATTTTTTTTTTTCTTCACCATGTCCTTTTAGGGTGTCCGTAAATACTACTATCTTTTGTGTTTGTTTTACAGAAGAAATAAAGTCATACATGCAACTACGACATGCAGCTGTCGTAAATGATAGAATTTAAATTTTTGGGTGAACTATCCCTTTAAGAAGCCAAAATAATTCCCTTCACATTGCTATTATCCAAGTAAACATGCTTACCAGGATTCAGTGTCTTACAGAGGATGATTTATGCTGATGTTGGCTATAGCGCCCCTTGAGGCTGAATTGCATTCTTCTAACACATTTTAGCGAATGAAACCGAAGCATTTGTGTTTGTGTACTTGCGTAGAGTATGGCCTTGACCTCAATTTATCGTGGATGTGATTTGGAACCTTTTAGTTCTACGCTCCAAGGGAAGGAAACTCCTATTAATTACACACTTCAAACCCTGGTAACCCCCATTATTGAAATATAATATTAATATGACCCTTGTATTATTATTTTTTTTGCTTGTTAAAATGCTTTATCCAGGACTTCGTTCAGAGTGATGTTACCCTTATGGACGTCTAGACATTTTTTTTAACCTAAAATTATTACAACCCTTCAAATCAAATTTGGATTTTGTAACTGACTTTTACACAAGGACTAGTGCAGGGACACATGGCCTTGCTCAAGGGCAGAATGGTGAGAGGTTATCTCACTAACTCAACACTGACTCAAACTGTAATCTTTGTTGTACCAGCCCACATCCTTAACTGCCAAGTTATCACCACCCACTGTCTTCCTCATACTTTTATGCCTGGCTCACACTACAGGAGTTTTAAAATCCTAACCGATTTTGAAATCTGGTTGCAGCACACACTTAAGGAGAATCTTTGCAGATTTTCTTCCCCCAAATCTTAAACATGCTCACACTGCAAGGTTTGAAAATCGCGGTGCACCACACACTACAAAATGTTATTAAGATTATCGTGCCAGGGGAAGCGCCTCACGTGATCTCACGCAGCAAACACACGCACGCACGCACATACACACGCACAGAGACTTTGAACCTACCGGTACTTTGAGTTAAGAGCTTAGATCGGGCCCAAAAAATCAAGCCCGACCCTACCCGAGCCCATGCACATTGTGTCCGGGCCCGGCCCGACACAACACATTAACATAACTAATTATGAGCCCGAGCCCGATTTAAACCCGACCATTTTTTTAATACGTGGGCCGTTATAACCAGGGGCGGTGCCAGATATTTTTTTAACGCAGGTGCTGAGGGGGTGCTAGATATATAGCAAATAAATACTATTACAAAAATTGGCCACTTAATATTTAATATTCAATCATTTTAATTGTCACAATTAAAGTATTCATTTTATTAAATTGACAAAGCACAACATTCAGCATTCAATTAAATACTGATTAAAGATTTATTATTATTAGGCTAATAATGTTAACATAATATAGGCTACTATCGTTATTTCGACATAATATGTGTGCGTGCAACAATGTGCATTTTTAAATCCGGTGACGCGTGCATTGATTTTGAAATCCATTTCGTTTTAACGCGCTTTTTAGTTTCGGGTTCATTACTGAACATGTAACGTTACTTGCCTTTGTGCCTGCTGACCAGAGCGTAATACTTATTTATTTAGCAATAAATAAATGGAGATAAAAACGCATATCAAGTTGAGTCATTCAAAATGATCTCAAGGGAAATTCCTTCAGCACGACAGCCCTGCTGTCTTTTTGACAGCACTGACGTAATCACAGACTTGCTCATCCCGATTTAAAATCTTAAATATCAAACATGTTTGATATGATCGGGGCGAGCCCGATTTGTGCAAGAGCAGATCGGGAGGTGCAAGATTCGATCTGTGAACGCCTCACATTACCAGATAATCTGCGCCGAACATCGGAACCGATCAAGGTCCTCGACAAGATTTTTTCTCCGATTCTCTGGAGGGGGAAATCGGGCATAAATCGGCCTAAAACTCCTGTAGTGTGAGCCAGGCATTAGTCATTTTGAAAAGCCATTTCACAACATCTTGGCTTTACATTACAAATCTTTTCTTTTTTTTTGAGTGGAAAGGTGAGCAATAAGACTAAACCAATAGTATTGTTCTGTAAATAGCTTTAATTTTGTTCTCATGTAAAATGTACTACAATAACTAACATGTATTGATTCACCACTCATGAAAAACGTGGGGTGGCGTACGTTTGGATTGGGTTTCTTGCATTTCTTTGGTGAGAGAGAAAACATGGTTTCTCAGTATGAAACCTAATAGGAAGTAACCCGCATCTTTAACAGTAACTTAGCCCCTTTTAAAACGACTTCCGTGTATTCCTGTTCACCCTCCAACCTCCTTAGTAGTGATTATTATTCTCTTTCTCCCTCAAACTACTAGGAGACTACTACTACTACTACCACCACTACTATTATTACTATTACTACTGCTGTTCTACTACAGTAATTTCTTCTTTGCCCCTGAAGCAAGGCTTAGCGACTCCTGAAAGTTCTTTTTTTAATTATTTTTTTCTATCTCTTCCTTTTATTTCCCGTCCGCTTCTCACACGCTGTTTTTGAAACAAGCACAAGATCTTTTGTGACATGCTATGTGCTTATGTATGTTAATAAAAGACTTTAAAATCCTTCAGAAAACTTGTGTACTTTCACGTTTTTCTGTCTGCAACCAACTGGACACAGAAATGTTTAAACAGTGTCCTATAACTTAAGACTTTGTACCTCCCTTAAACGCATACCTTGGGTCTTTAGTGACCCGGGACGTCATTCACTACCCTCCTCATCATTCATTTTTTAAAGTTAGACATCAACCTTCTTAGTATTCCTTAATCAATTAATTATACAAAAGAATAATAATAAAATAAATAAAAATTACAAAAGAATGCCTGTTTTCCAATTCATTTTTTGTAAAAAAAAAATTTAATAGGGTTGCTAACGACCCGAGGTGTGTAACAGTGTAAATGTATATTTTTTGCACAACAATAATTGAATCTTTGATGACTGAATTAAGTGCAATTAACCTTTATTCCACAAGGTGGCAATGTCTGATACACAATGATGAAGTGACATTTCACTCATAGTTACGCAGGGCAGAAAACAAAAGAATAGAAAGTATCATCAGCAGCTCTTGAAATGGCTCAGCGATTTACTTCAGAGTAAGTACTGAACGCAATCAAATTTTAGTGTCACTGGTGGATCTGGTGAAGAAGCTGCGAGCGATCAAAATATTGATTTTGAAGACGTTGAAAATGATAGCTTTGCGAATATGGTTGGGATCGCGAATATGAGCCAGATGGTGAATGTAAGGAAAAGAGCTCTGACGAGGACAGTGATGATGGTATAAAACATCTGCTCTAACTGAACCTTTCCAAGCTCCAAAAGGTAACACAATATGCTTTATTTTATTCTTCTGTAATTGTTACTCTAATATCAAGAGAGTTCTATACTACTACAGTTAGAGATCCATCTGTGTTAGATATAGATCTGGGTTGCTTAAGACCTGAATATGTAATAATGATTGGTGAAACATTCATGAATTTAAGGTTTAATCAAATACGTAAGGCATTCACTGGCCCTGTTTGTGTATCGTCTATATTTTGAGATATGAACCGAAAATCCTCAAGTGAACATTGAAATATATAGCAGCTGTGAATTAGTACAGCTCTGATTATTGTGTCCGCACACGCAAGCACACTTTGCACGCTACATGAACATTGCATGATACACTTTCACAGTTTGCCATTCACAGTTCAAGTGACAAGAAAGAAAATGCGCTATAGAAAATCTGGAGTGTAAATCTAGTGTGAAATAGGAACAAAATTGGGCCTAAATTGAGACTCTTGCCAGATCAAAAGAGATTTACTCAACATAAACCCTTTGGATTGATGCACCAGAGCCTCTTGATGACGGCTTTCATTGAAAATGGCATAAACGGGTACATTTGGTACATAATATGTCTCGTATACTGTATGCTAATTTGCAGTCCACAGTCCACTTATCATAGTGGATGTGAGAAGGCTGTGTACCAGAGCAGTGACGGTACTGCTCACTTCATCTATGCAAACAGATTCACACGGCTCTGCTATGGTCGCATAGCAACACATTGCTGGCAGAGAGAAGGTAGTTTACATCTCCGTCTTTAGCTTCGGTTGTGATGTAACTGAATATATAAAACAGAGAGGGAAAAGCATATACAGTCATTTTAATACTCTCCCAAAAGAATAATCAAACCTTTCCCACTGATTAATTTGGGGGCTGTAGTCACGTTGAATGCCGTAACTTGATGTAAGAGGGTGTTTTTGAAATGACATTAAGGTGCAGTAAATTTCATTGATTGTCTTTGTACAGTTTTGTATTTTGGTCTGTGCAGAATATGGATATTTCCCCTGAATTGATCAATATTTGGCCATTTAAGGTTAGTTCTAGTTGTCATTTTTTCAGGACATTCTTATTTTTATTTATAAAATAGAATATGGTGTACTTTTTGAGAAAGTATTTTTCCTCTTCAACCTTTTCAAAAGAATCCATTTGTGATCCCACCTTCATTCTGTCATTTATATAACAAGAAGCAGCGTTTGATTTCCAACATTTGACATGGGCATTGTTTTATCTTTGTAAGGATAACAGGTAATAAATATTATATTCTTTATTTAATTGCATTATTTAAGTTCTGCACAGGTTATAATGAAGGAGGGAACAATGCCTCATATACCAAGTCTTTATAATGTGGGTTGTGGGAAGTGCGTTTCCTTTATGCTTTTGTTATTTACGGGTGCTCTAGGAATGGCTGCGCAATTAAAAAAAAAAAAAGCTGAAGCAAAGACATCACTATGATGTAGTAAAAGCACTGTGTGCCCACTTACACTGTAATTGCTTTCTCACATTTCCAAAATAGAGCTTATTTTAATCAAATGTCATTTGAAAGCATCCAGCACATGCATGAAAGCAGTGTTATATGCTGGGAAACTGACAAAGACAGCCATTAAATGGATTTGAGGTAGAATAGTTTAAGGGCACGGAAACATGCATAAGAGAAATGATGGCAGTAAAAGGGAAAAAAATTGAAATCAAGCATTTTCACAATGCAGCAATCACCACATTGATTACGAAAGAATACAAACAGCCTAGCAAAAATGAATGCGGTTTGTTAAATAAATGCCGGAAATCCCACATGTGCCTGCACAACAACAGCAGCAGGAAGTACCGTGGCCAACATGGTGATGCTTGAAAATGTTGACAAATCCCATTCGCAGGTCATTACAAACAAGGTGCTATCATCAATCTGAGGAGCACTTCAGGAGGATGGATTTAATATATATATATATTTTTAAATCATTATTCATACAGAGATTCAGAATATGTAAAAAAGAGAATAGTACTGCTGACATGACATTAAAGGCAGTTTCTCAGTGTACCCGCATGGTAATGTATTAAAAGCTGTGAGAGACAACTTTCTCCAATGGAAACAACAGACATCTTTCTAAAAATTGCAACTCCTCAGGCAACAACTTACTTTGGAGGAACAATTTGAGAATACTTTGAAGCTTTTCCACCCCCAAAGTTCAGACTCCTTCCCGAGAAAGGAACTGGCACAGAATCCAGAAAGAGATGCCAGGTATTGTTTTCCAGTTTATGAAACAACATTTTGTACAGCTGAGCAGCATTGTGTAGCTACAATACGGAGCAACCGCTGTCATTTCGCTATGTCGCACTTCTGTGTTTTACCCTGTTTCACAAAGTCAGGGTTTGAAACGTCATTTGTATTATATCAGTGAGACGCAGATGAGAGAGGACGTGAGGGGCGAGGTGTTGGTGGGCTACAGACAGCTCCTGGGAGCCATGGCAACAGCGTTCACATAATAGCTGCTGCTCTGCATCAGCCGAAGATGCCACGGAGAGCAAAGAGGACGAGAGAGAGAAACGAGTGTGATGGATCTGCAAATTAACCCCTGAACAAAGCTGATTCAACCGATTCTGCCCCCAAAAGACAGCAATCGAAACGCCTCTGGCAGTTCTTCAGACCACATATGACTCAGCATTGTGAGGTCTATTTTTGTGGGCTCATACCGCTGTGCTTCGACCCAAAAGGGGAAAGGCGGTGGGCAAACCATAGTGTTGATCCAGACTGCGGAGTCCCCGCAAGCCCAAGTCTGTGTGAGTCCGGCCCTCGCGAGGCATGGTGGTGATGGCAGAGGCCTGGGGCTCGACTGGCAGGTTGTTGTGGTTGAGGTCCATGGTGGACAGGAGGTGCCCCAGCGAGTCCCAGCGTCTGGCCGAAGGTAGGCGTATGAGGGACGAGTAGCCACGTTCGGGAAACACGGTCACGGGGGCCATCTTGCTGGTCTCAGACTCTTGGTGCTCCCTGGAGGACCTGGTTGTTGGTTTGGTGTAAGTTCCTCCCCTGGGGTCCGACAGAACTTCACTGTAAGGGGGCGGTGGGTCCTCCATCAATACGGCCTCTTCGTAGCATGGAGGTTTTCCAAAGACATCTGTGTCTGCTGAGAAAAGCCAAATGGTTCAGCAAGGAACAGAAAGAACACTGCAAGCTGCACCAAACATGCAAGGTTTTAGTTGCTTATAATCACTGTTGTCTCATGACCCCAAGATATTGTGGACCTGAAGTCAGCCCAGACATCATTAAACATACATAATCACATGATTTATCAGATTAAAAAAAAACAACAACTCTGCACTAAGTTATCAGATGACATTAAACAACATAAATGAGGGCTTGGTATATTTTATCAGGGGAGGGTAAAAGAACTGAAGCTTTTATCATTTCCTTTTATCATTTCTTTTTATCATTTTTATCATTTACCATAGATTTTCTTTTGTAAAAAGAAGTTATAACCAGCATATTGAGGTCAGAGATAAGACTGTTTGCTGTTTGACAAGGCAGTGTTTTCCCCCTATCATTTGTGCTTTTACTAGAATGGAAGATGAAAGCTAACTGGAAAAAGTCATAGAGGCTAGCAGTGCTAAGAGGCAGCACTTATTAGTTATCATGTGTTCTGATATAGGATTGCAGCAAATGGAGGCAGTGTTTCTTAAACTGCACTTTTAACCCAAATTGTTGATAAAAGCAATTTTTTTTCATTTTCTCAAGACAATGTCAGTGGTGCTTGCCCATCCAAGGAGTGGTTGCAAGGGGAATGCTAGGGTGTTCTGGGTGGCTGTAAAAGTCTAAAAGCTGGAAGGCATTACATGATTTTTGCCCCTATTTGCAGTTTAGACACAAGTCAGAGCCAGTTGGCATATTTTTGTATGTTAAAGTTAAAAGATTTTGCAGAAAATCACGTAGTATGATGGACATGGACTGTGATTTTTTTCTTTTTTCTTTTTTGCTTCAGACTATGAATCCGTACAGATGGAGGAGATCAAACATTTGATATTTTAAAGGGTCAGTTCACCCAAAAATTATGTCATTAATTACTCACGTTCATGTCGTTCCAAACCCGTAAGATATTCATTCATCTTTGGAACTCAAATGAAAATAATGAAATCTGAGAGCTTTCTGTTCCTCCATTGACAGTCTACGCAACTGCCACTTTCAAGCCCCAGAAAGGTAGTAAAGACATCTTAGTAAAGACAAAGTAATCCATGTTACTCCAGTTTTACCTAAATTAACCTCAATTTTATGAGTGAGTGCTTTGTTTGTGCAAAAAAACATAATTTACCACTTTATTTACAAAATATGAATCCCCAACCCACGTTCATGTAACAATGTCCACTCTCACACTTACATATAATTAGATAGAGTAAAGGTGCGTATTTGGCGTGCTGTCCGGGGGAGGGCTCCAAGAGTACTCCTCCCGTGGTAGGAATAGTTAGAACTAAAAGTGTGGAGAAGGGGTGGTGGAGGGATGCTGATAAACTGTCAACGAACAGAGGTAAGTCTGCTGTATATATACCTCTTATCGTTAATTGGATTGATTAACTGAATGCTCTCCACTCGTGTTAATTATGTTAATTATCTGAACATGCTCCTCTTGAACTTTGTTAATAAAACATCATGCATTGTGGTGCTCTTGTGAACGCTCGTTGGAGATAAATATTTTCCAAATAAAGTGGTAAATTATGTTTTTGGGGGTTTTTTTGCGCAAAAAGAATTCATAAAATTGAGGTTAAACCACTTGGGTAACATGGATTTCTTTTATGATGTCTTTACTACCTTTCTGGGGCTTGAAAGTGGTAGTTGCGTAGTTGTCAATGGAGGGACAGAAAGCTCTCAGATTTCATTAAAAATTATACAATTTTAATAGTTGTGTATTGTATTCCAGCCTTAGGTCTCAATCATATTGATACCTAGATATGGCCATCCATCTATCTATTCTTCAAACAGCTTGTCCTATGTAGGGTCGCAAGTAGATATGGCCAGTCCAGGCTAGCTGAAAGATTTAAAATAACATTCATGTCTATGTATTTACTAAAGAAATAGTTGTGTTTGTCTTAGCAAGCACCATTAAATAGTTCATATGGTAGGTCAATTCCAGACACCCTATAGTTTCAGGTCTGCTCACATCATCATCTAAAACTGTATTTTTCTTCAATTCATCTAGCAGAATTTAGTATTAAACTGTAGAAGAGGTCTGTTATGAAGGGGTCAGGCACATGTCAATGATTATACACCCCCACCCCTCAACACCCTGGTGAAGCTATTCAAGGACAGTGTTACGGCCGAGAAGTCATTTGATGGTGACTCTAGCTTGAAACTTATACTTCTCATTAAATACAATCTTTGGGGAAAGTTTCCTTGATTAAAATCTTGTTTAAAGCCTACTGCACACCACTCTACACTGCCCACCTGTGGTGTTGCTACACAAAAGCTGTATTTCACAAGCTACAAGTAGCATACAATGATGCTCTTAGGATTCTTTTGAAAGTCCCTCGCTGGACCAGTGCCAGCCAGTTGTTTGTGCAGAATGATGTGACCACACTAAATGCTGTAATAAGAAATGTTGTTTATAAATTTATGATGAGACTCATGGACTCGCAAAATGAAATTATAATTGTTTTTATATGGCCTGACCAGAGCAGTACTAGGTACAGCTCGCTGCTTTGGAGGCACTGGCGAAATTGTTTATATGGATTATAGTAATCCTTAGTTTTTATTTGTTTGTCTGTCTCTTTTACATGTTTTTTTTATGGACCTTTTTGAGTCTGAAATAAATAAAGAATAAAATCTTTTAAAAATAAATAAATTCAAAGACCATTTTCTCATTTGGTGCTCAATGCGTCACAGGGGACATGAGTCTTTTGTTGTAAAGTGATACAAAGTCCCTTTAAAGAGCAGAATTCTTTCCGTCTCTTACTCTTTTATGAGCTGACTTATTACTCAGGCCCTGTTTCAATGTGTGGTCATCCATCCTGTGTGTTTGGCACAGGTTTAAAGGGACATTCTTTGCCCATGGCTTGGGATCCACCATCTCTGGCAGCCAAAGCACATGATTATCCCGGCTCTAGCTGCTGTTAGCTCAGTGCTGTACTCGTCTGCCTACACAACACCCCCACAAGACTCACTGTTACCATGTCATACATGAAAGAATGCAGCTCGTGCTGCCAACACTGTGTGAGGAGTCAAGGTTTTCAGTTGTACAGCCCTTAGGAGATGGCCAATCTTTGTTGATTGGTAAACAGTGTTAAAACACAACATGCTTAATGTGTTAATAAAAGGTAATAAAGGAGTAGCGTCCTCTGCTTGGTTATTGGATTATGCAGATTGCTATTTGAAAGATGATACTTCTAATTGGAAATGGTAAGATCATCAAGACAATTACTGCCACTGTCTTGACAACCCTGCTGAAAAATCCAGCGTAATATTTTTCATCATTTCATGTCTGTTCAGGCTGGTTTATGATGATATAGTACTGGTCTAGCAGGTGGACCAGTATAATCATGCTGTTTTCAAGGAAAACGGAGCTGGTGTAGCCACCAGCATTCCAGCTTCCCATGCAAAACATGCCTTGTGCAGGTGACCAGCAATGCTGTGTTTTTCAGCAGGGAAGTTTAAAAAGTTGTTTGGTTTGAAAGTTGTGAAGGTATTGTGTACTTTAAATGCTTCAAAGTCTAGCTTATATAGCATTAGTGTTGAAGTGGAAGTCTATAGGAATTTTATAGGAAATGTCTGATTAGTAAGAGACAGAGCACCAAGTCAGGCTAAAGGACTGTGCTGAGTTTAGTGGATGCAGTTTAGAACATCTAGGAGGGGTAAGAGTCAGAAAGGTGAAAGGTGTTTAACATACCTGTAACCTCGAAACTTGTTAAAATCAATAAAAATACATAATATATTCTCATATATTAATAACTAAGAGATATTAAACATTAGAAGGAAAGGGTGAAAGAATGATTTGAAAATTGACCAAGGTCACATTAAATTATATGAAGTGGTATTTGCAACTAACCAGATAGCTGGAGAAGGACATTTCGAAACATTTCGTCATTTCAAAGGTCTAGTCCTTTTTTGAGTTTTATTTTGCTAATATTCTGTTAAGAGTTGTTAAAAGACTTGGTCTAAAAGTCTCAAATTTTGATTTCATTGGGATTTTTAAGTCATGGCCCTTTGTAAAGAAACGATTTTCTTCCAACAATGTGGGTGGGTGGAGGAATGTAGAAGCGTCTACATGCCTCCTCAATCAAAATAGTCCCCATAGCCCTGATTGCAGACAAAACTGCATTGGATGATTGAGCTTGTTTGAACATCCTACCTTCAGAGACAGTCCAGTTTGCTTGAGGGAGAGTGTGTGTAACAGGCAGCTGTGGAGACATCATTTGAAGTGGAAGGCAGAACTGAGGGGGTTCTCTAGGAGGGTATCCTCCTCCGGTGCAGTCCAAAGGCTCCATCTCCAGCGCCCGCAGGCACTGTTCCCTCAGTCTCTCTTCACGCCGCTGCTTCAACTTGCGCTGGGCGAAGCTGCAAAAGCAGCAAAGCATGACAATGAGAGCCCAGATCAGCCAGAAGCCGGCAAAGCATGCCAAAAATGTATAGGTCCCCTGCGACATCACCATGATGATCACCTTGATAAAGTTTGTGCCCTCCAGGATCCAGTGGGAAGATTTAAAGTCTTAAGGAGACCTGCTGGTTTAGTCGTACAGTTCACGCACCAAGTCTCAAAGCACACGAACAGACCATAGCTATCATATGTCTATGAATCCTGTTGTTTAAAACCATTAGGAGTCTATCCAAGTGTTTGCTGAGCTCATTTTCTCAAAGTTAACCGACGGAAAGGTTTCCCACTGACCGGAGGTCAAAAAAAGTGACCTGATTTCACTTGAAGCACATTCCACGAAGACGCAAGATGTCCGATATATTGCAAAAGAGAAACTGTAGGGGCACGTTCCGAAGGTCCTCCAGGGGCCCTTTCCCAAGAAGAAATGAAAATCTGCAGATGCTCTTTTCCTGACAGCTGGTGCAATGAGGGAATGCTAACGTCTCACAGTGCCTGGGTCTCCTCCTGTGTTGTGATCTGAGCTGAGCAGATCAGGGCTCTTTAGATCTCCAGAGGACACCAGCAGTCACGCTGCTCAACAAAGGGAAAGAACATAGAAGGGGGCAACCGTCATAAGTTATGAACTTGTCATATTTTCAAAACACAGACCCTTAATATTTCACACACAATGGCCCATTTCTTAATTAACCTCAGCTGTTCAAGCACAACTCACACAATGACTTTAGGGGGTAAGTATCAATTTCATACATTGAGAGAGTGGTAGTACACATAGTTTTACAGAAAGATTGTAAAGAAATGGTGTCAACAGAGTAAGTTTTCATTCACTAATGTATTTTGAACATTAATGATGGCTTTCAACATGGCACCCCTTCAGCTGTTAATGACAGCTCTCGACTGCCGACAAATAAAAATGCCATTTTATAACTAAGATTGAGACAACTTATGTAACCAGTTCTGAGATGATCTAGTAAAAGCTTTATTTCCTACACACATTCAAATCTCTATCCGAGATCTTGCTGACCTTGAGGAAGCAGAATAATTATTTGTCCTGTGTCATTATCACTTATGGCATCTGATGTTCCCATCTGAATATGGTCATCCATTTCCGATTGCTTAAACACACTGCCTTAAAAAACGAATTCAGCAATGTCATCTTTTGGAGGACATGACCTATAGATTACCTGTGGAACTACCAGAGCTGCTTTACACTGGGGACAATTCCAGGCTAATATTGGTCAATAAATAATGGTTCCCCCAATTCTGATCAAGTGGTTACATTCGGTTTTGTTTAACATACATTGATAGTCATTCAGTTTATAGGAACGGTCAGAGAACACTGGCTCTCATTATATGAATGAGAAGGAAGCTGTCATCACCTCTTACTTAACTTAGGAAGAAATATGACTTTGCTGATGCCCCCTATTAACAAATTGTCATTGATATAAAGCATATTATTGCATACGTTTCATAAAAATAAAAAATAAAAATCTGTTATCACATAACTAAGAAATGTTTTTACAAATAAAATAAGGTCTGTGTTGTTTTTTCTATAATTACAACACAGTTTTCAGTGTTTGGTAAGCTATAACATGTCCATGCCCAGTCATCACAATAAATGAATAAAGCCATAAATAAACACTCGTTTAATATAGCAGTGATGATATGCAGCCTTTCGGGTGGGTGATATTTGTGGAGAAATGTGCGCAATTGGTAATGACAGATGAACACCACATTTTATTACAAAGAGTAAACTACAACATGCAAGGACTTGAAAATCTTCACTTGTGAACGCCTGTATCACTAGACAGCTTTTATTAGGCGTATACTTATTATACTACCTTTAACCACCTATGTGTGTTCGTAATTTTCAAATAGAAACAAATATGCTGCTTTAAGCTCGTACTTACATGATAAGCGTCTTCCAGTCACGATGTTTCAGACGCGTGACACCGTTTCAATGGTCGGGACGTGACTCAATCCATATAAAGTTGCGGTAGTTGTCAGCGGCACATAATGTTAATAGCAGACTTGTCGTTACATGCGTGTGTTTTTTAGTGTCTTCACTAATGTTTACCTGGATAAACAGAACGCGTTTGGTGTTCCGCCTCATTCCTTGGTCGTGATGCGCGCGATTGTTAATGGACACCTGTAATTGACGCGCGCGTCATGAAACACCCACAATGACACTCCGCGCGAGATGCGCTGCTGCTTTCACGAGGACTCTCTATATCAAATTGAGAATAACGGTTCTCTAAACAACCTGACATGCTCGCTCCTCCTTTTTAACTGTTTGTAGAACAAAGTGACTGAAGTGGCACGGTTTTGTCTGGATGGGATTATTTGTTGTGTCTGTATCGGTCATGTTTATGGTTGTGATTGTTTGGTTAAATGAAGTCTAAACGTCACTACTTCAGTAATGATAACAATAATCTCTTCGGTTTGTTTCACAAATGCTTCTCACTGGATGGAAAGGTCCGTTGATATGACTATTAAAGATGCACTCAATTATTTTACACATACAAAAAAGTTTCACATAAAAAAAAATCAAAAGCACCATTGAGAAATACAATTAAAATGATGTGCACTCACAAATGAAGACTCACTCAAGACACGAAGAATCAGTCGATTAAGAATGTACATGTATGCGGGACCAAGTGCCGAGTATAGGGGTGGCTATAGTGATGATTGGTTGGATTATGTGAACATGTTGCTTCTGAACTTTGTTAAATAAAATTCATAACAAACATGCTTAAGAATCCACTGCAAGTAATGTTCTTAGAACACACTGCATAACAAAACATGCTCAAGGACATTCTGTATTGGAGAGAACATGGTCCAGAACATTTTGATAAAAATAAAAAAAACATGCTCAAGAACATTTTGTGTAGAGTGCAACAGTGGCCTTGGTTCCATAAGAAGGCTATTTTTCACACTGGGATTTTACGTTATAAGCCATGGACCAAACCAACCAGCTCAGAGGTGAATAACAATATTACAAACTTTTATTAGAAGTAATATATAATGTCATTCACAGTGCATTATGAGTTTTAAGGGATACAATTATTGACTACAGGGGGACTTTAAAACATTACCTTGGACTGATCACTTCAACAGAAGTATAGCTATACACGGTAGCTGATATATCCCTCATAGCTTATGTTATATCTCTCTTTACAGACTTATAAGTTAAAAATCAATTCCCCTATGCAGAAATGAATGAAATGTTTACTTCTAGAACCCAACAGTGGCACTTTAGGAAACATAAGAGCACTTAGCATTGAATAACATTGACTGTTTTTAAGAACATAGTGCATTTAACAGAACATGTACAGTTGTATAGAACATCCTCAGGAGATTTTTTCCATAGAATAGAAGATGCTCAAGAATACTTGAACAGATTTTCCATAGAACATATTGTAAGAATTTTGCACAAGACAGACCTTCTCTTGTGGAACGTATTTATTAAGAGTTGGCTATTCTTCAGGATGACAGAATGGAACTGATTTGTATTGCCTCCTCTTTTAATCTGTGCTACAGTGTTGGACATAAGGGAAAAGAGCATTGCTATGACAACTTGCATGAACACTGCGCCAGCTTCACAGTGACTATAAAGTCGTTGCCTATATCTGAGGTTGCCATATTGCTTACCATTATTATTATGCAGTGCTGCCTTCACCATACCGTGTAGCCGTGGGCTTCCACTCTTCATCATAGACAAGTTAATAGGATAGGACAGACAATAGGATAAGCCATTATTAGCATGCACAAAAAAATGCTATTTGATTGGCAGTGTGTTATTTACCTCAGAGTAATGCTTGTGTTCATTTTAGACGTAGTCTCTCCACACACTCATCATACTATAGACACCATCAATGCCTGTGTTCATTTTTAAAAGCCCTGGGCAAAACCTCCTTGAAGCATTCTTTGTTTTCATGCTGAACAACATTCTCTCTCCTTGCTGGCCCTGTGTGGATGAATAAAACACATCAGAGAGTCTGCTTTTGCCTTTTATTTCCCAGGAAAGAATGGACACATTATATTGAAATTAATGAGTACCACTATTTCATGCCCACATCTATATGAAGCTAGCGCAAGTTCTGCCAGGAAGACTCAATCGTTCGCGTCATTAATTACCTCCTCATCTATCCAATCATATCATTTACTGTAGCTTAAAAGGGCAGCGCTTACACATGTCTGAGTTCGCAGATGCTGTCACTCCAGTACCTCCATCCTCCCCGCCTCCACCAAGATGGGATCTTTCCTCCAACTCCTCTACTCAACCAAGCTGGGTCCTCCCTCTATCAACCTCAACACCATCAGTCAGGCTATCCCTTCCATCCTGAAGACTTCAGATGTCTTTTCCTCCATCCACCCCACCACCACCAGATGGCCCCTTTCCTTACTCCGCCGGGGGGTGAGCGGCGACCCCGCCTTCGTCTTCAGGCGGGACTCGCAGATTCAGTACCCTCTGAATGCGATTTACGAACGGGGCCTACGCCAAAGAACCTGATTGCTTGCTGAGCTCCTAAATAAATGTTATTGTTATTGTTATAGTATTAATTCTCCCGAGTCTTTCTGGTAGAACTATCTATCTATCTATCTATCTATCTATCTATCTATCTATCTATCTATCTATCTATCTATCTATCTATCTATCTATCTATCTATCTATCTATCTATCTATCTATCTATCTATCTATCTATCTGTCTGTCTATCTGTCTGTCTGTCTGTCTGTCTGTCTGTCTGTCTATCTATCTATCTATCTATCTATCTATCTCATACACATTCTGTTTAAGACAGTTCAGAGATATCTATTATGATGCCATTCAGTTCCTTTTGAGAGCAGAAACATGGGAACATTTCTCCACTTCATTTTCATAACTTCACAATCAGTCCCATACATTTCTTCTCCTTACCAGCATTATCTGTCCTTCGGTGCTTCCCTTGTGTTAAAGCTGCAGTATTTTCTGTGAGTCATTAGGTGTGTTCCATTCAACCGGAAGTGCCCTGAGAAGTTTACTACAAAAGTCACTGCACATCACTCCATTACTGCAAGAATTTGAAAATGATTTTTGAGGCTCCAGCGTTTTTTTGAGTTTGATTAGTCACAGGTGTGGTTGGTACATGGTTGTTCTTATAAAGTATGAGAGATGTGACAGTAATAGTGCAACAGTCATGATTACAAGTAAATAAAAGATAAAAGACACATCCAAAAGAACCAAATGTGTTTATTTTCATATTAAACATTGCAATAGACATTATCCCTTTTTCAATTATGACAACTCTCAGCAGTTTTGCCATGTAAATGAATATGGCAGTGTTAATGTATTTGATCTTGGCAGACTGCCTGGTCTACACTAAAAAAATCTACCAAAGATTTCTAGGATTCCTATCATTTTTCATCTACTATATAAGGTAGCAGCACTAAACATTTTCAAAGTTAAAGATTCCATTCCAATTGAGTGCAACAAATACGGTTAATGGAAGCTCAAACATGCATGTTTGATGCATGAGAACCAATGAGGATTATTGTCATGCATCAAGAAAGCACATTTGAGGTTTAATTTACCATATTTGATGCACTCTATGTATTGACAAACTATTATGTATCAATAAACAGTAATGTTTAAACTAAATTAAAATTGGTTCTTCATCGTCTCTTCAGTGTCATAGTTATGTTCAGTTTGTTTTAGTTTTAATGGACATTCAGTTTGTTTTCATTAGTCACATGTCTTCCTTTGTTTGATTTTCCCGCCATCTCCTTAGTTACCATGGTCACGTCATTATGCGTTCATTTGTTTCAGCGGTGTATCATTAATT
Source organism: Abramis brama (assembly GCF_963993115.1). NCBI lineage: Eukaryota > Metazoa > Chordata > Actinopteri > Cypriniformes > Leuciscidae > Abramis > Abramis brama. Next base: position 10,740,893 of record NC_139977.1, read on the forward strand.
ACCTTTAATTGTGTCAGTACTCCTTTTCCTTTGTTTGTTGTCCGGTCACTCTTAGGCCCTGTTTACACGTACATGGATATTTTGAAAAACGGAGACATTTCCCTTCGTTTACACGCAAACAGAGAATTTGCCTCTGAAAACGATTCTTTCTAAAAACTCCGGCCAGAGTGGAGATCTTGGAAAACTTTGTTTGCATGTAAACTGAGAAAAACTGAGTTTTAGGCAAGGGGGTAATCCAGCACCCAGAAAGCGTACCTTCTATGGGGGCATCCATTGGCTAACAAGCCATCACCTGCTGTTAGCAATTCCATTGACTCCCATTCATTTTGGCGTCACTTTGACAGCGAATAACTTTACATCTGAGGCGTTTAAAGACTCCTTTTGTCCATTGTTTATTTCTAAAGAAACACAACAATGTATAAAAGGCTCCAGTACCTTGTATCTTACACTATGGCCCCGTAGAAGCCGTTTTTGTAAAAATAGGCTAACGATTGTGTCATAACCACGCGACTCTCTGTCGCACAGTAGAGGGATTACCGGGGGGGACGTGGAGGCGTAAAGTCCGATAAAGTCAAGGGAGAAGCCCATAGAGAATCATAAAGTTGCTCCTGCTCCTAGCTCATGGAAAGCTCCTACTCACACTCTCCGTCTCTGCAAGATTCGTAAGGGAATGATTCAGATTTCTCTTGGCACAGCTACTAGAAGACAGACTTGACAGACAGTTTGAGTCTGCGCAGTATGATCAGCCATCAGGAAGTGAGTGCTTCTAATTGACTTCACTTTTCTCCGTTGAAGTCTATGGGGTCGTTGTGTCCATTTCTTTTACTGTCTATGGTTTTAGGCAGCCGACGTCACAGTATGCGACAGAACTTGCACCTGCGTCAAAAGTGCGACCTATGTTTACATTTTCATTTAGCTATGGTGATCGTGGATGCATTCAGAGTAGCAGTCGTATTTATGTTGGTGCACAAACCCTTTTCGTCTGTTTGCATTTGCAAATACAGCTGCTCTTTTATGCCGAGGAGCAGAGACGAATGAGTGTTGTTGTTGCTATTTTCAGGATTCTGATTGGCTAACGTGGGCTTGAGCTTCTCGTAACACTGCCACCTACAGATTTGACATGCTCTTGACGGCATATATACACGGGTTCGTGTAAACGAACACTTTTTTGACAGGTGTGCACAATGTTATTTTTGAAAACGGAGAGGGTGACATGTCCGTTTATAAAAATAGCCGGCCACGTGTAAACGTAGCCCAACATTAAAGGGCTGTTTAAACGACACTGCTTTAAACTAAAAACGTAAAACTTTTTATGTGTTTTGGCTGTTCATTTACACGACAACGGTGCCTGAAAACACAAACTTTTAAAAAAAGTATCCATGTAAACAACAAAAAAAACGTGAAACTCTAAAGACGATGACGTCATGTACATGCGTATTACGTGTTCAATACATAGTGTTTCATCGCCATCTAATCTGGCAGCAGAATACTGCGTTTTTAGTCGTTTACGTGGATCCGTGTGAATGGGGATTGTTTTGACAATGGTGTCGTCTGTACGCGGAAAACTCTTGTTTTCCTTGTCGTGTAACAGGGTTCTAATTCGTATATATGGTACTCTATATGGTTGAAGACATACATATTCAGGAATGACTTAATTTGCATATTACATATTTTAACACAAAAAAGCTTAATGGAAAACCATTTTATACTGTCTTCTTGGGAGAGGAACCATTTGCCACATATTATTTACTCACCAGGGCTTTCAGCCAAGTCCAAGCCAATTTCCTGCATTATCCCTCAGAAGAAAGGCAATGTCATTCATTCTGAATGGGGTAAATGACTCAGGGAAAAAATGACACAGTGATCTCAATGGAGGCAAAAGGTCACTCTTTTTGTGATTGGCTGACCTCCTTCTGCCTCTGTGGTGTGCCCTCAATGACAGGAATTGACCCACAGACGCTCTGTATGACGGATCACATGCCAGCAGACTAAGAGTGTGACACAATCTGGCCTGCCTAGCAATACAGATACAATCAGTGACACATTGACTCAGACACTTGAGACAATGAGAGTCATTGTCCGATGAGTTATAGCAAAAACTTTGTCGTCACAGAAGTCTGTTTGCGTTTTTCTCTCTAAGCTTTGGCAATATCCTCAGAATTTTTGCATTAGCGTAGTCTTGAGATCAGAATGAAAAGTAAGCAAATTATATTTCAGGAAGAGTGCCTTCTTCACACTGGTAAATATTTAGACTGCTGGCTTAACCTTGATTTCTTGGGAGACAAAATGTTTTAGTGGATTCATTATCCTAGGAACAAGCCCATTATTAACTTGTCGAGTGAAACTTTGTTAATGAATGTTAATGATTGTAAAGAACTTCAACATTGTCCATTAGTAGATGCATGATTATTTTGGTCTATAATTTACAAAGGTGACAATGTCTGACATTTCTCTAGTTCTTCATTAATTTGACCTATCATCTAAGCTGAGAAACAAAGGATTTTGTTTCATGGTTTATTTATTTTTTCAGTGTATGTAAATAAAGATATCATACCAGTGATATAGTAATTGAAAAAGTGGCCAAAATGTTCAAAAGCAAAAGTTCAAAGGTTTGGGTCTCTTAATTCTCGATCAAAATAAATCAATATTAAGAAATATTACTCCAATTTAAAATAACTACTTTCTATATTCAATATATATTTTAAAATGATTTTTGTTTCCTGTGATGGCAACATGAATTTACTTGATGAATAGAAAGTTCAAAAGAACAACATTTATTTGAAATATAAGTCTGTTGTAACATTATAAATGTTTTTACTGTCACTTCTGATCCATTACATGCATCATTTCAGAATAAAAGTATTAATTTTGTAGGGCTGGAAGCTTACGCTGCTATTTTGAACCAATAATCGGAACAAAAGGCAGTTAAAGGATGACGTGTATAATTCAAATATTTATCTGACTCAATATAATTAATCAGACTCCATTAAAGTTTTTGTTATTCTTTAACCTCTTATTCTTTAGAATAGGAGGTTAAAGAATAGGTAAAGGTCTTTCTTAGAAATGATAGGAAAACGTAGGATTTAACTTGAACATTTAGATAACGAAAGTGATAATCACTTTAGCTTTCAACATAATCAGTGATAAAAGGAAAGATTCTCAAAGCCTTTAAAGCAGGCACATATATTTATTAAGTTACGTTTAAATACAGACAGTAGAATGGAACAACATACTGTATAGAAGACTTAGTTGTAACAAATAATGCACTGTTGTGCAGAAGAGGCAGTAAAAGCCTTTCTTGTAGTATGAGGTTACGCACCGGTGTGCGGAAGTGGTGGGGTTAAAGCCTTTCTCCCACATCAACAGTTACCTTTCCTTCTTATACCCTGAGCAAAGCATTGTTAAACATGAGTGGAATACCAACACCGAAACTGACCGACAGGAAACCAAAAGATGAGGCAAATGGGTAGAAGAGGGGGAGAAGAGGGGGAGAAGAACATTAACATATTCTCCTCAATGCATGTTTAACCAATAGTACCTAGATTGCACATTAGGATACTTTAATATCTCTATTAAGTTCACCACCATTCATTTCAGTTTATAAGCTGTCAGATGAGACCAAACATGACATAGTTACATATTAGAACACACTAGTAAATAAACAGAATATGCTAAAACAGCGTTTGTGGTTCATGCCCTTACTGTGAGGGCATAATTATGTTGACACTGTGGTCACGACTCGACTTCATCGTAAAGGCAAGAGCCCCCTCTGATGTTTCCCCAAGAAAGGTGGTGGGTTACGGCCGATCTTGGACCTGCGAGTTTTGAACTGGGCCCTTCACAAACTCTCATTTAAAATCTTAACACAGAAACGCATTCTCACGTGCGTTCTTCCCCAAGATTGAAGCAATCGACCTGAAGTACATGTACTTCCACGTACTTTGACTTTGACTTTATGTCCCCCCTGCCACAACCCTGAACCACCACTGATTGGCTGGGGCCCTCGTCTTGGCTCCTCAGTATAAACCTGAATGAGTGGATGCCTCAACACAGACCATTTCTTCAGTTAGTCTTCGAGGGTCGGGTGTACCAGTACAAGGTCCTCCCCTCCCCACCCGTCTCCCCATGTCTTTACCAAAGTACGGAGGCCCCTTGCCCTGCTAAGGGGCTGCATAAGAGACCCCTACAGCACTGGCTACACAGCTGAGTCCCGAGATGGGTATGGTTCCTTGGCATATTGAACTTTCAGCCCTTGGTCAGACCTTGCCTTTCTACGGGCCAGAGTGCCCTTAGAACAAGTGTCTAGGCATGTTGTTGTGACAACAGATGCCTCCAGAACAGGTTGGGGCACTGTATGCAATGGGCACACAGCTTCGGGCTCCTGGATGGGACCTCAACTGTAGCATATAAATTGCCTACAGTTGATAATACTGCTGCTCGGCCTGTGCTGGCTTCGACTGTTGTATCAGGGCGAGTGTGTGTTGGTCCGGATGGACAACACTGTGACGGTTGTGTATATCAACCGCCAAGGTGCTGAAAACTCACGTCAAATGTCTTAACTTCTCTGCCATCTCTTCTGGAGTCAGCAGCGGCTCAGGTCGCTCTGTGCCATTTACATTCAGGGTGAGCTCAATTGTGCAGCCGACATGCTCTAATGACAGCTCATGATCCCGGAAGAATGGAGACTCCAACCCTAGGTGGTCCAACTGATCTGGAGTCGATTCGGGGAAGCACAGGTAGACCTGTTTGCCTCCCACTGCCAGCTCTTTTACTCCCTGACTGAGGCCCCCCTCGGCACGGAAGCTTTTTTCCACACAGTTGGCCCTGGGCCTACGCAAATAGGCGTTTCCCCCAGTGAGCCTAGGAGGAGCAGGTCGTGAAGTTGCGCCTTACTGGCCCACCCGGACCTGGTTTTCAGACCTGATGCTCCTTGTGACAGCTCCTCCCTGGTGGATTCCCCTGAGCAAGGACCTTCTTTCTCAGGGACGGGGCACCATATAGGACCCACATCCGGACCTCTGGAACCTCGACGCATGGCTTCTGGGTGAGACGTGGAGGAATTAAGTGGTCTACCACCAACGGTTGAGCTTCAGATCCTGTCTCTAAAGACAGCGCTCCTGACTGTGCTCACTTCCATCAAGAGGGTGGGGGATCTGCAGGCATTTTCAGTCAGCTAATGCTGAGTCCTGTTCGCGCCCTGAGTGTTTGCATGGACTGCATGCAGAGCTTTAGAAGCTCTGAGCAGCTCTTTGTCTGCTTTTGAGGTCAGCAGAAAGGGAAAGGTTGTCTCCAAGCAGAGGTTGGCCCACTGGATAGTGGATACCATCGCCTTGGAGTACCAATCTGAAAGCGAGCAGTGCCCCCTCGGAGTGAGGGCTCACTCCACTTGGAGTGTTGCCTCCTCCTGTGCATTGGCCTCTTTGGCAGAAATTTGCAGAGCTGCGGGCTGGGCGACACCTTTTACCTTTGCCATATTCTACAATCTTTGGGTGGAGCCGGTTTCTTCCTGTGCACTGGGTACAAACAGGTAATGTGCAGGAAGGCTGACTCCGTGTCTTGCTTGCAGCACCATTCCCCTCTAAAGGTGAATCTTGGATTGAGTTTTCTCCAAAGCATACTTCAGCAGTCAGACGTGGCGGAGCTGTCCAACGCCAGCCCTAGTACTCGAGTGCATCCCCTCTCGGTCAGCCCCAGTACTGACATAGATGCCCCATGTGTTGTGATTCCTCTTTGGTAATCCCATGTGTGTATTCTTCCACAGTATGTCTTTCCTTGGGCAGATTTTGCTCTTCTCTGCAACGGTAGTAGTTCCATCCCTGTCTAGGCAGGACCTAAAGCAGAGGTCATTCCTTATGTAGCACTCCCCCACGGGTCAGTCCATATGTGTATTTCCACATGTCCAACCCTACATGTAGGACGTGGCCTCCGTAGCGTCCCTCTCTATTGGACTAGGTACGCTTCCCCATACTGGTCATGGCTGAAAAAAAATGGAAATTACAACTGAAGTACTAAATAACAACTTAAAAGGAACAGCAGCTACGACCGTCTCAATGGTAAGCCCTGTCCCTTCCATCCCGTTGACATGAAGGACTAACATTCTGGGCCTATGTGGGGCACTGGGTTAGTTACAACTCAATAGGAGCAGTTGCTAAAAGGGCACGCTACAGTTTGCCAGCATCTGCATCTCCATCACTCGTAACACAGTTCAGTGGTTCTGGTGCTTTCCATAGGGACCCCCATTTGTCAGTCAACATAACGTTGTAGTGACTGACGGATGGGGAACGTCTTGGTAACTGAAGTAACTCTAGCTCCCTGATGGAGGGAACGAAGACTTTATGTCCCCCCTGCCACAACCCTGAACCACCGCTGATTGGCTGGGGCCATCGTCTTGGCTCCTCAGCATAAACCTCAATGAGTGGATGCATGCTGCTATCGTATATATCCGTATGTACGGGGAGTTGCATGGCATGCAAATTCCACTTGCCAATTCCATTGGCTGTTTTTTTTTCTAAAACTTTTTTAAAAAACTGTTTGAGGCCTCCAAGTGAGACCCCATTTATCAGTCGAAATAACGTCTCTGTTCCCTCCATCAGGGAACGAAGGTTACATCCAAAACGATACCGGTAGACTTGAGTTGTCTGCTGCAGGACTTTGTATTTCCAAACAAAGGATTTCCTCTATTTCAGCCGTTTAGTTGTAGATTTTAGATTGTGTTTAGGGTCATTGTTGTGTTGAATGACCCACTTTCTCTTAAGCTTCATCTTACAGATGGATTGTCACACTATGTTGGTGTCTATTTTGGTTTCATTTCAAGGACTTTTAATTTGTTATCATTATTTCCTGTGTTTTATTCCTGTTTTTGTTTTGTTGTCACCTTGATTCATTGTTTCATTGATTAGCTCACACTGTTTCATGCTGAGTTCAATTATTCTGTGTATATAATGCCTTCAGTTCTCAGTTTTCTTGTTTGTTGTTTCATTTTACATTTTCATTTAATTTCACACTGTTTAATTTTATCTCCGTTTTGGATTTCAATCGTTTGTGTTATTTAATAAAGTTAAGCTGCAATTAGATCCGCTATGCCTCTCTGCATCTTGATCATAACGTGACATACTATACTCTTTTGGATATCTGCGATACAATGTAGAATTCCCTACTAGTGAGTATAAATGAGTGTTTAATTAAACTCCTCCATACAAAATACATTCATCCAGATGTCATGATGATCTGTTTTTTTATTTATTTTTTATTATTAAATTCTGAAATTTATGTAGATGAATAAGCTTTGTACATGTTTAATGAAGCCACAACAAAGTTTTTGTTGTGCTTTTTGTTTTGTCTGGCCTTTTTATGCTTTATAATTGTGCTCACATTCAAAGTGAACACAATGTTTTGATCCATGTTCAGATTTTAATATGTACACTACTGACTATCCTGATTTACAACACCAATAAAAGCCAAGATTACCAGGCATTTTCTTATTGCTTGTTTTGTGGAGGACTATAATTATCATAATTAATTAATCCAAGATGTGTATTACTATTAATAATAAGAATCACAACATCACTCTTGGGAAGGATCTGCTCAATTAACATTATTCTGATAATAAATTAATTTTGCTATTTTGGTTTTCTATGGGAAAGCTGACAACAATAAAAGATTATTTTACGTAATCAGGTTAACCTGACATCATGTCCTCTATGTAAATATGATGATTAATGTTGTTTAAAATATATGTAACAAATCGTATTATGTAACGAAAACTATAAATGGCTAACTTAAACACTTATCATTCTGTTATTTCAATTAGCTTGTAAGCTAACTGGTTAACTGACTAGCTATCTAATTAACCAGCATAGCCTACTGCTAACAAATTTACCTGCTATATTAACATACTGCTATACGATTAGCCTACTACTTTAACACAATGCTAGCAAATTAGCCTGCAAGATTAGCATTTACATTCACATACTTACCTGAACTGAGCTGGATGTTGACACCTTTATCTTCTGTAGAGCTACTTCAAAGCTGAATCGAATTGGTTTCATGATTTTGCAACTGACAATGTTATTGAACAGAATTGAATCAGTATTGAACTGACTCGAGCTAAATAACAACACCTTCCCTTCTGTAGAGCTGCTTAATTTAACTACTTTCATAATTGATGAACTTTGTTATTTACAGCAACATAAGCTGAACTATGACACTTCCGGAACACTGTTTTTTTTTTTAGCACGGCCCAATAGCAGAATTTGCATAACTGATTTTGTTATATACTTGTTTATTACTTTGAAGCTGCTTTGAAACGATCTGTATTGTATAAAGCACTATATAAATAAAGGTGAATTGACTTGACAATTCATTTGGCAGATGCTTTTATCTAAACCAACTTACAAATGAGGAACATCGGAATTTATCATATACAAGCTAATTAGCATGTTAGCTTAGCTACTACTTGTGCAAAAGAATAACTGGAAATGCTATTTTGATCATCAAGATGATATTGAAATAAAAAATAAAAATAAAAATAAAACTTCTTGGGGTCAAAGCAGCATAAGATATTTGGCAGAAAAAAACGACCAAACGTTATTAGCATAAACGTGTGAACACTATCACAGCAGATACTTTTTCGATAGTTGTCCTTCCAGAAACCTTGGTCAGGTACAGCAGAAATGCTCTTCAATGCTCTCATCTTCAATAACAACCCCCCAATGTTCTCACTGAAGGCCCTTGAGCCAGATGCTACGTCTACACCTCACAGACGGTGTGTGATGGGTTCAGTTTCGCTCTTCACCAAATGTTAAAAAACCCAGAAGAGTCTATTTGCAGCATTATTTATTTATTTTAAATCACTCTTAAAGATCGTTGCCCAGCAACAGAGGGAAGGAGTGGAGAGGAGAGCGAGGTGTAAGGGAACATCATGGATGGTTTGCACAGGAGATGTGCTAACAGAAAATGCCACTCACAATTTGAGCTATGTAACAAGGTTGAACTGAAACTAGCGTGATGCATAAGTGACATTACCTTTCTTTAGGATTGGATAACAAGGTATTGAGCGATCAGATGAAGCCCATCTGCTGTTTATCTGCCCATCTGACGTAAAAAAAGAAGGCTATCAAAAATTTAGTGGCATCTAGACACTGGATTAGTGTACAGTTGCGGCTCATTAAAGAGTCTGATTTGTCAGTCTGAGCTGTTTCTTACTGTCAATTTCTGTTAAAAAGGATAGTTCTTCAAAAATCTAAAAAATTGTCATCATTTTAACCCTTGTGGTTCAAAACTTGTATTCTGTGAAACACAAAAGGAGATATTTTGAAGAGCATTTACTTGAAAAATGTGGTTGCTAACAAGTGTCTAAATGAGACTACAGGTTGTCAGGAACATTAAAGACCCCCTGAAATCAAAATGTATGTTTTTTAGCTTTTAGTATAAATATGTTAGGCTTTAAGGTTATGAATAAGCTGGTGTGTTCCAAAACAATGACAAAATTCACAATTAGGAGGAATAGGCATTCAAAACTTACAGTCTCTCACTTCCGCTAAAATGGATCACAGATTTTTATGACATCATCACGGACTTCAGCTTCTCATCACATCTTCTGTCCAATCAATGCGCTCTAGAATCTAAAGCTCCGCCCCCTATGCTATAAATACCACCAGGCCAAAGTGACCATTGACACGTCACGGAGCAACATGGGTTGGAGATTTGTGTTCGGTTGCTCAAACGCTCAAGTTTTTTTCCGTTTTCCAACTGTATGTTGGTTAAGAATGAAATGTCTAGAATTTATTCACACCTCTACTACTGAATCCAACGTATCATCAGCACTCAGATTCGCTTCCATGGTGCTGTCAAGTACGACTTGCAGTCTGTGAGGTAAACCAAACACTATTGGCTATTGTTTAAGTTGAATGTTTTTACCTTTTTTAATGTTTTAACATTTTACATTTTAACGTTTTACGCTTTACGTTAAAACGTTTTAACATTTACCTTAACTACATGAAATTTGTATTCGAAATCTAGAAATTTCAACAGTAATCTGCAGGAGGCAAAAAAACGTGAGGGCAATAATTCCCTTACGCAGATATGTTCTTTATACAAATTCGCAGTGTGGACCACATAAAGCTAATTGGTTTGACATTTTTGCCCACAAAACTTCATAAATCTGATTGCAAAGGTGCAGTCACTCAGACAGAAAAGGTCTCAAAATCAGCATGGAACTGAGTAAAATTTCTTCTTGGTAAAGAGGAAAAATGTATGGGTGGGACTTGATTTTGTCCATGGGGAATTGATTGGATGGTTGTGGTTTGCTATTGGTCGATCTCATGTGAGTGACAGGTTGTCCCGCCCTCACGCCAAACACATCATCAGAGAAGAGACGCCGCTGCAAAAGGGAGAAGTTATTCTGATTAAAGATAACGAGGGCGCATGAATTTAAAAATAATGATGTGCACAAATAACAAATACTGCAATACTCCATAAAAAAACAAGAATTGTCAATTTTGATAGATTTTAGATAGAATAAATTCAAATATGAAGTGAGTTTAAGAGCTACACAACATTTAACCAAATAAAAATTTATTGAAGTTGAATACTAATGCAGATAAAAATGAAAACAGGGAACAAAATTCAGTTTGTTACACAGAAGACCTGCATGAGAGGCCATGCGTAATGTACAGGCTTCACAGGCCAGAGACGGACAGCAGAAACTAAACAGAGAAAATGAGCATCAGTGCTTCGACAAGAAAGAACAAATTCCTTCATTGTCGTCATCATCACCATCAAAAAAAAAAAAAAAAAAAACTTTACAGAAAAGTCTATAAACATTCCCAATGGCATGTCTTTTATGCAACTTTAAAACATAAACCAGTAACTTGACATTATTTTATCAGTAAGGCCGTATATATTAAGCAAATAAAAACATACATAACAATGGCAGTAACCTGAGTGAGAATTAACTATTGAGTTCAGCAAAAAATTAGTTTTCAATGTGCAATCCAGGAACCTTTTTTTTTTGTATCACATAAAAATAAGGCGTCAAGAACAGGGATAAACAGGTACAAGACAACCAAACACATTCTTCTGGCCTTAAAGGGATAGTTCATCCAAAAACGTAAATTATCTTATCATTTACTCACCCTGTCGTTTCAAGCCCGTAAGGCTTTCGCTCATTTAATGAAATTAAGATTATTAAATGAAATCCGAGAAATTTCTGTCCCTTCATGAACAGTCCAACTACCACTTTGATGCTTCAAAAAGTTCATAAAGAGATTGTAAAACTAATTCATGTGAATTGAGTGGTTTTGTTCCAATTTTCTGAAGAGACACGATCACTTTATACGCTAGACAGATTGAATTTAGACTTTTATTTACATAAAAACATTCATCAACTCACACATCAGTTGTGATAAACAGAAGCTCAAGCATGTTCGCTTGACGTGCAAGAACCAATGAGGTTCATTCTCGTGTTACGCAGCACGTTTGAGCTTTCTCAAGAACCAATGAGGTTCATTCTCGTGTTACGCAGCACGTTTGAGCTTTCTCAAGAACCAATGAGGTTTGATCTTACGCATCAAGCAAGTACGGCCGAGCTTCTGTTTATGTTTGCTGATCAATGTTTATAGTATCTGAATAAAAGCCAACATTAAATCTGTTCATCATATAAAGTGATCGTGTCGCTTCGGAAAATTTGGACTAAACCGCTCAATTCATATGGATTCGTTTTACGATCTCTTTATGAACTTTTTGAAGAGTCAAAGTGTAGTTGCTTGGACTGTTAATGAAGGGACAGAAATCTCTCAGATTTCATTTAAAATATCTTCATTTGTGCTTCAAAAACAAACACAAGTCTAATGGGTTTGGAACGACATGAGCGCGAGTAATTCATTTTTTTCATTTTTGGGTGAACTATCCCTTTAAATGAAAGGGCAATGGACTTCTACATACACATTAGGCAAAAGAAAAGAAAAGGTGCCGCTTTAAAATACTACAGATATATTAAAATCTGTTTTAAAATTGAGTCACTATCAGCAAAACTAGACAAAAATTCAATAGTGAGAGATAAAAAAAAAAAAACATTAAACTTACAATAGCCAAATCCTCCAGTTACTGTATATACCATACTTTACTCAAATAAGCACATTATACAGTTACTAAAAAGTCAAATTTGATTCTATAGCCCTCAATGGCATGTTGTTTGCTAATGGAAAACGATGCTTAAAATGGCACCGTACACTTTGAGGCTTACAAGATGTATGTGTTTATACTCTTCAAAACAACAACAAAAACACTAATATGACAGAGTTCATATAATGGGGATTAATAACACTGACATATGTGGCTGGTTTCCATTTCGACACTGACCTCCAAAGCCACTGGCATGTCTTTTCTCATTCTTGTTGTTTATGAAATTTTGAGATTCGCTCTGCCTTGAGGTAAACATGAAATCTATGATATTGAAAGGATTGGTATTACTAATAAATTGACAATATTATTATCAGTAAGGCTGAAGTTCTCCACCTTTCCTCTTGGAAAAGAAAAACACTGAAAGCTTCCCTAAATTGTAACGTTTCACTCATTTAGGGCAGAAAATGGCATCCACTAGTGGTTATGATAAAGAATATGGGCACATACAGTGCAGGTTAAAGCACACATACACTCAGACATACAGCATTTAAGCACACATACATACATACAGTTATAAATTCGCAAACAAAAAGAAAAAAAAAATACAACTGTGACAGAAATGATCACTTCACAGTGTTAAAAGCCTGGCTCAGGAAAACATTGAGTCAAACTAAGTTTTGTCTCGCTCTAGACTTGAAATGTCATTTTATACACATTTACATAATAGTTATACTTATCAAATCCATTATTGCTAAATAAACAACAACAAAACAAACTGAGTAAATTTTACAACTGTACAGTACAGTAGAGACTGGAATGTATTTGAGTTTATCCAAGAGAATTAAAGTAAACTGCAGGTGGATGAGAAATGTGTCGACTTTCAAGGATCCGCCATGTCATTCGCTGGCGGTGCGTTTGAAGACTTCCTCGAGAGTATGTTACGTTTTACAGACCCTTGAGTTGGCAGGTCACTGATGTTACGCGTTCAGCTAGGCTTCAATATAAAGTCCCAAAGCCTTTTGCGAGACTCTACGATGTCCAAAATAAGAATTCACAAGGTTTAGAAAAAGTTTGAACATCCACAGGGCACAGTAATATTCGAGGTAAAACAACAGCGAAGAAAAGAGAAAGTGTGTGCACGAAATGCTAAGCCAACTCAAAAATATAATGGAGATATTTGAATAAACAGCCCTAATGACAAGAGTACCTTAAAACTTCAAAAAGGCACCTTCAATGAAGATGGAGGACAACAATTTAAGAAGTTGTTTGGTCTTAAGTGCATCAAGAGATCAAATTTACAACAAAGTTCCCAAGACATCATATTTCCGAGCAACTGAAAACATAAAGAGCTTATTGAGATCGCAGGGGATATACGCAACACAGAACAAAACATTTCTTTTTGGCAAATTAATTTTGCTTTGACCTACATGTAAAAAAGCAGCAATTAAAATTGTATGCAGCCCATACAATTGCGCAAATCTACTTATAAAAACATTAAATAACATGTCTATTAGCATGATGAACTGTTAAGCAATGATCATTTGCTGAGAATCGTTTGAGTATTAAAGTCGTTCGGTCTTCAGAGCTGGAATTTGACAAATTACAATGTCATGTTATTACCAGTCACGTTGTGAAATGGAAAATAATGCCTCGTGGTTTGACTCATTATGGACTATAATCAGGATGTTCTTCCCTATTATCCAGAGAAGAATTAGCAGGAAGACGCACTGAAGACTTTACAGATGAGTGTCGCGTATTTACAACATGGTACAACCGTTTGCAGTTGTTATTGTACGCATATGCACTTTAGTCATGCCTATTTGGTTTACTAGGTATCTCTAGCTAAGTAACCTTGGATAACATATTTGAGACTTCTGGTAGCGAATTTATGATCTTAAAATTTCCCTCTGTTTTATAGTCCTTTCCTGTTTTTGCTTCTTTTCTTTTTTTTAATCCATTAATGCACACTTATCACTGTTTTATACAAATGGTGCCATTTGATTGTCGAGATTACCATAAGAAAATAAAATTCAAAATATAAATATAAAAATATCTGCAAAAGCAAATTGCTCCCCACGTCTAAAACAAATATTCAGAGTGCATACTGTACATGTGTGAAATCGTACAAGAACAGAAAAAGAAAAGAAAAGCGCAAAGAGGCTGCGAGACATACCTACGAAATGTACAGGATCGGTTGGGCTCAACCGGGTTTGAGACTTGAGCAGTGTTGAACGATCTGTCCTTGCCATACTTCACACATGATAAAGGACAATAATTGGGACCCTTTTTTCTGTCCTTTTCATTTCGATGACTTTAAATAAGATACACTGCATGGCTATATAGTGAAAATATACATTCCAATGTTTATATAGAGCTATCTTAAAAATACAAATGTGCAAAAACTGTAAACAAATGAGATCCTCAGTGGTGTAGGGGAGGAGCCCTGGGCAGGCCGTGCCTTCACAGCCGCGTGGGCTCCTCCTCACTGTCGCTGCAGTTTCCACAGCAGTCCTGCGGGGGCAGCATAGACACATGCACAGTCAAACACTGGGATTTATCAGCATTCAAAACCTTATCAAATATAACTAACTCGGAGGTCATCTGTGTGCTAATAAAAGTTGAGAAGCAGACATTTTCTTCCTGGAAAACAGCCCCCCCAAAATGTATGACTCATCTTGCACTCAGGGGTGTATACAAATCTTGTCCAATCAAATGCTCTCAAGAATAAAAATGTTCCTTCCTCAATGTTACCTGCCACAGTCTAGTATTAACAAGTAGTAAATAATGGTTTTGAAAAAAAAAATCCACCCATTTCCCAATGTTTCTACCATTTCACATAGAGATGCACCGTTCGACCGGCCAGGGACCGAAATCAGCTGATTTTCCGCCTTCTCGGCCAATAACGTCAGCTGCGTGTTCACGCTCTCTTTTCTCCAACGGCGAATTGACACACACTCGCACCGGTTAAATAGTGCTTGTATTGCACATAATTTGACTAATTTCCACAGGTTTCGCACCAAAAGCGCGTGTACCACTGATCTAAATTAGTGGCGCGCAAATAAAGCCGCCTCTCAAACTGCTTGTGTGTCGCAAGTACCAAAATGTGTGGCTTACTGCGCTTAAACGGTCAAATACACACACAGTTATGTCAAAATGCCTGTCTTGGTGAGTATTCGGTTAAACACAATCAGTTTTGGAATAGCTGAGAAAGAACGCAAGTTGGATCCGTGCATAAGCTCTTAAAGTGACAGTAGTCTAATATTCCTGCTGCTGTCTGTCATGTTAATCAAAGAACAAAAGACAAAGAAAATCACTCTCTGCTCTTGACTGAGTAACTTTTGTAACTTTAATTTTTACATTGAAGACTATCCAGTGTTATTTTACATTCGATTACTTTAATTTCTGTAGTATTTCTTCTCTAAATAGTAACCTACTGTTAGACCAACCTGAAAAACTTAAAGCAGTATTTATTTCATATCTTTCTTTATTCTATTGCAATTAATTATGCTGTTGTTTACAATTTGTTTATTTGGTCTTATTTTATTACTGACTTTTTACTTGTGGATTTTTATGAAAAAAATACATTTTTTGTTTGTATATGCTGTCAATTATAGTTCTTAGAAAGAAAATCGGAATTGGCAAAAATCAGTATCTTTTGTAAGATTATACTTACAAAAAAATCGGAAAGTGGAATCGGCCAAGAACATTGCAATCGGTGCATCTCTAATTTCACAGCAACAAGCATACGTTTTGTCTAAAACACTAAATTGTGTGCCAAAATATTTTAACATGCCTTTACATTTAGTTTGCATTTCGATTAAAGAGTGACAAGAGAGCCAAATAAAACTGAGAACAAAGGTAACAGGCTCTAAAAAGTTATACATTTGTAATCTGTCTATATTACATGAATCATTTTATACTTAACTAATTATACAGCAGGGAGAGGGGGAAGAAAACCTGCACACTGATATTTTATTACATAACAAGAATCGCCAGCAAACCCGTATACGATTTCACTATCAAACATAACACAGGATTGGCTGAGAACCTCATTCACTAATGGAACAAACAATAATGTCTTGGAGCAAAAGCAATGCATTTAAATAATAGAAGAATGTGATGAAATCTCACCTGCCGGCCGAAGAGTCTCTGCAGTAAGCCCTGTTTGGGTGGGGGCGAGGGTTGACCTCTCCAGTCCAGGTCAGGGGGCACAGTGCCATCCAAGTTCAAGATGTTGAGTTCTTTAAAGCACTCCGTCTCTATCATCTGAATGGATCAATGAAATGACGACACATAGAATTAAAGTCAAACCAATATAAACTGGGGCTTGTTGTCACTAGTTCTATATCTCAGTAGTCTTGTGTAGCCAGACCTTCAGAAGTCGATGACCCTACAGAAATCATGTAGAATTCAATCAATTGGATGACGACTCTTTGTGTGACATTTTGTGTGCCTCATGCATCAGACTAACCTCTCAGTGTAACTGCAAAGGTTTGAGACAACAGTCCAACTACACTTTTTTTTCTAGCAGTGGATGTTAGTTTCATGAACTGAGTACAAAACATGTTAAATTAGAATTTTTATTACTACATTTTTATTATTTTATTTTGTCCAGTGTTGTTGTCATGTTGAAATAAAATTAAAACTATTAAATTAACAAATATTTTTTCAATTAAAATGTAGGAATGTTTGTAAAAAACAAAAAAAATGACAAAAGCAAAACAACATTACAAGAAATAAACTAAAATAAATATTAAACCCAATTCAAACTGTAAATAAAAAAACTATGATATTATATAAATAATACTAAGTTAAAATATATTATGAAAAATTAAAATTGAAATAATGCCTTGGAAACTAACTGAAATAAGGTGAAGTTGAAGTGAAATAAAACTAAAATGGAAAGAAAAATTCATTAAAACTGTGGTAACACTTTACTATAAGGTCCCATTAGTTAACATTAATGCATCAACTAAGCAATACATGCAAGTTAATTTTTAGTTCATGTTAGCTTATATCACTAAATAATATAAACAGAGACAACTTTTGATTTTAATAATGTATTAGTAAATGCTGAATAAAAAAAAAAGTTGTAATATGGAACTCTATGAGGACGTGAACGATTTTTACATATTGAAATTACGTAATTACGGGCATTACAGGAATAAAGGAATTAAAGGAATAGTTCACTTAAAAATTTAAATTCTGTCAAGTTGTTCTAAACCTGTATGAATTTCTTTCTTCTGTTGAACACAAAAGAAGATATTTTGAAGAATGTCGGTAACCAAACGGTTGATGGACCCCATTGACTTCCATAGTATTTTTTATCCTACTTTGGAGGTCAATAGCTTCCATCAACTGTCTGGTTACCGACATTCTTCAAAATATCTTCCTTTGTGTTCAGCAGAAGAAAGAAATTCATACAGGTTTGAAACAACTTGAGGGTGAGTAAATGATGACAGAATTTTCATTTTTAAGTGAATTATTCCTTTAAGATCATTTAGTTAATGAATGCCAACAAATATAACCTTATTGTAAATTGTTACCAAAACTATTTAGAAATATTTGTAAAATTTAGCACAACTAAAACATAAAAACTAATTCAAAATATGAACAAATACCAATAGTATATAAATAATAAATACTAAAATAACACAGATCCTCCAAACTAAAATTACATTGTTACCTTTATTCATAAAATAGTAATTTAATTTCTATAGTTAATTAAGAAATATTTCTAACTTGCATTCTAAGTCTTGATATTGATTCTACATAAAAAAAAATATGAAACAATTAAAAAAGGTTATAGGATGAAAGCTGTAATAACATAACTTTTCCACGTCCCTATTTATTTCATGAAGTCAGTTTCATAATGGCAACATCGAGTGCACGTCCTGTTTATTCTCAAGAGAAAATATCCCCAATTTGTGTTGATTGCAGTCTGTTTGTACACATTATCAAAGTCAACGTTAATTTCCTTTTTATTGCATGCTGGTCATAAAATAGCAATCAGGGTTCAGAGTAAAGCATTTATTGAGGTTATTCTGGGTAGTGACCTGACCTCATTTTGCCAGGGGATGGGAATACTTCCAGTGGATACTTTGCAGTAAAAGGAGTCGTCTTTGGGTTCCAGCTCCACCCCCTTCACTGTGGAGAACTGCTCGATGTCCAACACGTCCTTACAGTAGATGGCCTGAGGCTGAAACAGAGAAACATATCATGCTACGTTGTCTCATTGAAGAAGCCATGTCTGATTTTATGAACAAATCATTCGCAAGACACACTGATGTGATTAAAATTGTGTTCTTTTCTTTCCCCAAAGCTGATGTATGAATAATAAAATAAAATAAAAGTAATATGGACTACTTTTATGATACTTTCATGGTGCTTTTGTGTCCTTTTTGAAGCTTGAAAGCTCCAGTTCCCATTCACTGCGAATGCAAGGAAAAGAGCGACTGGTACATGACTCAAACTGTCTCCTTTTGAGTTCCAAGCCAAAAAGAAATTGAAATGGATTTGGAACAACATGAGGATAATTATTTAAAAACAAAAAATGGTGGATTTTTCAGTTTTGGGTGAACTATTCATTTAAACAGTGAAAGAGTAATGGTAATAACAATAGTTGTTATGACTGATATTGCCAATAACAGTTTAAAAAAAGTGGCAGACTCAGAAAATACTTACATCTGGAATAAAGGGCGCTTCGAGCATGCCTGCTGCAAGCCGCTTGAAGTTGATGGAACGGAAAATAGGGTAGGCCTTCACCTCTGAGGCTCCGCCCCCCTGACAGCCAAGCCTCTCACAAGGGTCTTTGACTAGCAGCTAAACCCAAAAAAAAAAAAAATTATTATATATATATATATATATATATATATATATATATATATATATATTCTTCATTGACATGCCCACTTTTCTGACAACTGTTAAGTACCGGTAGTTCAAAATGTATTTATTTTAATGCCATATCAACATCATAGGCTATTATGTTGGCAAAACAAATTTAATTAATTAATTAATATACAATTCCGATATAAAAAAATATACATTTAAGCTTCTTACAACAACATCAAGTATCAATTATATATGATCTTTCTTTAAAGGGATAAGTCTCGCCCTCATGTTGTTATAAAACCAACCAAACAGTTTCGGTTCCCAATTAACTTCCACTGTATGGACAAAATGTACAATGTAAGTCAATGGGAACTAAAACTATATGGTTACCGACATTCTTCAAAATATCTTATTTTTTTGTTCAACAGAGGAACGAAAGCCTTACAGGTTTGGAAAGACATGAGGGTGAGTAAATGTTGACAGAATTTTAATTTTTGGGTGAAGGTAAACTTGACAGAGCATCTTTAATATGTGGATATTCTCAGAAATATTGATGCGTTTAATTGCTACACTGTAAAAATACGTTATGACAACACATGCTTTGCATTGCTTTAACTTTTTAAAGTCATTTTAAAGACATTTTTAAAGTCAGTTGAAATTACTTAAATATTCAAGTTGATTGTACTTAAAAATTTAAGGCAGCAACTTTTTTCCCACAGTGTATTATTCTGATTACTAAATTTATATAACATTAATTATAATTAATAATTGGATTGGATTGGATTAGGGAAGTACAGATATCGGTACTGTACATAATGATTCATATTCTTTTGGTTTCCCAATATTTTTAAAAATGACAAATGCAATGAAAATACAGGTATCGGTAATTGGTATCGGTGAGTACCAAAATTGACAGTATCGACATAGGACTCATTCTGGAAAGAGTGGTATCGGGGCATCCCTGGATTGGATAATTAATATTTAACTGGATACTAACCATTTTACAGAGTGATTTGGCATCCTCTGAGAACTTGCTGGAATATTCCTCCTCCACCTCTTTGACTAGCCGCTCCACTTCCTCTCGCTTGATTTTTTTCTTGCGCTGCTGAAAGGGAGATTGACCCTCGATCATCTCGTAGAGGAGACAGCCGAGAGCCCACCAGTCTGGACTGAAAGTGTAACGCTCGTTCTTCACCACCTCAGGGGCTGATGGGAGACAGACCCAGCGCAGGTTACATGGATTGCTTCTGCTGCTGATATTGTTTAGGAGGTTAATAAAGGCAAAGACATACCCATGTATCCCACAGTTCCCACCCGGCCTTTGATTGTCTGACCCTCTGGTACATGCACAGCCAGGCCCAGGTCTGATATACGTATATGACCTGAGAAGAAACATCACAGCTTTGTTATATTAGTCCTTTCATTTTTCAATACTAATAACTTATTACAAGTTATATGGAAACAAAGCAAACTTTTTATGCTATTTAATTGTTATTTTTTGTGCAATTTAATACTTCATTTCTCTTCATTTGAGGGATTTCAAATAATGTAAGGGTTCTCACATTTTGATCAATTAACTTCTGAGTTTTTATTGACTTTTCCATGGATATTTCTAGTGGTTTGTGACAACCTGATAAATTACTTTAGTATTATTATGATCTCACAAAATATAAACTCACAAACACTTTAAAAGCTATATTATATTGCATTATATTATGTTATATATTACAAAATCTCTTCTTTTTTTTTTTATACGTACAACAATATACACTACTGTTCAAAAGTTTGGGGTCGGTACGATTTATGTTTTTGAAAGACGCCTAATGTTCACCAAGACTGCATTTATTTGATCAAAAAGACATTAAAAATAGTAATATTGTGAGATAGTTATTACAATATACGCTGATGAGCCAACACATTATGACCAATCACAGGTGAAGTGAATATCATTGATCATCTCCTAGTCTGGGTAGATTAGATGGTCGTCCAACAATCAGTTCTCGTAATCAATGTGTTGGATGCAGGAGAAAAGGGCAGGAATAAACGACTTGAGCGACTTTGACAAGGACCGAATTGTTATGGCAATATCTCTGAAACGACAAGGCTTGTGGGTCGCTCCCGGTCAGCAGTGGTGAGACTTTACCAACAGTGGTCTGAGGAGGGACAAACCACAAACTGACCACAGGGTGTCGGGCGGCCAAGGCTCATCGATTCACGAGGGCAACGAAGGCTATCCAGCCAACAGACTATCTATGAGTCACACAAAATTTTAATGATGGTTATGGGAAGAATGTGTCACAACACACAGATCATCGCACTCAGACCAATCAGAGTGTCTATGATGACCTCTGTCCACCATCGAAAGGGCACGCGAACATCAGAACTGGACCTTGGAGCAGTGGAAGAAGGTCGGTGGTCCACTGAGTCCTTTTACGTCACATGGCCGTGTCTGTTTCAATTCACCTTTATTTATATAGCGCTTTATACAATACAGATAGTTTTAAAGCAGCTTTACAGTGAAAACAGGTGAATTATGCAATTTCGGCTGTTGTTCAGCTGAAGATCATCAATTATTAAATTAGTTCATGTCATCTATAAAGCAGTTCTGCAAAAAAATTATGTCATCGTCCAGCTCTGTTCAGATCTCGTACAGCAGCATCAGTACAGTCAGATCAATAATATTGTTGAATATTTAGTGTCCCCCAACTAAGAAGGCCAGAGGCGACAGTGGCTAGTAACCCAAACTCCATCAGGTCAACTCAAGTCACCTTCATTTATATAGCGCTTTTAACAATATAGACTGTTTCAAAGCAGCTTTTTACAGTGATAATAGGAAATTTAAGTAACAGAGATTGTTTTGGCTTTACAGCAACTCTAGAATAAAGTTATTGTCCAACTAAAGTTAGTTTTGATTGATTCACTTCCGTTGCAAAGATCATTAGTTATTAACTTAGCTCTAACACAACACCGTTCTAACAGAAAACCCTTAACGCGCTCTGGCCATCTCATTCGCACAACAACAGTGCCTGGTGGCTCGAGAACGCAAACCTTGAAATAGGTTCCAAGGTGCAAGCCTTAAAGAAAAAAAAGCCTTTTTTTTTATTTTTTATATTATTTCTGCGCAAGCTTTAAAAACGCAAACCTGTGAAAATGCTGACGGCGTGCACATGCCTATTACGTGTTTAGTCTATAGGTATGCGCGTTTGAATATGTGCGCAGGCGTGTAGTCTTTCTTTACAAATTGACCTCAACAAATTACTTGTCTGGCCTTATACAGAATTATTTATCGCTTCCGCGTAGCCACGTGAACCGGAACTATTTTGACAACGATCAGTACAGAGGTAAAGGGAAGGAGGCCTTCACAGGGGAGACACTAGTTGACATTTCAGGACATCGTTTTTCTCGTGTCCAGGTGCAGGTCCTTCATCAGATCTGGAGTGTGTGTGTGTGTGAGTGACAGAATGGAGAAAAAAAACCCTTGGAAGAAACCAGGCAGAGTTCTCCTCTGGCCAACAAACAAAAACAGTGTCATTATGATTCAGCCTTGCATCACAAGTCAAAATTCAGATTGGGATCGTAACATTCAAATATTCATCCAGTTCCTTTTGCTTGAAGATCGATTCGGTATGGAGCCGAAAAGCTGGTCATAGGGTCTGTGCGGAGGACCTGTCTGGTTCTTGTGGCCTTTGCTGTGGATCTGAGCCGATGGCTGTCATGTTGTTTGCACAGTTTACCTGGGGAAGTAAAGGCACCAGGATGCACTGTGGGACGACGACAAGCCGGCTGAGGGAGTGAGATGCTCTGAGCAAATATTCTGCTGGGAAACACTAGGTCCTACCAATCATGTGGACATCAATTTGACACATGCCACCTTACATAAACATTGTTGCAGACCATGTACACCACTTCAGGACAATGGTGTTCCCTGGTGGAAGTGGTTCTTTCAGCAGGATAAAGCACCTGCCACACTGCACACATTGTTCAGGAATGGTTTGAGGAACCAGGTGTTGCCCCTCTCCAAATTCCCCAGATCTCAATTCAATTGAGCTGATGATCTGAATGTGCTGGACAAACAAGTTTGAACCTTGGTGGCTCCACCTCGAAACCTACAGGACTTGAAGGCCAGATACCACAGGACACCTTCAGGGCTCTTGCAGAGTCGGTGCCTCGAGTGTGTTCAGCGCTGTTTTATCAGCACGCGGAGGACCAACACAATATTAGGCAGGTGGTCATAGTGTTTTGGCTCATTTTATATCATTAGAGCTGTCGAATAGATTAACCGCATCTAACATAAACGTTTTTGTTTACATAATATATGTGTGTATATATATTTTTATATTTATATATATTATATATAATCTGTAAGAAGCATACCAGAACCTTGATATGCTTCTTACAGAGCCACTCCTTGGTTATCCTGGCTGTGTGCTTCGGGTCATTGTCATGTTGGAAGACCCAGCCTCGACCCATCTTCAATGCTATAACTGAGGGAAGGAGGTTGTTCCCCAAAATCTCGCAATACATGGCCCCGGTCATCCTCTCCTTAATACAGTGCAGTCGCCCTGTCCCATGTGCAGAAAAACACCCCCAAAGCATGATGCTACCACCCCCATGCTTCACAGTAGGGATGGTGTTCTTGGGATGGTACTCATCATTCTTCTTCCTCCAAACACGTTTAGTGGAATTATGACCAAAAAGTTCTATTTTGGTCTCATCTGACCACATGACTTTCTCCCATGACTCCTCTGGATCATCCAAATGGTCATTGGCAAACTTAAGACGGGCCTTGACATGTGCTGGTTTAAGCACCTGCCGTGCCATGCATGATTTCAAACCATGACGTCTTAGTGTATTACCAACAGTAACCTTGGAAACGGTGGTCCCAGCTCTTTTCAGGTCATTGACCAGCTCCTCCCGTGTAGTTCTGGGCTGATTTCTCACCTTTCTTAGGATCATTGAGACCCCACGAGGTGAGATCTTGCATGGAGCCCCAGTCCGAGGGAGATTGACAGTCATGTTTAGCTTCTTCCATTTTCTAATGATTGCTCCAACAGTGGACCTTTTTTCACCAAGCTGCTTGGCAATTTCCCCGTAGCCCTTTCCAGCCTTGTGGAGGTGTACAATTTTGTCTCTAGTGTCTTTGGACAGCTCTTTGGTCTTGGCCATGTTAGTAGTTGGATTCTTACTGATTGTATGGGGTGGACAGGTGTCTTTATGCAGCTAACGACCTCAAACAGGTGCATCTAATTTAGGATAATACCGTATTTTTCGGACTATAAGTCGCTCCGGAGTATAAGTCGCATCAGTCAAAAAATGCGTCATGAAGAGGAAAAAAACATATATAAGTCGCACTGGACTATAAGTCGCATTTATTTAGAATTTTTTTTTCACAAAATCCAAGACCAAGAACAGACATTTAATCTGGAAAGGCAAGTTATTCAACTACACAGTAGCACACAGAACAACAGGCTGAGTAGGTGTCCGGTATGTTAACGCAACACATTAACAGTAATTCAGCTACACAATAGCATAAAAAACATATACCTGGGAGGCTGAATAGGCTAAATTAACATAAGTCAGCGAGTCCAACAAGCAAGTTACCAGTAAACAAGTTCACTAAGCCCCCGCAATCTCATTCCACATCACTGAATCCATTGAATTTTCTTCATCCGTGTCGCTTCTGAACAACTCCGCCAACTAGAGCGCCCTCTCACGGCTGTAGACGGTAATATTTTCTCTTGGTTCATCTCAGTCTAAATTAATTTTGATATATAAGTCGCACCTGATTATAAGTCGCAGGACCAGCCAAACTATGAAAAAAAGTGCGACTTATAGTCCGGAAAATACGGTAAATGGAGTGGAGGTGGACATTTTAAAGGCAGACTAACAGGTCTTTGAGGGTCAGAATTCTAGCTGATAGACAGGTGTTCAAATACTTATTTGCAGCTGTATCATACAAATAAATAGTTAAAAAATCATACATTGTGATTTCTGGATTTTTTTTTTATGTCTCTCACAGTGGACATGCACCTACGATGACAATTTCAGACCCCTCCATGATTTCTAAGTGGGAGTACTTGCAAAATAGCAGGGTGTTCAAATACTTATTTTCCTCACTGTATATATATATATATATATATATATATATATATATATATTATATATATATATATATTATATATATATATTCGTATATATACACAGTCACACACACACATATATACACATACACACATACTGTATATTATGTAAACAAAAACTTTTATGCTAGATGCAATTAATCACGATTAATCAAAATATATAGAATGTATATAATATAATAGATCTATTTATTTTTTAGGGCTGGAAATTTTTTTTTTTTTTTTTTTGATTCCCTGATATTTCCAGGTTTTCCATAAGTTTGGGACCCCTGCAGCATGTCATGTAATTCATTTGATAAAAAAGATTTTATGGCACAAAAACAATATTATACAAAGTACTCCCTCTTGTGACAAACATAAGTACTACAGTTCAGAATGTGATTCATGTGGCATTCCTTTTCTTCGAGAAATTTGTTTTACCATTGTCAAACTAATTACCGTAACACAAACAGCTGAATTTGCTGAGCAA
Source organism: Abramis brama (assembly GCF_963993115.1). Classification (NCBI taxonomy): domain Eukaryota; kingdom Metazoa; phylum Chordata; class Actinopteri; order Cypriniformes; family Leuciscidae; genus Abramis; species Abramis brama. The sequence goes on from NC_139977.1 coordinate 10,766,459, forward strand.
TCACAAAGAAAACATCAGTCGCCAACTTACCGTGATCGTCCAATAGTATATTTTCTGGCTTCAAATCCCTGATAGAAGATGAACAAAGAAAGCAAGTCAATCAAAATACAGATTATTTGCAAACAGTCCCTTGTAATCCAAAATTCAGCCTGAATCTTGTCACCTGTACACTATCCTCTCCCGATGGAGGTCCTCTAACCCGCAGCAGATCTCAGCAGCATAAAACACGGCTCTCTTCTCATCAAAACCCGCGTCTCCCATGTGGTAGATGTGAAACTTCAGGTCCCCTCCATTCATCAGCGTGAGCACCAAACACAGGGCGTCTTTCGTCTCGTACGCGTACGCCAGACTCACCTCCACGGGAAAACAGAAAGGTACATCGTTTCATTTACAAAACACAATTCCCATGTTTGATGCAGCCTGCGTGGGAAAGTATCTAAAAACATAGGAAGAAATTATGAGAAAATCCTGAGAATAATAGCCAAACAAAACAGCTCAAAATAGCGTGCTCGAGGTCAGGCCTTTGGATACACAAACACCAAACACAGTTATCATTTCATTAAACTAGGGGCCGCTGAGAATCAGCATCAAAACAATTATTTTTCCAGTTTCTGTTGTTTAATAAAATGTAGGATTCTGAATGTAAACATTAAATAGAGAAAATAGTGCAACTACAATTTTTTGACAACAGATCTCAAGATTCAGAATGATAACTCAGACGTGATCTTGCATGAAAGCAGGACATCTGTGAGCTTATCAGCCCAAAAACAGAAATTAGAAAACTACAGCGACTTTTTTTTGTGTGTGGAAAACATGTTTAACAGAGGAGGTGGAAGAATGTGACACATTTAAAGGAGAACTCCGGTCAATTTTAACATTGAGCTCATTTTTTTGTAAATTTGGAGTGCTGTCAGTACAGAGAACAACGACAAAAATCGGTGTTGCCTACACCGTGTTATCCTCTTTTTAAAATTTGCACCCTGTTGACTTAAATGGGGCAAGTTTTAAACCTGCTTTTAGCCTCTTAACATCCTTGATGTGTCATTACAAGTGCACAGCCATTGTGAGTGATTCCTTCAGAGTGAACACGGTGAATCTGACTGCAGTAGATGTGAAAGATATGAATAAAAATGATGTTAATTCAGCCAGCGCACATACCTGTATTTACATCCTGTTTTCGGTCGAAGTCCACAGTAGTCGATTGTCGAGTTCACGCGCGTGATCATAGGTAACTTAACTAACTGCGTGAACTCGACAATCGACTACTGTGGACTTCGACCGAAAACAGGATGTAAATACAGGTATGTGCGCTGGCTGAATTAACATCATTTTTATTCATATCTTTCACATCTACTGCAGTCAGATTCACCGTGTTCACTCTGAAGGAATCACTCACAATGGCTGGGCACTTGTAATGACACATCAAGGATGTTAAGAGGCTAAAAGCAGGTTTAAAACTTGCCCCACTGAAGTCAACAGGGTGCAAATTTTAAAAAGAGGATAACACGGTGTAGGCAACACCGATTTTTGTCGTTGTTCTCTGTACTGACAGCACTCCAAATTTACAAAAAAAAATTAAAATTAAAATTGGCAAAACAAGCACTACAGATGCTTACAACAAACCGACTGTTGACTTTCTCCAGAATCTGCTTCTCGTTCAGGGCCATGGACTCTCCTTTCCTCTTTTTAATGCGTTTCTTCTCCAGCTTTTTGCAGGCGTACATCTTCCCTGTGGCCCGCACCTGGCACGCACAGACCTTGGGGGTAAAAAAAAAAAAAAAAAACACAGTGGGAGAAGTTAGAGGCCCATTTATTAGTAACTCTCTTTTATGCGCATTACGTTAATGATGAGGTTTAAAAGCAACACAATAAGCCAGTTTGTTCTAACCAGTATACAGAGAGATACGTCATGCTATTTTGGGGGATAGAGGGGTAGATGTTACATTAAAGTGATCATTGATCAGTTTGGTAATTGATTTTGGTTTGCATTAAGAGGGTGAATCTCAAATGAATGTACTGTATTCTGTTTGATATGCAAATTTATGAGGCCTCTAAATGATCAACATGATCAAAACTTTGCTGAAAAAACTGTTTTTAGCAAGGTTTTAGTATAATTCTAAAAACACCCCCTTCAGGTCGTGGTACACGTGTCTTTTTGCTGAGAAATTTTAATGGATTTTTGCAAAGTAAACAGAAGAACAACTTTTCCATCGTTAGTAATATTTCAAGATTAACACTTATTAGACTGAAGCAACTTCGGTTTACCTGATGATTATACATCATTTTTAGAAGAATCATGTTAAAATATGATACATCAGGCTTCTGAGGAACAATTAAAACTACAGAGCTTTGATCATGAAAATAAGCATTTAAATATCATCTTTAAAAAAAAAAGATATAGAGTGACAACTGATATTTATATGCATTTTAAGTAGTCTGCTATATTGTTATAAAGACCAACTTTTTACCCATATAAATAGCAGCAATTGCTCCAAATTGCATATTTTTGCTCAGTTTGGGCCTCTGAATAAAATTGAGGTGTTTTTTTTTTCCCCACTTGAGTATGAGCTCCAAATTATCCTATATCATACTATATGAGCCATAAAAGCCTAAGGTATCAAATATGATACTCAACAAAAATTACATATTTAAAGCTACACTGTGTAGGATTTTCTCCCATCTAGCGGTGAAATTGTTTATGACTACCAACTGAATATTACTTTCTAGCCCCTCCCATTCCGAGGGCTTTTTAACTCCTACGGTGGCCGTATTATTTCAAATCTGCCGGCAGTCGTGAGTAATCTCCCCCTCGCATTCGTCACGGTGCCACTGAGTGTAAAAACGCGAAAGGCGAAGCTTGAATTTCCAGGTATGTCCCTCTTTGGTTAATGTATTTTCAAGATGGAGGCGCAACATGGCTTCCGCCATTCGAGCGACTCGCTCGTATGTATTCTAAATGGCAGATTCTACGCTTACGAGAATACTTGATTAGTTAGTAGAAGTAATTATACATTAATGAGCACATATCATTTTGAAAGAACAAAGTGTTTTTTGCTAAGAATCAACTTACAAAAATTACACAGTGTAGCTTTAAACTTTTTTTACATTTTTTTTTTTTCATATTTTGTCTAAAGGTTCAATAAACATTTTTCTGCTATTATTTCATATGTAAGGCTTTTACAGGGTATTTAAGCAAATTTTTCCCTTAAAATGTTAACTTTCTTAAAGTTTTTGTAGCAATTCTCAATATTTTCAATGATAATTCTTTCCAATACTATAATAAGTATAAAAAAGTACCATATTTAAAAAAAATAATTAAGTCAATACAACATTTACTACCATGATGAAAAATATTTCAATAAATAAAACTAATGTCACAATGCAAAAAATAGTTATTTTTTCATTCCGTCAAATATGACTGACGTTCCAAAAGAAGCTTCCACAGGGCAGCGGAGGGCAATAAAAAGACTCAATTTGATTACATATCTGGTAGGGAAATCAGAATTGGAGACTTGCTTTCTCTATATCTGCCAACATTGACTGGCAGAATGTCTGATAGTGTTACAAAAATAGGATATTAGCCTTATGAACCTTGGAATGGACAGATAGCATTTGATTTAGTGGCATTCCAGATAATAATTAATAACACCCTGATACGTTTCTGCAATAAACAGAGTAAAATTTCAGACTCACCTCACCAAAGCCTCCCTTTCCCAAAACCCTATACTGACGGAATGTGTTTTTTGTGACTGGCTGTCTGTCAAGGAAAGGAAGAGAATAATAAACAAAAGTTACATTTCAGAAGAATGAACATGACCCAGTCTTATTTAATTATAACATACTTTTACAGTCCTGTTGCCTTTACAAGAAGCTTATATCTCAAGAGACAATGTTAAAACGCATGGCTTTAATCTAATTAAGTTTTTTTTTGGTATTCAATAGCTGGCTAGTGTACCAGGCCTCTTAAAGTGTACATGACAGTGAAAGTATTTGTTCTGGCATATCATATTCTTCTCTGTAAAATGTCTTGATGGGAACTGTCCAGGCCTGGCTTAGACTTTCAGTCAGAGGACATTTTTATGACTAAAAGTAAATAAATAGCAAGTTCAGAGTTCACATCTGGTTTGTATAAGCTTAGCTTCATAAATAAATCATGGCACCCAATGGAATAATTAGACTCTACTTGGCGGTGAAGAAAAACGTCTTATATTGCTATATATAATTTCTCACATTTAACATCAGAACTACAGAAAATTACTGAGCTCACACATTATAAACAAAACCGAAAAGTTCAAAACGTGCGGAGGTGCTGTTTATACCTCTCAAGCCATTTCCACTGTAAGAAGCGACTGTAGTACATACTATCGAGGTAGTCTGCGAAGGGGGCCACGCTCAGGTAGTCATGGATCAGTCTACAAGAGAACATTGGGAGAAAGAGTTACTAGACTGCACAGTGAAAAAACACGCTCTCACTCACGCATCCTGATTTCATTAAAGGGGCACTTTACCGCTGGCAAAATGGACTTTCAATAAAACTTTGCTGCCTATGCAGCAGAAAGGTGTTTTTCTTTTTTAAATCAGTGCTATCTGACTAGAGAACACAGAGAAAAAAGGCTTGTCTTCACTTTTACCAAATAGGTAGGAAAACTTCAACACCCATAATGCACTGGGCGTGCTATGAATACGCTTACCAGAGTCAAATACTCCCTTGCTTTAGTAGGAAATACTTCTTAAGCAATATAATGCTGTCAACTTGTATTGTTCCAGCGTGCAAGAATTCAAAGAGTAAACATTTAGCAGGAGAGGGTTATTTTAGGTTTCCAGTGAAGGATCCAGCGAGTTGTCGGAAGTGGACGAAGGCTGCAAAGAATCGTAAATACAGAGAGAAGGCCGTGGTGGAAAATCGGAAAAACCAATGTTTAGACTAAAACTAATGTTGTAGTCAACATTTCAAACTGGATGACCATGGACACGGTGGGGAAAAACTAAAAGAAACAGCTGATCTGTCAGTTCCAGTTCAGCCAAAACCCTGAAGCAAAACGTTGTTGCGTACAGGTAAGAAAGATGTTGCCACTTTTTACTAGCCTGGAAATCCAGACCTAAATCTAAAAGATTAATGGTCTGGCATCGACTAATGAAAATCGGCCAGCTCGAGGGGCGGCACCAAGCATGCATTTGAAAATCTCACTGCACGCAATTGGATAACACTACGACCAATCACAACAAGCCCCATATGCTTAGCTACCAGCAGAGCTAACTGGTAGATTAGACTCTTGCCGTATACGGTCGGCAAAACAGCAAAAACGCCCTTCTTGCAAAGGAACGTTTCGAGCGCCGTCTTTTGTTCCTCTTTTAGATAAAAAGCCAAGTTTAACTCGTTCATTGTAGCGGCCAAAGCCGTTTCATACAACTGGTGTTCATCCATAGCCATCTTGCAATGTTTACTAATGACTTCGACGTCACAGCGCTGTCGTCATCTGTTTAGCCCGCCTCTGGCCCGCCTATATCAGATAACCCGATGTGATTGGTGCAGCTCGGATACAAGGGCATATTTAATGAGGATCATTACTCGATGCCAGAGTAAACTCGCTGAGCAAATTCAACTTGTGCTCTCGCGAGAACTCCGGAATTCCAGGGTAATTTTTTACCATAATGCTGTTTAAAGAGTAGACATAGTACACAACAATTTTCTTAAAATAACTGTTCTGTTAATAACCCTCTGTCGATCCAGCTGTCTAAAGTAATCTTTAGTTTTCGTAAAAGCCCTGGAGCTTTCAAAAGTCTGCCGGATAAAGCAAAGCACGTAATCCGGTGGACTTTTGATGACAAATAAACATGAATTTCCAGGTCCAGGTAACAGAGAACGAGTAAACATTGTTCATTTACATATACTTCCGACATTGTAACAATACAAAACAGGTTGAAAATCTGCCAAGATGCACTTTAATTAATTTGCATGAAAATGCGCAGAATTTCATTTCACTCAGAAATGTGTTGCTCAGATGCCTTGTGTTTGTCAGACAGTGTCAGTGTAGTTGCATCTACCAGTGCTATCTAATGGGATAATAAGTGTTTCCTGTCTAAAAGACTCACTTGGTACACTCCATGAAGAGCTCTTTACATGCCTCCTGTTGCAAGCGTTCTGCACACTTAGTCACCATCTCCTCTGTTACCTCAGGGATGTAATCCTCTGACTGCAAATGGAACAATCAGTGTGTGAAACTATCCTTTAGCACTAATAAACGCATGCATGCTCATGAATTATACAATAAACAAAGGGAAAATTCACTGCAAAACTTGTCAATAAAATCAACTGAAAAAAACACACACATTGAAATCATGATAAACGGCATACATTAAATGAATATGAGCACACACTAATATAAGAGACTGATTTAGGTGTTCCCTGTGCTACTCTTCTCGATACCTTTGGGTTGAGGTACGTGTCTAGGAGTTCCTGTCCACATTCCTTCCTCTTCTCATCTGGCGTTACTTCATACTCCACCTGAAATTATGGAGAAACATTAGCATATAACATATAACAAGTAACTAGCATATAACATGTAATATTTTTTGATATCTACATTCTTCATTATTTATACAATTATGATTTTGCATTATCATCACTCAATACAGATTCAATTTCAGTTCCGTTTCACTTTTTAATTTACAGAGGCATGGATTTGAAAACAAAACAAAGCATAAAACAAGACCCAAGACAAAACTAAACAAAAAACAAAACAAAACAAACAAAGCAACAAACTAAATAAAACCCAAACAAAACAAAACCCAAGCTGAAACACAACACAAAACAAAAACCCCAAACAAAACAAAAAAAACAATAAAATCAAAGACAACAACACAAAACAAAAAACCCAGACAAAACAAAAAACACAATAAAACCAGACAAAACAAAAAAACCCAGACAAAACAAAAACACAATAAAACCAGACAAAACACAACACAAAACCCCCAAACAAAAAATAAAACCAAGACAAAATACAACACAAAACAACCCCCCCCCCCAAAAAACAACAACAACAAAAACAAAACAAAACAAACAAAGACAACCCCCAAAAAAAGCAAAAAAAAAAAAAAAGAGCCAATATTGTACATTTTAAATTTGTAAACCTAAGAAAAGCTGTAAAATACAGTTATTTCTGAAGGTTTTATCCAAAATCATCATGACAAATACTATATCACAAAGATTACATTGCAGCGTAATCTTCTGTATATGAGGGGACATTTTACAAAGCTTTACTTTCTGATCTTTAACACTGAAGGCCTTACCACTTTACTAAAATGCATCCCAATCATTTACTTGTCTTGATAATTTCCTACATGCAACTTACTGAGGCCTCAGTCTCGGAGAAACATGCAAATATTGAAGAAGGGGACCATTTTTTGTTTTGGACGAGCAAGCAACCACTGTAGCAACCATACCAATGCGCTGTCAAACACCCACAAACACCCTGGCAGCGAGTTTTGCACGAACATGCAACACTCACATTTGCTTCAGAAAATGTGTACAATCTGGTTTTAGATTCATGTTTATTTACAAAATAACAGTTTCTCTACTGAACATGTAGTATCAAGGTCTTTAAAAGTGGAGCAAACACTAGCAAGTTTTTCATGTGGGCGTGCGTATGTACACGCAAGACCATATGCATGTTCTGATGTTTATGTTGAAGCTTAGTAATAGTCTGCATTCCATATCTGAAACAGCATGTCACAGCAAAATATTTACGAAGCGAAGATCTGCCCTATAACTCAGGATTTTGGAAGGCAGAACTGATCTCAAATCAGTAGTTTTAAATGCTTAGTGGAAGGTCTGGTACTCTCTGTTTCAATGTGATTTTATCTCCAAGCCCAGTGCGTCAAGCTTTATAATAACGGATCTTAAATCTTAAGTCGCAAGTCTGCTTGCTCCTACTATAACATCTAAGTTATGGGCGTGGAAAAGAAATTCAGGCTAAACTTGCTGGTGGGCATTCACTCGGGTTAGAGGCAGTGGTGCAAATGTGACCCCTGCATTCCTGTTCAGGAGAGGGGTGGTGGAAAAGAGGCAGGCGTTGTTTTTATGAACTGTATTAGTAGTTAAATTAATGTACAATCACTTTGATTCAAAAGACATGGGCTCCGTTTCAAAATTCTGATGTGCTACCATGCTATTTACTGTCTACAGCATGCTAACAGAAAAGGAAGCTCATAACTGATGGAACTGAAAAGCTACACATAAGCAGTAACTCAACAAAGACGATGGTCAGTGTAAGAGTACACTTGAAGGAAATTTTTACTTTCTTTATTGGGCCAGCACTATACGGTACATTTGTTGACTATGTAAATGCTTTTAATGCTATGCAAACTTTAACATTTGGTTTTCTGTGAAATTTGGTTGTAAATTCTTGTCAACTTTTTAAATTTTGACAGCTTGGTAAATTTATTAACTGCCACTGTCTAACATAGTTAGACAAAATTGCAATAATAGTTATTAATAATAAATAATACAATTACAATGTTTTGAAAATCACAATCAGTTTTGCCTCGTATGACATTATTTCTTAAAAGTATTTATGAATTTATTATATTATAATAATAAAAATGTACAGATATTACAAAAACATTTCTTGTTATAGAAAACTAAATATTTGGTGAAAAAGGTGTGAAAAATGTATAATAAATTATATTTAAATTACATTTATTTTAAATTTATTTAAAAGGTATTTTTAATCATAAATATATAGATATACAATTGTAATATAAAAAATTGTAGAGGTTATAATTTGTTTGTGTTTTGGCCAGTTGAAAATGTTGGCAGGACAAGTAGACTACTGTCCAGACAAAGCAAAAGTCTGGTGTTAAACTAACAACTCTAACATCAGCCTCATTCACACCCATAACGAGAACTATAACAATATTATATTAGCGTTCACACCAATGGTCGATAACGTTCTGTTTATTGTATGCACATGCTGTAACTATATTAAAAGTCCGGTAGGGCTGTCAAAATTAACGTTAACGCATGCAATAATTTTTTTCGGTTTAACGCGTTAAAAATATTTAATGAAATTAAAGCAGCAATCCATTTTTTCCCCGTCATCCTTTGGCTAGTGTAACATTATATGACCACGGTCTTATTCATGCAAATGCGTTTACACCATTCAATCACAACGACACACACGACTAGTGCACACAGAAAACCGCTTCAGACAGCACTTGCATGAAAACCCCCCCACAAAATTATACCATAATGCCCATTTTGTTGAGTATCCTCGCAAGCATGGTATTAAACGAGTTAAATGAAGTTTTAAATGAACGTAAAGATTTGTGAGAAAATGGGATCCGCGTCATGTGCGTCAGGTCTTAAAGTGACAGCAGCCTAAAAAAACCTGCTGATGTCTCTCATTAATGTTAATCAAAGAACAAAAGAAAAAGAGAAAAGCACTCAATGTACAGGATTGATATTTATTATAATGGGTTTATGTGAAGACTGATTTAAGTTCACTTAATTTAAAAGTTGTTATATTTAAAGACTAATAAATGTTGAAATTGATAGCGGTCAATTATATTGTAATGTTGAATGACTATAATTAATGGCAAGATACAGGGAAAATACAGCTACAGTTTTTATTTTACTATGCAAAAACAAAACGCTCACAGGGAAAAGCATACACTAACTAAAACTTAATCAGGTATTAATATTTCATTGGTCTCTCATTTTTTAAAGTTCATCATTTCAGTAACACTTTACAATAAAGTCTTGTTTGTTAGCATTAGTTTGTAATATGTATTGAATAATTTTTTTAGGCATATGGCCAATTAGTCTCTTTTGCATTTTGTTGCAATATACTGAACCCAAACCTGGGAAGGGAGTCCAAATATCCCACAACATTACTGTACAAGAAAATTATGTAGTTGTAATTCATGGCCAGAAATTATGCTAATTGTAAACAAGCGTGAACGTGCGCCGAATTCACGAATTATTGGAATTCATTAACATACAAAATTCTAACCATCAAATCTGAAGTTTACAAAGATGTTGTGAATTTTCGGGCAGGTCTATTTTTAGTGCAAATTACTCATGTTTTTATCTTCGATTATCTGGAAAAACATAGATCTGAAAGTGATTCCAATGATATTGTTCCTCTGTGTCGTTATTGTATTGCTGTGGTGTGTAGCTTTTAGCAATGGCAATCACAGCAAGATTTAAAATCCTACAAAGATGTACCTAAACACCACACTGACCTCACAGTATATAATAGTTCAGGGTAAGGGAAGGATAGGGACAAAAGTTATTCCTGTAGTTGCTCCAGAACTGTACATTTCACTGTACGTAAGTCAGTTTAGTTTGCAAATGAAAGGGGAAGAAACGGTTTCGTCTTTGAAGTGAAGAATAATTAGCGGTCTGCTTCTCACCACAGCATCCAAGAATTTGACACAGCGCCTCAACTCCGGCCTGGTATCACAGAACTGACGGAATAGAAAGCAGCCGATTGGTTGCCTCTCACAAAGGCTGTTGTAGTCTTTCTCTGTGAAAAGAGACCAACACGAAACACAGTGACTAAGGGCTTTGAAAAGGTGGGGTTAAGCACAAACACTCACAGAGAGAGAGAGAGAGAGAGAGAGAGAGAGAGAGAGAGAGAGAAAATATGAGTAAATATCATTTGGGACAATCAATGAATACAATAAAAATCAATAGCACTTTCCTCTCTTCTTTTTGCTTTGGAAAGGAAACTGAAGAGACGAAACCATTAGTTGACCACAACAAAACGGATAATAACATCGACAACATCTTCAAAATATCAAAGGCACACCCCAGGATTGGTAAAGCTGTTGCGTTAAAGCCATATTCAGAGAAAATACACAGTACTTGCATCCAGAGTAGTGGTCGACCGGGTTTTGCAATGGCCGATACGGATATCTAGAACAGCATGTTTTGCTTGACACACAGGTTTTACTCTGAAAATCAAGTGGTGACCTGACACAGTACCAATGTTTAGCGTAAACAAAGTAAAGATAAAAATCAAAAATTGAAATGTTTTAATATTTTCATGAACTGTATAAACCCAACAGTGTACAAAAATGATTGGGATTTGAGAAATCATTGAGTGCTGAGCATTAAGACTCAAAGTGCCTGTACCATTATTTGCATACTTGTTTATTATTTAATTTTAATTGAATTGAAAATGTCCAAACTGCGATCTTGACTTTTTTTCTTGCTAGCGTGACAAAGTTTTGTTAGAGTTTGCACTGTGGTGCGACCACCACGATGCCCGACTGATAAGAGCTGCCATTTCTGTTGCATATGAGAAACATCAAACGGCAAACGAAAGCATAAAGAAACCGTGCTTCATGCTTCTTCAGCGCGGACAGTTTATCAGCTTTTCGTAGTTTATACTAGACAGCGCATCGCAAGCTCACAACAGTTTTACTCGTGGACCAATCTCAATCACATGACACCGTTACTACACAGCGCTGGGTGATCCAGTGAGAAAGTGTTTGGATTCACAGCAGTATTAATAACATTACTGCAAGATCTAAAGAGAAACATTCAAATTCAGTGCAGAATTCTCTGTTATTAACCATATCAGGTCAAATAGTGCTGACCTGGAAACCAGGAGAAACATTGTACCATAAACTTATGAGTTATGAAAGGCTTTTCAGTCCACAAATGTAGTAACGCTAACTGTAATCATGGTATTGTGGCAGAAATAGTAATTTCAGGGTCCGTACAACCTATTTAGAGTGAAATTCAAGCACTTCAAATGTTTGTTTTTTTTACTTTATTTTTATTAGGGCTGGGTATTGACACAAATTTCACAATTCGATTTCGATTCACAAAGCTTGCAATTCGATTCGATTTCGATCACGATTCGATTCGATTCAATATTGATTATTTTGGATATCAGGTACAATACATTGCAAATTTTCTCAAGGAAAATATATCTCTTAACTATTATTGTAAACTATGGGAGTCAGTTGTAGCCTATAGACTTCATTAGCCTACTATAATATTGAAGGTAAAAATTAACTGATTTGTATACAAACACTTAAAATACACTTTTATTTATTTGTATAATAATAAAGTTATATGAAATTATATACAAATTTAAATGGTGGCTGTCATAAAGAAAACTCCAGATTTATTCAAACATGCATTAAATATTGAAGAACATTAAAAATTATAATGAATATGTAATATTGTGCATATATTTAACAAAATGCTCCTCTCTAGAGTAAATTTTTCTAGCTGAGTTTATGGTCACTGGATATGGTTTTTCTGAGGTAAATGTGACGTTACATGACATTGTTTACGAACGTCTTTCCACGGTTGAAACAGTGATTGAGCGATTCCATGTGACATGATACGGACTTCGATAAATTGTATTCTATCTCCGCACTGCGGCTTCTCTTGAGCTGAGCCAGAGCGATCTCACGCCACAGCGCCAAAACGGTAATTATGTTTTTGAATTTCGTAAGAAAATGGACGTAATTTGAAATCTGAGACTTTGTTTCATATCAATAATAACAAAGCACGAAGATTATTGCGATTTATTGGATGGGAATGGGATGCGCGCTACAATGTTCCATTCATTCATCAACTGAAAACAGGATGACTAATCGATTCTTGGGATTTAAGAATCTATATCGTTTCGTAAAAATGAGAATCGATTAAAATCGAGAAATCGATATTTTTTACCCAGCCCTAATTTTTATATAACTTTTCAGAACAAAGACAAACAGTAACAAACAGTCAACACAGTTTCATGGGTATTTACATGGAAATTATTTCAAAATGTAACATTAAATGTTATTTTTAATGTGATAAAATATAAATATAAATTTAACCTATTTAAAATGTTCTCTATAAAAATTTGTTTTTTACATGTTATTGCTTATTGTTCAGCTTAAGCTCAGTGCTTTACTGTCAAATGTGCATTTCCAAGAAATAGCCATGTAATATTATTAGTAACTGCACTTATTAATGTAAAACAATAGTCATTTTATGATTAATTACCTTTATGGTAATCTCAAAAGTTAGTCTGGAGCCCTGAATGTAATTTAATTTGAATTAAATTTTATTTTCATTTTAATTCATTGTAAAAATTTGTTTCATTTTGATATTAAAATTTCATTTTATTTAATGTAACATTTATTTTATTTTTAATTCAAATTAATTTTATTTGAATAAAAAAAAATCATTTTATTTAAAAAAATCATTTTGTTTTCGTTAATTTCATTTCATGTTTTCATTTAAAATTTCTATTTATTTTATGGACCACCAGTTAAGAACTCTCTAGAGATCAGGGTGGCCAATGGTCAACATAATGTAGATAATTATGTAAGACAATTTAATTTATGTAGTTTGTTCTGTGTAAGGAATTTCTGAAATTAAAATAATTATTTTACACAATATTCACTCAAAATCCAAAAAAAAAAAAAAAAAACACAAACAAACAAACAAAATTGCCCAAATTGATATAGAGCTCTCTCAATTTGAGACAAAGCAAGTATAGCCTAACGCAGGGTTCACCAATCTCGGTCCTGGAGGGCCACTGTCCCTGCAGAGTTTAGCTCCAACCAGCTCCAACACACCTGTTTGAAAGTTTCTAGTATGCCTAGTGAGACCTTGATTAGCTGGTTCAGGTGTGTTTAATTGGGGTTGGAGCTAAACTCTGCAGGACAGCGGCCCTCCAGGACCGAGATTGGTGAACCCTGGCCTAACGTGCCTATAATTTAGCCTTACGGTAACGTAAGGTGAGGCAGATTTCAAACCACAAGGTTTCGACTGAAACAGCTGCTCTAGACCACGTCTTTGGCCACACACCCGATGCAGTGGTCGAAATGAGTGTGATTATGATAACAGAATGCATCGAAGTGAACAGAGTGGGAATGGCCAGTGGCTGAGATTTGCATTTGCTGCTCAGGTATATGCAAAGAGACAGCAGGATTTACACAGAGGAAAATGGGAGTGTGTGGACCAGCAGCAACATAGAAGCAGTGTGTAGGAGGCTGGTATTGATAGCAATGCCGCATAAATACATGGAGAGCTTACAGCTCCTTCATAATGCTTCTGGCACAAAGCACCAAGCTTTACTGCAGAGTGCAGATTACAATCAGCATTATTGCTCTTGATACACGCTTGTTTTAATTAGAGCAGATGAGATCTCTTTAGATAAATATTTGTCTTCAGATTTACTGCTGAAAATTTGAAATGGCCACCACCATACTCTGTGGAGATGCTGTTGATTCTCATTTACAAACCCCTCATTAGGAAACTCATATGTTTATTTCATTTATTATTATTTTGTGTAGAACAAAAGGAGACATTTCGGACCTGTTTACACCTGGTATTAAGATGCGTTTTGGTCATTCTGATCACAAGTAGACGAGGGAGACACGTTCCTGTTTACACATTTAATTTTGTGGCTGTTCGAACGCATTCGAAAACATGACGGAAGGCAGAGCGCTTGGAGAAAATATCTGCAAGAATTTATGAATGAATGAATTATATGAATGTATCTCAAAGGGGGATGGCATTTGCTTTTCATCTTCCCTCCGTGTAATGCCCAATTAACTAGTGTTTATAAGTTTTGTTTACAAAGGTTACCGGGGAAACGGTATATTTCTGCTGTTCCATAAGCGCCACCTACTGTCAGAGAGAGGATTTACATTTTTATTCAGCCTGTCTGCTGTTTTTGTTCAAATCAGAGCCATTCAGATCAATGTGAAAATTAGATTTTTTAATGTACATTTTAACTGTTAGATGGAAACTAAGCTAATATGCATTCAAAAAATTTGGATAATAAGGAAGCCTATTTAGAATTGTTTATGGAACAGATAAAATGCACATTATTTATAATTTTGACATCCTTTTCATAAAAATGATTTATGTGAGGTTGAGGCTGAAAGGTTAATCATTTTATGAAACTTTTATATTTTTAATCAAAGCATGTTATGTACTACACGTTCAAATAAATATGTTTTAAATCACCCAACCAATACTTTTGGTTCATTAAACATCTGGCCATCATTGTTAGTTATTCTTTTAATGTTTATCCAAATAGAAATATTATAAACATTGGCCCCAAAAAGTATTTGGACTCTTAAGCCACACTTAAAAATATCAGAATTTCACTGCATTAGATACAAAATATCAAACCAAGTGGCATCTGCAAACAAATTATGCTACAGCTTTTATCAAAAAGTCACTTTTAATGAGATACTCTTCAATTATTTTCAACTAATTGGTCTTGAGGTCATTTTTTAACAATTAATCTATTGCTTCATATTTTAAAAAGCCTAAATTTACCGATTAAAAAGTATATTTGAGCTCTATTTCTTGAAAATAATTGCATTTTGATATTTTGTTATATTGTGGCATTGTAATTGTGGTGTAAGTGTTCAAATCCTTTTTGGAGCCACTGTATTTGATTACGTCATACAGTTTAGTGTCATAAAAAAACAATTTATCACAGACTGGCTATGTTTACATGCACAACTTTTGTTTCCGAATCCGGAGTAGTGTTTACGTGAACGCTAAATTAAGTGATCAGGTTGATGTGTGCATTTATGTCACAAGCTTCTGATCACAATTAAGTTTTTTGACATGCGCACACTGCAGGAATATACAGAGTTTCCCCGCTGTTTGCACATACTATTCTCTTACACTTACACTACTGCTACTTTTCTTAAGACTTAATATTTATCTTAATATTGAGGGGAATTTTAGAATGACACGACAGTCATTCATGACACTTCATTCAACAACTACAACAGCTCGTTCCGTACGTCATATGTCATTATGCCATTTCTAAGTCATTGCACGTGCGCAGTACTTTCCAGTTTCGGTTTTCAATCCGATCAAGTGTTTACATGCCCTATCGAATAGATCAGAAAAGGAATAACCCACCCCTTCACAGCCAGAATTTCATTCAGATCGAGCTCAATTGGATCGATTAAGGCGTTTACATGAAGGCTTTTGAGTCGTCAATCCGATTACAAATGGATTTGGTTGCATGTAAAAGTAGAATGTGTGGTGTACAATTTTGTTCAGTGGTTTGCATCAGTGGGTTTCTGATTGACTACTTTAAGCTTTTGTGATGAGTTTCAAACTGTCTCAGTTGTAGCCAGTAGACTGTGAGTGATTGTATGTTGTTAATAATTGATTATGAAATGGGACCGCTTTATCTTCCTCTCCTCCCCTATATGGGGTGTACTTCAATTATACAACACTATTAAGAACCTTAAAAACAAACCAGGTTTGACCCGCTATGCCCATTTTATGGAAATGATTAAATGAGCAGTAACATAGTTTCATTCATACGGTCACAAGGCTTCCTTTGAGTGTACTTAGTCATCAGAAAAGATGGAGAGATTGGCCTTTGTAACAGGGTCTCGCTCTGTCACATTGTTAATTTTAAGAGGGGTTTAGTGACCTGTTAGTGAATGGTTAAATGAGTTAGGAGATGGGAGATAATCACAGTGAGCTTCTATTTAAAGTAAAAATAGAATTGAAATTGATCCAAGTTAGTGTATTAGTACACAATTCGTCACTGCATGTTACTGAAACCAAACATTGTGATGTAAGGCTAAATTACGACTGTTTTGGAGCAAGAAACTAATATTCATGATGCTGTCTAATTTTCATGTCAAACAAAAAAGCACTCCCTGCATCGGACCAACCAACACAAGTTTCGAAAACGAAAATAGGGAATCGATTTTAACGGCCTTCTCTCGGAGCGCGTCCAGCTCGTCACTACAGTATACACTCGCAGCGAACGCGCGTCACACAGCAACTGCAGGTTCTGACACACACACACACACACACACACACACATAGCCTATTTCTGCATAATATAGTGCATAATATGTAGCCTTCAGTAATGCTTTTCATTGATGTTATGGCAGTCCACATTGCTGACTTGTGCGCCCTCTTTACGGTCGTCCTAATGCCTGTTTAGTTGTCCGTGGATTTGCCTATATTTGGCGTTGAAAACGGATCAACGCCAAATATAGGCAATTTACTAACGATTCAATGAACACTTAACCTATGTCTCAAAAATCGAACAGGATTTATTTTTCACAAAAGTGACAGCCCTATACGAGAGGACACCAAAGTTGCAATATGTAACATTTGTTCTGCAAAAATCTCCAAAATTGTGGATTTTTTTTGCACAACTTTTAAAAAACTATTTGATTTGATGGAACATAAAACTTGAAGAATAATATTATTTGGTATTATTATTTATATTTATTGTTAAAAATATTTTATGTTTTGTTATGTAACTGTTAATAAAATTTGATTATTATATTGTGATTTTTCATTTCAGATCCATTAAATTCAAGCAGTATATATACGTTTTTAAAAGAAGCCATTTTCGGCTTCAGTTTCGGTTTTCGGCCAAGAGCATCCTAAATTTTCGGTTTCGGTTTCGGCCCAGAATTTTCATTTCGGTGCATCACTATTTTGTAGCTTTAAAATGAAAGTAGCTGAATAACTTTTGTAAGATTATTTTGTATTTAATTTATACAGCAAATACTATGCAGTGTTATTTTTCATTTGATAAATTCAATTTCTGTAGCATTTCATACCTGAATACTACTGTTAGACTTAGACCTACCTGAAAAATCTTTACCACTGTTTATTTCATTTGCATCTACGTTCTATTGTACTTATTTGTGCTATTGCATGTAATCTGTTTGTTTGTTCTTATTTTATTTAACTTGTCTTGAACTACATTTGGTTAAATGTTGCATATGTTAGGCTAGTAGTTTTTGCTGTGGTATGGTAACATGGTGGCATGATAACAACCTTACTTATTAAAATACAAGTTTACATGAGTCAAAATCAGTAAAAACAATTTGATTTCATGCTGACTTCAGGGTGGAGTTTGTTTGCTGGTTCAACAAGGCAAGGAAAGTTTATTTATATAGAACATTTCATACACAATGGTAATTCAAAGTGCTTTACATAAAATAATCAAAAGAAATAAGAATAATTAAAACAGTTGAATAAAAAAGTAGAATAAAATACAGTACAAACAGTCGGACGAACAGTGGCACAGTGCTCATTCAGTAAATGCACAGCTAAACAGATGTGTTTTGAGTCTGGATTTGAATGTGACTACTGTAGGAGCACATCTGATCTCTTCTGGAAGCTGGTTCCAGCTACGGCTGGCATGATAGCTAAAAGTGGACTCGCCATGCTTAGAGTGAACCCTTGGTATTTCTAGCTGATATGATCCTAATGATCTGAGTGATCTGTTGGGTTTATATTCAGTGTGCATATCTGCAATATATTGAGGTCCTAGGCCATTGAATGATTTATATACCAGTAATAATACTTTAAAATCAATCCTAAAATGTAACTGGGAGCCAGTGTAAAGACCTGAGGACTGGTGTGATATGTTCATATTTTCTGGTTCTGCTCAGCGTTCTGTATGAGCTGCAACTGTCTTATGGTCTTTTTGGGAAGGCCAGTGAGGAGTCCATTACAATAATCCACCCTGCTGGTGATGAAAGCATGCACAAGTTTCTCTAAGTCTTGTCTGGAAACAAAGCATCTAATTCTTGCAATATTTTTCAGATGATAGTATGCTGATTTAGTTATTGCTTTGACATGACTATTGAAACTAAGGTCTGACTCCAGAATCACACCGAGATTCCTGACTTGATTTTTAGTTGTTTGACCCCTAGAGTGAAGGTATGCGTTCACCTTCAACTTCATCTTTGTTTCCAAACGCAATGACTTCAGTTTTGTCTTTGTTTAACTGAAGAAAGTGTTGGCACATCCAACTGTTGACTTCATCGATGCATTGGCACAGGGAGTCAATGGGGCTGTAATCGTTAGGCGATAGGGCTAAGTAGATCTGTGTGTCGTCTGCATAGCTGTGGTAAGCAATTTGGTTCTTTCTCATTATTTGGCTCAGTGGGAGCATATACAGGTTGAACAGGAGTGGTGCAAGAATTGAGCCTTGAGGGACTCCGCATGTCATGGATGTCCACTCAGACTTATGGTCACCTTTACTCACATAATAACCTCTCCCATCTAAGTATGCCCTGAACCATTTTAGGACTATCCCAGAAAGCCCCACCCAGTTTTCCAGCCTGTCAAGAAGTATGTTGTGATCGACAGTGTCAAATGCAGCACTGAGGTCGAGTAGTACCAGCACTGATAATTTCCCTGTATCAGTATTTAAGCGAATATCTTTTATTATCTTTATGAGCGCTGTCTCTGTGCTGTGGTGCGGTCGGAAACCAGATTGAAAATTGTCAAAGTATCCATTCGAGCTTAAGAATGTTTTCAGCTGATTGAAGACAACTTTTTCAATGATCTTGCCTATGAAAGGAATATTTGAGATCGGTCTATAGTTGCTTATTATGGTCTTATCCAGATTGCTCTTTTTCAGGAGAGGCTTGACAACTGCAGTTTTCAGAGAGTTTGGAAAAGTCCCAGAGAGAAGTGAAGAGTTTACCACTTCTAGAAGATCTGCTTCTAAACAGTTTAACACACTTTTGAAAAAAGATGTGGGAAGTGCATCAAGAGCGCAGGTTGATGTTTTAAAGGTGCTAACTGAACAGCTTCGGCGTCAGTGGAATGGTTATATTACTTATTTCGGGTTGAATGGTGGTGGTTTCGCACCCCCCTGGTGCCCGAGAGCGGAAAAAACTCACTTGCAACTTTGGGCCGGCGGGTCGCCGTCAGGAAGTATCACGTGATATCAGGTCTCGCGATGTAACGAATTGCTTGACGGCACTGCACATGTACACGCCCCCATTCAAGCACCGGCTAGCTATAAGCAAAGGGCAACGATAGATTGAGTTATGGCTGAGCCTGTAAAAAAGAAGCAGAAAGCTAGGAAATCTTTGTCGGAGGACCAACGAAAGAGGAAACGGGAGACTGACCGAGCAAGAAGTCAGACTCGAGTAAATATCGGACCGGCTTTTTCAGAATGGGGAGAACAGAGAGAAACAGAAGCCTGCAAAACGGATGCTGGCTTGGCCTTCTTGCTGTTGCACTTGCAAGTATCTTTGAATTTAAATTTCAAGTAATTGTGACCTCATGATGTTTGCTATTGTCTGTAAAGGTTTTTATTATGATCGCTGTCTGTTACGGGCTTACTAGTACGCTAGATACTATAACTTTGATGTTAGCATTGTCATTAGCAAACACGTTTGATTTCTATAGTTGTTTGGCCGTTCCTCTGTTGGTTTTATTTGTGTAACTTACACTTTTATTTATGTCACTAAGTCAACGCGTCTGATAATAGGCAATAAACATGTTGCACATATCATGATTGAGCTAGAAAAAACGTTCTGATGTTTTCTTAGACAAGCAAAGGTAAACCGTCATTCTACCAGATGAACTTATAGACCTTGCTAATATAACTTTAGACAAATATTAGCCTCTGATATATATATTTTCATCAGTTGGAAAGAAAATATTGCTTTACTTGCCTCGGTAGACATAACTGGTTTTGAAATAGCCGGTTCCTCTGCTCAGCTGGGTTGACAGCTGATCAGCTGGGTTGCTCGTGGCGAGGGGGGAGGGACAACAGTTCGTTTTTACAACAGTGTTTGAAAGCATTTACTACCAGACACTAGGGGGAGCTTCGTAGAGAAAAAACACTCAGGCTTGCCTGGTGTCCCTTTAAGGTGCTGTACGGTTTCTTTCAAAATTTTGCCATCAATTTCTTTGAAATCAGACATAGTGACTACTTTCTCGGGTTGTGGTCTGATCTCAGCACAACTCAAGATATGCTGATCACCTTTCTGATATTATTGATTTTCTCAGAGAAGAAGGAAGGAAATTCATTTGGGGCGGGGGGTGGGGGGGTGTCAGTCTCTCTACAGTAGCAAAAAGAGTGCTGTTTAAGTTGCTGTTTATAATATTCGAGAAGAAAGTCTGTCTAGCTTTGCCTAGATCCATATTGAAAGCATGGATGCTGTCTTTGTAAATGTTATAATGGACTACAAGTTTTGTCTTCCGCCACATGTGCTCTGCTTTTCTGCAATTCTGTTGAGTTTCTCCAAGGTGCTTTATGTCTCCCACTCTTCTTCCTGACTTTCACAGGAGCAATATCATCAATTACACTTTTAAATTGCAAGGTTAACGTCATGCTAAAATCTCCAAGAGCATTTGGTGATATTAGACTTTAATTTGTCATTGTTTAGCTAGTGGGGCAATTTGGTGATAAAATCAAATATACAGCCAAGGAAATATAGTCAACATCATAAACCTAAATTGAAGGCTCATTTACAGTTGCAGTGGTGGCTCACAAAAGCCATATAGACAGAAGCCCACTGGAGCCTGACATGGAAACCATGGCCCCATGGATATATACACACAATATACAGTGTGTGTGTGTGTGTGTGTAAATGTGTATGTATGTATGTATGTATGTATGTATGTATGTATGCATGTATGTATGTATGCATGTATGTGTTGTGTATACTGTATATATTAGTAATGTCAAAATTAACACGTTAACAGGCAATACTTTTTTTAGTTTAACGCATAAAAAAAAAAAATTCAACGCAATTAAAGGAGCATTCTTTTTTTTCCCGTCATCCTTTGGCTAACATTATGCATTATGATCACACTCTTATTGATGCAAATGCTTTTATACCATTCAAGCATGGTAAGACACAAAAGAGAACGCAGTGCAGTACTGGTGCGCATCTGTGAACTCCCTGTCTGTGTGACACACACACTCGTGCGCATAGAAACCCGCTTCAGACAGTGCTTGCGCGGACAAAAACACACAAAATTAGCAAGCACTAAATTAGTATTAGCATTAAATTAGCTAAATTAGCATTTAAATTAGTTAAATGAAGTCTTAAATGAACGTAAAGAGAAAATGGGATGCGTGTCACATCCGTGTCACGTGCGGCAGGTCTTAAAGTGACAGCAGCGTATAAAACCTGCTGATGTCTGTCATTAAAAATAGTCAAAGTACAAAAAAAAAAGAGAAAAATCACTCAATGCTCTTGACCGAATAACTTTTGTAGCATTAATAATGATTAATCTATATTTAATTTATCATTTATGCAGTGAAGACTGTGAAGTGTTTGATAAATTTATTCAATGTCTGTATAGGCTATTTCCTACTTGTTAGACCTATCTGAAAATCTTAAAGCACTGTTTACAAGGTTACATGGGTCAAAAACAATATGAAAACAATAACTCTTTGTGCATTTTGACAGGTCAAGTAAAAATCTGAAACGGCCTGACTAGGACAATTGAAAAATTGAGGGGCACAGGTAAATGTGACGTTTATTATAATGAGTTTGTGTGAAGACTGTTATAAATTCACTTAAATTAATGACAGCATTCAATTATACTGTAATGCTGAATGAATGCCTATAATTAATGGCTAAAATTGAGAAATAAATATTTTCCATATAGGGACATCAGTAGCAGTATTGGTATCAGTGATACTGGCCTTTCACAAAAATGAAACAAATATTTAAAATATAGGCTACTGTCTTCTTTATGTTGTTTCTGCATTAATTTGTAGATTAAATGTCAAATTATTACAATATATATAAATATATATATATAAAAAAATGTTAGACGTGCTAAATCGCGATTAATTACAGAAAGATTTGCGATTAATTATTGAAATTTGTTTTAATCGATTGACATCACTAATACATGTATATGTATGTATATGTGTGTGTGTATATATATATATATATATATATATATATATAGAGCGCCTTGGCATGGATGTATGTTGAGTTGGTTAATTTTTGTCAAAAATCTAATCTAAAATTGTAAACGGGTGGATTATAATGTGCTACTGGGCATGTTGTCATTTGCTGTGGAGGTTGTTTTTTGGTTCCTTGCATTTTAAACATGGAAGCTGAGAGCTTCCTGAGGTGCCAGGCCAAGCGGCTGTGCTTTAAAACGGAGAAAAACGGCTGAACATCTGCTGTTGTCTGGCCTGAAGTGCCATGTAGACATTTCTAAGCTTATGAATCGATGGCAATAAAATAGACACATTCTCGTACAAACAATTCAAACATGACCTTTGACAAAAGTCAATGCAGACATGTTTTCTCAATTCCACAAGGTGATGTCACACAACAGGGCGAAAAATTCCCAAGGCTTTCCCGAATTACCTTTTTCAGGAAATGAATTCAAAACACAACAATTAGACAAGACTGAACAAGCTTGGAAACATTGTCTTGCGCAAAGATGTGAAAAATGGTCCTGCATTATTTATCCATGTTTATATCTTGTCGTGATTGCCCTTTAAAACATTTCAGAAGTATACAACAATTATAGTCAACCCATTTTACTTCCATAATGATATATTTCCATGTGAAACAAACAAACAAAAAGTACTTGTTTTTAATCCTTGGAGGAATGGATCATGAAAATGAGCGTTGAATGGAGCCAGACCTGATTACCAGTTTGCAGTTGATTGTGGAGAGGAAGAAAATTTCATCCCAGGAATTGAATCATATGAACAATAAAGATCAAGGTCATTGAGAGCATTTGAAAATGTAAATATGACAATAAATGTCTTTTAAGTGGTCACATTATACCAAATAACGGAAGCTAAAATGATTAGTTTAAACATTCGCAGATCTATGGTTTATTATATCAGTAAGCAACACTAATAGTATCAGTAGCATAACACTAACAGATTAGCCTGCTAGATTAGCATCCTTCTAGATAGCTAGCCTGCTAACCATTAGCTGATTAGCCCACTTAGTTTACGGCAAAGACTATAGAACAACACTCCTATTGTTTTGAATGGGGAAAAGTGCAACGCTCAATATGACGGAATAATTTCAAATTATTTCAAATATGAAATTTAATCGTGAGCTTGGTGAACAGTTTTGGAGAATTTTATGTTTCCCCATTCAAAGAGATAGGAGCTGCACTTGCATGCCCGAGAGGCGTTTCAAAGATGGTCGCCGAGTGAATCTTAAAAGGACTTTGTTCACGGTTAACCGATTAGCCTGTTAGCATAGCATACCTTTAGACAAACAGCCTTCTAACTTAGCCGTCTCAATCAGCTCCCTACTTCAGTAGGCACTGATCAGAGAGTCGATCATTTTAAAGGCTGTCTCAATCGTAAAATCCTTTCAGTGCTCTGTAACATTTGATCCCAGAAAAATCCCACAATGCACCACAAAAAACAGGGAGCATCGATGCTCACTATGCTCCCTTACCAGAAATTACTTCACATTTCTGAAGTGCGAAAAATAAAACTCAATATACATGACACGCAATAGAAGATTTGAAAAGACAATACGTTTTTAAATTATATGAAACATTAAACACACATTTGAGAGAATGATTCAATTACCCATTTGTAAAGACAGTCACTTGGTTCATTTCAGAATAAATTAGCCGTATTGAACAAATCTTTTGAATGAATGATTCAATGACTCACTCATTAATACAGGGAATTGCTGCCACTTAAAAAAAAAAAAATTTGGTATTTCAATATACAGAATTGTATTTTTAAAACAAATCTCATTGTATTATTTATGTAATTGTCATTACAAGGTAAATGCATTTATGCCACCTCTGAGCTGCATTAAACAGTCTGTGACAATCAATACATCTAAATGTCACTTCAGTGCAAAAATGCTTTTAGTCAATAATGATAACTTAAATAAAGATGATGATTTAATTTAATTCATAGCAGCCCTATGTGTTGTTTCTAATTGGACGAATAGATTACATGTATAAATTTGACATAAAATATGACATGCATTTAATAAGGTTAAAAAAAAGGTCCTTATAAAGGTTAACATCCCTTTTATACTAGTAGTCTAAAAGAATAGTGAAGTTGCCATCTGGCCGTTTGTTAACATACAATAAAGAGTCATTTCAGAGTCAGCGCAAGCTCTTAATATTTTGATGAAAGATTACCAGCACAACCTTTTTTTTTCTTCTTTAAAAAAACTGAAGAAAGCAAATGGCTGAAATTCTGATTTGTCATTGAAACTCTTAATGACTGGTTCTTCATGCTAATAAAAGTAACTCATGGTATTTGGTTTATTAGGATGTTTTGACAGTTATGAAATGTACATAATGTTCTTTTGCACAATTCACTGTGAGGCACATCATCAAACATAAAACCTGTAAGAGAATGCTTCATTATTTAGGGACAGACTTGTCCGTAAGGAACATTTTGATATAATACTGCTGACAAAGTGGAGAAAAATCGAAAGCACTGATCTTAAGCCTCCCTAGAAGCAATGTGACAAGACATGACGTGTTCACAATGTAAAATGATGAAGAGAGGTATTATTGAATGGAGCACATTAATTGGGATGGGAACACCCCAGGCATGGAAGGTTGAAAATAATCAGAGATGCCCAAAGCTGTCTTTTATGTCTTTTTTAACCATTCGTTTCAATGTTTATATTGTTTGGTCCTTCGTTTGTGGTTTTGCACTCAAGTTCCTTCTTCAGACACCTAAGGCGAAGCCAGCATGATTCTCTTTACACTTAAAAGGCACCAAATGTGAGACATGAAAGATGGGATTATTCACAAAAGTGTAATGGCAGTGGTCATAGTAAAAATAATAATAAGGTTTTTAGATTAGATTAGAACTCCATTACAGGGCTCTACAGTGCGAGTAATTCACTCGCATTTGCGCCTAAAAATAGTTATGTGCGAACTTGAAAAATAATTTACGAGCACAGTGCGCGAGTGACGGGCTGTTCTCAATACACTGAAGACAACAGCGCGATGAAGCGAAGCATTGATTTCACATGGAAAGCAAGCAAGAGGAGGGGGTCGCAACTGCGTGATGTGGACATTTGATGACGCGCTTAACTTTATTCAAATGGGAGCGACGATTCGCAACCATTGAGCCAATCACTGAAATAGTGTGGGAATGTGCGGGAACTGCTGGATTTTAAGTGAGAGAGTCCTCCCAACAGTGCTAAAAATAAACGTGTGAGAGCGTGTTATTGGCTATATGTCATGTTATAGCCAGATATGATGATACTGCAACACGCATCACGACAGATGAGCGATCCATTCATCAAGCTAACGCGAAAACTGCCGCAAATTAAAGTGAAAGTAGCCTAAGTCGTAGACGCTCATCACACAATCATATTCATTAATAGTAAAGAAACGAAATGATATTAGGCTAACGGTTACCAGTGCTGCTGTCGCTCTCTCCTTTCGCTGATTTTGAAATGAGCTTATGATGATCAATAAAATGCTGGTCATATCTGTTGCTTTTGGTGACGTGAACTAGGCCTACATTAAATCTGCATATAACGCGGGAATAGAAGATCCGATTTAGTTTTGCGAAAACACACAATGTGACTAACTTTAGGTGTAAATGGAATCGTTTTGATCAGTAAAAACGTATGCAGTGACCAGGTGTAAACAGGCCGCTACACCATAAAAAAAGTGAAGTAAACACTTAGTGAGCTAGATACGCAACACAGTATGAAGCCTATAGTCATTATCTCAAAAGACCAAGTGCAAAAAAAAAAAAAAATAATGAACTCCTGCACACTATCAATAGGCCTACTTGCAAATGAGTATCAAAATTTTATTAGCAACCCACCAAATTTTATTTTAATTATGTCCCACCAAAAGACCAAGTGCATAAACTGAAGTTACGACCAAAACAGTCCACACTGAGGACAGGAAGACGACAAAAACTCATTTTTGATGTAACTTAATATAGGCTACTGCAAGTACTGCAAAGGGAAAAAGCAAGCAGGCATTTGTTTTGTTTTTAGCACTTTATCCTTTATTGAGGTGTTCATTCTTTTTATATATTTTGAAGTAGGTTAAAATAATAATTGCATAATTATTAAACAGGTAACGTTAGTTCACCCAAAATAGAAAATCTGTCATTTATTACTCTCCATCATGTCGTTCCAAACCCGTAAGACTTTCACTCATCTTCAGAACACAAATGAAGAACTTTTTGATGAAATTGAGAGATTTCTTTCCCTCCATTGACAGCCTACACAACTACCACTTTGATGCTTCGAAAAACGTTCATAAAAAGATCATAAAACTAATCCATATGAATTGAGCAGTTTAATCAACTTTTTTCACTGTGCTCCTATATTTCTTTGTGTGCTCCTAAATTTTTTCATTTAGGAGCACATGTACTCCTTGGGAAAAAAGTTAGCGTAGAGCCCTGCATTAGCTAACTAAAGAAACCTGAAGCTGTTTCGGGGAATGGTTTGAGACAGTGATTATAACAAAGGAAACAGGAAGTAAGTGAGAAAGACACAGGCATGAGATGCATGATGGGCACAGTACACACACACACACACACACACACACACACACACACACACACACACACACACACACACACACACACACGTCAAGTGTTTCACTTCCTGCCCAACTCAAGTTGATTAATATTCATGGGACTATGTTTCACCGAAGAACTCTGGTTATGGTAGGTACCATGCTAATATAACAGGCTAATGGGAAACAGAGAAAGCTTTTCTTCAATGTTTTCCCAGAGCAGACTTCTGGGCGGCTCACAGCTGATTCCCATCTAAACCACATCTCATTTGCAGAATCTGGTGACATTAGGATAAATTAGGCTCCAACTCAGAGGAAATTATATGATTGGATTTAAACTAATAGGTACTTTTAATCCATCCACCCCCTCCCCAAACCCCACTCCTCAATTATGTGTCTGTGTAAGTCTACTGTACAGTAACACAGTGCTGTTTACTGCAGCTTTGCTTACACACAGGCTTAGGATGCGAACAAACTCTTAACCCTAAGTAGTAAATTCAACACGTAACTCATCCCACACTGTTTGTGCTACAAACATGAATGATATATAACTCGAATTATAGCTTGTTGAGAAGAAATGTGCTTATACTGTATTTTTTTTTTTTTAAATGAACAGATGCATGATATTATGCCCTTAAATTCCATTGGATCAGAAAACTGAGCCATACGTAGGGGCCAGAATACTGAACTCTTTTGACCTGGGCCTTTTGGAAACCACCAATAGCAACCAGAAATCATGGCCAAAAAAAATAAAAAAATAACACGTATCATATAGCATGTCAAATGGAAACAAGGTAAGCATGATATACAAGTATCATAATTGGCAATAGGCCTTTATCAGATTTTTTTTTTTTTTATCGGTATTGGTCAGCATTGAATATTCAATTGTGCATGCCTTTGATGTCATCTAACATTTACTTAAAGGAATAGTTCACTTAAAAATGAAAATTCGATCATCATTTCCTCACCCTAAAGTTGTTTCGAACCTGTATGAATTTCTTTCTTATGCTGAACACAAAAGAATATATTTTGTAACCAAACAGTTGATGGAAAAGTTAATTTTTTAAGTAAACTAGGCTATTCCTTTAATCTTTAAAAACAGTAATCATTTTAATTATAACACTAGTAAATCTGTTTAATAATAATACTGCTCTGCATTTTTCATACTTTCATTATAATGCTATGATGCCTCATGCCTAAATTGTAGCATTTAAAACAATTGATTGAAAAAATAGTACAGATTTTTAATATAATATTAGCCATTTAAATGATACTGACCATAACTTCATTAGCTCATAGGTATCAGTCAGAATATACTAAATAATAATAATAATGATCAAATTCAGCCAGCCTTACTATAAATCACACACAACATCCTTGAATCGTCACACTCTTTTGCACAGCCATGTGACATTTACATTTTCAAAATAAAATGTGAAAATCTTCCTTTCTGAGCATTTTTATTTATGTTATTTAGATACAAGACGTTGTTGTTGTGAGAACAGAAGGAACTGGCATGTTTCCCTGGCATTGCACACACTCAAGATCAAATCAGTAACTGTCAGGAAGTTAAGAGTGATTGTGTAACACCTCAAGTTTCTTCCACAACTTTCTGCAAGAAAACATTATTCTAAAGAAGTGCTATTACTTCATCTTAAGTCACCCGTATCAATGCTTTTTATGTCGTAATTCTTGCGTGAATTTATGTGGGAAAACTTTTTGCTGTTGGTCGGGACTGCCTCTTGAGCAAATGTCTTGTAGTTTCTGCACCCCATTAGCAATGAGTTGTGTAGTAAGTCTCAAAAACCCAGTTTGAAATCACCGGTGTTTCTTAGGTCACAAACTACCTTGTAACCAATCATGTCACGAGGGGGGTGGGCTTTAGCATAACATCATTAACTATGCTGCGAAGCAGGGGAGTCTTAAGAGAAGCCAGGTTATCCCGGTATATTTTTCCGTTGATATGAAAAATCTGGTACTTTTAGCAATATAGCGGGTGAATTATGTTTATGATGTATATTATGATGTTATGATGAACCTTTCTCCACTGATGTTCTGAGTTGTTAAAAGCATGTTGATGCTAAGAATGCTGATTTTTAGAAGGATACTGATTCTGATTCTGAGAAAAGAAACGGGAACATGGTTTGTGTAACATTAGCAACACATTATTAGCTGTTTGATAAAGTCAAGCAAAAGGTTAATCATATTAATTACCCTTATGTGTGCGACGTTGTAGAGAGCAATACATAAAAATAGTGGTCGACCGATATATCACGCATCGGCCGATAAGTTTTTCTGATTGGCCGATGTGATAGAAGCAAGACTTTTATTTTGACGGGTGGCGCTGAAAATGCTTGAGAATGCGCCTGACACACAGCGCTCACATTATCCGTCTTCATTAGTTTAATCTTTACGGTCTCTGTTTAACAGTTATATCTAATATGTTATTATTAGATTGAACTGTTAAAGAAAGTAAACGGTATGCGGAAAAATGTTGCGAAAAAATAAATAAGCATTTGCTTTGCTTTTATATTATTAGTAACAGGCAAACAATATCCTATAATACTTTCTCATTTACCGTCAAAATGTGCTGTGCTATATCCAGTTCCCCACTATGTCATATTCATGCCATTTTCACTGTGTGCTCTATGTAAAATTAGTGTTACCTTGTTTTTATTTGAAAAAAATATGATTACCAGTGTGCACAAACTTACCATATTACTGAGTGCCCTGTTACCATGCTTACTTCTTTTTTATAATTCATATATTTTAAAACAATTACTTTATTTGTGAAAAATACTGTAATACGATTGCAGAATCAATTGCCATCTAAAGCATGTTTATTTTAAAGATTTATTTTAAATATATTTCATATTTATTTCTAACTTATTAAATATTAGTTCAAATAAATATAAATTATTCATAGTATATATAGCTTTATATTGGCCATCCTGCTCTCTAAGGGTCTGTTTACACCTGGCCACTTCATGCGTTTTCTGTGATCGGATAGCTATCCGATCGTGAAAAGACCAGGAGTAAATGCTCTCCGAAATGCATTCGAGACGGATTTGAATCCGATTGCTCAAACCACTTCAGGAGGTGGTCTGGGCCGCATTCCAGACGAAACTGGACAAGTGTAAATGCAGCTGGTTGTTGAAACCGCATGTAAATTTTACTCCTCCCAAAAACTATTTTTCACAGTCATTTTCTTTTTAAAGGGGTGGTATAATACCCTTTTCACAAGATGTAAAATAAGTCTCTGATGTCCCCAGAGTGTGTATGTGAAGTTTTAGCTCAAAACACCCCACGGATATTTTTATATAGCATGTTAAAGTTGTCACTTTTCGAGGGCGAGCAAAAACGCACTGTTTTTGTGTCTGTCCCTTTAAATGCAAATGAGCTGCTGCTCCCAGCACAGGGGGCGGAGCTTCAATAGCTTGTGTCTTTTTATCTCACACAGACATGCACTGAAAATTTCTAAAACTTTTAGCCTTTTATGTTCAAACCGAAGTCAGAAAGATGGAGAGACTCAAGAAGAAGAGACAACATGTAGACAACATTTCTGAATGGTTAGTTGATGAATTTGTAGCTTTTGTGCAGTTATCTTCTAGTCAGTGATTAGCATTTTCTGTCATGATCATCTATAAATCGTGTTCTCAGGGGTGGGGTTTATGTAAATTTAGGGTTCATGATGTCACTAACCCGGGAGGAATGCTGTGTAGTCTACCAACCGTTTGTTAGTCCTTAAAAAGCAATTTCTTTAAAAGAAAATATCTCCCTTGTCTTTGAACTTTGAGCGTCGTGACTTTGCAGATGTTGTTTATGCTCAAAAAGCAACATTACACACTACTTAAAGTTAAAAAAGTGAAATCATAAATCAACCACCCCTTTAACTTTAAGCCCGGGGTAATTACAGCAAGAAAAACTACACACTACCTCAACAACGCGACATAATGGATGTACTCGTCTCTTCGTGGAGGTGGAAAAACAAGTTTTTGTGATCCACAATATTTCTTGTAAAAAAGATTTAAATGCAAAAGAAAAGGTATGAGAGAGCTGTTTTTGTCAATTGTATGTTTTAATTTAAAATGCTTGCGATGTTAACATAATTAGGCCTACATGTTTAAATGTTTTGCCACTTGCTTGAGCAACTTAATATATAAATCTATATAGAAGTAATGCATTGAATAATACATTTTTTTAAGTGTATTGAGTTTAAACATGAACACGTGAAAGAGTGTAGACCTATAACTACTGTGTACAAAAAGAATCGCAATGCTGAAACTTTGTTATAATATTTTATAAAAGACGCTGACAACGGAAATATTGAAAATACCGCAACACGCACTGCACACGTGTGAAACAGGCGTTACATTTACAGCTATTTTAAGGCATGAATACTTTTTTTCACAGTAAAATAACATTTAAATACGGCATTTTGGTGGTCAAAGATGAGTTTTAAGGGATACAATTATTGACTACAGGGGGACTTTAACACTCATGAAAGTTTTTGAACCCTGTTGTATAGTATATTTCCTTTTAAAATGAACTGAGTTGGGAGGTGCAGTGGCGGAGAGCATGCAGATACACACATTGCAACAGTAGATTTGGTAAGAACATCTATCCGACTTCTAAAGGAAACTGATTCAGCAAAAGTTGGTCACATGGCGGCAGACATACTGTAAAAAAAAATGTAAAATCAAATCAAATCAAATCAAATCGATTCACAACGCATCTGCAAAATGTATTGAATTGTACATTCCCGGTGCAAAATCAAAGACATTAACTGCACAATTGACAGATTTTTTTCTCATCCTGACAAGAATTAAGTGACTAACGTCAAAAAAATGACAGTTAACTTCCTCTTTCTGGCCTAGCCACAGTTTCCTCTCCTCAACAACAGCCACACACTTAGCCTGTCAACTGACGCAGACATGAAACTCTGTGGCCAACCTACATTCTCAACATCCCGGTTTACATAATACAATTTTATACAATATTGCATATGCATAACCTTTACAAAGACTGCAAAACAGCTGGACTAATGTATTAACCTCAGAAGGACCCAAACAGACATAAAAAATATGTGAATGTGTTTGTGTGTGTGTGTGTGTGAATCTATGCATGCGCTAGTCTCTGCACATGTGCGACACCTTGTTTGCATAGGCGGAGGGTAAACCAACTCCAGGGTAAGGTTAGATGCGCTTCCTCCTTAAAAACACATTTTAAATAGTATGTCAGGAAATGGTTTCAAGTTACTGTCATCTAGCAACAACCTACACATCCCAGCATGAACGCTCCCGATAAATTATTTGTCATTAAAGCAGCTACGTTCGAGATTTAGCATGGCAGCCAATTCGAATAATAAATAATAGGGGTGTAACAATGTATCGTGTCACAATATATTGCAATGCAAAAATGCAATATGTATCGTGGATAGTGACAAAATGTATTGTAAAGTTCGCCCAAAATAAATAAATAAAAGAAATTGTGAGTTCAGTATCGTGATATGTATCGAATCGTGACATGAGGGTATCGTTACACACCTAAAAAATAACCATTGCCTCAATGCAGTAAAAAAAAGTTGTATTTCAATTCTGAATGGATTATAAGCCTAGAAAGCGCACAGAGCGCTCCCTTTATAATCACCAAAAAAAGCTGTCACCTCAATTCATCACGATCTCACAAAGTTCCGTTATGAACAATGAAGCTGACTGAAGCGCAATAAATCTCTAATTTAGAGGATATAATTTCTACACTTTGTTTGTAATAAGTTAACTTATAATGAGAGGATTCGCGAGTGCGCAGAACTTTGAGTGGTGAGTGGATTCTAATTGAAACATGTCTAATTATGTTCAAGAAATCATCTATGTTTGTGATTGGCAACATTGCTCAACGCTGCGAAACACGTTGTAAATAGAAACCTTTGACGCTAACGCCAAAATCTGTTTCGCCAATATTCTGCGATTACGATAAAAACTGATCCTAGACCAGCAGTTATGGGCAGTTTTCCTCTAAAAGCAATGAGAAGCAGCAGCGAGTGGTAAATTGAGTGAGAAGATTCCACACAGGTCTTAAGTCCGTGGACAGAGGAGAGCTAAACCTTGCCCAGTCTTACACAAGCTCCGCCTATGCTTGAATGCAAGAAACAATGAGCGAAACGCTTCCTGTTCCAACACACAAATATCAAGACTTGCACCTAAATAACTTGTACTTAAAATTTTAAATTGAGACATAATTTGCATTTTCACAGGTAAATTATCAGTGTAACAAATAAACACCTCTCTCTTTCATTTAACAACGCTCTTCGTTCATGACTATAGTTTTCAGGCATTTTCCAAAACTTTCTTATTCACACTGAAACGTCAGAATTCACCCTTACTGCGCATGCGTAAACCCTCACAAAAGCTCACTGAGATCATACAGAAGGAAAAATAAATAATAAAGTTATCACGCAATTCTTCTGGCAGGATCATTTTATTTAGCAAAATATCTAATTTAAAAGATGCATCCAGGTCACCATCTGTTTGGTCTAAAACACAAATGCGAGTACATTTTCTGTCAACTTTGCAGGACTGTGATATGAAGAGTGTGCAAAGTAGCATATTTTAGCAACTGGCGCAATACCGGTATAAACATGAATATCTATTGGAACAATATGCATCACATGACTAAACATGCGTCATTGTTTTCAAGTACCTCTGGTTTCACAGTCCACACTACAACGCGAAAACGCCGTTTTCAAATAAAAACGCCGTCTCAGGGGCTGTTTACACGACACCGTTTTCAACTAAAAACGTAAAACTTTTTTGGCCGTTCATTTGCACGACAACAGCGTTTCGGGTAGCTGAAAACGGGTTTCAAAGTGCATGTTTTTGAAAACGGTCTCTATGTAAACAACAAAAACGCGAATCTCTGAAGACGATGACGTCATGCTCATGCGTATTACGTGTTCAGTCTATAGAGTTTCATCGCCATCTAATTGCCTGGCAGCAGATTACAGCGTTTTTAGTTCTTTTCACAGATCCGTGTGAATGGGGATCGTTTTGACAATGGTATCGCCTGCACGCGGAAAACTCAAAGGAAAAACGTCTCCTTTTCAAGCATTCGTTGTTGTGTAAACGTATCCTACAACGTGAAAACGGCATTTTCAAATTTATCCACTTTGGAGAGCGTTTTCAAAAAGCTTTGTTTTCATTAATAAAAACGCCATCTCATTGTGGACGGAAGGCCAAAACGGAGAGAAAAAGATGCGTTTTCAAACAAAAAAGTATAATTGTGGAAAGGAAAGGTTATAACTGTTTATTGCGATTAAAAACGGTGCACGCCACATAGTTGAATGCGAATATGGTTACTACGATTATGAGCTTAAATCGCATTAGTTTGATCGAAATATTGCGTTTACATGAGATAGTTTAATCGCAATATTGCCAAAATTCCATTATAAATCGCAATATGAGGGTGCATGCTAACGCACTGATTTTTAATAACTAAACCATTTTAATAATAACACTGGTTCCCTTTTTTCATACAATATTGTGATGCCTAAGTTGTAGCATTTATGATGATTTATTTTTAATAATTTCATTTCAGACAAAATAATACAGAATTTGTATATTAGGCAATAATTATGTGACCAAAATACTAATAATAACCAAAAGATTATTTATGTATTTATTTATTTTTGCCATAATGAGGAACTTTTCATTATAAACAAACCCAAAATACACCTGGGATTTTTATTTTGAAATGTCTATGCTTTACTTTCAGCTGCTCATTCAAAAAGATGAGGGAGATAAAATGTGCACTCATAACCATTCACAATATTTTACAGTATAGACAGCATAAAGTTATGACAGATAGACAGCACTGTCGTAATTCATAAACATTCCTCATAACATAAGCAATCACTTGGCATAAATGTGAGGTACTCAATAATTGAGAAATGCTCTGAAACCGCAGCAACGCCATATTTTGAATTTGAACGTGCAACGCTCACATCTAATTAATGGAATCATGATTTTTTTGAAGGTTAATAATCACATTAGGCCATATGCTGATTCCTGTTTTTCTGTCCCCAAATTTAAGAATGATAATTAAGACTTCTGCTATACTAAGACATTCCATCAATATAAATCCATGTATTTTTTCACTCTTCAATTTAAGATTGGTATTTCCCTTGCATATTGCCATAATCACATTTCAGATAGCTTTAAGACACCACAAAACAGCCACAATAAAATGACAGAGAATTTGAGAATAAAAAAAAAAAACTTTCTATATGAGTGAACAGTTTGTTCATATGACATGAATGTGACTTGCATATCAACACTTATGACATATTTGATATAAACGTGAGCTGTGTACCTATAGTCTGGCGTAACTCCTCACACAGGCTTATATGAGGGAACTGAAGCATCTGTTTCCATTTCTTGCTCTTGCCTTTTCTGTTCCCACCCCCTCCTGCAAAGGAATCAAGCAAAGATCAGATTAGAGGCAGGAACTGCATACAGGCTCTAAAATGCTATTAGATTACTATCTTAACACAGGTGGGCTTTAGAAGACTGAATGGGATATGAATACGTATATATTATCCTATTATGTGAAGAATAATAATAGGCCATATATGGGTAATTCTTCAATTAAGACACTTTTGAAAGCTTGAAAAATAAGACTTCTTCAAACTGTTTCATGGATGTTAAAACATTTCTCAGATTTATCAAGTGGATTCTGGTATAATGCGTGATGGTATGGATGGTTGATCCTGTGTGATGGTAACAACATTTCTCTCTTTTAAGAGTAGACTTGTGCTGGCTAATACACCAGATAGATTTGAACTGGAAATAAAAAGAAATTTCTAAAATGCTTACAGACTATTCTGGTAAATACACTTACGGTAATAAACCTACTCAGTGATCATGATGTAAAAATCAAAAAATTATGACCAATCATATCTAAAATAGAAACAGGAATAAATTGCTAAAATGTTTTCCGTGACGACAATGACAGCAGTTTTGCAGACAGAGATCCTTTATTCTAAAATTTATATATACCGGTATATATAAATTTTATATATATATATATATATATATATATATATATATATATATATAATTGATTTATTTTTTTGCACATACACACTACCATTCAAAAGTTGGGTAGACTTTTAATGTTTTTGAAAGAAGTCTCATATGTTCACAAAAACACAAATTTGATCAAAATTACAGGAAAATCAGTAATATTGTGACATATTACAATTTCAAAAACTGTTTTCATTGAAATCATTGAATCGAATGATGAATCATTGAATCATTGAAATCATTGAATCGAAGTAATGATGGTGAAAATTCAGCTTTTCCATCAAATAAATAAATTACATTTTAAAATGTATTAAAATAATACATTTTAAAATGTAATTTATTTATTTGATGGAAAAGCTGCATTTTCACCATCATTACTCCAGTCTTCAGTGTCACATGATCCTTCAGAAATCATTCTAATATGCTGATTTGCTGCTCATGAAACATTTCTTCTTATTTTGAAAACAGTTTTTGCTGCTTAATATATTTGTGGAAACTGTTATACATTTTTTTTCAGAATTCTTTAATGAATAGAAAGTTAAAAAAACAGCATTTATTTGAAATAGGAATCTTTTGTAACATTATAAATGTCTTCACTGTCACTTTTGATCAATGTAATGCAATCCTGCTGAATAAAATATTAATTTCTTTCAAAATAAATCTAATATATACATTTTTATATTTAAAGTATAATTATGTACAGTAATATACATGGTCAAATCTAAACTGCTCCACAAAGCATGCTAATGTGATTGTTACTTCATTTGAATCACAATGTGTTAGGCCTACATTGCATTTTACAGTTAATTTGCCATCATGATGTTCATCATATGCTCATTTACAGGTTCATAATTGTGTTTATAGGGTCTACTAGAATATGTGTACATCATTTAATGTTCAAACACATTGCTTTTATTATCATTAGCATTGTTGCAACACCCGTTTTCACCCTCTTGGCGAATTCCAAACGATTCAGAAAGGGGCCATTTATAGTGAACAACTGAATCCCTTCTTGAAGGGCGATGGTCACTTCAGGGAAGTAATTTAATCATTATGGTCATGTGACCCAGGGAGACAAGTCCTCGCAATTCATTTTTAAATGAAGATATGGCGGGAGAGTTGGAGTTAATGTTAACAGAATCATTCAAGTTGTTCAGGGCAACACAAGTGTCCTGCTCCCTCCAAAGTCCCCACATCAAGGGCTCTGCCCTTCGGAGAGAGTAGGAGAGAGAATTTGCCCACTCTCTGAACGCTCTGTTTTTAGGACTGGGTATCGATACAAGTGTCCCAATTCGATTGAGATTCCGATTCACAAGATCTAAATTCGATTCGATTCAATGATTTTTCACTGGCCCCAGCCCAGAAAAAAGTAATAATTGAATAAAATAGTTATTGTTTTTGACCCATGTAACCTTGTATTGTAAAAAGTAAAGTTGACACCGAAATTTTTAGATACCAGTGAAATTTAACAATTCTCGATTCCAATTTCGATACAACAGCTAAAACTACTAGCTAATATACATTTCAAAGATTATTAAATAGAAGTTAACAGTCAATAATAAAAAAAGAACAAATAATTTAACTACAAGCAATAACGCAAATAAATAAATATAATAGTAGAACAAAGACACAAATGAAATAATCAGTGATTTTAATTTTTTTTTAGGTAGGTCTAACTGTAGTTCTCAGGTACAGAAATTGAATTAAGTAGTCAAATATAAATCACTGTACAAATTAAATAGAAGTTAATCCTAATTGAAGTTATAAAAACATTATTCAGTGAAGAGCAGGGAGTGATTTCTTTGTCTTTTGTAGTTTGATTAACATTAAAAACAGACAGCAGGAACATCAGTCTGCTGTCACTTTAAGACTAATGCATGGATACAACATAACGATACACATGCATTCTTTCTCTACTGTTTACTTAAAGGGATACTCCACTTTTTTTGGAAATAGGCTCATTTTACAACTCCCCCAGAGGAAAAATATCTAAACTCTTTGGTCATTTTTTTGAGAGAGATGCTAATGGTCCTGTCCGATTCAATGATTTATGCTAAGCTATGCTAAAAGTGGTACCGCCAGACCCGGAGATCGGCTGAATGGATTCAAAAACGGTAAAACTCAACTGTTTAACTCTGGAGGAGTTGTAAAATGAGCCTATTTCCAAAAAAAGTGGAGTATCCCTTTAAGCCATAACCGACAATGTTTACTTGGATACTCAAAAAGGCAGGCATTTTGAGATAAATCTGTGTGAATTTGTCCGTTTAAGTGTAGGGAGACGTGAAAGAGAATTCATTTTATTATTTGAGATGCGCAGCTGTGCGCACACAAAACTTCTCACACAGCGCGTTGCGAGTTATCTTTCGCGTGAATGCCTTAATAGGCAAAGCTTGAAAACGCAAGTGCTAAACTTTCGTGACCATGCAGCACTGGTCCGATCGGGACAGTGACAGTTCCTTCAACTGTCCGGAACGTCTTTTACGCTGAAATCGACCACATTTTTAAAAGCAATTAATCGATTAATTTTTTTGCCCAGCCCTATCTTTTTTAGCTTTGATTACTTTAAAACCTGCCTTCCGAAAAGCACAGCTCTGATTGGTCAGCCGGCCCCCAGTGTGTTGTGATTGGTCTATCGCTTAGAGCGTGTGTCGGAAATGTAACGGCATACATAACCATCGAGTATCTATAGTTAATACTGTAACTACGCTAACTATTGCGTCAGTTTTGCCGTTCTAAGATTGAGTCAGAGTCCGATAATGACAATCAAGAAGAACAAGCTGATCAACCCTAAACCACCTTTAGAAAAAACAGCGTCTCTTTGGACATGGCGACAACATACTACTAACACAACTCAACCCCCCTTTTTTGCATAAGCCTTAGGCGGGAATTATTTAAATGAGGAACATTGTGGCGTGTACGTTCGCATGAAAAAACTCAAGACTACAATGGAAGCATTTCAGGGAGTTCAGAAACAGTGCTTACTGTTAGGTATAGAGAATAACTTGCTTGCTTTGGATTGACTTGTGTGCTTTGTAACCTTGAAGACATTTTTCATGCTCAAACAGCAACATTACACACGAAAGAAAGTTGAACACGTAAAAAAGAAAAATTATTATCAAATTCAATTTGAGAAATTCTGGTCTAACATGAACAGGCGTAAGATTTAGTCCCTGTCGTACATCTTTACATTCAGCTCGCATCTAATACGTCCCTGGATTGATTTCAGGAAAAGAATCACGCCAATGCCGTGAGAATGTCCTGCTGGCCCGCACTTGTCCTAGCTGACGTCATCAGGGCAGCTCGGGCTCCCCAGTTAGAATGACTGGCCCAGGTGCTGGGCCCGGCGAGCTTGTCAACAGACAGCGCAGAGAAAGGTCAGGAAGCGATGCTGCGCGTGGGACACGCTCGTCGGGAATGGAGAGGACTCTCGTGAAAGCTACGGCCAGGTGTTTGCATCGTTGCTAGGTTATGAGCGAATTTGAAGAATAGATTCAACGCTAATGGGATAGGACGGGAGGGCAGAAGATAAAATGATTACAAATGTACGGGAGAAGCTTGTGACTGCGATCTGATAAGAGTTCAAAACACGACTGTACGTCACAGCAAAGACTTTCTCACAGAAGAGACTCACAGATGAGCCCAGTTGAGAAACCTCATTATCTTACATAATCAAAACCTGCTGTGAAAGCCCAGACTTTGCACCTCAACTTACCTCAAAGATATAACTCGACAATAATACGCAAAGTCAGGCAGTGTGCTAAAGGCAGTTCAAACAAATGATCATGATGTAAAAATCATCAAATTACATTTTTGACCATAAAACTGCCACTGAACTGTGCTAGTAGAGATGTGCCATGATGACAAATATAAACTTTTTGCTAAAATGATTGTGGTGATGATAATGAAAGCTGGTTTGCAGACAGTGGTTCTTACACAGACATAAAATGTAAAAAAAAAAAAAATTGGTAACACTTTACAATAAGGTTAATTTGTTAACATTAGTTAATGTATTGACTAACAATGAGCAATACATTTGTTACAGAATGTCTTAATCTTTGTTAATATTAGTTAATAAAATTACGGCTGTTCATTGTTTGTTCATGTTAGTTCACGATGCATTAATGTTAACAAATGCAACCTTTGATTTTAATAATGTATTAGTAGCCTAAATGTTGAAATTAATATTAACTAAGATTAATAAATGCTGAAGAAGTTTTGTTCACTCTTAGTTCATGTTAACTAAGGTAGTTAACTAATGTTAACTAATGAACCTTATTGTAAAGTGTTACCAAAAAATTATATAATGTTCAAAAATGTATTTGATCAGAAATACAGGAAAAACAGCAATATTGTGAAACATATTACAATTTAAAATGTAATTGCAAAGCTGCAATCATTTCGTAATGGTCAGAAATAATTATAATATGCTGATTTGCTGCTCAAAAAACATTTCTTATTATAATCAATGGAGAAGACAGTTGTTCTGCTTAATATTTTTGTGGAAACAGTGTCACATTTTTCCCAGGATTCTTTAATGAATAGAGAGTTCAGTAGAACAGCATTTATTTTGTAACATAAATGTCTTTAACGTCACAGCGTGCTATTTGCAATTCAAACAAATGGTTTGCAGTGGAGATTACAATGGTACAGATACAGTAGCAAACCTCTGTCATTATCGTTGTGGGAAGTTGCCAAGATGCAAATGGCTTGTGAAATATACTGTTTATGCAGCAGCAGTGCAGAGGTGAAACGGTTTCATTCACTGTGTGCAAAACTTGCCTCCAGCACTTACCAAAAAGGCCCAGCTTTCACCACACTATTCACGATATAAATCACCAACAAAGTATAGAACACAGTATATAAAACACTCTTCCTTGTTGTGCGTTCTGTTTAACGGCTCTACTGAGAAAAAGTGGAATGAGCCCTATAAACCCTGTTGGTTCCCAGCATTGAAATGAAACACCTCCATTGTTAAAACTTCTATTAAACATTTGACAAAATCACACCGGAACATTCAGATCTGTGTTGGCGCTGCCGCTGATTCAGAGAGCAGTTTTCATATGTAGGTACGAAACAGCTTCAGTCTTTTCAAACACACAGTATCATTGTTTCTGTGTTAGAACAATTCAGATCATCACAGAAGAACTGGGACAAAAGTAAACACTGATGTCTACGGTAGCGAATAACGATCAAATAGCGATTGTATCGATTCCATCGTTACGCCACAAGACAAGTGGCTGTTAAAAAAAATTTAGCCTATGTCATTGAATAATTTATTCAAGAGATTTGTTCAAAAATGCTGATTCATCTAGAAATGAAACAAGTGAAATCTTTATGAGTGAGTAGGGCTGCACGATTAATCGCAATTAACTAGTGGCAGATCGGATAATTTTTCGGATCAGCATAAAAAAAATTAAATAAAAAAAACCATATACATACATATATATATATATATATATATGGGGGGGGGCACTTTGCTTTTCATTTATTCACTTGAAGTTCGTCGATACTACATCAAAAACTAGGCTAACTGATAAAGTTCATACATTATTTAAAACAAGTGAACAGTCAGTAATAAAATAAGAACAAATACACAAATTACAAGCAGAGATGAATACTAAATAACAAAGTAACAAAGTCTGACAGTAGTATTCAGGTACAGAAATTAATAATTTAGCCTAAATGTAAAATAACACTATTTGTTCATTGTAGAAATTAAATATAGTTTCATCTTTGTTAAAGCTGTATTTTGTAGTT
Source organism: Abramis brama (assembly GCF_963993115.1). Classification (NCBI taxonomy): domain Eukaryota; kingdom Metazoa; phylum Chordata; class Actinopteri; order Cypriniformes; family Leuciscidae; genus Abramis; species Abramis brama. The sequence continues at coordinate 10,808,564 of NC_139977.1, forward strand.
TTATCAATATTAATGACACAGACAACAGTAGGAATATTAGGTGTGTGCTGTCACTTTAAGACCGAATGCACGGATCAAAAAAACTGACAAACATTCGGTTTCCTTCTCAACTGTTCACTTATGACATAAACGAGAGAATACTTGCCGAGACGGGCATTTAAACAGGTTTTTTGACAGGCCTTTATTACCGCCCTGGAGCCGTCTAGAGTTCGTTTATGATGGATGGATGCACTTTTTTGAGCTTCAATCTGTTGGTTGCAATTCAAAGGAGCCATTTTATTGGTTGGTGCATAGCCAATTAAATGGGACTTCTATTGTATGTGATGATGTCATGAAACCCGCCTCCTCGTGGACGTTCTGAAACGCTAACATGGCTTAATGCATTAGACTGATATTAAAAGTAATAAATTATATTATCAAACTCAGTAAACACCATACTAATTAAGCACAGCCTACTATTTACAGAAAAGCCGATGTGCCCAGAATATGAGGAAAGAAAGCAAATTTGTGTTTAGTGCAAATAAACTTGCTGCCTGTGTTTTATTAATAATGTATAACAAATTGTGTGTTTTTTATTTTTATAACTGTTCGTCCATTAATCCTCATTAAGCATTTTCTTGGTTTTATATGGAAATGCTTAACGTACAATTAAAGGCGCTGCGTTCATATTCTGTGCTCATTTGCTTTTCTATATGCTTTATTAGTAGGCATGGTGTTTCCTAAGTTTGGTCTTTTAATACCTTAATTAAATGCGTTGTGTTCATATTCTGTGCTGATCTGCGTTTCTGTACATAGTATTATTAGTATGTTTACTGAGTTTGATAATATCATTTATTTCTTTTAATATCAGTCTAATGCATTAAGCCATGTTAGCGTTTCAGATCTTTTTTTTTATGCAACAAAAAAATATACAAAGATTTGTACATGCATACACCTCACAACAAGTAGAAAATAACATACATAAGAATATATAAAATCAAGTAGGTCGGTACTTTTTAGTACATAGTAGGCTGTGCTTAAGTAGTATGGTGTCATCATATGTCACATGTCATCACATGTAGGGTTTTATGACATTCACGTACAATAGAAGTCCCATTTCATTGGCTATGCGCCAACCAATAAAACAGCTCCTTTGAACAGGAGGATTATTTCATAATATTCTATACAGTTATAAAGGCTATGTCATTTACCAGCACTGCATTATAAATATATTTTATCGTCAGCACCCGCACCGACAGCCTCGTGGGCAAGTGTGCCAACATGTAGCGCCGTTGTGCTTCGGGCGACCAGAGTTCGAGTCCTGGCTCGTGGAGCTTTCCCAATCCCATCAGAGAAATCTGAATCATTCCCTTCCGAATCTTGCAGAGACAGAGAGCGTGAGTAGGAGCTGTCCATGAGCTAGGAGCAGGAGCAACTTTATGACTCTCTATGGGCTTCTCCCTTGACTTTATCGGACTTTATGCCTCCACGTCCCCCGATTGCCTGCTAGATTCTCCTCCTGTCTATACGGTAATTTACTGTGCGACAGAGAGTCGCGTGGTTATGACACAATCGTTAGCCTATTTTTACAAAAACGGCTTCTACGGGGCCATAGTGTAAGATACAAGGTACTGGAGCCTTTTATACATTGTCGTGTTTCTTTAGAAATAAACAATGGATAAACAGAGTCTTTAAACGCCTCAGATGTAAAGTTATTCGCTGTCAAAGTGACGCCAAAATGAATGGGAGTCAATGGATTGCTAACAGCAGGTGATGGCTTGCTAACCAATGGAGGCCCCCTGGGAAGGAACGCTTTCCGGGTGCTGGATTACCCCCTTGGATGCCCATAGGGATTTCCTGGAATGATGCATTATTGTACTTCAGTGATGCATATTTGGAGTTTCTTCGCGAGAGCACCCTCTGGCCTTCAGGAGCAGCATTTACTACTGATCACAGAGATGTGTTTCAAGCAGCGCATAAAATTTCGCAGCCTTTGCACAATCGAATTCAATTTAATTCAGATTAATCGTGCAGCCCTATAAGTGAATCATTGAATCATTCATTCAAACCAAATTTTTTTTAGATTAATCAGATTAATTCAACATTTTAAATAGATTGTAGCATTATTACATGTTATTTTGTTTAGTTGTCTATTCAGAATTATAGAAGAATCGTGATCTGTTTGAAAAAAGAAAAAAAAAAGTTGATTCTTAATTTATCCAGAATCGTGCAGCTCTAGTAGAGTAAGGGAGTAAACAAGAAGTTAAATATGTGTTTAGGGTGCATTTAAGGTGAGGTCAGAGTAGCTAAATTTCTACATTGTCAATGTCATCAAACCATGCAGCTTTATGTTGGTCAGCACAGAGAATTTGCGTGACCAAATTGAACATGCAAAAACTTCGACTGCGAGGAGGAATTTTTTTTGCCCTCATGTGAATTGCATATTTTTCTATTGGAATGACTTGATTTTTCACCATCCAACGGATAATTGTGACAGCACTTTCAATGGAAGTCTGCTGCGCAAAATGTACAAGAAATTCCACTGCAAGTGCATTTCTGTCATCGCTAGTTTTTACAGACTGAGGTTGAAGTCAAAATGATTTTCTGCAATAATTAACAGCATTTGGAGACTGAGCAAAACTTAACCGTCAAATTCCTTTAAGGGATAGTTTACTCCAAAATGTAAATTCTGTCATTAATTACTAACCCTCATGTCGTTCCAAACCCGTAGGACTTTCGCTTATTGTCCCTCCATTGACAGCTACAGTACGCAACTACCAATTTAACGCTTCCAAAAGTTCATAAAGAGATCGTTAAACTATTCCATATGAATTGAATACGAGTGGTTTAGTCCAAATTTTCTAAAGAGACACAATCACTTTATATGACAAACAAATTGAATTTAGGCTTTTATTCACATATAACTCTGTTTACCACAATTCACACATCAATTGTGGTAAACAGAAGCTCAAGTATGTTCACCTGACGTGAGAGAACCAGTGAGGATCATTCTCGTGTTTCACTTTATGTTTGAGCTTCAGCAAGAACCAATGAGGTTCATTCTCGTGTTTCGCTTTACGTTTGAGCTTCAGCAAGAACCAATGAGGTTCATTCTCATGTGTTACGCAGCATGTTTGAGCTTCAGAAAGAACCAATGAGGTTTGTTCTCACGCATCAAGCAGGTTCGCTTGATCTTCTGTTTATGTTCACTGATCAAGGCTCATATGTGAATAAAAGCCTAAATTCAATCTGTTCATCATATAAAGCAACTGGTTCTCTTCAGGAAATTTGGACTAAACCGCTCAATTCATTTGGATTAGTTTTACAATCTCTTTTTGATGCGTAAAAGTGGTAGATGCGTAGACTGTAAATGGAGGGACTAAAAGCTTTCAGATTTCTTCATTTGTGTTTCGAAAATGAATGAAAGACTTACGGATTTGAAACAACATGAGGGTGAGTAAATTATGACATAACTTTCATTTTTGGTTGAACTAACCCTTTAAACTTTAAAATTGCCATGAAACAGAAGTTGCGATATTCTTTTCTTCCCAATTGTGATGTATATCCAAGTGAAACAAGAATTGATTGAAAGGTTTTGGTTTGTTATTGGTTGATCTCATGTGAGTGACAGGTTGACCAGTAATGGTGTCATCAGAGAAGAGACAAGATGTCGCTTCAAGAGGGAGGGAAAGTTAATTTGATTAAGGATTACGGGGGCACATTATTATTATTTTTAATCAATGATGTGCGCAGATAAATAATTAATAATAAATACTACAATATTACAATACTGCAAAGCCAATTTTGATAAGATAAACAAGCAAGTTCCCCAAAATAAAATAAAAATGAATGTAGTACACCATAAATATAGAGCTCTGCCTACTTAGATAAGCTAGTGCTAAATATCAACTTAAAAAAGGAGGAAACAACACATTAAGCAATCATACAGCAGTGACAAAACTGAAACCATCTATGGAATAAGACAGCTTTCAACATTTTAAAATGTCCTAAATAACAACTGTCATTTGTAATACATTGCCTGGTATATTTAGTATGGGCCTAACTACAAACTTTTTTGTGTGTATTTTGTAATGAATGTAAAACTACAAAAATCACCATATGCTTCTTACACTGATTGTATGTATTATTTCATAATGAATAAAATGAACTACAATCACAGCGATCTTTTAGAGACCTTGTGGCTGCCATTGTTCGTTTTCGTAACAAATGTATAACGATAGTAGCCCAAGTGTGCAGCGCAACACGGACGAGAGAAAATACAGCAGGATTCCCTCATGTTTGAGAAATACACCTGCAGAAAAAATGATAAACAACTTAAAGTGCCTACTAGACACCATTTTTGACTATCAAGTAGGTAGACAGATCACTATTTTGGAAAACACTTTCAAAAATCAGAGGGTCTGTTAATTCAGAGGTTCAGTTAATTCAGGCGCTTATCTCGAGCACACAGACTAATGACTGTTGTCAATATATAACACTTCAGACAACACAGTGTTTATCGCTTCTCCTTTATGCGGAAACTCACTGGTCACTAGAAATGTCGTAAAATAAAACCCAATTACAGAAACGGAGATGTTTTTTTTTGATTGACAGGTCCATCTTTTTTTGCTCAAGGTTAGGAACACAACACAAAGCAGGCGGCGAGCAACACACCGTGATCAATGTGTAACTCTCGGGTTGATTCGTAAATGAATAAGCATCATAACGCATGCATTCTTTGCATTGCTCTTGTCTTTTTTGGCCTAACTTCCTTTGGGGGAATCCCCCATCGTTTTGAGCCAGATAGCACGGCGTTTGAGAAACACAGCTGTCAAAAGTGACAATGATCAGGCGGGCTGTCATGTCTTACCTTCTCTCGCCTTCAACAGAACAGTGTTGGCCACGATATTCTCGAGCTCCATGTTTCCTGGGTTGCAGGCAGGCACCGCAGGCCCAACCTCGTCGCCGGGTTGGCAGTGTATGTATGTGTGTGTGTGTGTATGTGTATGTGTGTCCTCCCCCGCTCCCCCCCACGGCGGAATATTATTAACCCTGAATTACGCTCAGCTCTGCCGTTTCGCTCCTCTGATTCCCCGCCCAGAAGCTTCGGACTTGCGTCGATCGTATAGCCTACTATGGCAAAGGCTGAGCTCATGAATATTAATGAGACATGCTGACGTTGCTTGGTAACCATCCCGGAGCGTCCTGCTTGAACGGTCCTGTGGAAAACAAAAGAAAAAGAAGAAGAAGAAGACGACATTAAAATAATTGATTTTCTGATTGATTTAGCATATAAAACGAAGAACTGACATATTTTCAATCAGGTGTACAGTATTAGTATAATAACAAATGATGTTAGACTAGGCAATATTTGAAGGCTTAGATAAATAATACTCTAAGCTTAACTCTTGAATATTCATAATATTCTCTCTAATATTCTCTATTAAAGATTTGCCTCTTCTGCCCACCAAGGCTTCATTTATTTGATCCAAAATACAGCAAAAAAAAAAAAAAAAATTACAAATTGTTTTAAAATTTAATTTATTCCTGTGATCAAAGCTGAATTTTCAGCATCATTACTCAGTCACATGATCCTTCAGAAATCATTCTAATATGATGATGTAACGCTCAAGAAACATTTATTATTATTATCAATGTTGAAAACAGTTGTGTACAAAAAATGTTTTATTCAGGATTATTTGATGAATAGAAAGTTCAAAAGAACAGCATTTATTTTAAATAGAAAGCTTTTGTAACATTATTACTACCGTTCAAAAGTTTGGGGTCAGTAAGAGTTTATATATATGTTTTAATGATCATTATTGTTGTCCTAAAAATGTTTGTACATTTGCTTTAGTAAAAAGTCTATAAAAACATCGACCACGTGATCTGTTTAATATTCATGACCAAATCTTCGCCATAGTAGGTTTCGTTCTTTTTCAAACTTTTGCATGTTCGTGCTTGTCTTTTGTAAGATACTATATGTTTCCGTATCCCCATATATATCTGCTTATTATTATACGATCTTTTATTATTATTATTATTATTATAACCATATTGCTGAATATATAAGCTGATCGCTGTCTATTTATCAATATCTGTCATGTCTTTTCTTTGATGACATCAACAGATTTTCTTTTTCAGACATCTGAACTTTTTTCATATATTTACTTGAACTGCAGATGAAATGCACTCGTTACTTGTGCGTTTTGCAAAGCTTAGTTTATATCTCCATCTAGAGGTAAAACGGTTATAACTTATACCTAATTATTTAAAAGCCTTTATATATATATATATATATATATATATATATATATATATACATACATACATACATACATACATACACACACACACACACACACACACACATATATATATATATATATATATATATATATATATATATATATATACACAATAAACATAACATTTCTCAAGAGAATTTTTTGAAAGGGGACACCAATAATACAGGCAAAATTGTACTTGCAAGGAAATGTGCAGAGAGGAAAGCCTTACTACTATTATTAGTGTAGCATGGAGACCATTCCATTATCCTTCTTCTCAAAGTTTCTTTCTGGTTCAATGGTTCATTTATTTATTTATATAGCATATTTAATAGCAACGTTGTTGCTTCACAGTTATAATTAAAATATACATATATAAAAACATTTACCATGCCTAGCAAATAAAGGCATGACTACACTCTTTTAGAAATACACCCTCACACAACTGTATAGTGAGATCAGTATAGACGAGAAAGAGAGGAAAAAAATAAAAGTTTTCAACTTAACTTTAAAAGTAATGGAAAAACGTCAATATTGAGAAATGTGTCCCCATATAAAATACATAAAATTATTTTGTAACAAATAAAATTATTAGGTTATTAGGTTATAGCCACTGCTCTATATGTAGCTGTAATTTAAATCTAACTTGCATGACAGGACAGGCACAAAACAAAAGTACCAAACGTATTTTTCCTGGTATCACTGGGCCCCACAAACTCTTGGCATATCTTGTTTGTGTTAAGGCTGTCCAGCCTGTCTTTGTGCACATTGCAGACTAACAGACTGTTGAGTCTGTCTTGGCCCATTGTAGCCCTTAGCCACGTCTTCAGTCTCCGTAATGCACTGAAGCTCCTCTCAGCTTCACATGAGGACACTGACACCACCAACAAAATTCTGACCAGGACCTCAACTTGGTCAAACAACCCGCGAACCTCCACAGCATTCCCCTTAGGACCTCTGATGCCTCTCCACTGCTGCTACAGGGGTATTTCTGGCGAAAGAGGGGCAACTGTACTGAGAGAGAACCTCTATGCAACTCAGGGTACTCAACCATTGAATCAGTTAACACCCCGGTCAAAATGACACTCTCTAAGTTTTGCAGAGTCTTTAGACTGTCTTGATTGAAACGGTCACCAAACTGAACCTCCACACAATCCAATACTTTAAAGAACTCTGCCCTGTAATGATACACTGCTTTGCCAGCAAAGCGCCTTGAATTTGCTGTCTCAATAGAGTCAACTGATTCAGTGGAGTTAACCAATGCTGTAGCTTTCTCATACAGTTCAAGATAGCTCTTGCCATTTCTCCTGCAGCCTGCATACCAGAGACAGTCTGGGTCTTCTTCTGCAGTGAAATGTTTAGGCATTCAAGCTCTCCAACAACAGCAGAAGCAAGTGTGAGGCCCAACACAGTCTTACCTTTGCTGAAGTGGCAGCTGAAGCTGTCCTAGATACACTTTTTGCCATCTCCTCTAGGCTGCCAAGTACCCGCTCATACTGCCCTAGCACAGCTAATATAGCAGAATTGCGCACAGTCCACCTGGTTGGACATAGGGGTTTCACTGTGGTAATGGGTACATTTTCAGAGGTAACTATGTTTTCAAACATTCTCTTAAATTTTCCTGACTGGCTAAAAAGGATGCCTGACTGGTGGACCCAAGAAAGGCAGTCCCGGATCATTGGTGAGGCTGAGCAGCCAGCCTGAGTGATTAGACTGACACAGTGTGCACCACAATGCACATAGAGGGCTAATGGCTGCTGTTCCTTCACTATTGCCTGTGCACCGCTGTACTTTCCTGCCATGGTTGAGGCGCCATCGTAACCCACGTAAAGCAGACATGGGCAGATTGAGCCTCAACACCACATCAGTTACCATCTTGGCAATGCCCTGGTCTGTTGTCTCTGACAAACTGTATAATCCAATAAATTCCTCATGTGGAACAAGGTCATGCTCGAACATAGCGCAGACGAGAAGGGTCTGGCTGCAGACTTGCCCTTGCACGCTCAGACACCAGCACTTCCTCTGCAAGTGACGTCACTTGCAATTGACGCATAGTGTGGCTCGTGTCGGATTGAGAACAGCTCCCAATGTTGTTCAAAAATCGTTTCTATAAGTATATATAAATATATACTTAATGTATATAAGTATATAAGTATAAGCCATGGACAGATTAGAGAAGGCTGAGTTTCCAGAGGACAGAATAATCGATGCTCTGGAACCCTTCTGCTTCATCTTTACCGAAATTAATGACATGTAAATGTTTCTTGAACACATAGTTGATGTCATGAAACTAAACTGTCAAATTGCAACAAAGGAACATCTTGGATTACAATGCCTTCACTCTAAAACACAGATTTGCCTGTCATCCAAAACTGTTTTTTTTACAGTTATTAATGCAATACCTTCTGGTATAAAAAGGCAATCCTTCCGTCGCTATATGTTGGTGATATTGAATTTGAAAATAAACTAGTTTGCACTAACAAATACATAAGACAAGTTATTATCCAATCTTGCTACCCATGTCAAATTTTAAGAAATAAATTAGGCCATACATTTGATAAAGATACTGTAAAATATTTTAGAACCGCTTATTTAAGATTTCCTCTTCCCCCCAAAGCAAAAGAGACACACTTTAAGATTCTAAATGCCATATATCCTTCCAATAAATTTCTGAATTTAAAATTTAATTTTGAAAATGTGCCTTGTCATCTCTGTAAATGTCTCTCTGAAAGATACAGAACATATATTTTTTTCATGTAACTTCTCTAAATCCTTTTGGAGAACATTACAGGACTGGCTGATAGAAAAAGATGTGGTGGCTGACGGTTTCACCTTCACCTTACAAAATATATTGTATGGGATAACCAATGATTGTTGTAGGTTATTTGATTTGATTAATAACATTATATTATTGGCAAAATACTATACATAAATGTAGATGTTTATTATATTCAGAAACAAATTAAAATACTTCTCAGATGCCCTCTCTAAAATGAAAAATCGAAGTGCAATACAATTTTATAATCTGTTAGTATTGTATAACCTGTTTTAAGTTTAACCTGTTTTTTTTCTTTTTTACTTGTGTTGAGCCTTCCACGCCTGTATTTTCATTGTATAATAACTGTTTTATGACATTTTGTTGTATTCAATAAAAATAAAAAAATAAATAAAACTGCAGCAAAGGAAAGTGCATAATGTGCTAATGTGTCTTTTATATTTTGTTTTTAAATATGGAAGGGGTATAAAGGGTTTCCTTTATATTGTACCATTTGTATATTGTCTATTTGTACATGTTTGTTAAAGGAGCTGTATGTAAGAAATGTATTTCAATTAATCATAAAATGGCCCTGATATGTCACTAGACATTAAGAAATTATGTTCATTTCAAATACTTATATCACTGACAACAGTAGTCCGGCCAGCATATTGTCATTTAAAAAGTGAAGTTGCAGCCCTCAACTGATGTTGATGTTGTCATGTTGTGTTTTGGCCTGATGCCCCACCCTCCAACTATCTACCAATCATGAAGTCAGTAGTGTTTTGGCATCCGGGTTGCCAGCTCAGCTCTAGTTACCACAGCTGCAGCTACAAACGTTCGTGCTGGATCCTGCAGCCTATCTGGCAACCTCGAGTCAGGGGGGAGGGGGAGGGGATACACCACTCTACAGTAATTTGAAAGTGATTGCAGTACCAGTTTTGGCCACAATCTTACATACGGCTCCTTTAAATGTAAATTGACATTTACAATAAAAAGAAAAAAAAAATCGCTGGTGTCTGAGCGTGCAAGTCTGAGAGTGCAAGTGCAAATCTGCAGCCAGACGCTATTGGCACAGACAGACACTTTCCTGCTCAACACCAGAAATATCCTGGGCACCATCAGCTACTACAGAAAACTGAACAAGGGCTGGAGACCTAATCTCACTTGCAATGCCTCGGATTATTGTATTGGCCATAATTTTCAGGATTTCATTCTGTGATTTAGGGCTAGTGCAATGGTGGGATCTGTTAACCATTTCAATAAAATGGGATCATCCTCTTCGGCCCTAAGTTTCAGAGGAGCTGATACAGATTCCCACATTCATCAGTATGGCCTCTTAAAGATTGTCCCTGCCTTGCCACATGCCGTACAGAGCTAACAATTCTCTTCAAGCAATGTCTTACCACCTCCTGCTGTTTACACCATGCACTGGATAACTGGGCACTGATTGGGTTTGACTGATGTGCACTCATAGTCACATAATGTCGGTGGGCTTGGGAGGTCTGGTGTGCTGTACATTTTTAAATGGCTTTTTTCCAATTTCTAAAGCCTGTACTAATGAAAGCAGCATCAGGTCTATGACCTAAAGAGTACTGATTTGAAACACCTTTGCTGCAGTAAAAACACAAGACCCCTTTTTCTGATGGACTGTAATGTAGCCATGGAAAGTCTTGGTAACATTTCTCTTGAAATGCCAATGACTTGTTTGGAAGTATTTGTTTCTCGATACACTGGGGATGTGGTTGGTATGGCTTTGTGCAGTCACTGAGATCTGAACTATAGACTGTGCTCATGTCCCCTGTGCTGGTGCTGGCAATATTGTCTCCTTGTGCTGCTTTCTCTGGCTCTCTCCATGGTTCTGACCCTTCCTCTACTCTCACTGTCTCGGGACAGTCTGACTCCTGGAACAGAAGATGTGTTGCATTATCCTAATAACTACCTCATCCAACACAATAGCAAGACTTCTAAATAAAGACTTTTTTTTTCATAACACTTGTTAAATTGGCTGATCATACTGTAAATTGTCGAGCCAGTGGTGCTCATCTGCTAAACAGGCACACCTCCAAAAAACATTAACAAAAGCTCAACACACTTACCTGAGATTCTAAACCTGACTGTCCCTGGTCTCCCTGTCCCTCAGTACTATCCTTTGCCTGTGACACCGTGACGTTAGTATTACCATAAGCACCCATTCTTATAATGATGTATTGCCTTAATTTTGTACTTACTTGGTGTTTTGGTGCACTGAAAAATGATCTTATGTCCGTTTTTCTTTTCTCTGTCATTTTCTCTGGCCAACAACACAAAGCAATTATAGTTGTTTAAATATGTTAGGTTAGGTTCACCACGCGGTATCATAATAATTATTAAATTACCTTGTGTCCTTCACATAGTATTTTAGGTTTCATCTGGGACAGACCTTTTACCTTTTATAAATTTATTTTTAAACCTAATTATATGCATGCGTCATATTTTGTGTAAATTTCATAAATGTAATCAAATTAAATTATAATAAGACACAAAAGGGCTGTATCAAAATATTTGCAATGGAGAGGAAACACAGAAGCTGCATTTGAAGTGGCATTTAAGTGCTTTTACACAGACATAAATAATATTTAGATTTTTTAAAAATAAAATGTTGAATATTTATATTTGAAATGATTTAAAACATGAAAAGATACTTTAAATGTGAAATTAAAACCGACAGTAGGAGGCAGCAAGTCACTGTTAATGAGTGAGTCGTTGAGATTCAACTGATTTGTTCAGTAAGGAAACACCTCGGTGTGTTTCTCAGAGACGCAATTACAGTGTCGTGGCTTAGTTTTCAACTATTATCACTTAATATTAACTTCTTGTCTATTAAACTTTTATAAAATCATTTTATCACATTTATCATGCTAATATCTGGAGAAAAACTGCACTGAAGAAAACTTCATGTGATATTATATTAGATTAACTAACTATATTTGTTGTATAATACATCTGCGATGCTATACCATACACCCATTTCTAATGGATGAAGCCTTGGCCTGGGAGAGAGGTCATCAGGTGGTCCCCAACCTTCACTGGGTGTTTCGACCCTTAACCACAACACCCTCCAGTTGGCGGTTCAGCAGTGACTGAAGCTTCCAGCTTGTGCCTTCTCTCTTGTGCCAGAGCCAACAGGAGGCTCTCTCTGATGCTTCTCCCAGCCTACAAACAGCTGCTTTCCTCAAGTGGCCTCTCAATCCAACCTTTGTCAATAGATTCCACAAAGATTGAGCTGGAAATCCTCAACATCCGACTTCCACCGTCATCAGCCATGTTGTCCACCTCTTGTCTCGGCAGTCTTGGACAAGTTGCTGGTATTTGGCTTTTTTCCTCTCTGCAGCTTCCTCACAGCCCTCCTCCCCCGGCACCGTCAACTCCACCAGAATGATCTTCTTTCCCCCTGGAGACCACATGATAATGTCGGGCCTTAGAGTTGTGGACAATACCGGCTCGGGGAAGTGGAGTTTCTTCCCAAGATCAACCTCCATTTCCAATCCCTGGGCTGACTGCAGGAGATTCTGCCTGGCTTGGCTGTGGACGACAGGTCTTTGGCCCTCTTTCACAAAGGTGATGGTGCTCAGCAGTGGTCTTACTTTGGCTGGTTGTTTCTTCCTCCGTTCTTGCTCCAGGATGTCTGCGAGCACTGCCAACACCTTGTCATGGCGCCACCTGTATCTCCCCTGTGTCAATGCAATCTTACACCCTGACAGAATGTGCACCATTGTTCCTTTCCCACCACACAACCTGCAAAGTGGGTCCTCCCTCATCCCCCACCTGTGCAAATTGACTGGGGTTGGTAAGGTGTCATACACTGCTCGGAGTAGAAAGGATATACGGAAGGACTCCAGCCGCCACAGTTCACTCCATGTGATTGTTCTCTTGGGGAGGTTCCACCTCGTCCAGGCACCTTGGGTTGCGAGCCCGATGGATTTTGCTCTTCTCCTTTCTTCCTCAAGATTTCAGACTTCATCTTGGATCATGGTTCTCTTCTCCCTAGGGGTGGACTTTGACCACTGCTGGAAATGTGCTGTTCCTAGACCCTGTCTTCCAGTGCAAGGGCTTCCGATGATTTCTTTGGTTATGAGAAAACATTCTGCCTGGTTAATTGCCGTGCTGGCGGCCCACTTACGGCCAGATCTTGTTCTGACTCCTGCTATATGTCAGGGACAGTCTGCATTTGGCGACTTTAAACTCCTCCACCACTGATGACAGGGGAAGCTGGGGCTGGCCCGACCTTATGTAAAGCCCCAAGGATGTAAAGCTCGGGGGTATTCCCAACCATCTTCTAAGGTGCCTGTTGAACTTCCTCTCCATTTCTTCAACAGTTGATAGAAGCACCTCATATACTGTGAGAAGCCACATGAGTCTCGGGAGCAGGCCATGTTGGTAGATCCAGCACTTGTTTTTCCCAGGCAGGCCAGACTTGTCAATCTTTTTCAGCCATTCTTCAACTTGTTTTCCGGTGCTGGAGATGCTGTTCCTGTCTGACAGGGAATCATCAAACCACTTTCCAAGGCATCTAAATTGGGTTCCCCTGGATGTTCGGGATCACTTCCCCTTGAACAAGTAGCTTGAACCGTCCAGTTGTTTTGCCCTTTTGGATCACCAGGCTCCTTGATTTCTTGGGCTTGAAGATCATCTTTGCCCAAGTGGCCATGCGATCCAGTTCTGCCAGGACCCATCTTGCCTGCACGTGAGTTGGTGTTATCACGGTAAGGTCATCCATGAATGCCCTGATTGCTGGCTGTTGACATCCTGCTGCGGTCTTCGGCCCTCTTGACTTTGTACTCGCTGCAGAGATGATCAGGTTCATTCCCATGATGAACACGATGGGAGAGATTGTGCATCCTGTCACTATCCCCTTTCCCACTGGCTGCCACTTTGTTATAAACTTGGCGGACTGGAACCAACTTGATGTCTCTCAGATGGTGATCATGCCCTGGATGTTATGTGAGATGTGGTAATAGTCCAAAGCAACTTGGATCAAGGTATGGGAAATAGACCCATTTGCAAAGTCAATCCAGACAACTGTTAGGTTGCCTTTCTTCTCCTTTGCTTCTTGGAAGAGTTGGCTGAGGACCCTTGTATGCTCCAAGCACCTGGAGAACCCTTCAACACCACTCTTCTGGATAGAGGTGTTAATATATCCATTCTGGGTCATGTAAGCACGCATTCTCTTCGCAAGCACAGCAAAGAAAATCTTTCCCTCCACACTACGTAGGGAGATAGTTCGGAACTGGCTGATCTGTGTGGATCCCTGTTCTTTGGGCACAAAGCACCCTTCTGCCCTTCTCCAGCTTGTTGGAATGGTTTCCTTGGACCAAATTACCCGCATAAGCTTCCATAGCCTTCAGAGGAGCTTAGGGCATTTTTTGTTTACTCTGTACGGTATACCGCTGGGACCTGGAGCAGAAGATGATATTGCGTGCTTGACTATCTCTTGAACCTCTCTCCATGATGGACACTCTGTGCTGAGGGATGTAGTAGGTGGGTCGATGTTAATAAGCCCATGATTTCCTTCCAGGGCATTGTCTCTTGTAGGGTCACTGAATGCCTCCTCAACAGACTGCTCCACCGCCTCTTTGGAACTTGTTAGAGTCCCTCTGTTGTGTAGCACTTGTTTGCCAAACAATTAAAGGGCTTGTTTAATTTTCATTTGAACAAAAGATAAATGAATGTTTTATTCCTTCATTTGATTACCAGAAAAATTAAAATGCACAATACAGAATTTCTTTAAAAAAAAAAAAAATAATTCATAGGGCCCTATTATTACTTTGTTTTTATGAATTCAATTAATTAGATATGTTTTTGATTAAACCATATAGACAAAATAAAACAGAAACTGGGTAAAACTAAAATGGAATTTGAAGAAAAAAACATTACGTTTTTTTAAACATTGTTAAACTGTTAATAAATTGTTGTTTCATGGTTAAATTTCATGAAAAGTTTCATGATTTCAATAAATTACACATGCTTTTTGATTAAACTAGATATCTTGTAAAGTGTTCTTATATCCTTAAGGTTGGCTGCACTAAGAGTTTAGCTTTCTTGTTTTCTCCCCTCTTCACATTAATAATGTATTAGTAAATGTCAAAATGAAAATGAACTAAGATTAATAAATGCTTAAGTATTGTGCATTCTTAGTCCACCTTAACTAATGTAGTTAAACTTATATTAACGAATGAAACCTTATTGTAGTGTTACCAAAATATCTGTAAAAAGTGTTGGTGTCAGATTCCAAACAGTGCGTTCAGATTAAACTTCAGTTTATGTTCGCTCACAATCATAGTAACATCCCCACTGCAGTAAAATGTTAAGAACAACCATTTTAATCACATTACACAGATATACGCATTAATATTTTTCTTTCACTCTAAAGTGCACCTTCTCTAAAGCAGATTGCGTTACATTCAAGAACACAAGACGTGACAAAGACAATTAATTACCTGACCTCCCGCGATTTCCGCTTATGGGTGAAGTATATGTTTTTAAATTATATCAAAACGCGCTATCACGAACTGCGTAGCATGAATGAAACCTGAAGTCTTCTCTATTCGCGATAACATTGAAAAAAATGATAACATGATATTTCACAATCACTACAAGGCAAAGCTCGTCTCTCCACCTTTGACGGCAGGTGGCGATATGGAACCATGTCGACGTGAATGCCTTTGGAGAAGAAGTCGTTACTTCCGCGTTCCTCAAACACGCGTGTCGCAGAGTAAAGACAGTTGTTGACTGGTGTTTTAATTTATAATTATGGGTAAACTCAAGAAACATAGTAAACGTAACACGTTTGATTACAATAAAAACAAGAAGAACCTGAAAAGGAAGCTAAGAAGAAAGGAGAAACCGCACATTGAATGGTAAGTATAGGGACATGCTTAAATGCCATCTAGAAAGGGCTTTCTTGCTAACAATGTTTTTTTTGTTTTTTTTTAAGTTATTGGCCTGGTTTTACATATAGGGTTAAGATTAGGCCTTAGTTACATTTAGGGCATTTAAATAGCTTTTATAAACATGCCGTAAAAATAAAAAAAACATTACTGGTGTGCATCTTGAGACGTGTAATTGAATGTGCATTTATAGTGTACTTCAAATATTTAAAGTATATTTTTTTTAAACAACTGTAACTGCAGATAATATACAGTATGAACTAAATAAAATTCCACTTAAGTGTACTTAAAATACACTTTTAAAAAGTGTACTTGTTTAAATGATCATGTTTTCATAATATTTTGTCTTGCTTTAAAGAAGTACACTTATTTTGATGCGTTGACTAACATATTAAAGCACTTGTAAAGTATTAGAGTATAATTTTAATTGTAGTCTGTTATTCTATTTTGCATTTAATCTTATTATATTTTATGTGCTAAATTGCAACTTCATCATTACAAAAGGATAATTAACAAATATATTTAAATGCATGACACAAAAGTTTCAAATTAAAATAAAACATATTACATAAGCAATTACATGTACTTAAGTGTCAAAAAAGCAGTTTCGTTGCACTTAATTTAAATGTAATCTACAATACATTTTAATTTAATTTCAATTAACTTGAGATTAAGTGTCCGAAAACATTGCATTCATTTTGCTACAATAAAGTATTTTATTTTTTAACCCTTTGTGCGTCAATTTAAAACAGTTACTCAGAGTTCCTTAGAGGACAAAAATCTCTGTCAAAAAAATGGTCATAAAAAATGTAAACGTTGGAGCACAGACTTAAGTTTGGTCTCATTTTAAAGGAGACCCTTGGCATATTATTGTTGTATTTTATATAAATTATATAGTTAATAACATGTTAAACTGTTAGAAAATCAAAGCCATAAATCTAAACCAAATTTGAGGTTGATATCTCAAAAAATTAGTTTTCAGTAAGATTAAGTTTGGGTGCAGAACCACTTTAATGCCAGCAAAGATGGGATTTGTGATTTGCAGTACATTAGTAATTTCTCTCTCTCAAAAATGACACACACACACAATTTTGTTTAGTACATATACAAACCACTCTCTGACCCCCAACAAACCCACACAATTATTGCTTAATAATTTATCCAATTGACCATAATACACTGAAGCAGAAAACATGAAAGCGAGTGTTTGCTTTATAGGAGCCATCTGGTAAAAAAAAAAAAAAATAAATAAATAAAAATAGTACACATTTTAATTGTGAATCCTTGCCAACAGAATGAAAGCCTATTATCAAAGAATGCATGCTTCTATAGTTAAATGGCCCTGGGATTGAAACTTGCAGTATTAATGGGTTTCAATGGGGACATTTTGGCCCTTAAGGTTCTGAGTGCAACTATTTTGTGTACCTAGTGTAAAATAGATTTATTAAAGCAGGGTGAAAGTAAAATTCCAATAAAAAAAAAAAACCAGGAACATGACAAAAATGTCCTTAAGGATGCCCAAGGGTTAGTCTCTTTAAAAGTATGCTCAAGTGTATTTTCACGAGAGTGATAAAATCTGTTGTTGACTTTTACTCTACAATGTTATGCAATTATGAAGTTTGTCATGAAACGGGTTATCTAACAAGTCCTCAGATCCGTAAAGCTTGGGATGAACACAAAACAGTGAAGCAAAATCTACAAGACATGGGACTGTCACCTGGGACCAAGGGCATGCTTCCTATTAAACCTAAAAAGGCAAGTATCAAGCTTGAATCACCGTTACAGTGTGTTTCTACAAACACTGCCTGATCGGGACAACCAATTGCTTTAATCTGATGTTTCAGGACACAAAAAGTGAACCAATGGAGGCAGTTGTGTTGAAACCCTATGTCATTAAAGGTACGTTTTGAAACCAGTGCTTATGAAATCTGTTATAATATTTTCATGCACTGCCAATATGATTTGGTGTTTTGCCTGCAGAAATGGAGGCAGAGGCCAGTCTCCGTGGGAAAGACAAAACCACGTGCTCCACCGACATGATTGAATATGTTCAACACATGGTGAAGGAACACAACGAGGATTACAAGGTCAGAGAGAGCCGTACTGTACACAAATAACACTCTTTAGATAGAGTTCACGTAACTGATTATGCTTTATTGACATTTCAGGCAATGGCAAAGGACGAGAAGAATTACTACCAGGACACGCCGAAGCAGATCAAACGGAAAGTGGAGTTATTCAAACGGTGTCATCCTGAGGAATATGCCGCGTTCATTGCGTCTCTGCAATCTCAGAAGTCTACGTGATGTCAGGGTGAAGAACTGGGGTCTCAAACTGCTAATCAAGTCTTCAATCCTTGCTCCTGGAGACACACTGTCCACCAAGTTTATATCCAACCTGCATGTGAACTTTTTTGTTTTTTTAAAGGGATCCTGAAGAGCTTTATTAGCTGGTTCAGGGTGTGCTTGTTTAAAGCTGGAGCTAAACGCTGCAGGATAGTGGAAGCAGTGTTGAAGACCTCTAACCCAGGGAGTCTTCAGGATGAGAGGATTTCCAACAGTTCCCTTTCTACTATGGCATCTTCAAGAACATGTTAACTTTTAAGTGTTTAAATGAATCTAGTGAGCAAATTGAGTATTTGTAGATGTATATAAGCTTTGCATTTGTAATTGTATGATGTTGAGTGAAATGCAGACATTTCATATATAAACTCATAAATTACAATGGATTAATTCTGACTTTTTAATGGATATGTCTAGTGTGTTTTGGCAAATAAAATTAATACATAGGATTGAAAACAACAATCTGATACAGTGCGACATGAAGAAAAAATCTGGGATATGTTCAGCCATATCGAAATAATGTAGAGGTGTTTTTTAAAGAGGTTTATTGTGTTCATATACTACCGTTCAAAAGTTTGGGGATAGTATTTTTAATGTCTTTTAAAAGTCTTATGCTCACCAAGGGTGCAATTATTTGAATGAAAATATAGTAAAAAATAGCAATATTGTGGAACATTACAATAATTTGAAAAAATGGTTTTCTATTATCATATACTTATAACCTTTTTTTTATCAGAGTTTTTAAAAAAAAGAACAAATTATTTAAAATAAAAATATTTTGTACCAATATACACTACCGTTCAAAAGTTTGGGGTCAGTAAATTTTTTTTTTTTTAAAGAAATTAATAGGGTATTTTTATTCAGCAAGGATGTGTTAAATTGATCAAAAGTGACAGTAAAGACTTATAAAATAATTTCTATTTTAATTAAATACTGTTCTTTTTAACTTTTTATTCATCAGTGAATCCTGAAAAAAGTATCACAGGTTAAAAAAAACCCCTGTTTCTAACATTGACAATAAATCAGCATATTAGAATGATTTCTGAAAAATCATGCGACACTGAAGACTGGAGTTATGGCTGTTGAAAATCCAGCTTTACATCACAGAAATAAATGGTATTTTTACAGTATGCAAAAATAGAAAACCATTATTTTAAATTGTAATAATATTTTTCTGTATTTTTGATCAAATAAATGCAGGCTTGATGCGCATAAGAAACTTATTTGAATTTTAAAAAAATAGTAATGTGTAAATTTTTAACCAGTAGTAGGCTACTGTACTATTATACTATTGCTGCATAATTATCAAAAATGTTAAAGGAACACTCCACCGTTTTTTGAAATAGGGCTTATTCACCGTCTTTCCTACATTTAGATAGGTGGGCAAACGCATTTTTGTCTCAGTGCATTGTTTTAGTTTGGCAGCGCCGCCGCTAGCTTAGCTTAGCATAATGAATAGAATCCTTTGTTGCCAGCTAGCATGTCGTGAGTAAAAGTGATAAAAAAATTAAAAAAACGAATTACTTCTTGTGGCCTGCGTATTCACAAGGAGTACAAATAGCCATGCAGATTAAGACTAGGCGATTTCCTAGGCAGATATTGACATGGGACTACATTGGGGTGAAGCACAGGCGAAGCACTACTACTTGGGCGCAGAGATATCACGCAACACCTGAAATCCCCCAACTTCCGTCAACATACCAGCGTGAATAGTAGCTGGCTATTTTTCCTACAGTAGACATAGTAATGGCGATGAACATGGCGGATTTTGTGAGAGACGAGGAGGGTGACTTCTCAGACAGTCAAGAGCCAGAACCATACCTCTATGAACCAGAGTTTTCAGAAGATGAGCTGCATGCTTTGGAAATAGAACGACAGGAGGAGGAGGTTGCGATCGCTCAACAGCCTGAGGACGTGAGGATGAGAGTCAACACAAACTGGTGGTGAGTGTGATATCTCTGCGGCCAAGTAGCAGTGCTTCGCCTGTGTTTCACCCCAATATAGTCCCAAGTCAATATCTGCCTAGGAAATCGCCTAGTCTTAATCTGCATGGCTATTTGTACTCATTGTGAATACGCAGGCCACAAGAAGTAATTAGTTTTTTATTGGTTTTTATCACTTTTACTCACGACATGCTAGCTGGCAACAAAGGATTCCATTCATTATGCTAAGCTAAGCTAGCGGTGGCGCTTCCAAACTAAAATGAAAACGATGAGACAAAAATGCGTTTGCCCACCTATCTAAATGTAGGAAAGACGATGAATAAGCCCTATTTCAAAAAATGGTGGAGTGTTCCTTTAAAGTCATTTCACGTCACCATTTCGCGCGTTGTTGTCCGCATACACTTCACATAATAGGCCTGTAGGTGGCGCCTGATGAGCTTCATTTAACCAACTATGATAGTTTGATCAAATGGTAAACGGTGGATCAAAATACATTGACTAAATAAAAAGTGACTTGAATAATACTTACCAATAATGCGACTTTTGGTGCAATGCTTTGTAGTCAATTAGCATCCTGAAAATGAACCTGGAACCAGGAAATGTGAAATCTGCGTGGGGAAATGTTTCGTTCTTGTGCAAAATACCCCAATCACGCAGATTTCTATTGAAATTTCTGGATTTTGCCTGCAAAGTTTCACCGAAAAATGTTAAATGTGACCGCAAAATTACACCAACATTAGGATAAATAGTAAATAAAAAAGGTTTTACAAATATAATCACACGATATTTTTTAAGGTCTATTTTTAAGGACGTTGAGTGTTAAATTTGAAACATACCTTTAATACAGAATAATTACAGAGGTTTGTACATGTTTTCAGTGCTGTAGTGCTCCTGTAGACACTGTTGTTGCTTCATCACTTCATCTTATGTCACATGCTGCTGCATAGCATGGTTGTGAATGAGTTAAAATAAAAAATCTTGACAGCAACTGTTCAGCGTTGCGAAATCCTCACAAGACTGTAAATGCACTGCATTTGCATTACAAAACTGACATTTATTACATTCATATTTCATTTGTCCATGTATCTCCAGGATAGGAGTATCTGTAGCCAGTGTACTGTAATTTGCAATTAAATAAGATGTATTTCAAGAGACTTTTCATATAGTTCTTCTTTCATACCACTAGTTCTTGTTGATGCTAATTCAAACCACTTGCATAACCAGACTGTATTGATTTCACAGGCCTTATTTTTGAACAGCTGTGCAAATTCAACACAACATCTCAGTTGGAAGCCTGAGCAGTTATAAAAAGAGAATTATCTGAGGCATCCACTATCAACAGCACAATCTGACATGCTGGAGGCAAAAAGCATTCAAGGATTAGTTCATTCACTCACGGAATGTCCCTATTTCAGAAAAAAAAGGAGATAATTTTTCTCATAAAGAAAATAAATATTGAATGCTTTTCCATTGTGTCATTATTATCATCATGATAATTACAGACATGCCCTAAATTCTCATATCAATAAAATAAATAAATAATATACACATATATAAATATATATACATATATGTACACACACACATATATTTATATACATATATACACATATATTCATATATACACTGCCCGGCCAAACAAAAACAAAAAAGTCGCTGTTTGGATTTCCAAAGGCAAATATTTAAAAGTCAATGATTGGATAATTATTGCAGTGATATCCAATCATTTCCAACATTAATAATAACTAAGCATCAAATCAGCTTTGATAACAGGAATAAATTACATTTTAAAGTATATTAAAATAGAAAAATATTATTTTAAATTCAAATAATATTTCACAATATTACTGTTTTTTCAGTATTTTTGATCAAATAAATGCTATGCTTGATGAGCATAGGAGACTTCTTTCAAAAACATAAAAAATAGCAATGTTTCCAAACTTAGTTTTGACCGGTACTGTATGTATATATAGCATTTCCAAGCTAAATACTTACAGTTGCAAGCAGGAGAACGTGTCAGCAATATATAAGTTTGTTATTGGAAATATGACTCCACATGCAGAGACAAAACATAATATATAATACACTCTTTGTAATACTGCATATAATCATATTCATGAAGAGTAAGATGTTGTGCGCTGTAACTAGCAGCAATAACGCCACATTAGCACAGTGCTCATTTTGTTCAACTCCTTAAGTAGCATTATCCTGACGGAAACGTTCCTTACTTCTCACATGATTCGAGGACGAAACCCATATACATGGAATGACAAAAGATCCCTTTGCCAGTCTTTTGTGGCACCGCAGTGCCAACCAGTCACACCAATGTCAGAAGCAGGTCCTGGAACTTTTGGAGGCCGCAGGTTCTGCTTAATCCGTCAGATTCCAACTGAGCTTCCAGCAGGAAGAGCTTCCTCTGATCCGCCACAGAGCTCAGGGAAAGAGCCTCGCGCAGCTCCGGGATGCTAACAGCATCGGGCTTATCCTGAATGAGTGTATAAAAAGCATTTTTAGTCAAGATTCACAAAAACCAGGGAGCCTACTACTCTATTAAAGGTATAGTTCACCCAAAAGGGAATATCCAAACCGGTATGCCTTACTTTTGCGGAAAACAAAAAAAACACTTTGGTCCAGTGCTGCTTTGGACCCGTTTTATTGTATGGGCAAAAACTATTTCTTCAAAATAGGGTGAGCTATCCCTTTAAATAGAGGGGGAAAAAACACTGTAGAAATCAATATGAAGCCTTTCCGACACTAAACAGGGTTAAAGTTCAACTATGAACTGAGGCTTTTGGTCACCTGCTTGTTTCCCAAGACCACCACTGGAAGATCAGCGTCTGCTTCCAGCAACCGAT
The DNA here is from genome assembly GCF_963993115.1 of Abramis brama. Classification (NCBI taxonomy): domain Eukaryota; kingdom Metazoa; phylum Chordata; class Actinopteri; order Cypriniformes; family Leuciscidae; genus Abramis; species Abramis brama. The sequence goes on from NC_139977.1 coordinate 10,831,654, forward strand.
GGAGCTCGTCTTTGGCCTCAGGGAGCCGGCCTCGATCAGAGGAGTCCACCACGTACACTAAGATGTGTGTTTTCCTTAGGTAATCCACCCAGTACATTCGCAAGTCTTCACCACCTCCAACTGATGGGACAAGGTGATTGAATTAACTGTGATGTGTTATTACTGCCAGAAACACAGATGAACAGGCTTTATGGAAATATGAAATGGCTGGTAAGGCCATTATCACTTTGAGAGCAAGAACTTAAGTATCCCACATAAGTAAAATGAACATACTCTTCTGAAAAAGAAGTGTGCTTAATTGTATTGAATGTGTACTTGCAGTGTACTTCAAAAACTGTACATGCAAATATACTATAAATGTTATAAAAAAACTTGAAGACTGCGTTTCTTGACATTTAAGTACACTTTTAAAAAGTGCACTTTATAATAATTTTAATATTATTTTGCTGAGCTTTAAAGAAGTATGCTAATTTTGATGTGTTGACTAACATGTCAAAACTAATGCAATGTACTTGATATTAATGCTGCCTTTGTGTGCTATCGGAATTATCGTAGTTCGTAACCAGGAAACTCGGTAGTATCGTATTGAGTTTCCTTGTTAAAAATTGGACATGAAGTCGTATATACCGCTGGCACTGGGAAACTTGGAAATAATTTTGATACCCAAGTTTCCGAGTTGGGAGTGACATAAACTTTAAACATGGTGGAGGGGAGAACGATTGCTGCAAGTAGTGCATATTTACATATAGGCCTATGAACAATCATTTTAAACGTATTGCATGCTTAATATATAGTAAAAATAGCCTGTATTTGTCCAAAATATCTAGATAGCGTGTTGAATGTTTATATGGATGTCAGTGTATGGGACGCTAAACATAATTTTGGCAATATAACATAATCAATACATAATTGTAATTGCAATATAAATGTTAGTGTCTTGAAAACATTACATTCAGTTCAAACTAGTGCTGTCAAATCGATTAACCGCGATTAATATATATATATATATATATATATATATATATATATATATATATATATATATATATATATATATATATATATATACACACACATTATACATTGTATACTGTTTATATATATATATATATATATATATATATATATATACGTATATATACACACACATTATATATATATATATATATATATATATATATATATATATATACACACACATTATATATATATATATATATATATATATATATATATATATATATATATATACACACACACACACATATTATGTAATAATATTACGATTAATACGAGATTAATCGATTAATCGCATCTAAGATAAAAGTTATTGTTTGCATAATAAATGTGTGTGCATGTATATTTATTTATATTTATACACTCACCTAAAGGATTATTACGAACACCTGTTCAATTTCTCATTAATGCAATTATCTAATCAACCAATCACATGGCAGTTGCTTCAATGCATTTAGGGGTGTGGTCCTGGTCAAGACAATCTCCTGAACTCCAAACTGAATGTCAGAATGGGAAAGAAAGGTGATTTAAACAATTTTGAGAGTGGCATGGTTGTTGGTGCCAGACGGGCCGGTCTGAGTATTTCACAATCTGCTCAGTTACTGGGATTTTCACACACAACCATTTCTAGGGTTTACAAAGAATGGTGTGAAAAGGGAAAAACATCCAATATGCGGCAGTCCTGTGGGCGAAAATGCCTTGTTGATGCTAGAGGTCAGAGGAGAATGGGCCGACTGATTCAAGCTGATAGAAGAGCAACTTTGACTGAAATAACCACTCGTTACAACCGAGGTATGCAGCAAAGCATTTGTGAAGCCACAACACGCACAACCTTGAGGCGGATGGGCTACAACAGCAGAAGACCCCACCGGGTACCACTCATCTCCACTACAAATAGGAAAAAGAGGCTACAATTTGCACGAGCTCACCAAAATTGGACAGTTGAAGACTGGAAAAATGTTGCCTGGTCTGATGAGTCTCGATTTCTGTTGAGACATTCAGATGGTAGAGTCAGAATTTGGCGTAAACAGAATGAGAACATGGATCCATCATGCCTTGCTACCACTGTGCAGGCTGGTGGTGGTGGTGTAATGGTGTGGGGGATGTTTTCTTGGCACACTTTAGGCCCCTTAGTGCCAATTGGGCATTGTTTAAATGCCACGGCCTACCTGAGCATTGTTTCTGACCATGTCCATCCCTTTATGACCACCATGTACCCATCCTCTGATGGCTACTTCCAGCAGGATAATGCACCATGTCACAAAGCTCGAATCATTTCAAATTGGTTTCTTGAACATGACAATGAGTTCACTGTACTAAAATGGCCCCCACAGTCACCAGATCTCAACCCAATAGAGCATCTTTGGGATGTGGTGGAACGGGAGCTTCGTGCCCTGGATGTGCATCCCACAAATCTCCATCAACTGCAAGATGCTATCCTATCAATATGGGCCAACATTTCTAAAGAATGCTTTCAGCACCTTGTTGAATCAATGCCACGTAGAATTAAGGCAGTTCTGAAGGCGAAAGGGGGTCAAACACAGTATTAGTATGGTGTTCCTAATAATCCTTTAGGTGAGTGTATATTATATATTTATATATATATAAAATCTACATGCACACACATTACAAGATTAATCGATTTGACAGCACTAGTTTGAACACAGATTATTTCCATATTAAGTACTCTCTAAAGGATGCTAAAGTGTACTTGTTTTTCACAAAGGTATGCAGGTGAATATGAGGAAAGGGTGATCTGGCACCAATTCGTACTTTCCAGGAAGTCCAGCTGGCACGCAGGTGTGTGTAGGCTGATGAAGTTGAAGCCACGCGTGGGCTTTCGGCAGCTCGTCCTGTGGCCCGCTCCACTCAGACCCTGCAGAATACTGCTCTTACCAGCGCCGTCCAACCCAAGAACAAGCACCTGCTTCTCGCTGCGCCCCTCCTCCTCCTCCTCCTCCTAAACATACACACATTCATGGAAGAGAAGGCAGGGAAATGAGCAATACAGCAGGACTGGATTTAGAGTCTGTTTTCCCTGGGATTTTCGCACATAAAGCAGGGATTAATTTTGCAATTTCTGCAAATAGTCAAAGCCTTTGCCATTATTAATTAGGGTATTAGTTGTGTAATAACAGACAGACCGACCGACCCCGTTACTGTGGCTATTCTGTTGCTGTTGCAGAGAAAAAAAACAGGTTTATGCCTGATTTATTGTTTTTAACAATAATAACAATGTAATTTTGACTTTCATCTTCAAGAAGCACTCTACATTGTCATACTGTTTTTGTGGCACTATATATTCATGATGAATAATCCATATACTTTACCCACTATCATGAACTTTCATGATCTTTTCATCATAAATCATTTTGTTTACTGGTTTGACTCATTCATTGAAATTAACCAACTCAAAATCACCTGCAAGCAAGATTTACTGTCCCAAGATCAATATCTAGCAACTGACTGAAATATCATAGACCTGAGCATTACTGAATATTATTATTTAATATAGAAATTTCCATATTTATTCATTTCCATGACTTTTTTTTCCATACATAATTTCATATCACGATACGTAAATTGTGATATTTTCAAGTTGTTCATGAACTTGGGAACTGTGTAGGCTATATATGCTCATCTAAACACAGTAATGTTTTGATTATAAGCAATAATTCGTTTGAAACGGTTGTTTTGTTCTCGGGTGCAGCTGGGTATTGGCATTGCACTTTTAGAGATACGTATTAAAAAGCATTGCAAATAAATACAAATGAACAGAATTACTTTTATATCATCTAGATACTGTGACTTCTCAAAATAGAATCCAAATGCACACAGAATCCAAAAATCACACAGACATACACAGTCGCTACGTAGTGTGTTCAGTTCAATTAGAAGTTCCCTTGATGATTGTCTCCACCTATCAGTTACGCGCGACAAGCGGCATCATAAAAAGAGGAACTATCTCTTTCGTTTCATACTAACCTCTCGAAACGTGCAGTAGTTTGACTCTGGTGTCCATACCCGTCTTTTATAAAAGACATTGAGTGCGATAAACAGCGCGGTCCCGACCGCAGCCATCGCGGCGCTGAACGCCACGGAGATATGACGCAGTATAACCATGAGCGCACCTGAATCTGAAGAGAAGTGTGTGTGAGTGTGACCGAGCAGAGCGCGAGCTGCTGATTTTGCTCTCCAGTGCAGCACGTGATCCGCCCTGGATTGTTTTGAAAAGCACGCGCCCAGTGTCACTCCAGCGGGTGACAGTTGAGGGGCGGAGAACCTTCACTTCTTGGTATTCAGAATGTGGGGTGGTTACATGTTTTATAAGTAGCCTAATTAAAAAAATATACAGTTCAACTTAACAGATCTGCTGTCCATAAATTATGTTGGAATGTGGTGTGTCTCTGTGTGTGTGTGTGTGTGTGTGTGTCACTTAAACTATGGTGTATATTGAAACATATTTTTGGTTCAAAAACAAATTACAAAACTAACCAAGAGACAGAAAAAAAAGAAAAAAAGAAAAGAAAATTAGTTTAAACTGACCTAATAGGTAATGCATTATCTCCTACTTGCCGTTGGAGGGCGTTGTTTAGTTGAAATTTGGGGAACTGGTGTTGACAATATTATGTTGACTTGAATTATTATTGGTAGAGATTCACATGCACTCTTCTGGATTAACTTTGGTTCCTTTGTTTTGCATTGATTATTTAGTTAAGTGAACTTTTCTGTTTCAAGACAATCTTTCTTTATCTTTTTTTTATAATAGTGTCAAAATAAGGGAAAATGTATGCTTTGTATTTTTTAAGAACTTTAAAAAGTCATATTTTCTATTAGTTTGGTATGCATGTGTAGAATTAGATTCCCAACAATCATTTTACAGAAAGTTTTGAGTCAAAAATAAATTATATTTCATGTTTTTATTTATTTTATTAATATTTGAATTAATTAATTAATTACAACATTTGAAGAAATTTACATCATGGTTTGTAAGTAGCTTTATTAAGTGAATTGAATAATTCAAAAACAACACAATTCTTTTTTTATTTCATACATACATATATATATGCATATACATATACATTTGAAGTTAACTGACTGCTAGCTTACTTGTGTCAACTAGTCCAGGGCTTATCTAACCCCCATGAAAATTATCAAATGTTATTACAGTCACCCATCATTATCATCAGTGTTGGGTAAATTTACTTTTAAAATGTATGCATTACTGATTGCATTACTTTGTTACCTTTTATGTAAAGTAATGCGTTACATTACTTTTGTTACTTTTTCTCATCTGGGCTGGGCTTGCTTGTTTGTTTTAATAACAAACAACAACAACAACAACAGTTCTATTTTTGGCCAATGCAAAGGCTCTTTCACACCAAAAGTGACATGAATAAGCCTCAGGCTGATAGAAATGCGAATGCACGCCTGTACAGTAGAGGGCGCCGCTAACACAAATCTTTCAGCTGTGCTGCCATTCTGGATGAGATGAAGTATATTTGTGCAAGTCAACATATTTATTTATTGCAGGTTTGCATAATATTCTGAGTTTGGATTTCACAGTTTTTTTTTTTCATTTTGAGGAATACTGAATCTGTTTTTGTGCAATTGAGATGAGTAAATTTAGTCTAGAACTACAATAATGTTCACACAACACCTCTGCACTTTCTCCTGATTTCTCTCAGCTGTCAGTCAATAAAAGGGAAAACACAGTAACTCACGTTACTTATTTTAAAAAATAACTTTTTTTACATTTTTTAAATGTAAAAGTAATGCATTACTTTACTAACTACTTGAAAAAAGTAATCTGATTACGTAACTTGTGTTACTTGTAATGCAACACCCCCAACTCTGATAATCATCCCACTCATTGTCCACATGAAAAATCCACTTGAAGATTGATCAGATCCTTAATTCCAGGACATAAATGATAAGTGATAAATGTCTCCAAAAGAGGCTATTAACTTAAAAGGATTGTTCACCCTAAAATGAAAATTGTGATATAATTTACGCACCCTCAATGTGTTCCAAACCTGTATGAGTTTCTTTCTTCTGCTGAAGAAGATATTTTGAAGAATGTTGGAAACCAAACAGTTTAATTTCTGTTACAAAACATGGCATTGATTTCATACAAGTCCACTGTAGAGGACACCAGAACCCATCAGGCATTTTGGGAGACACAAGGGAATAGATAAATCAATTATATATCAATAATATTCTTATGAAATATTAGACATCTTTATGAAAATGTTGCCAATTATTTCTCCCATTATTAGATTTATTTCTTCATTACACGTTGCCCCAAGAACACAATAATATGCAGATTAGATACAGAGTATAGATGCATTGTATTGAATGGCACTACACATTTATGGCCATTATACCCACATATTACTTAAAGTAAAATGGTATATCAATTAATTCCGTTATATCTTTCATAACATAGTTGAGAATCATCTTTATACAAAGTTTGGTTAAAAAAAAATCTGAAACCTAAAGACTAATTGGTGAATGAAAACAAAATCCCATTTCATGTCTTTTTATTTTTTTAAACAGCTGAGTCCTGGTGTCCGCTACAGATGACATAGCATAACATAAAATAGGCTATATTTTTTCTTTCTTTTTTTAACCATTTGTTTCTTATGCTCTAAACCGTGTAATGATATGAAGAAGAAGAAAAAAATACTAAAAAGAAAAAGAAAAAGTGCTCTGCTACTAGAAGGACTACGGCCATCACCTGTATGACGTAATCCATTCCGACCGCAGCATAGCGACCGAGCTTGACTACGGGGGAGAGCCGCACACAGCCACTTAAAGGAAAACACAACATTTGGAAACAAATGAGAAAGAAACGCGCTACTTTTCCAAAGAAATTGCCGAAATGCACCGGAGGTGATAGGAATGCATCGGCAAAACACGAAGATACGGAATACGTTTGTGTGGAGTAACTAACTGTTTGCGTTGCCTATACAACGAGCTTTTGGGCTAACAGGCTAGCACAGTTGTCGCTAAAACATGGTGGGCAGACACTGAGCGAAAAGAAAAAAACCCACCATAGACTCGCTCATATGTGGATAATACTGGGAAATTAGCTATATTTTCTGCTCGGAGGGAATTGTGTGGACTTTAAATTTGACTTTTGACTTCTTTTTCTCGGAGGAAAACTCTCGCGCACGACCGTTGAAAGTTTTTTGACGTCTCGCGCAAGTTAACCATCCATCAATCTCCGCGAGAAAAGATGATTGACTGTTTGATGTAGTGCGTACTCGACCGAGAATGCACAAGAAACGAGGAGTTTCTGAACATATAACGTTAAGTGCAACTCCTGCGGCAAAGTTACGCGATTCACAGCATCACACCCTCGTCCATTCATTTAACAGCGTTGGCTCGTGGAAACAATGCTCAGTATAGCCTGCACGAACTGAGCTGGGATATAGGAGCACCTATCATATTATGGAATACATCTGCCAGTGGTTAATTAATGGCACTTTCCTTATGCGTGGGGTTTAACTTTTTTGGACTAGTCCACGCAAAGCAACACATGGTTTGCTTTCAAATCAACTTAGAAGACTTACAGAGAAAATTACATGGAGACTAGTTGGTCATGCCAAGGAAGGAGTTACCATTGCCAGAGGGTTGGGAAGAGGCCCGAGATTTTGACGGGAAGGTCTATTATATAGACCATATAAATCAAGCCACCAGTTGGATTGACCCAAGGGATAGGTATGTGTTGAGCACTGCACGTTCTGGGAATGCATACTTGCTTACTACTCAGTATACAGATGCGTGCTGAGTCCATTACTCATGTGTACAGCTGTAGTTCACTGAATGTGTTCTTCTTGAAATCCCCAATTCGCAATAATGCACACGTCCAAGCATTTCAGTGTTGAACCACTGCTTTGTTAAATTCATCCTGGAACCCATGATCAGTGCCAGCTTTACCACTTAAGTCTCCCTGGACTTTAACACAAAATCTGTGCAGGAATGCTTAAGATTATATTCGAGGTTTGGTATGTGCACTGGGGTGTTTTTTCCTTCCCTCCTTTGGATTTTCAGTTATTTACAGCGTGCACAGAAATGGAAAGATGATAGCAAACAGACCGCATATTTTTCATCTTTGTGTGGTGCAACTGGTTTGCCTGTAGCCAGGAAACCAAGATGGCAGAAAGTTGTCAACAAGTACCTGGGACACATTCCTTAGCATGAGCGAAGCCCCACAGCTGATTCCCTCAAATCCCTTTCACTGCGAGTCAAGGTGCAGGACGGGATCAAAGTGCACCCGAGCTGTGCAAACTTTAACAAGAGCGGTCAAATAGTTTTTGATGCATTCCACACTTGTTTGCTTGGTATAAGAGCTACGTTTTTGTCAAAGGTTTGGAATAGTTCACCCAAAAATAAAACAAATTCTGTCATCTTTTACTCACCCTCATGTCATTCCAAACCAGAATGACTTTCTTCTGGGATACAAATGAAGATATTTTGAAAAAAAGTTATACATTTGATGATATTTCTCTGTGTGTGGTAAAAAAACTTTTTTTTTTCATACATGCATTGAAAGTATGCAATGCTACTTTAGACACCATTGACATTCGTATGGACAAAAACAAATATTTGTAAAAATATCTTCATTTGTGTTTTGCAGAATAAATACACACACAGAAATACACACACACACACACACACACACATACATATACATATATATATATATATATATATATATATATATATATATACATATACACCATGATATTGTAAAATATTAAATATAATATAAAATACAATTTAAAAATAATATAATATATAGTTTAAAAATATTTTAAAATAACTTTTTATTTTAATATTTACTAATATTTATTTAATACTTTTCTAATTTATTTCTGTGATTAAGGCTGAATTTTCAGTATAATTACTCCAGTCTTCAGTGTCACATGATCCTTCAGAAATCATTATATTATGCTCAAGAAATATTTCTGATTATTATCAGTGTTGAAAACAGTTTTCATGTTTTTGTAAGGGGGGGGGGGGGGGGGGGTTCATTGAAAATTAAAAAAAGTTCAATGAACAGCATTCATTTGAAATAATATTTTAATGTTATAAATGCCTTTATTGTCACTTTTACCCCTGCTAAATTAAAGTATTACTATTAAAAAATATATATATATATTTACCCCAACTTTTGAATTGTAGTGCATCACTTTTCCATAAAAAACTGTTTTCATCATCATGAAGACTGAAGACTGGAGTAATGATGCTGAAAATTCAGCTTGGCCTGTCACAGGAATAAATTACATTTTAAAATATATTCAAAACGATTTCTCACATATATTTCGTATAGGCTAATTATATTTCACTTAATAACTTTTTTTTTATTTTGATAAAATAAATGCAGCCTTGGTGAACATAAGACACTTCTTTCAAAAACATAAATTAAAATCTTAATTATTCTAAACTTTTGACCGGTTGTGTATGTTTGTGAAATTTTTATGTATAAAAATAATAAGACATATTTAAGATAAATCAATAAATGATGACAGAATTTCTGACCTCACTCTAATTCCAATTTAAATGAGTCCGCACTGAGTTGAGCAACTGCACGGAAACAAAAGCTGAGGCACAGCAGACGTTTCCGCGCTCATGCCTGGTCGGCTGGTCTGTTATTGCACAGTGTGGTGCATCAAAGGCGCTGATTAAAAATGACAAATATTTCAAATCCTGACCCAAAACTGTCAGCAGACCCACCTCCCCCCATCTCTCAGACGGCTGCGTCTCCACTGCTGAGCAACAGTTAGTTGACAGGGGAGTTCTGATGTTCTTGGTAATGAGCTCCCATTTGACAGCGTTCTTGAGGCAAACGCACCGAGCCGCTGAGGTGTTGCCTGCCCTCCAGTCATTAAATAACAATAATAATAATAATAATAATAATGTGCTGCTTGAGAGTGTTAAAATAAATCTGAGGTTTTGGTTGAGTAATTTACATGCATTCATGTATTAGTATGTTGGTATTAGTAATGATCTTCATGTAGTTGCTGTTTGGCTTTTTGGTTGTAGTTACATCACATCACTATTTTTTTATTGCTTTTTTTTAGTACTTGCTGGCTAAATCAGTTTTGTGTTTTGCCAAACTGAGATTATGTCGTTTGTTTACATATTAAATTGGTTCCTAATTTTCAGTGCTTCTATTCACAGCTGGCCGCTGTATGTCATCTTTTTTTTCTGCTTGAGAATGGATCCAAATATTCAAGATTACAGGGATTCATAAGTACAAATTGAAGTATCAGTAACAGTGTTTCCCCTACCATTATATAAGGGGGGCGCCCCGCCCTCCTAACGGCTCCCCCCGCCCCCCTTGAAGTCAAGTAAATTTGATTTGATTTTCTTTATAGCGCCAGATTACGATTTGTTATTTTATTTAAAAAAACTAAATAGCCCTTAAGTAATATGTTATTTATCTTATTTCCACGATGGCATGTCTTTTCTGTCTGTGTTTGCGCGTTTACAATTATCCCAATGAGTGCGCAAGCGCGCACACTCACACACAAACAAACACTTGCGTCAAATACAGATGAGCACTAGCGGACAGAGAGCGCGCGGCGGGAAATATGTCGCTGAACTGAAGATGGCAACACTCGCTCTACTGCGAGTAGCAGCCGGAGTAGCTCTCCTGCTCCAAGTCTACGCCCGTTTCACACATATTTAGTTTGCAGTGCGTGTGCGGTGAGTATTTTTTTCCGTACCCATGTTTACAGAGCTTTCACACTGCACGCGGATGCAGTCCGTCGATGATCGATCCGTTCCAGTTGCGGTGCGTATACAGCAGTGCAGCGATCGTTTCCGCACCGAGTCTACTTTTGCCGTTTATATACTGTCTATGATTTCTGCTGTGCTGCAAACGCTGAATTAAAGTGACAGCGCATGTTTCGTGGTCAAAATGAACACAGATTGACCTGAAAATGTAGTAATTTCACTATAAGTGCGATTAATTAAATAAAATGTAGTAATCTCACCATAAATTTATTTAATTAAGTACTACTTTTTTCACTTTAAGACCGGGGTAAAGCAAGGAAAACTACAATTTACCTCAACAAGGCGACATAATGACATTCGTGGAGGTGGAAAAACAAGTTCTTTGTGACATGCAAGATTTATTGTATTAAAATTTAAATGCAAAAGATTTTAATATAAATACATGGTTAAATATTTTACCACTTGCTTGAGCAACTTTATATATATATATATATATATATATATATATATATATATATATATATATATATATGTAATGCATTGAATAATACATTGTTTAAATTGTGTTTAAACGTGAACGCGCGTTCACAGCAGTGCTGCGTCTGACAGGATTATTCTCTCCAATAAATGCATCATAGAAATAAAAACTTCTCACAAAAAAAGCCCATTTAAAATTTGTTTGTCATATAAATGTATTAACTAACATTAACGAACAATGAATGAGCAATATATTTGTTAGTATTTATAAATCTTTTTTTAGTTGTTAGTTAAAAAATAAAACTATTTAAGCTCTGGTCCATTAATATTAACAAATACTTCTATAAATTTAACAAAGGTTATTTGCAAAAGTCAATTTTAAAAATATTTAAATATGTTTTTTTTATTTTTTTAAAGAGATATCTTATGTTAACTTTTTTTTTTTACGTTTGTGTTTTATGTTAACTTTTACAAAGCATTACCCTCCCAGACAACCAATTAATGAGAGATAGATAGATAGATAGATAGATAGATAGATAGATAGATGATAGTGTCTGTGTCAATTTTCCCCAACCAACCCCCCCCCCAACCCCCCCCCCCAAACCTGTAAACCTAGGGGAAACACTGAGTAATTGAAATCTAATCACTGATTGTTATTGCTGTGTTTGAGTGTGACCCGGGACACGTCCTGAACCCTGATCCCACTTCGGTCTCTCACCTCTACACTTTCCTGTTTATTACATCTGTGTACTAATAATAGTATAGCAAAATGTATTATTTTTATGCTTTTATAATAATAATAACAATACAATACAATAAGTAAGGTCAGAAAAGCAACAAAGCAAAATGATACAATGGAGTACAAAAGTATGAAGCCTGTAAAGGGATAAATGTGAAATAATTATATTTAAAAACTTTTGTGTTGGAAATAATATAGGGTGGGCATTTTTTTACATGTCCACTTACAGGCTCCGAACAAAAATGTGAGATCATATAGATTTTTTTTTAACTTGAGCCTGGAAATAAACAAAGTTTAGAAAAACTTGAAAACAATATATTAGAAGAACGGATATATGAGTATGCCTTAATAATATGTTACTAGAAATAAAGGCATATATATATATATTATTATACATATATCAGATTTTACATTTCTTGGTCATTAATCAAATGCAGTCAAATTTGTATTATTGGCCAAAGGTCAGATAACATGGATCATCAGGTTTTGCACTTTGTGTAAGCTCAAGTGCTACTGTTATCAAAGCGAAAGGAGGGCAAACCAAATACTAAGGCCCTGTTTACACCTGGTGTTAAGATGTGTTTTCGTCGATCGCAGCGAGTGTGTGTTAGAAATCAGGAATGGTGAGAGAACATTGTGCTTGGTACATTTTTCGTCTTCAAATCAAACTTGGGTCTCCATCCGACAGTTTAAATCCCGTCTGGCTCGAGCGCTTCCCATAATGTTTTCGCATCAGGTCAGTAGCGGAGAGAAGACGGTCTTTTGTGGCTGTTTCGACCACATGAGCGTTTGCACTGTGAAAGCAATCCGGTCGAATGCGTTTTCAACTCCCTCTGGAAGTGGTTAAAAGTGAACAAGCTCAAAACGTTTCAGACACCTGCATTTATTGACTTCCACTTGTGATCCGATCGACCAAAAAGCATTTTAATACCAGGTGTAAACAGGGTCTTAGACTTTATGAATTTCATGTACATTTTAACACTCAAATTGTTGCTGATGATATAATTTGCAACAAAAATAGATTTAATAGATTAAATAGGACAAATGCTAAGTTCGAGGATGTTCAGTAGTGCTCTCAGACTTTTGGATCCACTGCTGATGCTAAACTAGAATCAAATGTCTCATAATTAGTTTTCTTTGGAAACTCGATGTAGGTCCAACCGCATAATTGCGGAGAAAGCATTCCTGCGGACTGCCCACATGTCCCACACTGGGCGTAACTGTTTTGTTTTTCCTCAGCGTGACATGCTGAAAACATGCGCTCAGGTAAATGGAATGTTATCTGGCTCTCTCTGATAGGAGACCGTCGTCGGGGTGTAGCAGCGCACTTTTATTGTCGGACCTTGAGCGCGGCGCGCTGCTAGTTGGAGCCTCATAAATGACTCGGGGAATTTTTGGAGTGCGCTGAATGAAAGTGTCTGACTCATCGTTGAGCTATGTCCTGTGTTTGCACTCGGCTGTGGGCTTTGTCATTTCGCATTAGACCATGGGTTCTGGGTCTTTGACTTCATAGGTTCACTAGAGCTTCAAGAGAGAACCTTTCTGAAGCCTTTCTGCAGTTCTCGTTGTTTTATATCACAGAAGCAGGTCAATTGCGCCATATTCATTCTGCTCATTCCTAATCGTTCTAATGTGGAAATCTCAACAGCATGCTTTGGGATTTTGGGCTTTTGAGTTTCCTTAGATCTTGTGTCTTTGAAGATCTCAGATATGCAGGGTTAAAGCCTAGAGTTTGATGGCATTCAGGTGAGCCATACATGAGTCTGGAGATTGGAGAAGAATGGGGTGAGAAAAAGATGAGCGTTTCTCACTGCAGCCGTGGTCTTTGTTACGTTGCAGAAGTTTCTTTTCTCTGAGTTAAATTTAGAACAGGCCGGTGGGGGTCTCTCAGCACAGTTTCATTATTCATAACATGAAAAAGGAGCTAGTTCAGTTTCACCCTCTTTGAAAGTCTTGAATCGACAGGGGAAGACAACAGCGTGCGCTCATTTACTGCAGACGACTGTAAGAAGATTTGAACAAAACCCTGCTTGCCTATATATGAAATAGAAAATGGCTAGTTCCAAGGCAAGATTCTATCTATCTATCTATCTATCTATCTATCTATCTATCCATCCATCCATCCATCCATCCATCCATCCATCCATCCATCCATCCATCCATCCATCCATCCATCCATCCATCCATCCATCCATCCATCCATCCATCCATCCATCCATCCATCCATCCATCCATCCATCCATCCATCCATCCATCCATCCATCCATCTTTAAAGTTGTGAGAAAATGTTGTGCACCATTTGCTTGCAGATGCCATTTGGTTTGATATTTAGTTTCTTATGCACTAAATTTATACATTGCGTGTAGCTTAATGTGATTTTTTTTTTTTTTTTTTTTTGTGGAAATGGTTTAATCCTTTTAATATGCTGCACAAATCAGATTTAATGTGGAATGTTCCTGATAATCTGAGGAGCAGAGAGCTGAACGTATTGCGTAACCCTGCTGCTGGACGTAACGGCTTTAGAAAACACTCCTCTCAAAGCCTGAAAGTGGAAGTATTTGAAATGGGGAAATATGACATTCCTTTAATGCATGAAAACAATGACTGCCCTGAACACAAACTTAAATCTTTTGCAGTGGTTGGGAAAAAAACTAATTTTGTCCACACAATAGGTTTAGAAATAAGTCTTTTTTTTGTTTACAGAATATTACAAAAGCTACATTTATGATAAATGATTAAACCACATTTGGTTGACCCATTGTTCAGGCTTTAATCAGGTGGTTTGCAAAAGAATGTCCACGTTGATAATAGTAAGGAATGTTTCTTCAGCATCAAATCAGCGTATTAGAATGATTTCTGAAGGATCATGTGACACTGAAGACTAGATTAATTTAGCCTTGCCAGTCAAAGGAATGAATAACATTTTAAAGTATAATAGAAAACAGTTCTTTTAAATTGTAGTACTATTTCACAATATAATATATAAATGCATGCAGGCTTGGTGAGCATAAGAGACCTCTTTCAAAAAATCTCGATTATTCCATATTATGACCGGCGGTATTATTGTGTCTGTTTCTGTACACACTGCTACCGTTCAAACATTTTGGTTTGGTAAGCTTTAATTTTTTTTTTAAATAGATCCTCTTTGGGAAAAAATATATATAAATAAATTATATAATAAAAATAATTTATCATTGTTACCTAATGCCTTTGGTTAGCATTCTTATATCAGGTTAGTGATAAACCTCCTACCCTAGGCTCTTCGAATTTACTCTAAAACCGCAACAAGCTCTTTCTTTTTAATTGATTAGTCTAGCTAGCGAGTGCCAGCATTACTCTCCACTGAAGTTCAGCCAGACTACTCTGTTAGCATTAGCGTGCGCCTGCTAATAAAAGTTTTAGCGTCGCTCTTTTCGGCCAAGTGAGTGTCCCCGTTGCTCTGCGGTGATCCAAAGCACTGGGCTTGGAGAGCCACAGCGTGTTGCCTCAGAAACCTCCAGGCGATGGGTCAGCAGGGCCTGTGGAATGCCCGGCTTAGGTTTCCGGCTATTGTGCTCGACCAGCACACTGGAGGTGAATAGCCCGACATTCCTCTGATGCCCCCCTCCCCCCCACCCCACACACACACACACATGCTCGCGCCACGCTCAAACTCTCAGTAAGTGACATCCCATGGAAAATAAGCATGAAGGGTGGAGGTCCAACATCCCGCTGTCTTCTCTCTGATTGGCTGTTGACTGACAGATGGATTCCCTGTTTGATTTTGCAGGCAGACTAAGCCTCTGACTTTTGCTGACTGTATTGGAGATGAGCTGCCTGTGGGATGGGAGGAGGCCCACGACCCCCACGTTGGAGCCTATTATGTCGACCACAATACCAGTAAGTTGAACAAGTTGCAGCCCACCTTATGCATACATGGGAGTAAAGAGTGTCTGTTGCGTGATGTTGTGGGTTTTAGACAGATGAAATGGCATATTCGATTGGACGTGAATGAAAACATGGCTTTGAGGGTTGAAACTCTTGATTCAGTGGGCCTCATTTATTAAACAAATTTCTGTGCAGATAATTTGTCGCCAATGCGCAGTACAACTTCAACTGAAACATTTGGACACACCTACTCGTTATTTTTTTCTCGTTAATGTTTTAGAAATATTTGTAATAAATAAAAATGTGGTTTTAGTATTATTTAAATTAATTTGATGAATATTTTTATTTTATATTTTCAGTTTTTATTTGAAGGTTTAGTAATTTGATGTGCTTTTGTCATTTAATTGATTACCTCAATTAAAGCTTTTTTTTAAAAAGGTTTTTCATCCAATATTTATTTTTTATTTTAGCTTTACTTCAATTAACACATTTTTTTTTGCACCGATGAACAGTTTTTGCTTTTGTGGAAACCATGGTACATTTTTTTTTTCATTATTCTTTGATGAATAGAAAGTTCATCAAATAGAATAGAACAGTATAATTGTCTTTACTGTCACTTTTGATAAATTCAACGCATCCCTGCTGAATAAAAGTATTAACCAGTATTAACAAAGATAGCAAAACATTTTTAAGCAGCAAAAACTGTTTTCAAAATAAGAAGAAATGTTTCATGAGAAGCAAATCAGCATATTAGAATGATTTCTGAAGGATCATGTGACACTGAAGAAGGGAGTAATGATGCTGAAAATTCAGCTTTGCCATCAAAGGAATAAATTCCATTTTAAAGTACAGGCCGTGCAGAATTATTAGGCACGTTGATTTTCTGATCATATTTTATTCCCAGGAACATTTTGCCAATTCCAAACCATATTAATCTTAATAACTACTATTAATTTTGTATTTAATCATTTATAAGTGATATATAATTGTTCATGAAGGCTGTAAATGAAAAATGCCTTATTTTAAGGTGTGCAGAATTATTAGGCAAGTTTTCTTTTTCAGATAAAATAAGCCAAAAAAGAGATTTAACTAAGGCTGAAAAGTCAAAAATTATTAAATCCCCATGAGAAGAATGCAATACTAATGCAATACTAGAGATTGCAGTTAAGGCATGACCATTGGACAGTGAAATCCTCATTGGGTCAGCAGGGTCAGACAAAAACAGGTGGAGAAGAAAAGACACATGTTAACTGCAAAAGAATTAAGAATTAAGGTGAAGAATTAAGTGTGAAACCATCAGGAACCCTTTAGTCGTCAGCGCCACCATTTTCCAGAGCTGCAACCTACCTGGAGTCTCCAGAAGAGCAAGGTGTCAGGATCTCAGAGACTTAGGTTAGGCAAAGAATCCTAAAAAATGCCCCCCTCTTAATAAGAATCACAAGCTGAAGTGTTGTGAAATACATGAAGACTGTTTTTTTATAGGCTTTATAGACAGACAGATTGAGAGTGACTCTTGAAGGACCAGCACCACATCCTCTTCTACCACTATTTGAAGAATTCATCTTCCAGAATATGTTTTAATAAGTTTTGTGAGTTAATTTTTAGTCCATCTCCTACCCTGAAGTCCGTTTTGCAGAGATGGACTAAAAATTAACTCACAAAACTTATTAAAACATATTCTGGAAGATGAATTCTTCAAACAGTGGTAGAAGAGGATGTGGTGCTGGTCCTTCAAGAGTCACTCTCAATCTGTCTGTCTATAAAGCCTATAAAAAAACAGTCTTCATGTATTTCACAACACTTCAGCTTGTGATTCTTATTAAGAGGGGGGTCATTTTTTAGGATTCTTTACCTAACCCAAGTCTCTGAGATCCTGACACCTTGCTCTTCTGGAGACTCCAGGTTGGTTGCAGCTCTGGAAAATGGTGGCGCTGACGACTAAAGGGTTCCTGATGGTTTCACACTTAATTCTTCACCTTAATTCTTCATTCTTTTGCAGTTAACATGTGTTCTTTCTTCTCCACCTGTTTTTGTCTGACCCTGCTGACCCAATGAGGATTTCACTGTCCAATGGTCATGCCTTAACTGCAATCTCTAGTATTGCATTAGTATTGCATTCTTCTCATGGGGATGTAATAATTTTTGACTTTTCAGTCTGAGTTAAATCTCTTTTTTGGCTTATTTTATCTGTAAAAGAAAACTTGCCTAATAATTCTGCACACCTGAAAATAAGACATTTTTCATTTCCAGCCTTCATGAACAATTATATATCACTTATATATGATTAAATACAAAATTAATAGTAGTTATTAAGATTAATATGGTTTGGAATTGGCAAAATGTTCCTGGAAATAAAATATGATCAGAAAATCAACGTGCCTAATAATTCTGCACACACTGTATATTAAAATAGAACAAAGTTATTTTTGAATTGTAATAATATTTCACAATATGAATGTTTTTTACGGCGTTTTTGATCAAATAAATGCAGCCTTGATGAGAAGAAGAGACTTCTTTCCAGAACAACAACAAAATAAAAAAAATTTTTTCATTAATGTTCAAGATATTTCTATCTTCTCTCTGCTTCCCTCAGAGAGCACCCAGTTGGAGGATCCACGGGCTCAGTGGCAGCGGGAGCAGGAGCTCATGCTGCGGGATTATCTGAGCGTGGTTCAGGATGCATTGAGCGCCCAAAAGGAGATCTACCAGGTCAAAGAACAGCGACTTCACCTGGCCCAGCAGGAATATCGGCAGCTAAATGATGCTTGGAGGGACAAGGCGTCCTCACAGATCAGCCGTAAGACTTGTGCCTCTATACACGTGTCTGTCTGTCAAAGACTGTTCTTATGAGCCACTTGACAGTGATTCTTGACACAAGTTTTTGATTAATCTGTACAACCGCAACATGTTTAGAATTATTCTCCTTTCACTACCTCATGAAATTCGTCACTCACTAAAGGTCAACAATGCCAGATATAAACATAAAATGTAAATATTGACATCTTCAGGACAGTTTCATACTGACTTTCAGGTCTGTCTGTTTTATTTTAATCACCATCAGACTTATTTGAATGTTTTTGTGGTGTTTCTTGGGGGAACGCTGAACTTTAGGGAGCAAACGCAAACATTTTTCCATCAGCATGTCCCTTTAGGGGCTTCGTACATAGTAGTGTTTTTTTTTTTTAAAGTAGGGCTGTCAATAGAGGTTATTTAAAAGGATGGGACTGTCTATATCCAGTAAAATGTAAACCAGCAGATGGAAGGGTGATTCTCACAAAACTGGATTTTCTTCAAGCTTTTTTTCAAGGTAAATGTAAGTGTCTAGGACACTTGGAGACTCCAAACAACTAAATAATTCATAAATGTATGCACACCAAAGCACAAACAACATTACAGGAAAATTCACAGTTCACAGTGTATGGTATGTGTATGGTACAACAGCAAAGAGCTTGTTTATATTGTCAAGTTGCGAACCAACCAGGAATTGCGAATACCAAACAGGAATACATTGAGATGCCCCCCCCCCCCCCCCCCCAAAAAAAAAAAGGATATAGCCAATCTACTACAGTAAACATATTTATTCAGAATTACAGCAACATACACACGACAAATCAAAACATTATCCTGAATGTGTGTGGAAACAACGTGAATGTGCTGAAATGTGTGTGTGAATAAATACAATGTGTGATCATTGCGTCACGAGCGCACATACACGATTTGTTTGCGCATCAATATGACGGACTCATGCGTGCTTACTCTACAACTCCTGTATGTCACCGTAATTGTCTTTTCCTTGATTGCAATCCTCATCCATCAAAACTTTACTAGCGAGACACTGGTTTGCTTTGTCTTGCGCTCTTCAGAAACAATCACAGAATATGACAGAGCTCGTGTTTTAAAGCGAAACACACTGAAAACTGGTCACGAGTCACTGTTCTCTCTGCCATCTCTGATGTAATCAGCCTGGTTTTCTTTAAAATAGTGCTTTTTTGGACTGAATGAATTTGTGTATCATTGGGAAAATTTTCCCTGAGTTTAGCAGATCTGATCGCAAACAGTGAAGCGAAATCGGGTAAAAGGTTAGAATCGAAATTTCTGCACACCAGGGTTACGGGTGCTTGCACCACTGTAGATGCTCAGTGTGATAAACTCCCGACTTCCGAGATCATCTAACTGCGAGACATAAATTACGTAATGCTTCACTAATTTATTTCCGTTAAATTATTTTATTTCGTTAAGGATTTTGAATTAATCGCCGCATGTGTTAATGTTGACAGCCCTATGTAAAAGACAATTTTCTTTATCTTAACGATGCACCGATATGAAAATTTTGCCCGATACCGATAATTCTTTATATTTGAAAGCCGATATATTGGCCGATAAATCTAAATCCAAATTTTTATATAATTTTTGAGAACCTGATGACGAAAACAAAAGTCTCATCAAAGCCATGTCCCAAGCACACAATTATAATGTTCTCATTATGATGTTATGTAGCCGATATGATAGATTTGCGCTGCACATGTTGCACTTGACTGTATTTTCCTTTTTTGAAGTGATTCCAATCATATTTCAAGCAATTCAAAACCAGCATGGCAAACAGTGCGCATCTGAAGCTGAAGGAAATAATCCATTATTTATCTGGCAAATTTTCAAATCGGGCCGATAACGATAACATTAAAAATGAATATATATCGTGCATCCCTAAAATGTATTAATCTAAATGAAGTACTAAGTTATAGTCTGAGGACAGGTGGTTTTAGGAAATATTGCCATAATTTTGATAAGTATAAAGACAAAATCAAGAGTTAAGATTGAGATCATTCTAGTTGAGGGACTTGTTTTTTCCCACGTGTCAAGAATCAGTAAACTGTCATAATTAAAACCGTGAGACAGCAAGAGCTGCATGCTTAGTTGATGAGGTTACAATCTTGAAATTCACTTCAACATATTTGTGCAGCCGAACCTGCAATGCAACTCTTCAAACATCTTTTGCAAGCAAATTTTTTATTTTTAAATATACAAAATGGATGCAGATTTATGACAGTCTTTAGCAATATAATAAATTGCTATGGAATTCCAGAGCCGTGTCGAGTGGTTTTCCAGATAAGATAAAGCCTTTGAACTCTTATCTTTCCTACAGTAAATTCCAGATCCTCATCAAGCAGTAAATATGACCCTGAAATCCTCAAAGCGGAGATTGTTACAGCAAAAAGCCGGGTAAGAAGCTCTTCCACTTAACATGGAGCCTTTGATTTTTTTTTTGCTGTGAATGTTATCTTGTTTATGCAAGACATGAATTGGGTGTAATATTTGCAGCACTCCGTACATCATGGATTTTAGATGTGATGACAGGCAGTGAGATTATATTTAAAGCCAAATGTAAGACGTCTTGTAATTACACAAGTGTCTCATTGATTCCCCTGCTCACTTTCTCTCTGTTGCTGTCTTTTGTTCAGGTAAATAAGCTGAAGAGAGATTTGGCCTTTATGAGGCAAGAACTGCTTTATAAGGAGCAAGGCTTTGAGACGTTGAAAGAGTAAGTGTAACCTAACCTCATTGCACGATCACGTTCCAACAACTGATCGCTTTCTTGTTTAAAAGCAGTCCAGTCTGAAAACACCTCGTCTTTGTTCAAGACAAAAATGTATCATCTTATCTCTTGCCATTTTATGAGTGCATTGGCACTTTATTGTGATGGAGTGAGCTCACTTTTTGTCTTCTCTGTTGTTGTAAAAGTTGATATGATAGTTTTATTGTTCTTCAAAACATCATGCACCTCAAACAGTCAGTGTGAAGCTATTCATATTTCATATTGTTATTTTCAAAATCCACCCGATTTTCTCTGAACAACTACTTGACTAGTGCAGTGATTCCTAACTGATGGATTGAAAGAGCTGGGTATTAATACAGGTTTTCCTGTTTCAATTAAATTAAATTTTGATTCATTTGAATATATTTAAGTTAGAATGTCTATTTGATTAAATATAAAAGAAATAGGCCTATCAGCTAATGCTGTAAACTGTATTGTGCAGTGTAGTAGACCAGTGGTTCTCAACCTGGGGGGCTTAGCAAACTTCCAAGGTGGCAACAGGATGACTTAAATGTAATTAAATTAATATATAAGAAAATAATCAAACTCTAAATTAAACTGCTAAAAAAACAACATCATAAAATCATGAACGATTTTGTTAAAATTCCGTTTCCGTCATTCATTTTGGGAATCGGACCACATGCCGTATGTTTTGATTCACAGTACACAGGAGTCATTTGTTCGTGATTCACATTAGACTGATTTCGTTGTGTGCTTTTGATTCACTAAAACAAACCGGTTCATGCAAATTTGTGAGTTTGTGAAACGGGCTACACTGTTTGCGTTGTATGTTTATTTTTGTGTGCAGTCCTCGAGGACATCTCAATTGAAAGACAAACCTTGCCTTGAAGTAAAACACTATCTAGAGTATATCTACTGATACACTGTCTTGAGGTTTTAAGAATTGAAATTGGGGTTGAAGATCACTATTAATTACGAGCCAAGCACCGAAGGTGCGTAGGCACCTATTGTAATACAAAATTAGTTTCCCCTCTAATTCCTTGACTCAAGCCGATTTGATTGCACCATATAAAGTCATTTAGTCATTTAGAATAAAAAAAAAAAAAAAAACTTTTTCAAACTCTTCCGTTGCTCTGATTTTCATGAAAATTTAAACATCATCTTCAGACCATACCGACAAAAAGTTACGGAATTCAAGTTCATTCGTCAAACCGTTCACGAATAATGCTTGAACGAATTCAACAAAGAGCATGCCAAAATGGATGTGAGGCTATATCTCCAAACTTGGTGTGTATTATGACAACCATGACCTGAGGGAATCTGCACAGTTTTGGCGCAGTGCCACCTAGTGGTCAGGAGATATAAAAAATGGCTTTTGATTCATTTTGCCTATTGTAATGAAACTAGATAGATTAATTGGGTCAGTGCGGACAACATAGATACACATTTTTCCATAGTCAGTCGAACTTCCTCTTCGCCATTTTATTTTTTCTTTGAAAATCTACTTTTTCAAACTGCTCCTAGACCGTTGCTTTGATCTTCACCAAATTCGAGTCATATCATCTTCAGACCATGGCAGCAAAAAGTTCTAGATTTCGTGTTGATAGACGAAACAGCGACTCAGTTATTGTTTCCGGTGGCTGGAATTTTGGCAGTCAAAAGAAGTCGATCTCCGAATGCAACGTAACATGAGGAGAGTAAAGATGGAAAGCTCAGTTCATTATGTTGCATTCGGAAATCGACTACTTTTGACTGACAAAATTCCAGCCACCGGAAACACTAACTGATAAAGTGAGTCGTACAAAACCTTTTTTTTTAGTAAACTTTGTGTACACAAACAATGTTGTCAATGCTCGAGTTCATGTGTAGAGCCCCTGGCAGAGGTGGAAAGAGTACTGAAAATTTTTACTCAAGTACAAGTACCGTTACATTGCTGAAATAATACTCAATTACAAGTAAAAGTACTGGTGTCAAAAAAGTACTTAAGTAAAAGTACAAATTACTCTTCTCAAAAACTACTCAGAGTACTAGTTACTAGTTACTTTTTAGCTGGCGATAGTTAATGTATTACCAATAAATATTCAACCAAATCATAGATTTATGTAGAAAATAGCTACTTTTAACACGTTTTTACCTTATTGTCGAAGGACATTAATTAGTGGTCATGATACTGGAATTTCTAACTTCAATATGACACCTTGAAATATGTCAGTATTCAGTAGGCCTAGCCTATAATTTTTAATACCATCGGGAAAACTACCACATAATAAATATTTTAATATCTACATTTTTGTCCATCCATTTTGTCAAGGCAATCATTATTTTAAAGCTTCGAAAAGCACAACACTCATTGTAACTGTAATCTATTTGAATGGAAAGTTTAATTCAAGTCTTCTGAAGAGACACGTCCACTTTATACTGTGAGATTTTAATTTGGGCTTTTGTTTACATATTTAAACATTGATCAATAACCATTAGAATAATCTAACTTAAATATTTACTCAGTGTATTTGTCTTTACAATAGGGTAACGTTAACTGTTGCAATAGCTCACACACAGCACAAGGAAGCTTGATTTCAAACTGAATTTAATTTGCAAAAAAGACTAGATTTTTCATAACTTTTGACAACGTTTAATTCAAGAGCATGGAGAGATTGGAGCTGGACGTCATTTGAGTCTGCAGTGAGAACCACTTGGAGAGATTCGCGATTGCACATGATATGACACAGTCCGAGAGCGCACACTCAATATCCGAGTCCAGTTCATTCATATATTTGAGAGCTCGCGTCCAGTTTTCTGCGATTACATGAATGTGCCCTCGCGTTACAATATTGCACTCGTGACATTTGCCATTAAAATATGCCATAGAAACTTGCAGGTATTAATAAAATTATGCGTAATAGGCCTACCTGCAATCCCGCGCTGAGAGGAGGCGGGTGTGTCAAACTCGCTGTCGTTGAGATGAGAGAATGAGAACGCGCAGCTGGTATCGTATCGGTGTATAGGCCAAAATGAGTATTGACAGATATTTCAGTATTGATATGTATCAAAATATAGATATTTTGACAATACTACTATGTAGATTGTTGTTTCTCCAAACTTTAAGTCCAGCCATTAATCACTCTGAGATCCTCGCCTCCTTCACTTATGATCAGCTCTTCAAAACCCCCTGCGACTGCGACTGCAGTCGCAGGGGGTTTAATTCAGTCCAAATATCAGGGGTTTTATTGGTCCGTTTACGATCGAATATTTTTATTGGCTACCGAAATACCGGTCAAAGATTTGAATATCAATTCAAATTGTACTCAGTAACGAAATGTGATTTTACAAGTAGCGAAGTAGATTACTTGGTTTAATATGTACTTGAGTACAAGTAAAATTACAGATTTAAAAATATACTCAAAAAAGTACAAGTACCCAAAAAAACTACTTAATTACAGTAACGTGAGTAGTTGTAATTCGTTACTTCCACCTCTGGCCCCTGGTGATACTTCAAGCACAGTTTCATGTTGTGTCGAGCCTCCTTAGTGTTTTAAAAATAGCGATTTTGATGCTGTCATAGAAGTGCCCCATGCACTCCCATTCAAACGGCATTTTGACCGAAAACGAAAATACGGTCAATCTTAAAAGTGGCGTTTCCATTCTAATTATGCTTTTACACGAATGTTTGACTCGGGTAGATTAACAAAAATAGCCTAGGTTGCAATTTGACGAGAGTTACAATTTAAAGGAGTCCTATTATCCGTGTTTACATTTTCAACTTTTGTTTTATTCCGAGAATGAATACGTCACAATATTCCTCATTTAAATAATTCCCACCCAAAGCGTATGCAAAAAAAAGGCCTCGTTTATAATTGCAACCAGTCAACCAATCAGAGCACATTGCACTTTTCAGAAGGAGGGGCTTCAGTGAGACTGGAACTAAACTGAGTGTTACAGACAGACTGGGAAGAGAGGTGCTAAAATAATGTAAAATATGTGAAAAATAATGTGTTTTTTGAACATTCAAGCATGCAAACCTATTGTAGTAGACCTTAAAAAGAGACTTTTAAGATTCCCCTTTAAGATATTTTTCCCTCAGGGCTGTTTTAGGAAGACATTGACATAAAGCTTTGGATTGGGCTGTTTTTGTATGTAAAAGGGCGTAGAGATGCTGTGCTTGATTCCTGTTGACTGCTTCCCTCTAGCTCTCTTGCCCAAAGGAATGTGGACTAACCTGTTACTCAGGTCCGCACATGACTTACCGATGACTTGCTTTACATGCCCTCTTCTGCTAAACAGAACCATCCACCCACCCCCTCACCTCCGTATTCTTGGCTCTGCTGGAGCTTGACATTCCAGGAAATCACAAGCAAAACATTCAACAGAGGCGTATATGAGTATTTCGCCGTTAGTGCGGTCTACAAGAACTCATGCCATAACATTCATTTGGGAACACAACAAATGCCAACCATCTTCCAAAACTTGTAATGAGAAATACTAATATCCTGTGGTTTTCCACCAAAGTATAGGCTTGATGGTTTAACATTTGAAAATAAAGAAATTAAGACAGCCATAAATATTATAATTCTTCTTATATTTTCTTAAGTACTCGATTCTTTTAATTTTACAGTGGAATATTACAATATTAATATTTATTATTTTGTGTAATGTTTCTATTTAGTAGTAGTAGTAATAATAATATTATTAATAATAATAAGAATAATCATTTTATTCTACAGTTGTATTATTATTATTGATATATAATCACAACATTTTTGGCAAAAATTTGCAACCTTTCAAACAAGCACAGCAAACCTTTGACAAATAGCATTTTAAATCGCAATCAAATTTTTTTTAATCAGAAAAATTGCAATTAGACTTTTCCACAAATCTTGCTGGCCTTTGCCGATTCCAAAAAATTTTTTCACTGATACATTTGATTCTTTCACAGTTCTTCAGAGATTCCGAGTGTGATGATTCAACTAAGTCATTAAAAATAATTTGGATGATTTAAAATAATTTCTAATTGAATGTTTTTTCTTTGTCTTTCACCAGAATTGATCACAAAGTGTCCAGTGCCTCGCATGGCTACAAACTGCATGAAGCCCAGGCCATCCTGAAGGAGGTGAAGACCATTAAAGATGCCATCAGCTCTGGGGAGAAGGAGAAACAGGAGCTCATGCGGGTACAAATCTCTTTGAGTTCTCAGTACATTCCCTGATCAATGACACCCTGAAAGAAGCTTTTAAACGTCGCCCAGTTCACGAAAGGACAAATCGTTGAGAGTGTTCTGGGAACACATTTCTTCATTCTTTCATCATTAGGACATTGCGGAGAACTATTTTGTCTCAGTTCCAGGTGTACATATACAAATAGTCAAGCCAACGATAATTCATAATGGCTAAGTACACACTAGAGAAGTAGGCGAACCAATCTATTCAAATAAAAACTGCAGTGAAGTGCTCTACTCGCTGCAAAATGATTGCCTATCTTATTGTCATAATAAGCTAATGTGTTTGAGCAGATAGGAGTGGCTAAGTGTGGTGGGGCTTTTCACTGAAGATGACAATCTCAAACAAATTATTTTACAGCCATTATTTGTCTCGTACTCCCACAAAAAATGTATGTAAATATTTGACAAAATACAGTATTGCATATAGGCATATTATATATTGCGTATTGGCATATAGAAGCAGGACACTCAAACTTTGTGAACCATGCCACTTTTTCACGCTTTTCACAAAATAATTACTTTCAATGGCAAAAGTGATCTTAAAGTGATCAAAAGTGATCTTAAATACTTTTATATTGTTACAAAAACAACTTTTATGAACTTTGAACTTGAATATTTGAAGTATGAACTTTCCATTCATCAAATATTCCTGGTATCAAAATATCACGGTATTAAAAAAGTATCACGGATTATGTGACTTATAAAATTTTGCTTTACCATCACAGGAGTAAATGACATTTTAAAATGTATTAAAATATAAAATGGTTATTTTAAATTGTAATCCTATTTTATAATATTACTGTTTTTACTATTTTTTTTATCAAATAATTGCAGCCTTGGTGAGTATAAGATACTTCAAATAGAAAAAATCATACCGACTCCAAACTTTTAAATGTTGTATACATATGTACTACCTTACTATCTTATCTAAGGTAACTTGTCACTGCGTTTTTGTTTTTGTTTTCACATGGCAATCATAACAGTCCACTTCATAAAATGATAAAAATAAATACATTTAAAAAAAAATCTCAATTTAAAATTAAGTTTTACAAAAATGTACGTCAGATCATCAAAACATGTACATAATATGTCAAGAATTTAGATATATGTGAATGTATAATTGTGTAATACATAATTTATTGACCACTTTTAAAGGCTTTTTTTTGCCTTCTAGTTCATTTTATTGGTCCTGTGATTTGTAAATTTCTTTTAAAAAGTAAAAAATTTCCATGTAGTCTACGAGTTCCTAAAAACTATTCATAATAATTAGCTAAATGTTATTTAAATAGAGTATAGAAGGTCAGCTTGTCTATATAACTAAAAAAAAAAAAACACATTAAAAGAGGATAGAATGCAACTCAACACAAAATACACGTAACGTTATGGGGTTCAGAGAAAAAATGAGTGAGTGGATTATTTGGTTATAATGTTAATTCATGTAATGTGATATTGGTGAATGTTAGGGCCTGTGTGTTTTCACGCTGAGTGTTTGCACTAGCATTGCGGAGTGTGAAGTTTCCTTGTTTGCATAATGTTTTGTGAACCTACTGCTCTTGAATGTAGGCCTAAAGAAAATATTTGGTTATGTATTTGGTTTGCACCCACTTACCGTAATGTACAAATCTTGTTTAACTGGAGGCTTAAATTTCATCCAGTTTCCCCCGTGTTGTTTATACATTTGGACTTGTTAATTGTAGCAACACAAATTTAAAGAAGCCAGTGAAGACAATGTGTTTTGCCTCCCATTGGCAAATTAAAATCCCCCCTTTTAAAAACTTATTATAGACTTCCTATTTTGTACATCACCCTTTGGTCCATAGACCCTAATTTTATCTTCTTTTTTTTACAGCATACAGTACAGGTCAAAAGTTTGGAAACATTAATTTTTTAAATATTTTTGAAAGAAGTCTCTAATGCTTATCAAGGCTGCGTTTATTTTATCAAAAATACAGAAAAAAACAGTAATATTGTGAAATATTATTACAACTTAAAATAATAGTTTTCTATTTGAATATACTTTAAGAAATAATTTATTCCTGTGATGCAAAGCTGAATTTTCAGCATCATTACTCCAGTCTTAAGTGTCACATGTGACATCCAGTCTATCACATGATCCTTTAGAAATCATTCTAATATTCTGATTTATTATGAGTGTTGGAAACAGTTCTGCTGCCTAATATATTTGATGAATAAAAGGTTAAAAAGAACTGCATTTATTCAAAATAAAAAAAATATTTTCTAATAATATAAATCTTCTTTACTATCACGTTTTATCAATTTAACACATCCTTGCTGAATAAAAGTATTGATTTATTTCAAAAAAAGAAAGAAAAGAAATTACTGACCCCAAATTACTGACCAGTAGTGTATATTGTTGTTACAAAAGATTTCTATTTTTAAAAAATTTGCTTCTTTTTTTTATTTTTATTTTCTTTACTTTTTATTCATCAAAGTAAAAATATTAAGCAGCAGAACTGTTTCCAACTTTGATAATGAATCATCATATTATAATGATTTCTAAAGGATCATGTGATAGACTGGAGTAATGATCCTGAAAATTCAGCTTTGCAATACAGAAATAAATGATAATTTAAAGTATAATAAATTGAAAACCAATTATTTTAAATTGTAATAATATATCACAATAATAAAAAAAAATTTCGGTATTTTTGATCAAATAAATGCAGGCTTGATGAGCAGAAGAAACTTATTTCAAAAACATTAAAAATAGTAATGTTTCCAAACTTTTGACCTGTACTGTAGATGTTGAAATTTCTTCTAAACATCTTTTTAATTGAAAAGTTCACACTAAAGTTTGGCGTTGGATTTTAAAAATGTTTTTACATGAAGTCTCACCAAGGCTGCATAAATATGAAACATTAATACAATTTAAATGAACTGTTTTATATTTTTATATTGTAAATCATTTTAAAGCCTGTTCAGTAGATAATAAATAGTTTATTATAGAAAATAGAAATTTTAAGTAAATACAATTTATTTCAGTGTACATTTCATTTGCTATTATTAAACTATTTATTCGTAGACAATGGGGCCCAAAAGTCTGAGACCACTACTAAAAATGTTTCTATTTAGCATATATATATTTTTTTTTTCATTTTCATTTAGCATATATAACATTAAAAACATCTTAATTATTCAATATATATATATAATTTTCAGCATCTTTACTCCAGTCTTCAGTGTCACATGATTCTTCAGAAATCATTCTAATAAGCTGATTTTCTGCTCAAGAAACATTTCTTATTATGATAAATATTGAAAACAGTTGTCCTTTTTGATATTTTTGTGGAAAGCATGATAGTTTTTTTTTTTTTTTTTCAGGATTCTTTGATGATTAGAAAGTTCAAAAGAACAGCATTTATTTGAAATAGAGTTATTGGGAACAATGAAGATATTAATTTCTTAAAAATGATACTATCTAACCCCAAACTTTTGAATGGTAGAGTGCGTTTTTCCCAAATGTCACAGTAGAATATGAAGGGTTTAAACAGCTTTTCCCAAGGTGACCCCTTTTTCCTTGAGTATTATTCCCTCTTGTTTTGTCATTTTTTATTTATAGAATTCCAGCTATTCCTCACACTGTTCGACAAGCATATGGAGAGGCGGGCAATGCTAAATAATGCATTCCCCCCACTGCAGCTGGCAGACCTCTTCCGTCATGCGTGTGTGTTCGCCCGTAACATGCTCACTCATAGCTTTGTGTTTCTTTCTTGCAAATAAACTCTCCTCCCTGTAGACTCACTGCCTCTCTTTACTCGTCACTTAACAATCACACAGGTAACTCCAATTCTGCTTAAGCCCCTGTCGGCAGTTGTCATCTCAGAAATGTAAATCTAAATCTAAATGTTCTGTCTGCAATGAATATCTGTGAGAGAACGGTAAATAGAGGTCAAAGATTTTCTGACCTCACAATGTTGCTCAAAAGGACAAAATTCACACGCTCACATCTGGTTATTGTGTTTTTCTTTTAGAAACTGGCTGTGCTGAAGGATGATTTCCAGTTAGATTATGGCTCTCAGTCTGACCTGTGGGCCAGCAATCCGTCCCTGGCCAACTCAAACCTCTCTCTGCCCCGTGTCTACTCGGACGCAGAGTCTCAAACGGACATCCCTGCTGAGGTGAGATGGTGGCCTTCAGTGCTGGGTTTTACATGCTTGTGAATGATGAATCACTTTGGTGTCTTAGTGGTTTCACAATGTGCAAGTCATTTGTAGAATAAAATGTCTTTTATATTAGCAGAGAAGTATTTTTTTTTTTTAAATTGTGATTCTTTTTTAATTAGTTTGTATCAAGCTCAAATAAACTGGCTGAGAAGGTACGACTGAGCCTGAAATATGAGGAGGCGAAAAGAAGGTAACTGTTTTTCTTCTAAATTATTAGTTTGTAGCTAGTTTTTTTTTAATCAGTTATGCCAATATTTAAATTACTATGTATGTATGTGTGTGTTTGTGTATGTATATGTATGTATGTAAAGTTTTGGATTGGTACGATTTTTTAAGTGCTTTTAAAAGAAGTCTCTTATGCTCACCAAGGCTGTATTTATTTGATTAAAAATACAAAAATTACAAAAAAGCAAAATATTTTTACAATCTGACACTGAAGACTGGAGTAATGATGGTGAAAATTCAGCTTTGTATCACAGGAATAAATTACATTTTACAGAAAACAGTTATTTTAAATTGTAATAATATTTCGCAATATGACTGTTTTTACTGTATTTTGATCAAATAAATGCAGCCTTGATGAGAAGAAGAGACTTGTTTTAAAAACTTTGAAAAAGACCCCAAACTTTTGAACGGCAGTGTATATATGTATATATATTTACCCAAATGTTTGATACCACTCAAAATGTAATTTAAATCTGGAAATAAACTATACGTTTAAGAAAATTGTAAAACAAAGAAATAATAATGACATAAAAAAAGAAAATATATGAAAAATGTAATTTCTGAGACACGTCAATTAACCAAAGGGCATTCCAAATACAGATTTTTTTAAATATATATATATCCAAATGTATATACAGTATTTATATGTTTTTTTTTTTTCATTTGAGAGTGTATGTGTGTGTATTTTTTTATTTTTTTTATTGTAATATTAGTAGTGGTTTCAGACTTTTGGCCCCACTGTATAGCAAATGAAATGCACACTGAATAAATTTTTTCTCAAAATTTGAAACAAAATTTCGTCTATTAATCAGGCTGTAAATGGATTTTGAAATCAACCTGTCACTGTATTGATCTCTCTCAATAGTTGCATGTTTAACTTTCTTTACACTGCCTTATTCACTTTGCTGCTCAGGATTGCAAATATTGAGGTCCAGATCGCTAAGCTGGATAGCGAGGCATGGCCGGGCCTGCTGGACCCGGAGAGAGATCGCTTAATCCTCATCAACGAGAAGGAAGAGCTGCTAAAGGAACTGCAGTATGTAACGCCGCGCAAGCGCGCGCCCAGCGAGGCAGAGAAGATCGAATCCGAAAAGAAACGACTCGAGAAGGACCTGCAAGCTGCACGGGACAACCAGAGCAAAGCACTGACCGAGAGGTGAGATGGTTAACTGGGCCAGTAGAGCTCCGTGTATTTGGTTCCAGTGGTGTATTTCTTTGGTTACACAACGGCACCATAGAATGGGAACGTGTTAAGTTCATGCAGGAATGAAGGCCTTCCTACTATCTAGAAAGTCCTGGAAATTGATTCTCTATTTTCTATTGAAAAAAATCGATAATTTTTTCTCTTTATGACCCATTTTTTTTCGGTTATAAATAAATAAATAAAATCCTTATCCAGCCATTGCAAGTGATTGTAACCGTCATGGAAAATTCCTTGAAAAATCATGGAAATGATTGGTCAGAAAGTGTGGGAATGAGGATCGCCCTTTGCAGAATTCGAAACTAAAATCTTTTTGTCCTGAACTTTAGTTCTTTAATCACTAGGCTACACAATCCACTTAATATACTGCAGGAATGCACATCTGACCCATTGTTTTTCCCTTTCCCTGACAGCATGTTAGAGCAGTTCAACTCAAAAATCTATTCTAGCGTGAATGATAAAGGCGTCATTATTGTGGAAACACACAAAACCAACTCTGAAAGCCTCTTTTAGACTTAAAAATGTCGACTGAAGGCTTGATGTACAGAGGCCGCACTCGCAAAGATATTTGGAGTTAAGCAAAACGAGCAGCACAGCAGTCACTTTGTCCATTTAACGCATGTCCCATTCATTATAATGGCGCAATTTGGTTTTGTAAATCAAGGCCTAAAATGGCAGAAATTGAAAATGCCAATTGCAAATGGTTCATAAAAGTCTATTAGTTTACTGCTTGTGGTTTGTAGCAAGTCTTGCACTCTTAGGCCCTGTTTACGCCTGGTACTAAGACTTTAAGAAGTCAAAACGGTACAGACAGAAGGCTGTTATAATTTTACGTCATCTTAGCTGAGCATTCGAATGCACAAATACTTTCATAATAACATAAGACAACTGCAATGAAGAAAGTGATCAGTGTGATTAATGTTCAAAATGATAAGCAAGCGCTGCTTTGTTTATGGTTTGTATATCTGCAGACCTAGTTTCGGTTTCCCTTTTTGAATGACGGAAATAGAATATTGATACCTGCTGATTTTTGCTTGATTCACTCACTATCTTTCATTCTCTCTTTCTGTTGGTCTTATTCTCACTCGTTCTCTCAGTTATTTGAACAGGGTCCTTGTTCTCTACTCTAGATACTGTATCCTCGTTTAGCTTGGCGTCTGCACTCTTCCTGTAACCTGAGCTGCACAAACGCTGGATCTAGGTTGAACACAATAGATGCTTTCTTCATGCGCTGCTGTTGAATAACAGACCAACATCATTTTATCAAAAGAACCACAGAAAGACTATATATACATTAAGAAAATTAATGGGGTTGATTTCAAATTTTCTTACATTTCTTCTTATTTTCTAAATTATATATATTTATATATATATATATATATATATATATATATATATATATATATATATACACTGTGTATATACACACACTATAGTACTGAGTCACCAAGTTCTCTGTGTTGCTTTGCTCAGGTTGAGGCTGCACTATAGGAGAAACAAACTAGTGAAGGAGCTGGAGGAGACAGTGAGGTTTGCGTCTTCCCTGCACACCCAGCTGAAAAGGTATCGTCCAACCCTCACATTTACTTAAAATGGACAATGCAAATAACACTCATAATATGGACATCATATAATATTTACTTTTTCTCCCTGTTGCCTAATTGGGATTCACCAATGTTAATCAATTCTGGCCAATACTGATAAACTGATAATTATAGTCACATTACTGTTACTGCCAATAACCCATAAATGTTGGTTATTAACATTAAATTGAAAAAGTATTAAAGGTCCCGTTCTTCGTGATCCCATGTTTCAAACTTTAGTTAGTGTGTAATGTTATTGTTAGAGTATAAATAATATCTGTAAAATGATAAAGCTCAAAGTTCAATGCCAAGCGAGATATTTTATTTAACAGAAGTCGCCTACATCGAACGGCCCGTTTGGACTACATCCCTCTACTTCCTTCTTTAATGACGTCACTAGAACAGTTTTTTGACTAACCTCCGCCCACAGGAATGCTCCCTCAACTCTACCGAAATTCGTTTATGTACTTGCGCACTTCTTATAACTTACTGTGTTTACTCAGCTCTTACGGTGATTTTTTGAAGTAAAACTGACGCTTCATCTTTTGTGTGATGTACAATAAACTTTATTAAACTCATCAGTATATGTTTGATCATCATTCGGACCTGGTCCGAAAGAGCAGACTTGTAGGCTATTAATAAATAATGGATACATACAAGCAGATGACAAATACGTTATAATAACCGTAATTAAACTACTAAACTATACCTGTTCCATCTCTATACAGCACTCTGACTCTGTAGGCATTATTGTCCGACTCGAAATGAACACTGTTACTGAGAGTTTCTGATATTATCATCATTCCGTGAGATGAAATTGCCCTGAGAGACTGAGCGCGAGCTCATGAAGCTCCGCCCCCTGGGTCGTCCAGCAGCAGCTTATTTGCATTTAAAGGGAACACACTAAAACAGCGCGTTTTTCTGAGCCCCAAAAAATGACAATTTAAACATGCTGTAAAAAATGATCTGTTGGGTATTTTGAGCTGAAACTTCACATACACACTCTGGGGACATCAGAGACTTATTTTACATCTTGTGAAAAGGGGCATAATACGGGACCTTTAAAAGTCTATACTATATACTAAAAAAAGTACTACAAGTGAAATTATAATTCTATGTATAATATTTATAATATTATAATGTACTATATGAAAAATCTATATTTATTTTAAGATATGTCAAACATTTAACAGTGTTATGACATTAGTTATTTTAAAGGATAACTTTAAAGGGTGAGTTCAACCAAAAATGAAATAAATGTACTTACTTTCATGTCTTCCTTAACCCAGAGACTTTTGTTCATCTTTGGAACACAAATGAAGAAATTGTTCATATTCTCATCAAATACTTATTTATATTATTATTATTATTATTATTATTATTATTTACAAACAAGTCATTTTTGTCTATCCATCAGAAGTCAATTTTTCAAGCTTCAAAAAGTTCTAAAACACATTGTAAAAATAATCCATACATATCAAGTTGCTTTATATGATGAAGCTGGCTTTTAATTTAGGCCATTTTAATCTCCGCACATACATGGATCACATCAAATATGATAAACAAGCTCAAACTTAGGAATTAAAATCAATTCAGTTTGACTAATGAGCATGCAAGGTTGATAATGACAGAATTTTTTTTTTTGGTTGAAATATCTTTTTTAGTGAGCATTAACTATTCCACAAAGAAAATCTTAATGTAAAAATACAATAAATTGACCTTCAACGAATATGATACTGATATATTGTGCATCCCTAGACCATTTATATATATGTAACACTCATTTATTAGGCAGTTTTGGATATTAGCAGTAAGAGGAAGCTGCATATCATAAGAACTTTTCGTCACTGTATATGATGTAATGACTTTGCAATACTATGATGTAATGACTTTGCAATAAGAATGCTCAGAATATCAGAAGAATCAGACTTTTGAAGTTATAAAACTATGCAACCAAGCACTCTTGTTAACTTTAACAATAGCTTTGCTCTTACTTTTTATCATGACTAATGCCTAATTCATCCTCGGCGTCTAGTTGAGGCACATCAAAGGCATGTTGCATGAAGGAACAGTCCCTTGTGTGTTTCACTAGTGAGCCTGCTACGCCTTAATTAGCATGTTTGCTTTAAAGCAGAATGCATTTGATGTCAAGATTTGAAATAGAGTTGAGTGAGACGATATTGGGCTGCTTTCCGATTAACTTTCCTTCTCCTTCTGTCTCTTTCCTTTGACGTCAAAACTCCAGTCTGTCTGCCAGCACGCTGTCATGTTCCTCAGGCAGCAGCCGTGGATCGCTGACTTCCAGCCGAGGATCCCTGGCCACCTCCAGCATGGGCTCCACTTCCTCTCTCAGCTTCACCGACATCTACCTGGAGCAGCCCGAACTGGGCGACCCTGACTTCCAGAACAAACTGGACTCTATTTTGCAGGAGGGAAGCGCCTCTGGTTACAGGCCTTCCAGTTCAATCACCACAATCCATGAGAATGAGGTCTCATCCTCCTCCGGGCAGGTGGGCGGTGGGCCGGGGGTGGCCCAGAGAACACAAGTGCTGAGGCTTTCGGAGACCCCTCACTCCATGAGCTCCCTGTCCCCGCGTTCCTCGCTGTCTTCCCTCTCTCCTCCTTGCTCGCCCCTTGTTACTGATGCTTCCTTCCTGTCAGGAGAGGCCTTTTCTGGCCCGGCCTCACAGTTGGATTTAGATCTGCAAACCAGGCTGATGGAGCTCCGGCTTGAAGAGGACCAGCAGCAGGGGCAGCTGGCTTACCGCGACAACAAACAAGACAGCATTATGGCCGCAGTAGAGTCTTCGAAAGGTACATTGCTCAAAATGTTTTATTGCTTATCAAAATCATGTGACGTGATCTAGCAAATCAAAGTCACGTGGTGCGAACAACACCCTGCAGATCCTCATGACTGTGTGTCAAGGTATATAATTCTTAAAATATTCGATCATTTGACCTTTTTATGAAAAGGCAAGGTTCGTTCAGGTTGGAAAATGTGAAGCGGAGCGATACATTTTTGAAAGAAAAATATCCATATTTATAATTTTATCAACTGTAATCGCTGGTTTCCGGTAGAGGCCGTACGTGAGTCTAGTTCCGGTGGAAGAGTGACCTCTGACCCGACGCATGACGCAGGATGTAGGAGTAGCGTAAGCTTTGACGCCTGTCGCGGTTCAAACTAATAGGGCTGAGCAACAAACTCGTGCTCCTCAGACATTTCTTTTGAAAAATGTTCGTTTTAGACTTCTAATTCTTGAGCGGTGTTTTGTTTTGCTCGATCCTCTGCGCTTCCGCGTTCGTCAGTATGTCATGCGTCGGGTCAGAGGTCACTCTTCGGCCGTTACTGAAACCAGTGATTATAGTTTATAAAGTTATAAATATGGATATTTTTCGTATAAAAATGCATCGCTTCGCTTCAGAAGGCTTTTATTAACCCCCTGGAGCCGTATGGATTACTTTTATGATGGATTGATGTAGGGCTGCTCGATTATGGATAAAATCATAATCACGATTATTTTGGTCAGTATTGAAATCACGATTATATAACATGATTATTTCACATGACTTTGGGGAACGTGTTGCATTTATTAAAAAGACACCTTGCAACAATTTTAAAAAAATCAAAATTTGAACATTTATTGTACTTTTTGAACTATTAAAATAAATAATATAACAGATAATACTTCAATAAGTATTTTATTAATTCCCGCAGGGATACCACTTATAATGCGGAAAATTCCCCCGCAAACATTGATTCACTTTAGCAAGTAGATTGTATGAGTAGCCTAAATTAATCCACACAGATTATAAAATCAAATCAATCATTTTAAAACTTTCTCCAAGACGCAATTTCACAAAATGGGTTGGACAAGGCAAGCGTCGAAACTACACTCTCGCGTTTAGGAGTCGGGACATGACGGAATTGTCACTTGCACAATCGGACCAGCATTGCATCGTAACTAAAGTTGATAATTTTCACTTCTTTTTAAGTCTTATCAGTTTAAACATTCAAGCTGAGAGAGTTTATGGCTTCGGAAGGGGCGGATGTGCAGAACACAATATAGTGGAGCGGCTAAGTGATATAATCGTTCAGTTTATGATA